>NC_142609.1:49615141-50233141 GCF_041222555.1 Hakea prostrata | reverse complement strand
TAATTATCCTCAGTGCAGGACAAAGTTAGTGAATACTGTTAATAAACTAGTGATTGCCCTGTGCAATGATTAGAGTGTTACACATGTACACTGAGAGTTATAAAGAGAGATCTTTCCTGTGTGTTATTTATCTATTATTAACATTATTATTTTTTGAAGGAGGTTGGTGGTGGGGTTTGTTATACATGGATGGGATGACTTAGTTGGGAAGTGGTGGGAAAGAGAGGTCTAGGGTATTTTTCTTGGTCGAATTATGTAAATTCTGTTGAACTTATGTTATAAGGGTGGAATAGTCTTTTTTATTTTTATTTTTTGTAATTTTTAGTTTTCTCTTAGTTTAAGTCAAGCAGTTTCTATGTTGAGTTCGTTTCTATTTTCAAGTTAGAGTCTAGCTTGAAGATGGGAACTCCAATATAATACGCAGAGAGATCAGACTGGATATTGAATAAGAAAGTCTCTCTTCTAGTAATTCCTCGTGTGTTTGTTAGTAAGACCTTGTTTTGTCAATTGGGAATCAAAGATCCAAGGGCAAGAAGGGTTCTGAAGGTGAAATCAAGCCTACACACTTATGACTATTTGAAGACTAGAGTTCAACCTTCATCGTCTATTTGAGTATTCCATCCTTAAGGCTTCATTCAAGTGTTATTGCACCCTTCAATCCCCTTCTCCTATCACATTTTCTTCAATTTTTCTTGAATTTTTGGGGGTTCCAATGACACCCAAAATTTAAGGTCAAATCTACGCCAATCTAACTATTAGATCTGTCCCACATTTTAGGCACGTCATACCCCCAACCTAGTGACCTTAGATCCCAGTTTGACCCCATTCTTACCACCCAATTTCCAGATATAAATATTTTGTTGAGTATTCTTACTCCCTAAGATCCCTGTTACAGAAATAAAATTAAACATTACCAAAAGGAACAAGGAACAGAAAGAAGAGAAGGAGGGAGGAGCATTGCATGTGTGCACACTGTCATGATTCCATCGTTTAGAAATTCTGTGATTAGGAAAAATTTTCTGATCCCTATATTAAGCTTCCTGAAACTGATTACATATTATTGGAAAGAAAATGAAGTAAAATAGAAGGCCAATATTGAGCCCATGATGGGATCCTTGTCAACCAAGTAAGGGTGTCACTCTAGTATCGAGACTGAAACTGACCGTACCGAATCATTTGAAAAAAAGTATGGTATGGTTTGTGGAAAACAGGTGTTTGCTCTGGGATGGTGTGGTATCGGTTTCTGCTGTCATGTCACCGGTATGTACCAAAATCATACTGCTTACTTTTCAAACTCGTACCATACCATTTCATACTGTATTCATTCCGATTTCATGTACCAGTTTTGTACTGAAACGGTAGTGGTTTGCAGTTGTAGATAGGAAAATGGTACGGCACGGTTTCAGTTTTGGGTACCAATTTTTTGTACCTTATGTATTGTACCACCAATACAATATTGTTGGACACCCCTATAGCAAAGAAATAAAAAATTGAAACATAAGATAAAATAGAAATGGAACTACAACTCTTTTAACTTTCCCTCTCAAGTTGGAGTACAAGAACATTTTTTAAGAAGGCTTCTTCAATCTAGAGCACAAATAGCAATGGCAAATGCCAGCAAACACTAAGAGAACTTCATCAGGAGATAATCAATGACTTCAATAAATAATCTTTATGTTGAATGAACTATCCAACAATGAGAACTTTAGGCAGTAATGATTCTAGTGAACATGAACCACATCCATAAGTAGAGCAGCAACAATAATGTCAAAGGCACTATCCGAATGATGCCAGTAGTAGTAAGTGGCAATTGGCTCAAAAGTTTAGCATCTCCAGTGGTTACTTAATAAGAGGTGGGTTGTAGGCATGAATCTTCAAAAGAGAAGATAAAAAGCGTGGCTCCAGTATCTACAATAAGCTCTTCACAAGAAGGCCAGTAGTGGGTAATAGGTAATAATTCTGCTCAGCCAAGACAGAAAATGAGCCTTGAACAAAGGTCTCTTACAAGTCAAATATAGGTTGGTGTGAACCAAATAGGCAGTATAGGTTACTACGACCCAAGTAGATAGGTAAAAGACGGTGTGGGTCACTATGAGCCAAGTAGATAGTTGCTGTAGAATACCATCTTAAGATAAAAGCTTGTACATGCATTGCGTCTCCAATCGCCCCCTCATGTGTAGCATTACACATGGACATATAACAACCAAAATCTCAAAAAAAGCAGCAAATAAAAGCCTGATATATCTTCAGTCACCTGAAAGCAATGACATATCAAATTTATAGTCGGAGTTCCTTTGCAGTTTGGGCTTCGATTTTAAATGACTAACTATTAAATTTATATGAAGATTTGTAGAATAAATTTTGATTTAAAAAATAAAATTAAGAAAAAAAATAGTATGTACAAAATGTAAAAAAAGGGCTGCCTTAGCATCTAGGCGGCAATAAGGGGTGCAAAGCGACAAAGCGGTAAAAAAGAGAAAAGCACGTCAATTAAGCGGTTCAAAACAAGGCGGTTGAAAAACTGCCTCGCCGCATAGGCAGATGCTTTGACAACCATGATTGTAGCAAGGTTCATACTTGAATCCATTAAACCTTGCCCTTGTAGCCAAGCCCTGAGATCCCCTTCCTACAAACCTAAAACACCCTATTAAGCCCTTGTCCCCCAAGCAAATTGTTGAACCCTAATCTTACTGTTGATTCGACTGAACTGATCCTGAAGATTAGACCTCGATTTGGGGGTTACGTAAAAAAGCCAATTGAAATCGTTTATATGCACCTGCAAGGGAATAAGATAACTTAATATATGGTTGATAAGAGAGAGATAAATATAGTGATAGACAATTGATAGGAAAGACTTGAGGGGGAATCAGGGAAAGACAGGTAACTGCCTTCTCTCTTCCTCCGTAATACAGTTCTGATTTTGTATACTTGAGTCTGGTGGTGCATTCTATTTCTGGGACACTGTAGATTCAGTTTTAGATTGTTAAATTCTTAGTCCTTAAAATTATGAAGTCTTTCTTTTCGTCCCAAGCCTTTATAGGAATGCCTTACTAGTGTAATAAAATTTTGGAATTTGAACAGTCACAGTAATATTAACCATTTCTTCTGTGGCACTCAAAACTGATATGTAATACAATTCTCAAAAGTGCTCATTTTGGTTTCCTTTTTTTTGGTTGAAAAGGGAAAAAAGGAGGGGGGGGGGGTTTCTAAAAGCTGTTTTATATTTCTCATGAGAATTAAGTTGTTTGCTCTATTTTTGCAGGGGCGGTTGCTATTCTTCTTCTACTGGCTGTGGCCATCCTCTGTGCATATGAACTTTGTGCTGTGTATGTCACAGCTGGTGCAAGTGCGTCTGAGCGATATTCACCTTCTGGCTTTTTCTTTGGTGTTTCTGCAATATCCTTAGCAATCAACATGCTTTTTATTTGCAGAATGGTCTTCAATGGTAATAACTGTTATTTTTTCTTAACCAAGTTGATTTATATGTTTATTATGATTTGGTGTGTAATTATTCTTTAATAACACATGTGAAGTGCTACCATTGGCTCATCTCATCTTTTGTAAATGTATTACTGTATCAGGAACTGGTTTAAATGTGGATGAATATGTAAGAAGGTCTTACAAATTCGCTTATTCTGATTGCATTGAAGTGGGGCCTGTTGCTTGTTTACCTGAACCACCAGATCCCAATGAGTTATATACTCAGAAATCAAGCAGGCAAGTTTTTGGTTCCTTTCGGTATCTGTTGTATTACAGACTATTACTATTGCATGAAATGCTCTCATCTCTCTTGGAATTATTTAAGGAAGCTCGAACCCAGGAACAGATTTATATTTTTATAGTGTTGTTATATTTTCCTCAAAAAGGATAGCTCACTAGGTGAATTTGCATAGTTTAATACCTGTGGAGGTTTAATGTGCTTTCCAACTTGGTTCAGGGTTTGTGACTCCTGAAAAACAAATTCAGAATTTCCCCTATTCAATAGTTACCCCCTCTTCTCTCCCTCCTTGTTCTGATTTGGCTTCGTCTCTGTAGAGCTTCACATCTTGGGCTTCTCTATCTTGGCTCACTGGTTGTACTACTTGTGTACTCCATTTTGTATGGTTTGACGGCAAAGGAGGCACATTGGTTGGGGGCGATTACATCAGCTGCAGTAGTTATTCTGGGTATGTTGCTTTTTGCAGTTGTTTAGATGTATAGGTGTAGCCAGTTTTTATGCATTGATGGTGTAACTGATTGTTTCCATTTTTCTTCTTCTCCTAGACTGGAACATAGGTGCATGCTTGTTTGGTTTCGAGCTTCTCAAGAGTCGTGTTGCTGCACTGTTTGTGGCTGGAACTTATCGGGTTTTCCTCATCTGCTTTGGAGTGCATTATTGGTTTGCTCTAGAACTTCATGTTTGAAAGTTTCATTTTCATGTAGCAACAATTAATTGAAGTTAAACTGTCTGGACGTTTACAATTCCTTCAATTCCCTCCCTTCAGGTATTTGGGACATTGTATCAGTTATGCAGTTGTAGCATCTGTACTGCTTGGTGCTGCTGTTTCTCGTCATCTATCGGCTGCAAATCCATTAGCTGCAAGGAGAGATGCCTTGCAGAGTACAGTTATTCGCCTGAGAGAGGGATTCCGGCAAAAAGGGCAAAACAGTTCATCTAGCTCTTCTGAAGGTTGTGGCTCAAGTGCAAAGCGTAGTAGTAGTGTTGATGCAGGTCCACTTGGTATTGATGCTGTTTGTAGAACTGCAATGGGCGAAACTAGTAACTGGAATAACGTTCTAGGTGGCAATGCTAGTTCCCATGAGGGAGTTAATAGTGAGAGCATAGATAGTGGAAGGCCTAGTCTAGCATTGCGCAGCAGTTCCTGTCGTTCAGTTGTTCAGGAATCTGATGGAGGGGCAACCTTTGCTGATAAACATTTTGATCACCATAACTCTTTTCTGGTTGGTTCTAGTGGTGGTCTAGAAAGCCTGGGGTGTGAGTCCAGTACATCAAATTCTGCAAATCAGCAACTTTTGGATTTCAATCTTGCTCTTGCCTTCCAGGAAAGTCTAAATGATCCCAGGGTTACATCTATGCTGAAAAGGAGGGCCAGACAAGGTGACCATGAATTAGCTAGTCTACTGCAGGATAAAGGTTTAGATCCTAATTTTGCAGTGATGCTGAAAGAAAAGGGCTTGGATCCAACTATCCTGGCATTGCTGCAGCGGAGTAGCTTAGATGCAGATAGAGATCACCGAGACAATACTGATGCCATGGTTATTGATTCAAATAGCTTGGACAATGTCAGGCCCAATCAGATTTCATTGTCAGAAGAACTAAGACGTCGGGGATTAGAAAAATGGCTGAAAATTTCCAGAATGGTTGTGCAATATTTAGTGGGTACACCAGAGCGAGCATGGGTTCTTTTCAGTTTCATCTTCATTCTTGAAACGGTCATTGTGGCCATTTTTCGTCCAAAGACCATCAAAGTGATCAATGCTACACATCAGCAGGTGAAGATAACTATTTCCCCCCCTTCTCTTTCTTTCTTTCTCTCTTTTTTTTTTTTTTTTTTTTTTTTGGGGGGGGGGGTGGGGAAGTCATTTAAATTGAAGTTTTTGGGGGGCATACCTTAGCTTATAATTGCCTATTGGTTTGGGATAACTTATATTTGCTGATACAAATTTATTATGCATTTCACACATGCAGTTTGAATTCGGATTTTCAGTTTTGCTTTTATCCCCTGTTGTGTGTTCAATTATTGCATTCCTTCGGTCATTACAAGCTGAAGAGATGGCTATGACTTCGCGACCCCTTAAGGTACACACCTCAGGCTTGCAACATTTTTTTTTACTCATCATTGTGGCATATGCTAAATGAGTTCAATTGCACGAAATCTGATTCGCATTAAAGTTGAAACTGGCTAATTTTACTTTTGGAACCTGCAACTGAGTAATGGCTTGGAAGATTGATATGAACATTCTATAAAAATTCATATGTGCATCTTTAAAGTTGTATTTATTGATTATAATGACTGAGCGGAATCAATAAACCTGGGGTGTTTGATCCATGTAAACCGTAGTTGTCAAGAAGCCATGTAGAAAAGCATTCTTGACATCCATTTGATGAATGGGCCAATGAAACACCGTGGCAATACTAAGAACAAGGCGGATGGTACCCGGTTTGCTAACGGGACTAAAAGTTTGAAGAGAGTCCAAGTCCTCCTGTAGAGAATGTCCTTTTGCCACTGATGGGCTTTGAGATGCTCCAAGGAACCATCAGATTTAAGCCTAGTTTTGAACACCCATTTAAAATCAATGTCATTCATGTCAGGTGTTTTAGGAACCAAAACCCATGTAGAGTTCTGTCGAAGTGCTTGTAGTTCTTCCAACATAGCTTTTTGCTGCCCTGTATGACAAAGAGCAGCTTTAATAGAAGTAGGTTCGCTTGTAATGGGAGAGGCAGCCAATGCATACTTAGGGTTAGGCTTGTTAATCCCCACACGATGTCATGTAGCCATGTAATGACTGGGCCCAATCATTGGGTGCAACTGGAGGTTTGGGAGCAATGACAGAATCAGCAGTAGCACTCGGCCCATTAGTTTCAGCCATAAAATCAGAAATGGGCGTGGCAGCTGGTCTATTCAATATTTCAGAAATGGGCTCAGCAGCTTCTGTATTTGACGTTTCTGAACTCAGCTTAGCAGCTTTTTTATCAGAAGGAAACTCACATGGTGGACTAAAAATTGGCTGAGAAGCATCACAAGAACTCTTTGAACACCCATGCAGGTGAGTGAGTCTAATCTTCAAGAGACAAAATATTAGGAAGAATTGGTACGAAATGGGAACAAACTTTCATCAAAAGCAACATGACTTGAAATGTATACACGACCACTAGAATAATGAAGGCAGCGATACCCCTTGTGCTCATCACTATATCCCAGAAAAATACAAGTCAAGGAGGTTCAAACTTATTTGTGTTATAATCGTGTAAACTAGGATAACACTGTGACCCAAATGCATTTAAAGCACTATATTCTGGTTGCTTCTGAAATAACAGGTTAAGAGGACAATCCATATCAAGTAATGGAGATCGTAAACAACTGATAGGAAATATAGCTATTGAAAAGGCTCCAACCCAATAGCAAAGATGTACACAAACAGAATATAACATTGTCAAACCCAGCTCAACAATGTGTCTATGTTCTCTCTGCCACACTGTTTTGGGATGCTGTTGGCTGACAAGAAAAATGATCAATGATCGCATAACTTTGAAATTGCGAATGTAGATGAGGAAATAAATTAACCCCCATTATCACTTTGCAGAACTTTCATTATGTGATTCAACTGTGCTCAACCCTTATTTGAAATTGTAGGGAAACTTGATAAAACACATATTTGTGCTTAAGAGGAACCATCCGAGTAAAATGGAAATCTCGTCCCCATCCAAACCAAGTTCCAAACAAATATCAGCAAAAGCCTTCACCTAGCTATGACAGCACACTGGAATACCAAATTTTAAGCAAGTATGCTTTTCTTAGACAAAACATAATCGGAAGTGATCAAGATCTTTGTTCACAAATACAGATAAACCAGTGAAATGAGCCCCTATACCTGCAGCCACAGACAAATCTGTACCCTCTCATTGTAAGCATGATAGGTGACACAAAACATACAACTTTTGTGGCAACACAAAGAAAAAAATGGGTATCTAGATGCAGGTTTTCTTTATCAAGGGAAAGAGAAAAAGAACAAGAAAAGAAGAGCCCATGAATTGCCAGGTGAGTCATTACAGAATAAAATAGCAGATTAAAGAGGGGAACTGGCCATTTTAGATACGAATATGGTGCAAGCAAGAACATATCTGATGTAAGCAGGAACCCTCCCCTAGCGGAATCCCTAATGGGGCCCTAAAGCCCAACCAAAATGGTGCACCTAGTGGGTTGGCCGAACCCTCCCAAGGGTGTAATGGTCATTTTCCCACTTATTTTGTTAATTATTTTGTTCCAGTAATTTTTGCAAGTCCGAATCTGATTTTACTTCTTTGAGTTAGTTTAGTTAGTCGTAGTTAGGGTTGGAAATTGGGATGCAATTTGGAATCTATTTTTGATAAAGATTCCTTTTGGATAATTAGCCTTTATTTTTCAAGTTATTTTCTTTTATCTGTGGTTTTATTTAATTGAGTTGTAAAGGTAATCCTAGTCAATAAACGATTCCCTAGTTAAGTCCAGTTTTGTTTCCAAGTTAGAGTCTTAAGTCATTCCCTCCAATTGTAAGGCTATAAATAGCTCACCTAACCTCATTGTAAAGGGAGTTGAATTGATGAATAAAATTTCTGTTTAGAGGCAAACAAGGTTGTCGTCTTCTTGGGAGGGTCACGGCGGATTTGGAATGTTTTATGTGTTAATTTCAGCAAGAGATCTTGAGAGTCAAGCAATAATTCATTCATTATAGCAGCATTCCTCCCCTGTCAAGAAGTAAAACTCATCCCCACCCCTTCCCTCCTCTGTGGCCCTATCAAAAACCTTCCCCCACCCCTCTTTCTTCTTGCATAGACCTCCCAGCACCCTCCCTCCCACTGCAGCAATTTCCCCATCCCCTTCTTCATGGCAGAATTCTTCCCCTTCCTCTTCTTAGATCTGCGGCAGATTCTGAATTCAGAACAAGAAAGGTAAGAAAACAGAAAAGAAATAAAGAAAGAAAGACAAGAAAGAAAGAAAAAAAGAAAAGAGAGAAAGAAGGTAGACCAAGAATCTTGAAGATTTCCAAAAATCCATTCCCTATCCAAGCGCGAGTTTCCCAATTCCCCCATCCCTAATTGTTACCCTCTTATCCCCCTCTCATGAGTTGGATTGTTTTCCCTCCGATGTTTCCAACCATTAGGGATTTGCTTATGACCCTAAATTGTCACAGACGACCAGCCCATTTAACATTTGTTAAAACCTAATTTATCTCAAACCCCTGCAATACCTAACTGTATAGCTTTTGATTACCTTAACCAAACCAAGACCCAATTACAACTTCCCTTTTCATCCTAGGGTTAGGCTGGGTACCCCAAGTTCAACCCATGCTGCTCTTTGTTAACCCTAAAATTTCCCCAAACCCAGATTTTCTAAATTTCTCCATTAGACCCATCCCATATAGGTTTGTGAAATCTCGGATTCCCAGGTTTGATAATTACTTTGATGGTTCACAAAGGAAAGGATTCTGGGCTAACCCTAATTCTATGGAAAACAATCTTGTGGTTACACCAATATCTCTGTGTATTGTTGGGCACAACCTGTTGATGAGGAAGATGTGAGGTGGCTTCGTCATCTGTGAACACTGGATCTATCTTTTCCTTTCTTCTTCTTCTTTTTTCTTTCTTTCTTTCTTTCTTTCTTTCTTTCTTTCTTTCTTTCTTTCTTTCTTTTTTTTTTTTTTTTTTTTTTTTTCTCGTTCCCCTGGGAAGGTTAGAGAACCCATCTCCATTCCCATTTTCTTGAAGTCCAACAAATTCCATCTCTCAGTAGACCCAATCAAGATGAAAATCTAAAGGACAGAGCGCAGAGGAACCCAATTTTTATATTTTGAGATTGTGGGTATTTCAGCTCTCAAGTTGAATCTAGGAACAAAACCTCAAGAGAGTCTCAAAGCAAGGTTTCTCTCATAGTTCAGCCTCTGCAAAGGACCTCTTTTCCTTTTTTGAGCTGGATTGATATGTACTGATGGTATCAATATGTATTGGTTTGTATCAGTCCGTATTGGTTTGATAGTCATTGATACAATCAATAATTCCAAACGTATTGATAAGAAATCCAACAGTTTAAAATTTAAAAGGACAGTCGTATTAGTGTGTCGTATCGTTTTGGTATGTATAGGTGATAAGTTGAGAGATGAGAGATATGGCATTGAACAAAAATATAGATACCTAACCGCATCGTATCGCAAGCTTGCAATACTGATAATCTAGAAATATTTGAAGACCCATGAGCAGCAACGAGTGCATTCGGCATATCAGTAGACAGAAAGCTGTTATCAGATCTGTTCCGCCACTTTAGAGCTCCTTGACCAAATATATTACAGATCTGACACTGAATTGAAGAACTAGAACCAGATTTAGGAAAAGACTTGAGAGTCATCTGTTGAGAAGTGTTAGAAAACTCCTGAGGTGAATGACTGTGTGGGAAAATTTCCTCCATAATTGTCTTTATTACCACCAAACTGCGGAATACTATTCTGTGCAAATCCGCTTCCCTTGCAAGTAAAATTTCTGTTTCTTGAAAACGAACCCGATCCTCTGGAATTACCAGGATTCTTTCCAAATCTTTCTTCAATAAAAGCAAGATTAGGACCACGTAGATCAGTTTTACCTCCTTTGTCTCAAATCATGACTCAGCAGAAGGGGGTATAAGAAAGGCATAATATGGCATTGGGGGCTTCAACATCGCTGTTGCAAAACTGTCGTAGGCAGATCCAAGATTCATAAGAAGCTAAAGCACTTTTCATTCGTCAGGAACGGGCTTCCCAGAATCTAATTGATCACATATTTTCTTGAAATCTGTCAAGAAAGAGGTAAGAGAGACAGACTCCTTTTTCTTAAGGAAATGCAATTCCGATAGGAGCTGGAACTCACGAGCCTCAAATGCTTCTGAAAAAGGTGTAGAGAGAGTATTCCACAGATTGTAAGAAAATTTTGCACCAACAGCGAAGCCAAGGACAGATTCTGTCAAGGCTTCTGTAATCCATGCTTTCACCAAGCGATCTGTGGGAATTCATGTGATGCACTCTGGATTAATGCTGAAACAATCTTCAGAGTCGAGGATCTCACGGCTAGGAGGCTGTATTTCACCAGTGATGAAGAAGATCTTGGCTCTCAATCACTGAAGTCTGCAATTCCCATAACAAAAGGTTGTACCGCATTGAGTTGGAGTGAGATAAAACCAGCGAGATTGAGAGTGCTTGGCTATGGATAGAGACCAGAAGAAGAAGATGTAGAAGACAACGATGCCATTAGAGACCTTGAGAAGTCTGCTCAAGGCAGCTCTGTCAGACTGTTACCATAACAAAAACCATAAAAGGAGACAAGAGATGGGGACAATGTTGTCAATTCACATCTACACTAGAGCTGTATACGTAAACAGGATTTTCTAAACTACTTTATCAAACTGAACACACTGCTTATGTAACATGATTTTGAAGAGCTGAGGTGGAAGTGTGCATGTTGTCAAGAGCTGAAGTAGAAGCATGTATGTTGCATGATACAGAATGCTCAACTAAGTCAAGCCTAGATTCTTGCTCTGGCTGAATTTACAGCCTATAAACTCCATCTCATTCAATCCAAAGCTGTACAAGGCTCTCTGTTTAGGTATTTGGAAGCCCACACTCCATTCCACTTCTCAGATCAACTTTTCTCACTTTTCTTGAATTTTTGGATTTTTCTAGAGACCCTAAATTCAAGGTCAGATCTGCACCAATCTAGCCATCAGATCTCTCCCACACTTTAGATGCATCATTCCCCCAACCCTAGTGACCTTAGATCTTACTTTACCCCATCTTGACCAATCAATTTCAAGATATCTTGAATTTTTGTATTCATGAAAACCCCCATGACAAGAACCCTCGCATATTCTAGTTTAACCATCCAAAGCCAACCAACTTGGGGGATCATTACCCTATATTATTACCTACATTCTAGATGCATCATTTCCCCAACCCTAGTGACCTTAGATCTTAGTTTACCCCATCTTAACCAATCAATTTCAAGATATCTTGAATTTGTATTCTAGTTTAACCATCCAAAGTCAACCAACTTGGGGGATCATTAGTCGATATTATTATCCATATTCAGCTTCGACCCATTTTGACACCTAAAGACACCAGTTCCCCATCTCAAGGAATTTATCTCATATCTCCATGGGATGGGCAAGGTATCCTTGATAACCTTTAAAACCTAACCCATTTCCCCTAAATCCAAACCTAACCATCCCATCATATTTTTTTTACTATTGAAATCATTCAGCTCATATAACAAAGACCTTCCATAGATCATAACTAAAACTCCAAGAAACCTGTTTTTGGTTCCATATGAGTTGGTTCTCTCAAGGATCTTGGAAGAAGTGGCCCTCATTCAGTTGTGGCTAATCTGAACCCAACATGATAGGAAGCCCAACACTTCTCGGACACTAGAATAAAAAGAAACTCAACATGAAAGGAAAGCTACTCAGATTGGAAACTCAAATTAATTTCGAATGTCTTAGTGCCTATCCCTTACTCAAGCTATCAGAGTAAAATGTTAATCTCGAATAGTAATCCTAAATTATCCTGCTGGTAAGTAACCCAGTTCCCTGTTTGGGTTGGTCCAAGGTATTGCAGTTGCATTGCAGTATGTCTGTCAACATCAGCTCCGACAAATATACAGAAAGACATGTAGTGCTCGTACGAGACTGGGCTTATTATGCATTAGACATCATACACGTGTGATGTGTCCCATACATTTAAGCTCAAGACTAACTTCCATTTTACCAGGAGAAGTAAGAATCAACGCTGTCACCATGTTGTAGTAAATTTGACCCTCATTAGTGTACCAGGACTGGTAATTAAAAAAAAAAAAAAACTGTCAGTTTTCATGTCTGCTGGTAGCTCTGTGTGGGTGCTTGGTGCTACTGCAGTATCCCTCCTTTACGTATTGATGCCTCCCACTGGTTTTAGAAGTGGGTGTGGATTTGCACTTTAGTTATATTTCTCTTTGTTCGCTATTCCTCATTGTTTCCCTTTCTTTTTGTGATGAGCATTTTATTACCCCTAAAAAGTTATTTTATTCCCCCCCCCCCCCCCTGTTTGAGGGTTTTCTTGAGGTCATGTTAGAAGTGATGTAAGCTGAACCTAGCCTTCATCCTATTATTGCCCCCTACTAGTGATGGTTACTTTTACAATACTCTCAATAGTTTTGTAATTGATGCTTGTCAAATACAAGAGTTGGCATTTAGTATGTTGATACTTGATACGGTCATTGCTTGAAATATTAGGGCAGGGGTTGTGTGTATTGTTCATTGCCTTTGTCTTGTTATGATGGTTTTACATATCCAAGAGTTTGGCACAAGTATGCAGTTTGGATGCTTCGTCTGTCTGTGCGAATTCTGGCGAGAAGCTGTCTCTCTGTTTGGAAGCCAGTTTATGTGGCTGTGTTGCTATAAAGTGGCAACCTTTTATCTATTGTTTCTCTTATTTTGCTTCTGTATTTTTTTTTAATATGAATTATAGCTGTGTTTAAATTTTCATCTCCATTTTGGTGTTTCTGATGTGCTGCAAAATCTTCAGTATGGTTTTATTGCCTGGTTGTTAAGCACTGGCGCTGGCTTGCTTCTTTCCTTCTTGAGGTATGATTCTTCATCTGGTTTAATGTTTAATGTTTCTTGTGATGGTGATGTATCTCATGAAGTTTATGTGCTCTGGGTGAAGAGAATGATTTATGCTGTATGTTGTAGTAGTTGGGTTTGAATTATGTTTTGATCATTATCTTATTTTGGATTTCCCCGTCATTCCACTAGCAAAAGTTGTTTTTGCTGTACTATATTGTCTGTCTTTCTCATGATAATGAATGTGTTGAATTAATTTTTTGAAAGACACCTATATGGTATTGTGGCCCCATTGGCAGGTAGTTCATTCATGTAGGAACATGAATTTCTGTGGTGTTAGTATTCTTTCTTGTGTTCGGGTGTCATGTTGAGATGAAAATGTGATATGTCACTCTCATTATCTGTAGATTTAAGTAGTCATAAGCTTGACATGTTAATGATCTAATGTTAGAGTCATCCTCGAACCAGAAAAACCAGCAGGAGACCAATTCACATCCTGTATCATTGCAATAATCAAGACATAATTTAATAATATTTCTCTTCATCCTCAATTTAATTTCTCTAAAGTCTATTTTACTTTGTTATAAAAGGCCTATTTCTAGCTTGGCTAAATTTCTAGAGGAAAAATATGTAATCTCAATAATAGAAACTACTAAATAAAAGCTAAGCAACTAAAACGGATGGTTCATATTAACATCTTATTGTATCCTCCTAAAGTAGTAACAAACAGAAATTAAAGATTAAGGTAACAAACAGAAATTAAAGATTAACTAAGACTCTATTAGAATGAAATAAAATATACTTTCTAAAATTAAAATAGAAACTAAACTATTGGCAGATTTTTATAAATATTCCACTTAGGGTTGCAACAGTGATGTCAACCAGATCCAGGACCACCAAAGAGGACCCAAGGGGTTTACCAGTACCCTGCTGTCCTACCAGCAGCCCAGGCAATTTCATCCAAGCATAGGGGTATTTTGGTAAATTTTCCAATTTCACATGGTTTCGTTGAAATTTCCCAGGTTTCGATAGAAACTTGGGACTTTTTCGTTCCCTCATGGTTTAATTTCGAGCTCTTGGAAATGAGAAGTTTCGAGGGATTCGATCAAATTTTGTTCCATGGTCATGCCACACATCCTCCTTAGCATCTTCATCTCTACTACACTTATTTTGTTTATATGGCTTCTCTTGGTTGCCCAACATTCTACCCCGTATATCACAGCAAGTCTGATTATGTAATAGAATTTCTTTTGAGTTTAAGAGGCATATGTTTGTCACATAACACACCCAAAGTACTTCTCCACTTCAACCATCCTACCTTAACCCTATGAGGAACATCATTAATATCACCTTCACTATTCATGGTAGAGCCCAAGTACCTAAGACAATTAATTTGTTGTATCTCTTGATCCTTGAGACAAGACAATTAATTTTTGGTATCTCTTGATCCTTAAGACAAGACAATTAATTTTTGGTATCTCTTGATCCTTTAGACTCACTAATTTATTGCTTTTCACATTTTTATTGAAGTTACACATCATATACTTTGTTTTTGTTCTAATTATCTTAAAACCTTTTGACTCCAAGGTTGATCTCCATAGATTTAACTACGCATTAATCCCTTCTATTGTCTCATCAACCAGAACAATATCATCAACAAATAGCATACACCAAGGTACCTCATCTTGTATGTGGCTAGTAAGATCATCCATTATGAATTCAAACAAATAAGGGCTTAGAGCAGATCCCTTGGTGTAGCCCAATTGTAATAGGGAATTCCTTATTTTTGCCTTTTTGCAGTTCTAACGTTTGTCACAGTAGCCTTATTACTTGTCTGTAACTATATCCATGTGATTACTTAAGCTCCCTGTCTTGCTTTGGGGAGCCTTCTAGGTACCCTTTCATATGCTTTTTCTAATTCAATCAAGGTCATATGGAGACCCTTTTTGTGGGCCTTAAAGATTTCCATCAGCCTCCTTAGCAAGTAGATAGCCTTTGATAGTTGAATACGAAAACTAATGAGATTTAGTTACTGGAATAATGAAGAACAAACAAAATGAAATATACACTGTTTTGATGGTGCCAGTCACCCCCTACACCACATGGTGCCCTCAGCCAAAGGCTGCCCAAACCTCACATAAAACATCCAATACCCTTCACGTATTTTTGTCTATTTATAACCCCCTTTGCTAGTTACGGAAATTCCCCTATAATCCAATCCACCTTTGTTAGTTATGGCAACTCCCCCTCACTCTCTTTCTTATCCCAGGGCCCTAACACTACCGTCCCCTCGAAATTCACCTTAGCTTAAGGTGAAGGAAAATAAGGAGCTTGGTCTTCACATGCTTGTCGCACAACCATGCCGATTCAGCACCCCAGTGGCAGGCCTACTTCCAAAGACACAATTGGAATCTAAATTTGGATGCCAATACATCAGAATGAGAAAATGCTGCATTATTGAATGAGATGACCAATTACTGTCTGACTCCTTTAGTTTCATACGAGAAATTTAAATTATGTAGTAGCAAATGCACACATGAGAATGCCTTCAAGTTGCTGAAGGATGTTGTGAAATGGTTTTGGAAACAAGGGCACCGATACCTTAAATAGTGGGTCTTTGTGGAACGGGTAAGGGTGGATAAGTTGGGGGTCTTGTTACAACAAAGTGATTCAGCTCACATTTTTTGCATATGTTGACTACTTCCCGAATGGCATCACTTGTTGACAGATCTTTAATCCCTTCCAAGTATGCCACTATAAAACCAAATTGGTCCAAGCTGCGAGCAAATTTGAGATCTTCAGGTCTGAAATCAAGCTAGAAAATCGATAACCGACCGCATCATGGTGCAAAGTACTATGGGCGTATCATCTATGCATGATGGACGCATTGCATGAGAGTCCCCTTCCAACGTTAAAAGGACAAAGTCTGTTGTCCGGCTGCCACTATCAATAACTAGATGCATTGCCCCTCTTTGCCGAATCGATAATATTTCAGGTCAAGGTCAAGCAGATGTGAAAACTCCCTAAGTCGTTGCTTGCAAGTGAGCTCAAATAGACCCCCATATGTAAATTTCGTGAAGAGAACTTGGTCGTCCAAACCTTGATTGTTGCGCCTCTGCAAAGTTGCAAACATCGCCGGAACGTAAACTTGGATCTTTTGTTGGTGGCGAGGGTAGTCAGCCATCACCAATTGGGGGGTTTGCCCCCCGACCATAAACTTCCAGGGGCTTGACTACAATTGATTTTTGGACCTCGAACTTTTGGTTTTTGCCTCCCTTGGCTTTGCTCCTTGGTGTGCAAGTATGATGGAGACGATGTAGGTAAGGGATGAAGGAATAGGAGATTCCCATGTTGCCCCTGGTTAAAGCCTTCTAAAATGATTCACACTCAATGTCGGCTCGTGCATGTGTGATTCCTTGCCTAACAGGTGGGGTGGGCTTCTTCATCTCAAAGCATAATTAATGGTTTTATTAACATGGATTCGATGCGGCACTGTTATGGCCCACGTGTTAGCAAGGCCCCTAAATCTGATTCTATTGCTTTTATGTGTGGGGCCATTTTCTTCATTCGGACAGGAGTCATTAGTCTGACTGCCTAGTGTTCCACCCTTGTCTTTGCGAACGAAACCCTAATAACTTGCCAACAGTGGCCGCCATACCTGAAGTGGCTGACTTGGCACACCAGCTCTTCTCTTTTGCTATCGCTCTTACCCAAGGGTGTTTTGCCGACATTCTCTCTCCCCAGACGTCCCTCTCTTCGATCCGTCGGTGTTTCAAGCTTTCAGCAACTCCCTTTGCCCAAAATCCACCATAGCCACGCCTATCGCCATAGGACTTGAGTCCTCCACCACTTGGGATGTGCGGATGTTGTGATAGTAGGGGGTATTTCTTCCTATTTCGAGTTCATCCCAAGTAGTTGCAAGGGGCTGGTGGATATCTTTTGCCCAAACCTCTCTCTCCTCTTTGTCATGAATACTTCTCTCTCACTATCAAAATCCGCGACCTTCTTGTTCTTGACAACACTAATATTCTTCTCAACTTCTTCACCAAAATCAAATTGCAAAGCCTCCTTGAAACTTGGCCAATTGAACATCAACTATTTTTGCCGATAAGCCCAGTCCAATGCTTCCCCTTCCAAATGTTGTAGTGCCACACTCAATTGATCCTCGTACTCGATCTGGTGTGCCCAACTAAAGAGTATTGACTTTTTATTTTTATTTTTTTCCTTAAATTTTTTGTAATCCATCCATGTGCATCCTCTTCGTCGGAAAATATGGACAATCCGGTATCTGTCTACCTTCCCTCGAATCAAAACTTGTTGTGACACCAGTTGATAGGAACCCACAAATTGAATACGAAAACTAATGAGATTTAAATATTGGAATAGTGAAGAACAAACTAAATGAACAATACATTGGTTTTGATGGTTCCAGTTCGCCTCTACACCATATGGTGCCCTCAACCAAAGGCTGCACAAACCTCACATACTTCTGATACCCGTCCTCACATATTTTCCTCTATTTATAATCCCCCTTTGCTAGTTATGGCAACTCCCCTATGTCCCCCATTTGTTAGTTATGGCAAGTCCCCCCTCACTTTCCCTCTTATTCCAGGGCCCTAACAGCTTTACTTGTCATTCTTCTTGGCATAAATCTGAATCGGTCACTTGATATGGCAGTTTCTCTTCTTAGGTGGGGTTCAATGATTTTTCCCATAGTTTCATGGTATGGCTCATTAGTTTAATACCTTAATAACCATTAGAATTCTGTATGACCTTTGTTCTTAAAAATACACACTATGGTACTTCTCCATTCATTTGTTATTTTCTTAGTCCTCCAAATCTTGTTAAACAAATTTGTTATCCAAGAAACATCCTATGCGTCTAAGTTCTTGCAAACTTCAACTGGGATCTCATCTGTTCCTGGGGTTTTACGCCCTTCATCTTTTGTAGGGCGTCCTTGACTTCTATCTCACTACATTGCTATAGGTACCTCTGACAAGTATTCCCTCCGCTTCAAACTATATTCAGTCAATTTGAGTAGGCGCATTTAGAAGATCATAGAAATGGTCTCCCCATTTCTCTAAAATGTCCTCGTCATGAGTTAGTACTGTACCATTCTCATTTTTTATGCATCTTACATAGGGGTGTAAATGGATAACCGAAATCCACATCCAAATCCGCATCCGCATCTGTTGAGGGGTATTCGAGTCCGTCCGATTACTAATAGGATGCAGATATGGTATGCCCCTTTCTTACTGATTATTATCTGTCCAATAAAATTATCTGATTAAGTTGCTTATTTAGATTTTTTTTTTTAATTTATAAATTTTTTACCTATGATATGTGACTATTTTTCTAGATTTTTTACTAAAATAGCTACCAAAGTTGCTAAATTCTTAAATTTCAAACCTAGCATTCACAAATAAAATGGCAAAGATGTAAACAGGTAGTCGAAAACTTGTATTGTTGGATTCTATTAGGAGTTCAATTAGAGTTTGTATATGAGTTAAATTAGAGTTTGTATTCATGTAAAATTCTATTCCTTGTAATAGTATACTTTCCACTTAATTATAAATAGAGGGCTTGAGATCATGGATCGATAAGCCATTCTACCAATTCTGTGTTTATCAATATGGTATTAGAGCCTAAGTTCGATTAGGATCTTCTTATATATTTTTTTCTTTCCCTAATCCATCGCAGACCTATCGTTCTTCAGTTTTCTGCCACTAAAAGAACAACAAAACTAGACGGAAAGGAGAGAGAGGACGAGAACCACTTACCACTGCTTGTTGCTGTTTGTCACTGCTGTTTTTTGCTGCTTCAAGAGAAGACGAACAGAATCGCTGCAATTCATCGACTCTTCTTCTGCCCATCACCTGCGTCTCCCGCCATCGACCATCGAGGACTCTAATCCTCCCCCTTTGATTTTTGAACCATGTGAAGAACCTAGCCAGGGGGAGACCACTCCTGTGAGACACACTGTTGGGGTCTTTCAAAACTAGATTGACCATAATAATGAGGTACGGACTTATCAGAGGAAGAAATACAACCGGCTAAAGCGGGTGGAGAAAGATGATACGTTACCACTTCGGCTTCTTGCTCCAGAATCGATTCTTACTGTTCCCCTTAAGTTATCTTCTTCTGATCTTCCTATTGCTGTTAGAAAAGGGGTCAGATCTTGTACTCAACATCCCATTGCTAAATATGTTTCTTATAACTCTTTGTCTGACTCCTACCGTGCTTTTATATCCTCTCTGTCATATATATTAGTTCCTAAAAGTTGGCAGGAAGCCTATGCTGATAAGAGATGGAAGGCAGCTATGGTTAGAGGAAATGCAGGCAATGAAGAAAAATGACACTTGGGAGCTGGTTACACTTCCTCCAAGAAAAAAACCAGTGTGTTGCAAATGGGTACTGGTGGTTAAACAAAATATGGATGGATCAGTCAAGAAGTTGAAAGCTAGACTAGTTGCAAAGGGTTTACCCAGACCTATGGGATTGATTATCAAGAGACCTTTGCCCCTGTTGCGAAACTAAACACTGTCAGAGTTCTGTTGTCTGTAACTATGAACAAAGACTGGAACTTGCACCAACTAGACGTAAAGAATGCCTTCTTACATGGGGAGTTAGCAGAAGAGGTTTATTTGGAAATCCCACATGTTTTCTCCGATGACAATACTGCAGGGAAAGTTTGTCGGTTGAAGAGGTCAATTTATGGGTTAAAACAATTTCCTAGATGCTAGTTTGGACGCCTCCTGAAGGCAATGACTTCTATTGGGTACAAACAAAGTAATGCTGATCATACATTATTTGTCAAGAAGTCAGGTAATAACATCACACTTCTCATTGTCTATGTAGATGATATTGTCATCACATGGAATGATGGTGAAGAAATTCAAAAGTTGAAGGACTTTCCTGGCAGAGCGTTTGAAATTAAAATCTAGGGAAGTTACAATATTTCTTAGGGATTGGGGTGGCTCGATCAAAGAAATGTATATTCCTATCCCAAAGAAAGTATGTCCTAGATCTATTATCAGAAGTGGGAATGTTGGGGTGTAAAGCAGTTGATACCCCTATTGAAGCTGGAGCTAAACTTAAAGAAAAAGAGGGGGAACCAGTGGACAATGGAAGATACCAAAGGCTGGTAGGGAAGCTTATTTACTTGTCCCACTCCAGGTTAGACATTGCTTATGCTGTAGGTATAGTGAGCCAATTCATGCATGATCCATATTTAACTCATATGAAGGTTATTATAGAATACTACAATATTTGAAGGGAACTCCTAGAAAAGGAGTACTTTTGTCACCCACTGACAATCTAAAAGTAGAAGCATACACTGATGCAGATTGGGCTGGATCTCCAGACAGGAAGTCAATTTCAGGTTACTGTAATCTAGTTACTTGGAGAAGTAAGAAACATAATGTGATAGCTTTTTCTAGTACCGAAGCTGAATATAGAGCTATGGTTCGTGGAGTTTGTGAGCTACTATGGTTGAAAGGCTTGCTGCAAGATATTGGAGTCCAAGTTCCAAACCCTATGATGTTATATTGTGACAACAGGGCTGCTATTAGTATTGTTAATAATCCGGTGCAACATGATCGAACTAAGCACATTGAAACTGACAGGTTTTTCGTCAAAGGAAAGTTGGAACAAGGGCTTATCTGCATGCCTTTTGTAAGATCTGGAGACCAAGTAGCAGATGTTTTCACTAAGGGTTTGAAAGAAAGAGATTTCCTTCCTATTGTAGGCAAGTTGGGCATGACTAATATCTATGCCTCAACTTGATGGGGAGTGTTGGATTCTATTAGGAGTTCAATTAGAGTTTGTATATGAGTTAAATTAGAGTTTGTATTCATGTAAAATTCTATTCTTTGTAATAGTGTACTTTCCACTTAATTATAAATAGAGGGCTTGAGATCATGGATCGATAAGCCATTCTACCAATTCTGTGTTTATCAATATGTATTCAGTCTATATTCATGCCCATTTAGAGGAATCTACTTAAGAAAATAACTATCCAATTATCATCTGAATCCGTTTGAAAACCGATAGGATATTATTCGGATATGGTATTACCACTATCCGATCCGAATCCGATCCGTTTACACCCCTAATCTTACATGATCCTTATCCCTAGCCTTCCTTCTTGCTATCTTAGCGGTTCTATCGATTGCATTGTCCCCAGCCTTTGTATTAATTTTTCCATACAGGTCATAATAGGATTTTTCTCTTGCTTTCCTGAGAGTCTGAGACACTTTCTTGCTTCTTTCCTTGCTATATCATATCTTTGTTTATCTTCCGCATTTTTGTATGTTGAGTATCCCGACATGGATTGAGAAGCGAAGACCACCCTTGTGGGGCTTTCCAACTGGTTGAATATTTTATGCTGTTTGGAATGATAGTGGAGACTGGGAGATTCATCTGACCATTTTTAAAATTTTGTCTTGGAAGTGGTGAAAATGCCTTAAGCTTCCCCCAGTGAAGGTTTTGCCCTTTTAGGAAGGACAGCTCTCTTTTTCTTCGCAACTTTGTCCTGGGACTTGTAAGCAGAAGGAATATTGTCATGGGTCCCACAACTTTTTAAATGAAATATAAAAATTCTTTTTTGTCTATTCTTTTGCATTCAACCAAATATGAAGAATATTTATTTTTCTATTCCATCTCCATCCAGCTAAAAGTTGCCTTAATGTGAATATTGTTCTCAGAAAGGGAAAACAGAAAGATGTTAGAAATTCAACAATTGTGCATCGTTTACTTTCAATAAGAACTTTAGTTATTCCTGCTATCTTCAATATTCTTGAATGATATGTAAAAGGAGATATTGGAAACTTAACAACTTTTGTATACTGTTTGCTTTGAGGAAGAGGTTTTGTTATTCATGTTTTTTCTTTACTAGTGAATGATATTTTGCTTGCTGATGTATGTGCTTCATGTACCCATGCAGCAAATCATCTGTCTTACTCGGCTTGGCTTTGACCGTCCCTCTCATGGTTGCATGCTTGTCTATTGCCATCCCAATATGGATCCGTAACGGCTATCAGTTTTGTGTTCTGCAAGTTGAAGTTGCCAACCCAGGGGGCAGCCATCGAAATCCTTTGTTGAAGGAGGTCTGCTCTTGGACGTTCACTTGTTTTCCTTCTACACTGATTTAATATATAATAACATACTTGCGGACAGAAGCATATATGCATCTCCAAAATGTATCCTTTCCCAATTTCCCATCTGTCTGATAACTCTGGGGCAGATAAAAACACATGTGAGGACATTTAGGGGGTAACCCTAAATGGAGACTTAAAATAGGTGAAGCAGGGGTTCATGTGCACGAAATTCTAAGTTAATTTGGCTGATTTGATTATGCACTAAGAGTACATTTTATAGATTTATAGAGTTTTGCTGTACTTATATTCTGCATGCTTTTTACTTATGACCTCTTTGCCAGCTATGAAAACCTTTAGAGGAGGGCTGCAGTTCAGTGTAGGAAAAGGAAATATTATAGAGTTCTGGGTTGATAGATGGTTTGCTGATCAGCCCCTCATCATGGAATTGTTAAGCTTTTACATCATTGTGGAATTTCAAGACAGCAACAAGAGAATGAACATTATGTTTAACTTCTAGAAGGTGCTATTATTAGTCTGAAGTTCTCCATAAATCTAAGCAACTAGGGTATTTACCCACTTGCAGGAGGTAGAGAGAGGAGGGGTGCACAAAATGCAATAATTATTCAGTTTAGATCTGTTGTTAGGTGCTTGTCAATTATGAGGAGTTCTATTGAGGAGTTCTATTATCAAGTTCTTTTCTTAATACAATTGTTTTCTCACTTCTATTGTAGACAAATTGTTTTTTCTGGTTATCGTTTCACACTTCCTTCCTGGTTTCCATCTCAGGGTATTATTCTCGCTGTGTGCGTCTTGTTATTCATTGGGTCAGTCTTATCATTAGGTTTTATAGCATCAGCTGAACCTTTAGAAAAATTAGCCTACAAGGGATGGACGGGAGATCCAGAAAGTTTCACCTCACCTTATGAATCATCTATGTATGTTGGCTGGGCAATGGCTTCGGCAATTGCTTTGATAGTTACTGGTGTGCTGCCAATTATATCCTGGTTCGCAACATATCGTTTCTCTCTCTCTTCTGCAATTTGTGTTGGTTTATTTGCTGGTACGTACATCAAGCATGCTCAATATGTACAACTTGTGGGACTTTCTTGAATTGCTATAAGCATTGTCTTAGAGGTAGCCTGTAATTCTGTGCATCTCTTGCTGCAGTTGTTCTAGTGGTTTTCTGTGGTGTGTCTTACTTGGAGGTGGTGAAATCTCATGACGATGGCGTTCCAACAAATGGTGATTTCCTTGCTTCTTTGCTTCCCTTGGTTTGCATTCCGGCAGTGTTATCCTTCTATTCTGGTCTGTATAAATGGTGAGTAAAGTCCATATTCAACCTTCAAAAACACATTCTTTTGTATAATATCATGACGACCAGCTTCTAATCTGCCAAACAAATCCTTGCAGGAAAGATGATGACTGGAAGCTTTC
Organism: Hakea prostrata; assembly: GCF_041222555.1. Lineage (NCBI taxonomy): Eukaryota > Viridiplantae > Streptophyta > Magnoliopsida > Proteales > Proteaceae > Hakea > Hakea prostrata. The sequence continues at coordinate 50,209,293 of NC_142609.1, read as the reverse complement.
TCGAGGCGTATATGTTTTTGTTGGCATTGGTCTTCTTCTGCTGCTTGGTGCGATATCAGCTGTCATAGTTATAGTCAATCCATGGAAGGTGAGTTTTGTCTTCACCAGGATTGGCCTAAGCACCACATGTTTGCAGAAAAGAATATGTAGGGAAGTGTTATTAGTTTAGAAAGGAAACTGGAGCTTTTGAGTATTACTGACTTTTTCTGTTCTCATGTTGCTACAGATTGGAGTTGCATTCCTTCTGGTTCTCCTACTTATCGTCCTCTGCATTGGTGTTATCCACTACTGGGCCTCAAATAATTTCTATTTGACTCGAACACAGATGTTCCTAGTCTGCTTCCTTGCTTTTCTTCTGGCTTTGGCTGCTTTTTTGCTTGGGTTGTTCGAAGGTGACAACAGAATCTGTCAATTGTGTGTTGTGCTTCAAGAGTCTTGCATCTTGTAAATTGCCTGTTGTGGAATAAAGCTTTTTATTTTTTTATTTTTCAGGCAAACCATTTGTTGGCGCATCGGTTGGTTACTTCTCATTTTTGTTTCTTCTTGCTGGAAGGGCACTAACTGTGAGTAAAGTGTTGCTTGACATTTTACCTTGATTTAGTTGATTGAAGTCATGTAGCATTATTATTTGTGGAGTTCCTGTCTGTTGATGTCTAGGTTTTGAGTAATTTCATCTTGTTTTGGCTTCAATTTCTTTTCATGACACAGAATAATTCCTCTTTCAGGTTCTTCTTTCACCTCCCATTGTTGTCTATTCTCCAAGAGTGTTGCCTGTGTATGTTTATGACGCACATGCAGATTGTGCAAAAAATGTCAGGTCTGTTTGACATCTTCTGTTAAAAGCTTAATGTGAATGATTTATCAGTCATTCAAGGTTTAGTTAGCCTGCTTGTTTTTCATCCTGTGGTTTAAAATATATATTTCTTTCTGAATAGTTGGGGCATATTTTTGTCATTCATGCTGGACTGACACTGGATAACCTTAAATGATGAATGTGGGAAATTGTTAAATGTAATATAAGTAGTAGAAGGCAGGAAAAAAATGGGAGTCATAGCTAGTTTCCTACAGTTACCTGGTAGATCAATATGGATCTGCAGGCTTTGCCAATCTTCACGATTCTGTTTCAAGGGCTGAAATTTCCTAGACTGATGGCTGCTTACATCAGGTCTCAGATGTCAGATCTAATGGCTAGAATTAACCATATAATCTCCAGATTTTCAGATATGATTTCCAAGATAAGATTCAGAAGTGATTAAACTTTAATTTTCCATATTTGCCGTTGTTTTTCTCTAGTCACCCCAATTTACCTATTTTATATCCTCTTCCTAGTTTTCCTCTTCTGAAGAAATCTTATTCCTCTCCATATTCCAAAATCTATTCAAATTATCAGTATACCCTTTTTAAGATTTGCTTTAAATTGCAATTCTGCCACCAGTCTTAACATATTTCTAATATTTGTTGTTTTACCATGTGCTTGTGGTTTGAGTACGCTAACACTTGGGTTGGCCTGTCTGCTGTTCGTTTTGGGTTTTAGAACCCTGGATCCACAACAACTTGGTTTTCCATCTCTTTATAATAAGAAACTCCAAAAGGAATTGTGTAAATCTAGGAGTCTTGGATGGGCAATCAAAATTTCTGATAGTCATGCTATATAATAGCATGAACTCACCTTTTTGGCAAGTGTGTGTGTGTATATATATTATTTTAAACACTAAAATCTCCAAGTGGATAGCAAAAATTATTTTAATTCCAGAATATAGAGAAGAACATAACTGCCGGAATGACTATTCTTCCCTGATTACAAGATTTTATTCAGTACTTATAAAATTGGCCTGAAACACAAAATCTGAATGTTGCATTACTTCTGCAATATTCATTCCGAATGTAATACCAGGCCTTAGATAGACAGCCAATAAGCTAACCTATGACGGGACCTCCCAGCGCTATCAATAGTACAAGTTATCACCAGTCTCAAGCACTACAGAGCAACAGAATCGTCTTTCAGTTGTAACTGCAAGAAATCGACTGTTTTATCCTCAACAGGCTTTACCAGTTTACCAGCACCTTGTTAAAGCCCAGCCAGCAGCCAGAAAGGAAATGAAAACGGGACCACAGTGATCTGTCGGCCAGAGACAAAGGGTAGGTATTAATAGTAAGACCAGCCTCCAGCCACAAAGGGAAACAAAACAGGACCAGGGTGGTCCATCGGTGCAGGAGTTAGGGTAGAATTTTAATTAGTAACTAGGAAAAGGAAGCGCCAAATTTGGAAGTGGAGTACTAAAGGATTTTAAAACAGATGCAAACATGCTTGTCGTCAACTTGTAGCATGATCAGAGCCAGTGGAAGGAGAAGAAGTCCAATCTGATGGAACCTTTTAAGCATGCACTGTTGGGTCTGAGATTTTTGAGACAATGGTCAAAGTTTCAAGCTCTGTTGTATACAATCGGTCGACCCAACTAATATGTGAAGAGGGTGATTTCGAGATTCAACTCCTGCACCCTAATCTGGTAGTTAATACAGTTTCAAGCTTGGTTATGCAGAATTTCACAGTGGAGAATACTTCCAGGGAAAAAGCATGGCTTGGGTTGCCCTAATATGGTGATTCAACATCTGATAGCGTCAATCTATTAGAGCCTGTTGTTCAGCAATACGCTTCCACTAACCTGGTAATATTGCCCAATGGAAAAGATCACAGAAGATAGTGAACGAAGAATAAATGAAAGATATCAGAAGTAATGGAGGAAAAAGGATCATAAATGAGTAAAACATGGAAGAAAGGAGATTGAACAAAGAAACAGTTTCAAGGCTACACAGCCACCTAAAGCCCTTGTTCTGTTCCAGAAATCTGAATACTTCCTTACAGCATGGACTTGAATATTTGAATTACCTATAATCCCAATTGAAATCTAAAACAAAGTTTGACTCTATCTTGGACTCAACAACGAAAATAAACTCTAACGTGCTATTAATGAGTAACAGCTTTAACAAGATAGGGACAAAAGAAAAGAAGATTAAATTATTATCTCTAATTAAACCTATGCTTAACTGCAGCCACTGCTTATGTGACTTTTGGGCCTATACATTTCTTGTGTCCTAGAGAAGCTCCAAGGGCAAAGAGATTAACTCCTTACAGTTTCTGTTTCTTGTCTGTATGTCATTGTCATAGTAATAGTTGTCATTATCATCATCATCATTATTTACTGTGATCTTGTTGATGTTGTTATGGTCTCTAATTTCTGTCACATACTTTTTTGGCAGTGCTGCATTTCTTGTTCTTTATGGAATTGCATTGGCAACCGAGGGCTGGGGTGTTGTTGCTAGTTTGAAAATTTATCCACCATTTGCTGGTGCTGCTGTATCAGCTATTACTCTTGTTGTATCATTTGGGTTTGCTGTTTCTCGCCCATGTTTGACTCTTAAGGTTAGTGCCAGTGACAACCCTGTTTTAATTATTCTGATCCCCTTATCTTAAAAGACATGTTTTGTTTTGTTTTGTTTTTTTTTTTTGTCTAATTCTTCCAATTGGGGTGTTATTCTTCCTTCTACTGTCAGATGATGGAAGATGCTGTGCATTTTCTTAGTAAGGAAACCGTTGTTCAGGCAATCGCTCGTTCTGCAACTAAGGTACACTTTCTTGCTTGAAATAACTAAGACTTAACACCTGTTGGTCGTTCCTATATGTTCTCAGTATGATTGATGTCTCACTGTTATCTTATGTATCCAAGGTTCAACGAGTTATGGCCAAGATTGGTGAAAACCGGTTAGAAACTGAGATATGGCCAAGATGGGTGAAACTAGGGATTTTTGGGGTAAATATAATTTTTGCATATGCACCTCAAGTAGGATTGGATAAAGTCTAAAGTTAGAATTTTGGGAAATTATGGATGGATTAATGCAAGTAAAGGAGAAAAGATTACTATAGGAGGTGATCTAAATGGACATATTGGAAAAGATCAGAGAGGCTATGAGAGTGTACATGGAGGATATGGTTTTGGAGAGAGAAATGAGAAGGGATTTCAATTTTAGATTTTGCTGTTGTTTTTGATCTATCTATTGTAAATACTTGCTTCAAAAAGAGAGAGAGAAACATTTAAGTACCTTCAAAAGTGGACATCATAGAAGCCAAATAGATTTCTTCTAACTAGAAGGACCGATAGATTGTTGTGCAAGGATTGCAGGGTGATATCAGGGGAAAACTTAATTTCACAACATAGACTTGTGGTCTTGGATATGTCCCTAACCCTAAAACTCATAAAAAGGTGCAAGGTTAAATATCCCAAGATAAGATGGTGGAACTAAATTTTTCATGGGGTGCTCAGATCTGGTTGAAACAACTGAAACTTATTGAAACTATGAAAGTGGATTGGTTGAAAATAGTTAGAACTGGTCATAATTCGGTATTTATTGGTCGAAACTCCGGATATTTTTGAAATTTTTTTCTAATTTGTTGAAACCAGGGATTTATTTATTTATTTATAGAGTACAAAGCCATTTCTTGGATTCTAGTGAAGCTAAGATATTTCCAAATTATGACCCATCTTGGTCGAATTTGAACCATGTATCTGTTTCTGTTACTGATAGTTATAAAATTGGCAACCATATCCTTGTGGCAAATACCTGTGGTTGTATGAGTAGAACAGAAGTGGGGGGGGGGGGCTGGGATGGCGATCCTGTTGTTAATCTTGATGTACACTGTAAATTGTGAGCGAAGAAATGGGGAGAAAGAGATCATTGAGACTCCTGATTCAGTTCAGTATATAATAATAAAGCAACACATCACATAGGGGCAGAATAGCCCAACAGTATTAAAAGAATATACAGTTCATGAGATACTATTCACTTGAACATTAGCCAAACACATCTCCCTCAAGCTGGGCATAGACGTTTCTGCATACTTGGTACAAATACAATCCACTCCCATTCTCCACAATCACTGTAAACATTTCTATTCCCCTATTTGAACATGATGAGGAGAAATAAGTCTTTGTTGGAACTTCTCTTGGACAAAATCACCGTTACTTTGATGTGTTTCATTCTTTCTTGATTCTCTAGATTTGAAGCAGTATCGACAGCAGCTTGATTATCTCACTGCACATGGCTGAAAATCTATGATCTGTTAATAATTGTTTCACACACATTGTCTCACAAGTAGCATGTGCCGTGGCTCGATATTTGCACTTGGTTGAGCTCCTCTGTAAGTTCTTTAGGATTCCCAGAAGGATTTCACTTTTGGCGAGTTCATTATGTGCGAGGTCTGTTTATTCAAATTTCCTACTGTGTTTTAGGATTACTGCGATCTTGGTTCCACATATGTTTGCTAGTGTTTGTTACTTCATCCTAGCTTTACCTCATCACCTTTCAATTTGTAATTGTCGAGTTTCATCTCTAATGAAGTAGGGTTAGTACCTTAAAAGGAGTTCGGAATGACAGTACACCCGATGTAATGAAATGGCAGTATTGTCATTTTACTGAAGTACCATCATTGAAAGAACATAAGATTCTTGTTTGGTAATATAGCCCCTGTGTCCATCTAGCAAAGAAAGAAGAGACTCCAGTATTTTGTTTAGTGCGAAAGCATGTAGACCTTGTTCCTTGTTCTTTTTCCCTTTTTGCATTAGGTATTTGTGCAATTCGCTTGGTGGTTATGTCACAAATGACAAATTTAGTTACGTTCTCTATTGAAAATTGTATGGCATCCCATGAATTGGGTTTGAGGCTTTGAGCTAGTTTATATAGGAGAGAACCTATGCAAGTCTATCTGAAAAAAACAATAGTTGGAAATAGGATTTGCTTTTGTCTTTGTCAAATTAAGAAACTTAAAAAGCTTGTGGGTATACTGAGGTGGTGACCTTTGACCTTTCTAAGGGAGTAACTTTCTGCTCTAGAGCTTGACCATCTCTGTCTACCATTTTAGCAAGCTCTTGTAGTTGTAGGCCTTCCAATGATGCAGAAGTTAATGCCCTTATAGGGGAAAGATTTAGAAAACACTGCAGGATTACATTTGGAACTTTGTATTTATGGTGTTTCCTTTCCTTTTGACTTGAGGTGAATTGGGTCGATGATGGAGAAGAGATACCTAGTACTACTTTTTTGGGATGTGTTCTAGTCTTTGTTCACAGCTATAGACAACAAGACTCTGACAATGTTCAGTTTCGCAGCAGGGGCAAAAGTCTTATGATAATCAATCCCATAGGTCTGAGTAAGCTCCCTTTGCAACTAGTCTAGCCTTCAACTTGTTGATTGATTCATTCATCTTCTGTTTACCACAAACACTCATTTTTAGCCCATGGTTTTTTCTTTTCTTGGAGAAAGTGTAACTAGCTCCCAAGTATCATTTTTCTTCATCTTGCATTTCCTCTACCATAGCTACCTTCCATTTCTTATCAACATAGACTTCCTGCCAACTTGTAGGAACATAAACAGATGATAAAGAGGATATAAAAGCACGGTAAGAGTCAAACAATGAGTCATAAAAACGTATTTAGCTATAGGATGCTGGGTATAAGATCTGATTGCTTTTCCAAGAGCAATAAGAAGATTAGAAAAAGATACCTTAGGGGGAATAGTTGAATCTGATTCTGGACTCAGGGACTATAGTGGTAACTTATCACTTTTCTCTACCTGCTTTGGCCAATTATAATTCTTCCTCTGATAAGTCTACACCTCCTTATTCTAGTCAATCTTGTTTTGAAAGACCTTAATAGTGTGCCTCACAACTCACAAGAATGGTCTCCCCCTGGCCAGATTTTTCACATGGTTCAGAAAACAGAGGGGAATAATTAGAGTCCTCAGGTATACTGGCCGAAGTCTCCTCATGGTCAGGAAACTCTTCTTGAACTCTTGAGTGTCTCTGTGGTGGTGTGTAAGAGTTTGTGCATGATAGGAAGGTCTAGAGTTGGCAAGAACACCTCTCCTCTAGGACTCTCACGTTGAAGAGGTGTATAGTAAGGGCAAGACTCGTTAATTACATTCATGGACATAATGGTTCTCCTAAAAGGAGGATGATAACATTTGTACCCCTTTTAAGTCGCAGAATACCCCAGAAATATACAGCGAAGGCTGTGGGGAGCTAACTTACTCTAGCGGGCGTGATTCTGGCATGACACACACATCAAAAAACCTTTGGGGGAATAACAAAGGAAGAGTCTCCTTGGAGAATCTCATTAAAACATTTAAAATCAAGTATCCTACTGAGCATCCTATTCATAAGGTAAAAGGTAGTGAGAATAGCATCACTCCAGTATTGGTCAAGGATTTTCATAGTAGTCATAATAGAACGGGCTATCTCTAATAGATGCTGGTTCTTCCTTTAGTCAAGCCCATTCTAGACAGCCGTGTATTATGCCAGAGTTAGAGAGATGTCTCTGAAATTCACCATCCATATACTTCGTGCCATTGTCACTACGAAGGATTTTTATAGTGGCATTGAACTGTGTTTTAATCATATTATGAAAATCACAAAAACATCTAAAAACATAATTTTTTGTTTTAAAAGATAAATCCACGTAGAATGGGAGTGACAATCAATAAAAGTAACAAAGTATCTATGGCCAGTAATAGACACATGTTAGCAGGGCCCTCACACATCAATATGGATTTACACGAAAGGAATAAGTTTTCTATTATGAAGAGAAGGTAAATAAGTAGAACAAATATGTGTTGCAAAAATGCAGGTTTCACAAAAAAATTTGTCCTTATTATAAGAAGAAACTAAATTAAGAAACACTTTCTTAAGAGTTCCTAGAAGGGGGTGACCTAGCCTGCGATGCCATTGATGCAGGTATGAGATTACCGAATGGACCTGCTGAGAAGATGCAGCTAAAGCAAAAGTAGATCCTCCAATCGGCTCCGTCAAATAAAGTTCATTGTTTAGTTTACCACGTCTAATCTCCTTCCTCGTTACCAGATCCTAGAAGACATAGTAAGATGAAAAAAATGTCATTTTATAATTCAGATCATGTGTAAGACTACTGATAGAGAGCAAGTTAGTAGAGAAGTGATGGAGAATGCTGAATGGTCCCTTTTCCAGTAATGCAAAAATAAGAGTGATCAACAATTCGAATTTTATCTTTCCCGAAAGTTGGAGAGTAATGTAAGAAAAAAGAGGATGGACCTCTCATATGATCCATGACTCTTGTATTAATGGTCTAAGGAGCCAAAACTGAAGAAACATGGAAACTAGTAAAAGTTTTACTTGAATTAGCAAGGTAGGAGTTGGTATGGGTAGTGGAGGAAGCAGTAGTAGAGGCTGCACCAGCAGTTGGAGACTATATGATATGTTGCAGAGTAGCTTATTCCTCTTGTGAAAAACCAATGTTTGCAGAGGCCAGAGGGTATTGCAGGAACAATCTTAGAAAGATTAGCCTTTGGCCTTTCTCTTCTTTGTGCCATTTTTTGCTCAAAATCAGCAGGCTTCGCTTGGAGCTTCCAACAATTGGCCTTATTTTGACAATTTCTTTGGTCGAATTAGATTTGGTGCTAATAGACTGTAGGACTGATTTCGCCACAATAGGAACATGACTATGGCTAATCGACGCTTACATTGAACAAGGGCTTAAGATTGCTCTTGTAGGAAAGGGAGAACGACTCAATGCATATACCTTGATCTAATCATACGCCACATTCAGGCCAACCAAGAAGCCATATACCCGAATCTTATCAACGTGCTTCCTATAAGTAGCCACATCATCCAGAGTGGGTTGATAATCCCCTAATGATCCACCTCTTGCCAAAGAGATCGCAACTCAACATAATACTAGGCCATAGTCAGTTCCTTTTGGGTAGTCTTATGAAGCTTCTTCTGTAGCTTATTAACTTGTGCATCATTTCCCAACTGTCCATATGTTTTTGTAGTAGCCTTCTGATCTGGGTTGCAATATCAAGTGATAGGTATCCACGAGAAATATTTGGATTCATGCAATTCAAAGTAACGACATAATATGAGAGTCATTCGAGATCCATTTATCTTGAGAAATACCTGTGGTGGTAGGCTTGATACTGGTGCATGTAATGTGTCCAACAAGTCCTCTTCCGACAATAATCAAGTATGTAGATTGAGACAAAATCAAATAATTTGTTCCATCAAATCTTAACGAAAGAGGAGGAAGAGTGGGATAATTTTCGGAGCCTGTGGGAGAATAATACCATTGGTGGTTGCCATGTTTTCATAAAACTTTATACGCTATGTTGTTCTTCAGTCTTCACCCTTTTGAAACAATTGAAACGTCGCAAAATTGAATAGCCTGATCACCTAAATAAATCTAGGTATTCATAGGATAAGGAACATCAAATTTTGTTGTTTTTTTGGTTTTTTTTTTTCTTTTCCGGGTCGCTGGTTCAGAAGGAGAACCCAAAGGTCAGTTGGGTCAATGGGTTTAGTGGTCTGATTGGGTCTGGTTCATTGGGTTCAGTTTGATGGGGTTCAATCGATGGTTTTAAAAGAGGCAGAAGAAGGCGATAAAGGAGGAAGGTGGAAGCAGGGTTGATGAGAGAAAGTAAGGTGTTCTTTGCTCCATTTTTTCTTTCCCTTTTTTCCAGTGGGATGGTTCTGGTTGAGGCGATAGAAGGGGAGGTGCTGTGCATGTTAGGCGATGGAGATGCAGCTCGATGGGATCTCTTTAATGGGTTTTGACTGTGGCGGAAGAAAAGCAGGTCTCTGCGGTTGGGTTCTGGTGAGAAGAAGATGCGATGGAGTGCAACAATGGGTTGTAACGAAGAGTTTTGGTTGGCGATGGATTTTGGTTGCAGATGCAGTAGCAGCGGTGGTGGATCTTTGTCAGTGAGAGAGAGAATCGATCAGCGGTAGTGGTGGATCTTCCTCAGGTAGAATCGATGGCTCTGTTTCCCCCTCTTTTTTTTTTTTTTCCTTTTCTTTTCTTCTTCCCCTTCCTTAATCGATCTTTGGCTTTGATACCATGTTGAGAAAGACAATTGCGGTAGAGTGGTAGAATGGATTGAATTGATCAGTGTGAACCCAAGCCCTTTATTTATAAAAAAGTGGAAAGAACGCTATTACATAAACACCCTTACTTGAGCAACTGGAAATAGAAAATTACATGAACCAAAAACTCCTAATATAATTGAACTCCTAATAGAACTCAACCAGTAAAGAGCAAAATGACTGAACAACTACTGCTAAGGTATAGGTGGTTTATGGTCAGTGAGAGAGAGGGGTGGCGTGATCAAGGCCAAATCAAACAAGACGGCAAGGCATCAAGGCGGCTTCTTGACAACTATCAGGCTGCTACACTTTCGTGTAGTCTCATAAGTCAGAACTGTACTTTGTTGCACTGGTGGGTGAGTATCTGGACAAAGGGGTAAAAAAGACTTGTGGGATTATTCATTTTGATCCAGGATTGTTGAGTACATTCTTAGCTACTATATTTTAGATACATCAGGTTCAGAGTTTCAATACTGGATAAATGAGGGGATCCCTCTCCTTAAATAGATAAGACTTCCATTTTTGCAAATTTCCGAGGTGTAAACAGTTCACTTTCTGAGTGACCTTTTCTTACTCCCCCCCTGCCCCCTGTATCAGATAGATAGAAATTATGATAATTAAAATATGTGAATTTGCATTGTTTATGACCTTGTAGACCAGAAATGCTCTCTCTGGAACTTACTCTGCACCACAGAGGTCTGCTAGTTCAGCTGCTCTTTTAGTTGGGGACCCTACAATCATGAGAGATAGGGCGGGGAACTTTGTGCTTCCTAGAGCAGATGTTATGAAATTGCGTGATCGGCTGCGGAATGAGGAATTAGCTGCAGGATTGTTTTTCAGTAGAATCAGAGCTGGAAGAGCGTTTCGGCATGAAATGTCTGCTGATGGTTGCTACAGAAGAGAGATGTGTGCTCATGCTCGCATTCTAGCTTTGGAGGAGGCAATTGATACAGAATGGGTATACATGTGGGACAAGTTTGGTGGTTATTTGCTCCTTTTGCTTGGTTTGACTGCCAAGGCTGAGCAAGTACAGGTAATTATAACTGCTAACCGTTTTATTTGCAAGCTGTGTGTGTTAATTTTTTTTGTATCACCTATTGGTTATCATTTGTGCTATTGCAGGATGAGGTCCGCCTGCGACTTTTTCTTGATAGCATAGGTTTTTCAGACCTAAGTGCCAAAAAGATTAAGAAATGGATGCCCGAAGACCGCAGGCAATTTGAACTTATACAGGAGAGGTATATCATTTCATTCAACATTTATTTATCATGGTTTATCTTTGAAAGGGCCTGATCATTTCCTAATTTTTTTCTCATTTATTTTTTATCCACTGTTGATGTTATAGTTACATAAGAGAAAAGGAGATGGAGGAGGAAATCTTAATGCAGCGCCGTGAAGAGGAGGGAAAGGGAAAGGAGAGGAGGAAGGCACTTTTAGAGAAAGAAGAACGTAAATGGAAGGAGATAGAAGCATCTCTTATATCCAGTATTCCTAATGTTGGAAGTAGGGAAGCTGCAGCTATGGCAGCTGCAGTCCGTGCTGTTGGTGGTGATTCTGTTTTGGATGACTCTTTTGCTCGGGAGAGGGTTTCAAGCATTGCTCGTCGTATTCGTGCCGCTCAGTTGGCTCGTCGGGCTGTCCAGGTTCATCTCTTATTATTTGTTTCCTTCCATCCCAAACTTATGCTGGAAAGCGATAGTTAGGATAATAGTTTTTTCAGAGTGATTTACTCCCAATGTGTTATAGAAAAACCTTCACGACTTCCTTCAAAGCATCTATTTTGGTGATATAGCTGATTCCTTTTAATGTGTTACTTTGTTATTTGATGTATGCAATGTGTTAAAATGTTGAAATATACAGTATGTAACTATTTTAATGGGTGAGTGTTGGTGCAACTCCTAATTTATGCTATTGCATCCTATTGACTGGGGTTTCGAAACTTGGAAACAACATCTTTTGCGAAGGAGGGGTTAAGGTTGTGAGCCCAGACTTTATAGTAGTGTGAGCCTTGGTCACTGGTTGCACTTATTTAGTTGTTCCAATTTAAGTGTCTTCACTGTCCACCTTGTCCTCTGTATTTCATTTTGGTCAAAAAACCCAAAACATTTAATTTCAGTGGCTGAATTGAAGCATCTTCCTGACTTAATTGCCGGTTTCAAATTTTCATTTGTTCTAATATGTCGATCTGTTTTGGCCTCTCTTCCTGAAAGGCACTTTGATCCTTCTGTTTAAGGACTTCAATATCAAGCTCAATCATCAGTGTTTCCCTTTAATATTTTAAGAAATAAGAAGTGATTGAGGGCCTGCTGGCACTGATTGACAGCCCTCTATTTCCAGTGATGAATTGCACCAGGTAAAGCAAGAATGTTCATGGCTTGCTTTTAGTGACATATTTCTCCTAATCCAAGGGAAGCATATAGCATGAAAGGATGGGCATGAACTTTAGATGAAGTTCACAAATGCCGATTATCCTTTGTGGCTATTTTACTATGCTTCTTGTTTAACTTATATATATATATATACTTATATATACTTAAATTATTATTATCTTGCAAATATTTTGTTTATCAAGCTGAGGTGTTGGTTCCTGCTATTGCATGGTTTTGTAAGTTATATGAAAATTAATGTGATTCAATTTTTGGCCAGACGGGAATACCTGGTGCTATATGTGTTCTGGATGATGAACCACAAGTCGGTGGCAGACACTATGGCCAGATTGATCCAAGCATTTGTCAATCACAAAAAGTTACTTTCTCCATTGCAGTAATGATACAGCCAGAATCAGGGCCAGTTTGTCTTTTGGGTACAGAATTTGAGCGGAAAATTTGCTGGGAAATCCTGGTGGCTGGTTCAGAACAAGGCATTGAGTCTGGGCAAGTTGGGCTCCGGCTAGTTACCAAAGGCGATAATCAAACTACTGTTACCAAAGAGTGGAACATTGGTGGCACTAGTATTGCTGATGGAAGGTTTGTATTCTCTTCTGGTCTACACATTAGCATCTTTTGTATAATCCATCTGCTTTTTCCATCAATGCTCTTTTGAGCTTTTCTTTGCTTTGAAGTTTGATCATATTGCTAACTAGGTCTTCTCTGATGGCCATGCAGGTGGCATATTGTGACAGTGACCATTGATGCCGAAGTAGGTGAGGCCACTTGTTATCTAGATGGAGGTTTTGATGGATTCCAGGGTGGCTTACCGTTGCATATAGGCACTGGCATTTGGGATCAGGGTACGGAGGTTTGGATTGGCATTAGACCACCAGCAGATTTGGATGCATTTGGGAGGTCGGACAGTGAAGGAGCTGATTCTAAGATGCATATTATGGATGCTTTCTTATGGGGAAGGTGTTTGACTGAAGATGAAGTCATCGCTGTCTATTCTGCTACAAGTTCATTTGATTATAACATGATTGATCTTCCAGAGGATGGTTGGCAATGGACTGATTCACCTTCCAGGGTACGCATCTATTTTTCCTGTTTCAGCTTGCTGCCTTCTAGTCTTGTGGTTGGGGTTTCTTGAAGTAATTTTTCTGGTCTGTTGGTTTTTAAGGTGTCCTAAAAGCATTGTTTTGTCTTCTAGCACTTCTTGACTGTCTGATGTTTTCCTGTTCATTGCTTTTAGGTTGATGGGTGGGATAGCGACCCTGCGGATGTTGATCTGTATGACAGGGATGATGTAGATTGGGATGGGCAGTATTCAAGTGGTAGGAAAAGAAGATCAGACCGTGAAGGAGTGGCAATTGATATGGATTGTTTTGCAAGAAAATTAAGGAAACCTAGGATGGAAACACAAGAAGAAATCAATCAACAGATGCGATCAGTTGAAATAGCCATTAAGGAAGCTCTCTCTGCTAGAGGTGAAACTCATTTCACTGACCAAGAGTTTCCTCCAAATGATCAATCTTTGTTTGTGGACCCAGGAAATCCTCCTTTAAAGTTGCAGGTTAGTTTCTCTGATTCATTTGTTGCTGTTGAGTATACTTTTGTTCATGTTATCTTGAACCTTGTGCTGGTGCTCCATGGCAGGTTGTTTCTGGGTGGTTGAGGCCTACTGAAATTGTTAAAAGAAACCATATTGATTCATGCCCATGCTTATTTTCTGGGGTGGCAAATCCATCTGATGTTTGTCAGGTATGCCTAGAGTTTGATATAACACCACTGGAAATTGTTCCTTTTGTTATTGTCCTTTTATCAGTCCAATTTAAAGCCAATTGATGACTATCTGGTACCTCTTTTGATCCTGTTGATTAGCACAATGTTTAACTGGAACAGGGCCGATTGGGTGACTGCTGGTTCTTGAGTGCTGTTGCTGTTTTAACTGAGGTTTCACGAATATCAGAAGTAATTATTACACCAGAGTTTAATGAAGAAGGAATTTATACTGTTCGCTTCTGTATCCAGGTAATGTCTAGTACTCTGAGTGTGATTGTTTTCCCCTTTACGTTACTCACGTCTTCTGTTTGGCTTAGTGATGTAACCCAGGCTCTAGGCTTTAAGAAATTTGATATCAAACCCTAAAATTGGGTTCTTCAAGGATCCTCTCCTTGTGAGCCAGCAATCAAATAAAAAATCCAAAAGAAGCTTGATTTGAATATTATAATTCACAGCAGTGGCTTGAGGATTGTGGGATGATTTAGGAACAGATTAAGGTTTTACAATAGCCAATATGGGTTGGCTGGATTGGGAAAAATTAGGGTTTTAACAATATGTAATGTGGGATGGGTGGATTGGGAAAATTTAAGTTTAATAAAATCCTAAATGGGAAGGAAGAACTTGGGGAACTATGGATTAAAATTCACACTTGGGACTGTAGTGGGGATTTGGTAGAAGGTGAAGAGGAACAGAAGGATTAGGGAAGCTTGCAGTTAGTGGAAAAGGGGTACAAAAGCTTGCAGTTGGTCTACGGAAGGTTGGGAAGCTTTCTTGAATCAATCTTGACGGATCATGACTTCTTTCTTTGCTTTCTTGATTTCTTTTCTTTTCTCTCTCGTTCTTTCCTTTCTTTTATTTTCTATCTTTTCTTCTTCTTTCTTATTATTTTTTCCCCTTTCTTCTTCTTGGCTTCCTAAGCTGCCGCAAGATCAAGATAAGGGAAAAAGAAGGAAAGAAGAGGAGGGTGAGGGCTAAGGAAGGTCTGCAGTTGGGAGAGAAGAAGGGGGAGGGTGGGGTGCTGCTGCCTCAAGGGAAGGAAAGGAGGAGAAGGGTGAGGGTGGTCCACAGGGTTTAGGAAGGGTAATGGGGGTAGGGAAAGGGCTGGGGTTTCATTTACTTGATGGAGGAGTGGACTGGTACTCTCAAGGTTACTGTAGGGGCTGTCTTCTAGTTGTTGCAGGCTTTAGATGTTGAAGAAGATTGGAAAAAAAACAGCAGAAAACTCAAGCACCAAGCCATGGGAATCCTCCTTGGAACCCATGACTCAAATTCTCCTTCAATGCTTGTAATTTTTATTAATCAAGTCTGAATATTAGTACAAGGCATGGGGCATTTATATAGCCTCTTACATAGAAGGAATGACACTTGGACTCAAACTAGTTAGCTAATTTGGACTCTTAATTAATTAGCTAACTTGGACTCGAATTAGGAAATTCAATTTGGATTGGGAGTTCCTTTACAACTCAAACAACTAATTACCATCTTATTTTAAAATTGATTAAAATATCCAAAATAAAATAACAATTATCTAGAAGGAAGGAATCTTACTGTTATATTTTGACTCGAATTCTTGTGCCCGATTTGGAAGATGGACCCGCACTAGCAAATTTTGGTGGGCAACTTGAATGACCCATTTGCGGAGATTTGTGGTGGAAGCAGATACCCACCACTGATCTAGGTCTGTGGAGGGGCGTGTGGGCGCGAAGCCCCTGTGGTGTGGTACGACCCGATTGGTCAATCGTTTACCCGATTGGAGTCTATATATATATATATATATATGTATCTTATGTTCGCCTACCACATTACTGAGAGATTTGAGATTTTCGATTAGGGTTTTGGGTGAGAGTTCTTGTGACGCCATTCTTGGCGATTGGTTGTGAGATCTCCTTCTGTTCTTCTACATAGTGAAAAACTCTTCTTCTTCGCCCGTGGACGTAGCATACCATATCGGAGTGTGAACCACGTGAAATCTCTGTGTTTTCGTTTTTGTTTCGTTTTCGATTCGTTATTTCGTGGTGTTTGTTACAACACTTGCTTTAAAATTGATTCCAACTAGGACTCCCACATAGACAAAGTCTCTTTAATAACTGGAGCAAGATGTAGCCAAATTTAAAATTATAAGTAGATTGGAATTCTGACCATAGAACAAAATTCCATCGAAACTTGCGAAATTTCTACCGAAATTTCCCATTTTGGAAAATGCGAAACGAAACTCATGGGGACCGAAAAAAAGTCCTAATTTCGATCGAAACTGTCAAAATTTCGTCGAAACCTCAAAACTTGTCGAAACTTGGTTCAACCCAGTTGGACCAGCTGGTTCATGAGGAAAAAAAATCCCAAATTTCGTGGAAAACCTGGGAAATTTCGTGGGAAACTTGGGAAATTTCGTGGAATCTTGGGAAATTTCGTGGAAACATAGGAAATTTCGTGGAAACTTGGGAAATTTCGTGGAAACCTGGGAAAATTTGTGGAAACTTGGGACTTTTTCCTATAAATTTTGTAGTTTTCCCAAATTTTCAACTTTTTTGTTTATTTCATGTTTCCCCAAATACCCATGACAAATATCCCCTCCATCAGGACTTTCCTATCCAAAGTGTGTATTTCCTCAGGTTGGTTATCTTAAGCATATTGATGACCAGACTCATAAAGTTACAGTTGTCGATTAACTTGACAACCATAGGCATAAAATGTCATGGGATGTCTATGTCTGTTGGTTGGAGGAGAGGATGTTATAGGCATAGTACTACTCAGCTCACAGGATGAATACACTCTTGGCACTCCTCTTAACACTAAGTTGTATTTTCCTTTTATTGTCAACTATTTTGAAATTAGAAATTATATATTGAATGTTATGTGCTTAAGTAGTTAAGTTTATAATGTACTTTTTGGACAACTCTACATTGATGTTATGTACATTGAATGACATATCTACATTGATTTTTTTAGCAAAATACAACAAATGTATTCTTTATACTCTAATTAGCTTAAATACAGGATCCCACCCTAAAATACTCTTTAAAAGCTGTCGAAACTTGTACGGAAAAGTCCTCAGTTTCCTCAAAATTTCCTAAGTTTCCACTTAAGTTTCCCATTTTCACCCGGTCGAAAATTCAGTTTCCCTTGAATTTTTTACCATGATTCTGACGAGTCTACATCTGACCAGCCCTATTAGATGAGGGGGTTAGACTGACCTAAATACCCCTGCACAAATTGGGGCAGCCTTGGTGTGCCATCTGATCTTGGTTCTAGGGTCAATCTTTAATGGTTTTCATTGGTTTTTTTTTTCTTCTTTTTTGGGTGGTGTGGGGGGGGGGGGGGGGGGTTGCTTACATCACTTAATTTCTCGAATGAATGTTATGGTTGCATGTGGGTACTTTGATGGAGAAACTTTGTAGTGTCTCGTGTCTGGGCTCTACCATTAAAATGAAAAACTAGAGCTGGGAGAGGAATTGGAATGTTAGAAATGGCAAGCAAGTAAAGACAAAAATTGTGTTACAATCTATCATGGTAGTCTCCTGAAAAAGTGTGACAATTTCCCTTCATGTAAGATGGACTGTTGAGCTTGACACCAGAGTTGTTGATCTTGTTTCCTTTTGGCCTGGCGAATTGAACTATCATCTTCGTTGGTTCTTTTTTTTTTTGTTTGTTTTTGGTTTTCAATATTTTGAATAAGCCGTTTACTGCTTAATTAATCTATGCCAAGAAGTGATGTAGTACATTAGATGGTCAAAATGTTGGTCCCAATGCATCCCCCCCCCTCTCACGATGAGAGAGATATTGCATACTGAAGGTGTAACAACTTAGGATAGCCTTTAATGTTGTGCTGAATAGGTGGGTATGGGCTTCTGAAGATGTCAGTCAACAACCCACCTTCACTCCCATAAACTGAACTCACCAAGATTGGAGTCCTAAGGAACATGGTGTCCTCCATATGTAGAGTAGGCACTATAATTGGAACCAATGGTGTGATTAGGGTATGCATAGTTTGAGGACTGCTAAGGCTGATGGTAACTACCAGTATTGCTAGTGGCAATGCTCATACTCTCCATGCTCTTATCAGATCATGTATGCTCATATTTCTCTATGACTGTGAGTCAGGGCCAAGCCTCCTACTTCAAGCATTCTAAACTTGTTCTATATAGCACCCTCCTGGCAACTTTATTACAATATCTAAGAATACATTAGGGTCTTGGCAAGTAAATCTTATTGTACTTGATTGAATACTTAGTTGAACTAGATATTGTTACCAACATAGTACAAGATCTTGTGAAATCTCGGGGAGATCTCAGTTTTCCAATAGGTCAAGTCAAGATTACATGTGAGATCATAGTTGTCACTTGGTTTTCATTTATATCAATTAAACAACGACAATAAGCCTTGTCCCAACTAAATGGGTCGGCTACATGGATTCTTGCCTTCCAATCAGTTCTATTCGAGGCCATGCTAGATACTAGGCCTAAGCTATGCATATCCTTTCTCACCGTGTCTCTTAAGGTTATCTTAGGTCTACCTCTAGCTCTTCTAGTTCCTTCAATTTGGTTATGTATTTCATGTTTTATAAGACTACATGTTCATTCCTTCAGCATTTCAGTATCAAACTTAGGGTCGGGTTGGAACCCATACATAGGTTTGTTTTCTCACAAAACTAAGGTTACCAGTGTATTTTGAAGGCCTAAAATCGGCTAAATAGCAAATTTCAGCCCAACATGGCCCTTAAAATCCCTTAAGATGGGCCCTCGAGTTCACTCAAGTTGGGCCCAAAATTCTACCGTATCTTAGCTAAGATGTAAGATCTCACGAGATCTTGGCTTTCTGGCTAACCAAGATTTCTTACCATGCTTACTAGGGTCTCCTGTTTTCCTAGTTGCAACTGCAACAACTTGCCAAAACTCCCAGTTGCATTTCTAAAATCCTTGATCTATACATCCATGTTTCAAGTTCCATTTTAATTTTTAATTAGTACTAGTGTAAATAGTACATAAAAAAGAAGAAAGTTAAAAAACCCTGAAATAAGTTCTCACTTCTGCATTTATACTCCCTGGGTGGTGGGATTTGGCTCTAACTTCTCTACCACCCGTTGTGCTGCATTCATCAAATCAACCTTAAGCCCAAAATTAAACTTGTTCCTGTACTTGGTATTGACTTAGTAAGATGGTAATAAGGAATATGAACTTGGTTATGGATTTAGTAGTTAGAAAAATGCAATCAATGTTCTAAGGTATAAAACATAAAGTGACTCACCAGGTTTGTGCAAAGCATGACCCAAATGCTTCTCCTGTCTCTCATTAATGATCTTGATGTAGGACTTTGAAGCTCTAAGAGCAGAAACTTTGACCATCTCCTTCATATGGTGATTGACATGCGGGCCAAGGTGGGCTTCTTCTCAGTGTCCTACATCCTCAAAACAGACACAATTATTTCCAATATACCCACCATTCTGTTCATGTCCCTCCAGAAGGACTCATTAGAAAAGGCCTGTTGGTCTCTTTGCCATTAAGATGTTAGATCTCTACCACCCAACCAATCCTCACTCGCAAACATAGACCTGAGATCCGCCACTTTTTGCTGGAAGCTCTTTAGTGCAACATAATTGGTGGCAAATCTAATGACACGGAGCCTCAGTAGATCACCACCACACTTGCTCCTCATTAGTTGTAAGGCATATCCATGATTATAGATAGAGGTGGTCACTTACCTTGCTCTTTCAACCACACTTCTGATAGGCTTCCTCTTGCCCAAGTCCTTCACATCAGATCAATGGAATGGGCAGCATATGATGTCCAGAAGATATGGATCCTAGTGCTCTTCCTTGTCATCAGCTTCTCCTCAGCCTTCTTATAGTTAGCACCGTTATCCATGACAACTTGGATAACGTTGTATGCCCCTACCTCAAGCACCACTTTTCTTAACATCCTATAGATGTAATCTGCATCTTTCGCCTTCTTGGATGCATCTAGAGACTTCAAGAACACTGTCTTGCCATTACAATTCACCATGAAGTTAATAATAGTTTGTTTCGTAGGTCCAGTCCATCAGCCATCACAATGACCCCGTATGTTTCCCATTGTGGCATAAGTGTTTCAATGTACTCCTCCAACTCCTGCTTTGGCATGCAGACTTTTATTAATTCCCGTGGTGTGGGTTCTTCCACCCTAGACCTGCCGTAGCAAATGCATCAATCATTTTCTACTATTGAGGACCTTGGGCTACATTAGGTGCAATGTTGTTGTAGAACATGAACTTACTGATTGCATAACTTTTACTTGATCTTCCCTACTACTACCATACATTTTTGGGATGGTTGGTTTTTAGTAGTCTTGTTGCCTAAAGATGGTGGGGGTCTTGCTGAAGTATAGGATCTGGGGATGGCATTGTCCTATATGTTGGGTCCTTATGTCTAGTCTTCTTCCTCCTCTCACCTCCCTCTAGAAATGTGGATGAAGCAACTGAGCCAGATGCACCCTGCTTCTCGAGCCTATTCATATTGCCTCACATTCTCCTAATGCAAGGACTGCCTACTAGCAGCAAAGGCCGCCTTCATCTGTCTCTACTCCGCTTGTGACTCTACCCACATGCTTCTCTAGGCAGCCTCATCATCATCTGATTCCTCGTCCACATCCTCAAAAGGCCTCTTTGATACTACTCAAACTCCTTCTGATATCTTTCCTTTTTTGCCCTCTTTAGCCTACTTCATTTCAAGCTAGCAACAATTGCTGCTTGTATTTCATATGGTACTTTAAAACACTCGGTTACATTCTATATCCTCCTGCCAAGTGTTGTTTCAATCTTGGTGTACCTTGAGAATTCAACCCCTTCAAACAATACATGCAATTTGTCTTCCTTTTAAACAATCCATTTAAATTGCTACATAAGGTAAATAGAAGTATCATCAAATAGGAGTATGTATTAAAAAACTTGATCAAAGTAAACTACTAAACTATTCCATGCACTAATCTATTCGAGTCTAAGCTATTACACTAATGAAATTATATTTTTAGGTTAATTAAAACATATAAAAATAACTTTCATGACATGCACACTTTGTTAAACAGAGCCAAACATAGCATGCTTATTTTAACGTGATTGTAATTTGATAAACACAACATAAGAATCATTTAACAAAAACAGATCGTTTTCCATTAAAAAAATATATTTTTAATTATTTTATTCAATTTATTTAAAATATGCAAATTAAAAACAAAGAGCAACATCATGAAAAAAAATAGACTTCATGTGGTTGTAGCCCTTCCAATGCAGCTTGATGTATATTACAATCATTTTCAAAACATAAGTATTTTTTTATTATTTTATTAATTTAATTTATTTAGTTCCAGAAATTTCAAAAATAAATTAATAATGGATAAATAAGTTTTGTCCCATGAAGTTATGGATTGGGAAAAAATATTTACATTTAATCCACACTCAAGCACCTAATGTAGAACCTATTATTTGAAAAAGTGAAACTGGGGAATAAAACTCAACTTGAAGAATGGCTTCAAGAGCACTTGATCCTTGTTAATTACTTGTTGTAGATGAGCCAATTAGAGTGTTGATGCAGCGTAGGAGAAGATCCAGCAGTTTTCTGGCAAAAATTTGACCAAAGAAAGCAGTAAACAGCAGCTAGGGTCGAGATGAGGTTGAGAGAAGCCGATAGTAGACGATAAAGCTCATATGGTAACTAGATGAGAGGGGGTAATAAACCGCGATCGCATGGGATCTTTTACTCTGGACCGAATGATGGCATCAGTAGTGTTAGTATCAGCTTGGGTTGCTGTCATGGTTGTTTTCGACTCAACACTCTAGTTACACTGATTTTGCGATATTTGAGAATCACCACCAATACCTCGGTGTAGATTCAGGATAATCCTTTGTTCCATAGCCCTGGTTTACAACTAGCCAATTAAGAATTCTCCGATATACTATTACTAGCAGTGCATCAAAGATGCAATCGTCGATTCTCCCGAGAGACCACAATTACTTCTATTGACTTTGACATCTCAAGTTCCCATTCATATTAGATTAGACATGGTCTTAGGTCTAGCCCATGAAAACCATAATATGAGGGTTGACTCTAAACCCACTTAGGTAGTATTGGCCCATGAAAGCCATAGACTGATTTGGGTCGTGTTCTTAGGCCAGATGCTTGATTAGACCTCTTGGGATTCTTATTTCAAGAATATATCCTCAGCCTTGTGTCGTTGTTAATTGTAATTGCTAAAGTTGCAAGCTAGAAATGCATTCTAAAGTCCAGTTAGGTTGGCATTCATTCAAAGGAGTATACCTCTCTCTTCACTCTTTAGTTCTTACCCTTAATTTTGATTCCATGCAACTGTAGTTGTCACGGCACCTAACCAAACCTGAGCATTGGAAAAAGATGCAACACCAAGAAGGTATCCAAGGTGCTCCTAGGAACCCATGTGGCCTTGTCAAAAGTGCTGTTTCAACATGTCGACTGGGCTATGCCTTGACTACTGTTATTCTAATTTCCAAAGGTTGTCTGCATACACAACCTTATGTTTTGTTTCGATATTGTATGCCCCCCCCCCCCCCAACTGTTTAGTTTATTATTTTTTTACTGCCTCTTTTAGGATCCATGCTGCCAATCACATTAGGTTGTGGCAACTGGCAGGGCTGTAGTCGAAATGATACCTCTGGTGAAGTGATAGTATTCCATTCCTATGGTATCCAACAGTCTCCCTCAAATTGGTTCAAAGATATTTAACATGCCCAAGTTGGAGACCAGTGGATGGAACATGTTACAGTTAGGCCCTCGGTGATACGTCAGGTAACTGATATCAGAAATAAAAAAAGAAAAAGAAATGCAGATCATCCCTTGCCCAAGCTTCTCCTTGATGAAATGTTTATCGATCTCCACATGCTTTGTTCTACCATGCTGAACAGTATTATGGGAGATGGTAATGTCAGCCTTCTTGTTGTAATAAAGGCGCATGGGATCTCCAGAAACAATTCCCATGTCACTCAATATTCCCTCAGGCACAAGCTCACAAGTTCATTTGAGGCAGGGCAGGGAACTCAGCTTCTTACTGGAGCAGGAGACAACTGATCATTTCTTACTTCACCATGTTACAAGTTTCCTTCCAAGAAAGAACAGTTGCCAGAATTTGGATGTCTGTCGTAAATGGATCCAGCACAATTGAAATCTGTGAAAAATTTCCAGTCTTAAGTTCCCATTGTTTGAGAAGAGTAAACCTTTTCCAGGGGCAGATTTCAAACGCCTCTCAACATATGTTGCACTACCTCAAGATGAGATTTCCTGGTATGATAGAGGAATGTATTGACCCCACAGTAATGTCTGGTCTGGTATGGACAAGATGATGAACCATGCAACAAGGTCACCCTGGCCATGTAGCTGCCTTGATTTGCCTCAGTAGAAGAGTTTGCAGGCTCACAACTTACATCAAATACAAATCTCCATTGGAAGATGAAGATATCTTTGTCTGGTCTTGCAACCTTGATTCCCAAGAAAATACCACAAATATACTAGATCTTTAGTTTCTTATTCCTTTTTGCAAGTAGAATCATTAGATGGGTAATCTCATCATCATTATTTCCAGTCCTAGTTTGGGTTTAACTTGAATGCCTTAAAATGTATCTCTATTTCTCTTATCATATGGGAAGCCTTTCAACACAAAAAATCCTGGGTCAGCTACTAAGCTCTCATCAGGATGGAGCTACATGCCTCTGTCATTTGATACTGAGTAGCATGAATTGTGAGATAGGATTCTAGTGATGATTTGCTTTTATTGCTTTTTGACTTTGCTTAGGAAACCTGTCTGAGTACTTGTCTATGATCCATTTGTAGGGTGAATGGGTCCCTGTCGTCGTTGATGACTGGATTCCATGTGAGCCACGTGGAAAACCAGCATTTGCTACTAGTAAGAAGGGAAATGAACTCTGGGTTTCTATTTTGGAGAAGGCATATGCCAAGCTGCATGGATCTTATGAGGCACTAGAAGGTGGACTTGTGCAAGATGCTCTTGTGGACCTCACTGGAGGGGCTGGTGAGGAGATTGACATGAGGAGTGCACAAGCCCAGATTGATCTTGCAAGTGGAAGACTCTGGTCTCAATTATTGCGCTTCAAACAGGAGGGTTTCCTACTTGGTGCTGGCAGTCCGTCTGGTTCAGATGTTCACATTTCTAGCAGTGGCATTGTCCAAGGACATGCTTACTCATTATTACAGGTAAAATATATCGGTAACTCTTATTGGCTCTACTGGCTTTATGTGGTAAATAGATTTTAGTGGGAAATTATTAGTTACCTTACTAATTTATCTTCCAGGTACGGGAGGTAGATGGCCACAAACTTGTTCAGATTCGGAATCCATGGGCAAATGAAGTTGAGTGGAATGGCCCTTGGTCTGATTCATCACCTGAATGGACTGATAGGATGAAGTACAAGCTGAAGCATGTCCCACAGGTATTTACTATGCCTTCATTTTCCCTAGATTTTCCTTGATGTTATATCACAATTCCGTTTTGTATTTCTGTTTGTTGTTTTTGGTTGATGCAAGTAAATATCGACCAGACCTGAATATTTTCTTGTTTTGATTGAAATCAATTTAACTATCTGATGATTTTGTTATTGTATTTGTTTATCGCTTAAATGTTCCAATCTATGTTCTTCCATTGACCATCATGTTTGTACAAGGTTGCATCATTTTTTGTATGGTTAAATAGGATTCACATAGCTAACCCATTTAGTTGGAGAAAGGGCTTTGTTTGAGTTGAGGTGTAGATTGTTTTCCTTGTCCTTTATCCCTCACAGTTGCCTGTTTCTTTACTGGGCAGTCAAAAGATGGCATTTTTTGGATGTCTTGGCAAGACTTCCAGGTTCACTTTCGGTCAATATATGTTTGTCGTATTTATCCCCCAGAGATGCGTTACTCTGTCCATGGGCAATGGCGTGGTTACAGTGCTGGTGGTTGCCAAGATTATGACACATGGCATCAAAACCCACAGTTTAGGTTGAGGGCTTCAGGGCCAGAGGCGTCGTGTCCAATTCATGTGTTTATCACCTTAACTCAGGTATATTTGTTTTCTTTTTGCATGTTTTAGTTTTTCTGTATGTCCTTGTTAAGCAGCGTCAGCTAATGCACTCTACTTCCACTTTTACGAGCAGGGTGTTAGCTTTTCAAGAAAGACAGCTGGTTTCCAAAATTACCAATCCAGTCATGACATGTTGATGTTCTACATTGGAATGAGGATACTGAAGACTCGTGGCCGTCGTGCTGCATACAACATTTACTTGCATGAGTCAGTTGGTGGGACAGACTATGTCAATTCTCGCGAGATTTCATGTGAAATGGTTTTAGAGCCGGATCCCAAAGGTTACACAATAGTGCCTACAACTATCCACCCTGGGGAGGAGGCACCATTTGTCCTCTCAGTTTTCACAAAAGCAGCTATAACCCTGGAAGCGATATAGTATCTGATGGTGACCTAGTAGGTGGCTGATTTTGCTGTGCTACAGTGGTGCAATTCTGCATCTTGGGTTGCTTGTATTTTCCACGGGCCATGCACAACCAGTGAGCAGGTTTTGACTGAGTCACAACTGGATATGAATCCAAAACTTGGTAAGTTGACAAACTGGGATCTTCTACTTCTACTTGGTTGTCAATCCTTTTTATATAAATGTTCAGATTTTCAGTTTGTATGCCAAAGATTGATGATGATACCATTCAAGGAATTATGTGGCCACTTTCACTTCATTATGGCTAGATACCCATCACAGTGTATAGTTCTTAGGGTAAATTACACCTCAACACCCCCTCCCAAACCAAAAAGAAGAAGAAGAAGAAAAACTGTTTAGTGTTAATCATGTATACCTTCGCTGTGTGGTTTAGGCTTCACATGCCTCCCCTGAAAGCCAGACTGTGTAATGAAATTTCCAACTACATCGCACCCTAAATAATTATTTGTAGCTCCTCTTGTGTGACCAGATTACATGTGCCTTCCTGGAGGACCAGGTATTGTAACACAATGTGCCGCGCCACTGCAAAAAATCCCGGTAGTTAGTTACTTTTTAGTTCCTTGAGATTTTAGTATCCGATGTAAACTTACCGAACAGCTCTTCTTCTTCCTCTCCCTCTTCCTGCAACACCCTTCATCTGCGGCACCAAACTTCGAATTTAAATAGCAGCAGATATCTGTACCCTTTTGGCCTCGATATTCGTTGAAGAATGCTTGTTGGTTTTCTCTCTTAGTGTTGTTAAGCCCAAGATTCTGTTTTTAATCTGCATGAGGATGCTGCTTTGCTGGTTTGTACTACTCTGCCTTCTTGGATTTATCTTGGTTTTTTCCATTGGTATAAGAAGTCAGATTTAGTAAAATCTCCTCTAGCCCTAATCATAACCTAACATCGGTGTTTGGCTATCCCTTTGTAATATTTTCTTTCATCATTGTTATGTGATCATGCTCTTTATTTGGTGTAGAATTTTGGTGAAATCACTCTTAATTATGCGGGTTGAAGTGTACAAATTTGTTTCATGTTACAATGTCATTTTTTTAGGAGTGCAATCTCTATTAGAAAATGACATCATTTCTTGAAGTGAAAACATAGAGTAGCATTCAGTTGTTTGATGCACTTTTTTTTTTTTTCTTTCTCTCTTCTCCCCTTTCACCCTTTTGATTCCCCCCCCCTCCAAAAAAAAAAAAAAGGAAAAAGAGAGAGAGAGAGAGATTTTGTATTTGCCTCCCTTGTGATATACAAACAAACCAATCAAGAAGACAAGGACACACTGAATTTTTGTATGACCAAAATACCCTTATATACAAGCACACCTCAGTTCTTTTTATTAGGATTGTCTCATCGAAATCACAGAGAGGTCCAGAAAAATTAGTACCATTCTTTGGTGCTAACGGCTTAGGTGAAATGACCATTGTACCCTTAATTTAGAAAAAGGAAAAATGAAATTATAATTCATCCTTTATTATACCCAACACTATACCAATCCGACCATTCAAAGTTTACCATATATGCCTTCACCCATCTTCTTCCTTGATCTGCACCCTCTACTCTCATACTTATTCAAACTGGTCTTTCAACCCAAACCCCTTTCACCTCCATCACCGCCACCCAACCATCTACCCCCACCACCATTGACAACTGCTGGAACCTAGATTTTTTAGATCATTTATTGGGGAAAAAACTGATCCAGTAAGGTTGTTCATGACTCGATATTGCTTGAAAACCAAATACCATCTTTAATTTTCAAACCTTATTCAATCAGAGTGAAAATTCTTGACTCCGATAAACTATCACTTATCCATTTAGCTGCAAGCCGTCCAGCACACCATCCCCTTACGCCAGTATCATTACCCTTTCCCTATTATCTAAATACAACCTAAAACAGATGATGTATTTGAATAAATTCAGAAAACATTGGCTTCTCATACCTGTCGACGTGCTCAATCTGCCAACAAGAGACATGCGAGAGCGACCATTATCTGAGAATCCATGAGGATTTGTTTCAAATTCATGTCTTTCTCCTTGTTGTTCTGTATTTCTTCTTTGGATCCATGATTCTACAAGGGGTTTCTGAGTGTTATATTCTCCCATGGGATTTTTACTTTGTCTGTCTTTGCCATGGTTTTATATTCCATCTGTCTCTTCTTCCTCTTATTCTCCACCCTCACTTGTGTTTTTGTTGTTCTTTTCCTGCTGGAGATAGTGGGTTTGTTGGTGGCTGAGAGATTTCTCTGCCGATTTCAGGTGATTTCTGTCATAACGTTTTCCTTAGATATTTATTTTCTTCTTTTCCAAAATATTTTATTTTTCATTCACCCATTTCTTCTCTTCCAAAATATGATTTGGATTGGATTTATGATTTCTGATGGTGGTGGGTGGTTTCTCACGGTGTTGGGTGATTTCTGGGAGGAGACTTCATTTACCAACAGCTCAGCTTAACCAATTATGAAGATGGGTGAAGGGGAAATCCTTCACCCATCTCTGTGTAAAGTTCAACTTTGAAAATAGGATTTAAGGGCATTTGAATCATTTTTGCACATAAGGAGTATTTGTTCATATTTGAGATATTATTTGAATTTCAATCATTAAATGGTAAAGATCCTAAACGGTTCCATCGTGCAGCATGCTTTTCTGCTGTCAAATAAAGCTCTCATATTAGAAACCTTTGCTTATGCAATTGATGTAATCCAAGCTCTTGGTTGTGACACCAAAACTTTGTTCAGAAGTGGCCCATCAATTAGGGCTGTTGAGCAGCCTAATTTGGTACTATTTCATCTATATCAAGCTGCAGCTGAAGGAGATATTCTTAAATTTTGAGTGAGCTCATGATAGCCTGTGTAGATTGGTTTGAAAACCATATCACTGCTGGTACTGTTGATGTGAATACAAGGACCCCTCCATAAGTGGGTTCCAAAATCCAGATCCAAATGGCCAATTCAAGCTGGGCGAATGCCCCCCAAGGGTATTTTGGTCATTTTCCAACCTTTTTTTGGGGCTCAATATGAGTCTGGATAGATTCTCCTTGATCTAAGGATCATGGATCTACTTTGTTTTTCTGTTTGGGTTAGTCAAATTTGAATTATAAAGAGTCCAAGTCCTTTAAAAGTTGGTTGTGGATAAGGTAAGGTTCCTTATCCAAAGGGTTCTTATCTTAATGAGTTTGTTCCTATTTGGAAGTGTTAGCTTGAGTCCCAAGTTAAGTGTCTACTAGATTCCAATCCTAGGGTTGTGATCTTGTAGTATTTTGATTCCTTTTGAGTGTGGGAGTGTAGAGTTGGGAACCTTATCTAGTAGGATTCCCAATCCCAGTCAAAGTCTTTTCTTTGAGGCTATAAATAGCCTCTTTTTTCGTTGTTTTGATTGTTAATTTTTAAGAGTGAGTGGCAGGGTTACTTTTAAGGGGGACCTTGCAGTTGTTTAGTGAGTGTTCTCAATTTGTTCCAGCATTCAAGCAATCAATATTCAAGTTCTGGAGATCAATTCAGCAAGTCCAGCAAACTTCTACAACATTCCAACAAGCTCGAGTAAGTCAAAGCCCCTCCCCACTACCCTCCCTCCCACGCAAGCTCTTCCCCTACCTCCCCTGCCCTGCTGCTGCATCCAGCAGTACCCTCTAGGTCCCACGACTCCCTTAACCTCATCCCCTAAGCCCCACGAATCCCGTTCCTTCCTTCCCCCAAGCATCCGCAGGCCTCCCTTCTTTTCCTCCTTCCCTACGGCTACCCTAGAACCCCACCCCCTGTAACTTCCTTTACCCAGCCCTTTTGGCCTTCTTCTCCCTTGCCCTAGAGTCGCCCCTAACCCTAGGTATTAGTCCTAGTGTTGTTTGCCCCTTTAAACCTAGTTTACCAAGTCTATAAAAGCCTGCACTTCCATCTTCTTCATTGAGTTTTCTGCAGAATTTTAAAATTCTGGAAAACACACTGTACCTGATAAAATCCAGATCTGAAGAATTAAGTACAGCAGTGGTTTAGAGCATTAAAATAACCTCAGGCCCCCCATTTCAGCCTTCTCCGTCGGTGAAATTTCCTGGGCAACCCCAAGGCCTGGGAAATTACTAAAATACCCTTAACCCTAGACCTGGTTTGCATCAACTGTTCTTATGGTCTATATTTCCTTGCATGGGAATGTTTCTAGACTAGAAGATCAAGATCAGAGTGCGTGGGGAAGTAATCCAGCATGTCATCTACTCTCTAGTTTTGTCCTTTCCCCGTTCATGTGGTAGCTGTTAGTACTTGTTTCTAATCTCGGATTTGGAAACTGAGTTTTTCTGTTATCTAGAAATTTCTAGTTCTGTGCTTTAATTCTTTTGATACCAGTTGTGAGTTCCAACCATGCCATGCTGAGTAAGTTACTAAACCTAATGGCTGATTCCCCCCCCCCCCCCCCCGCCATAGGCTAGGTTTTCATATACAAGAGCAAATTACATATGCACCCGCTGGAATCTTTACTATTGTAAATGTTCCCTCAGTTTTAAATAGAAGAAGACATATTTGCTGTTGCTGAATCTTCTTAATAAGAAAATTAACTGAAAAAGTACTTGAAAATTAGTTCTTGGTGCTCTCCCCCCCCCCCCTTCTTTTTTCCCTTTTTTTTGTTTTTCTGAAAGTCAAAACAGGTATTTTGGGTTAAGGAAGGGCAGTATGAGAATTTGAAACGTGGGGAGGATAACTGTAATAGAGAATTTTAGGGGGCGTAAATGTAGTAGTATGCAAACCCAGGAGATGTTTGTGTAATTTGCCCCATATACAGTGTTATGTACTTTAGGTCCTTGAACACAATTTATTGAAGATGATTTATGTTTTGGTTTGTGTGATACCGTGTAGTGAGATGCAGTGAGGTGAGAGGCCTAAGGAAGAGTCAAATAACCCATTCTTTTCTTCTTTCCCTGTTCTTTTTTTCCACTTGCTCTCCCTTCTCCCTCTTGTCTCTTTGTTTTTTAAATTTTCTATCTGCAACTAAGCAAGTAAAGCTTTACTGGGTTATTGGTCTTCTACGACTCACTCTTAAAGGACCCTTGCTGCCATTAAAGATATGTGGTCTAGAGGCCAACTTTATAATGACTGGTTAGTTTTTTGATATTGCTGAGTTGAGAAGGTTGATCTCTGCAATCTTAGACCCCATAGGGCCACTATTTTGGGCCTCTAATGTACTATCCTGGACCTCTACTCGGACACCTGTACTTCCTTATTTGGACTCCAGTCAGTCCACATTTTAAGTTGATGTAACCAGGTTTGCCCGCCATAGGGCACTTCAGGTTTTGAGCCTTAAAACAGACCCCAAGAGGTGCACCAGAGGCTGGCCAAATCTGACCAGGGGTATTTTGGTCATTTTACCCCTTTTTTGGGAGCCCCAATAGGGCTAGTTTGTTGCAGAATGCTGTTAGGAGTCTATAGCTATTTTGTATTTTTGAGTTTGGTTTTGTCTTCATCAAATTATTGATGTATCCTTGTTTAAGTTGGAATCCAATTTTGAACTTTTAGTAGTTTGTTGAAGACACCTTTTCTAGTTGTTCTAAGAGTCACTAAGTTGTTGAGTTGTAATTGGATTCACTAAGTTGTGTCCATGTAGGTTTCCTAAGTTGAGTCTTAGTTGGTTTCCCTCAATTGTAAGGCAATAAAAAGCTCCCACCTCAACAACAACAATAAGCCTTGTCCCAACTAAATGGGGTCGGCTGCATGGATTCTGCATTCCAATCAGTTCTGTTTGAGGCCATGCTACATACAAGGCCTAAGCTATGCATATCCTTTCTCACCACTTCTCTTATAGTTATCTCAGGTCTACCCCTAGCTCTTCTAGTTCCTTGAATCTGGATTATATCACTTCTCCGTACATGGGCATTTATCGGTCTCCGTAGAACATGGTCGTGCCACCTCAAACGACTTACCTCCACCTCATTGTAAGCGAATTAGTTTTAAGATATTGAAGGAGGACTTGGGAGTCGTGGATTCTTTGGTGGCCTGGGTTATTTGAGTTCTATAATTTTCTGCAATTTCAGTTTATATTCACTGATGCAATCTCGCAGTGACATCATCCAAGCTTGGAATTCAAAGTTAGTTGATTTGCAAAATTGCTTCATCCACTTTCTTCAAGGTTGCAGCCACCTTGGATTTTCTGAAGTTGTGAAGATCTTCGACAGGAGTTGGCCCAAGCCAAGTAAGCATCACCCGTACCCTTCTCCCACCCTATTCACCTCTTCCAACCTTGCACAACAGTCCCCCTTTCCCTCCCTCTTTCTTGCGGCACTGCAGCCCTTCCCCATCTCAAAAACCCTACATCCCTTATCCCTCCATTAGGAAAGCACCTGTCCCCTCCCTTTATTCTACGGTTCTACCCTTCGTCTCCATCATAAGACCTACATTCCATTAATCTAGAAATTTCCTGCATTTCATCTTCTTCCTCTAGAAATTCTAACCCCAGTTTCAAACTCTCATAACTCTCAAACCCTAAATCCTTTTAGGAATTAGGATTACCTCATCCTGCACCTTCTCCACCTCCCCTCTAAACCCTAACCCTATCCAACACCTTAAAGAGTCCTAATCCAACTAGGAGACCTATTTTCGAAACCCTAACCTCTTAGGGTTGATTTTGAATTTTCAGAGCAACAAAATCAGAATTAGATCTTGTTGAGAATTGTGCAGCCTTGGTGCGCTAGGATTGTGGTTTCTGCCTTGGTGCTCAAGTTATTGAGTTTCTAATTTAGAGATGGTGACCTGGTTGACAAGTTTTGGAGAATTTGAATCACGTACTTCCCTTTCTTGGAAAAGGTTTGTTGGTGATCAAGTTTAGGAGAATTAGAAAGCATAGTTTCTATTTTCAGCATAGTTTCTATTTTCGGCATAGTTACTACTTTCATCATAGTTTCTATTTTCAAGTTTCTTTCTAATTTCATGTACTTCCCTTTTCGTTTCTTTCTTTGGACGGATTCATGAGTCCACTAGATGTACTTTTTTATTTTATTTTTTAGAGGGCAACATGGCTTGCTTCTCAAGTTGTAATCTAGACTATTGAGATCTATAGATAAAGAGGCTGCAAAGCCCACTGTTGTTGATTCTTCATTTGCTTCTTCTTCTCTGATTTCTTCTTCATTCTCTTTTAACTTCAGCTACTGTTTTGGTTGATTAAAGCTTATTTCCTATCATGGTATCAAAGCATTAATCTGATTCTTGGGTTGTTCCTTTTCAATTTGCCGGTTTGAGAGTCGTTTAAGTTTCCAATTTAGTAAAAAAAAGTTTCAGCACTTTGTTTAAAATATTCGGAGCTTCACTTTGTTTCGATTGGAGTTTTGCTGGAAGTTTCAATCAATTGGATCTGGTTTTTTATTTAAAATTTTTTTAAAAAAAATTAGGTTTCAGCTATTGTTTCTTGAAGGTTTTTGGTTTGTGGTCTGGTTGAGAAGTCTGGTCTTTGATTGATTCTTCTGTCAAGAAGTTGACTTTTGATCTCAAGAAGGTTGCGAAGATTTTGCTGCTGCAGATGGTGGGTTCGACTCTGCCCCTTGAGTCGTTTGGAGAATATCTGCAATGGAAAACTTGATACGACTTCGTCTTCAGATTTAAATCATTCCAAGAGCAAATGTATTTTCTGTTTTTTATGGAATCGTTGAGTTTGTCGAAACCCAGGAGAAACACGTCTCTGAGAAGTTCCTAATCACCAAATAATGATGTTGTTTTGTATAGATTGGAACGGCTGTTCTAGTAACCGTCACTTATGCTGCTTTTCTGATGAAGATCTGTTGATCAGATTTCTCTCTTTCCTCCTTCGCAAGAGAGTTCTGCACAGTGCTTAGATGAACTCTCTGTATCGTGGGTTTGATTTTCAAGTTTCAGGGGTCTTGTTCAGGATGACTTGTCGATTGGTTATTTAATGGTTCTGTTTTTTGGTTCAATATTAGGTTCTGTTTTTCGTTCATCTTGGATCAGTGTTGGGTTATATTTGGTTCAGATTTGGGTTAGTTCTTGGTTCAAATTTTGATCCAATTTTTGGGATCAATTCTGGTTCAATCCTAGTTCGTTTTCTGATTCTGTTTTCTATCGTATTCTTGATTCCTGATTCTGTTCCTGAATTGGATTTCTGATTTAGTATCCTAATCCCTAGACTGCCTTTTAGTTGTGTTTCCTTTTGGGAATTTCTTTGATTACATTGATGCCATTTCTGTTTCAGTTTTGGGATATTTAGAGATTTGCCATTCTTTTCTTTTATTTACGAATAACCCCTAGAAAAAATCTGGTTTATTATAATGTTGCCATTATCTTAATCTACCATGAGGAGAGTTTGGAAATTGTTTCTTGAATTCAGACTTGCTAGAAGAATGAAGATTATATCTACCATCAAGGGCACATTGAAAATTCTTGCTTGGGGATCTTTCTTGACTAGATATTGGTTGTCATTAATTGTCTACATGTAATGCTAAACGTGAGGGGAGATTGGATACTCTTTATATATCTACTCAGGATATGTTGAAGAATATTATTGGTTAAGAACTTTATCCTCCTAAGGTTGTATTCTATAACAACACCCATACTACTTTTACCTACCTACTTACCTACTTATAGTCTATAATTACCTATATTACCTTTTATCTACTTGGTCCGTAGTAACCTATATTACTTTTACCCACGGAACTATTTTTCGGCGAATTTCGCCGGTTTCGCTACTGAGCGAACCGAAAGGCTGCTTCGAAACGAGATGAGCGAGATCATGCCGATTATCGCCGCCGGCGGTCTCTGACTGTGCGTCGCCGTGAGAGAGAAAGCTTGCCTTTGGGAAAAAAGCCTTGCAGAGGAATAGCCAGACTGCCGGAGACGTTAGGGACGAGTGACTCACTGACGAAGGTGGGAGAGAGTTTTTTTTTTTGGTAAAAGGGAGAGAGTTAGAAAAACGGATTTTCGTTTAAAAAATATTATTATATTATTACTTTTACGTGACTGATTGATGTTTTGTACTCATTTCTTATATTAATTTTATACTTTTTCAACTTTACATTTATTGCATGGATACTCGCACCTTTTGTAATGATTTCTTATATTATTTTTATCAATTTTACATTTATGATACATGGGTAATCGCACCGCACACTTTAATAAATATATTTTCATTTTTGAAATTTAAAAAACCAGGCAGCGAAATCTTGCCGAGATTTCGCCATATTGCCGGTTCGCTACCCAACCGAACCGGGCGAAATGAACGATACTTCGTTCCATGCTTTTACCTACCTATTAACCTAATTGGTCCATAGTAACATATATTACCTTTTACCTACCTACTTACCTAATTGGTCTGTAGGAACCTATACTATCTTTTACTACCTACTTAGTCCTTAGTAACCTATTGTGCTTTTTATTTACCTACTTAGTCCACAGTAACTAATACTGCCTTTTTGGCTACCCATACCTTTGCCTGCTACTTTGGCTTCTTGTAAGAGGTTATGTGTGGACATTGAAGTTACTATTATTATTTGGTAGTGTGGAGATTCTTCCCTATTATTGGCATTTTCTCAATAGTGCCTTTGATGTTGCTTACTTATGGATCATCGATTGTTCCCATTATTAGATGAGTTGTTCGACATGAAGAATTTACTTTTTTAAAGTTGATTATCTCATGGGTGAAGTGTTCTTAGTTTTTATTGCTACACAATTCAAGACTGGTGCTACCTTTCAAGTTTATTCTCGTTGTTCAAGTTGGAGTTTTTGTTGTATATACTCCAGCTTGAGGGGGAGTGTTGAGAATTGCGTAGCCTTGGTGCGCAAGGATTGTGGTTGCTGCCTTCGTGCTCAAGTTATTGAGTTTCTAATTTAGAGATGGTGACTTAGTAGACAAGTTTTGTAGAATTTGAGTTACATACTTCCTTTCTTGGAAAAGGTTCATTGGTGATCAAGGTTTAGGAGAATTAGAAAGCATAGTTTCTATTTTCAGCATAGTTACTATTTTCGTCATAGTTTCTATTTTCAAGTTTCTTTCTAATTTCATGTACTTCCCTTTTTGTTTCTTTGTATTTTGGACAGATTCATGAGTCCACTTGATGTTCTTTTTTAATTCCTTTTTTAGAGGGCAAGATGACTTGCTTCTCAAGTTGTTATCTAGACTATTGAGATTTATAGATAAGATGCTGCGATTCTAAGAGTTCAAAACTAGAATTGCAGCCCATTGTTGTTGATTCTTCATCTGCTTTTTCTTCTTCTTCATTATCTTTCAAGTTCATCTACTGTTTTGGTTACTTAAAACTTATTTCCTAACAAATCTAACCTAATCGAATCTTTGAACCACCACATATATAACCCTAGAAACCCTAAGAACAAACAAATCATAACTTTTGAAAATTCTGTAATCACAGTCCTATTGAAACAGAATATGACCCTCAATTTCCAGACCTAGACCTATCCTGGCCGAACCCTGCAAGTGCTTCCCAATTAACCCCAGACTACCCTAATCTTAACCCTAAGACTTGGGCTTCAAATTAGCCTATCCACCGGTTGCTTGGTATATAAACAACTAAGATCTTAACCCAAAGAGCAACGGTTTAAACCCCAAATTGCTGCTGGTTCTGTAACTTCTGTTAAAGAGGATCCTGAAGACTGGCCCAGACCCTGGGCTGCATCAGAAGTTCTGTTGTTGAGCTGGTTTGGTCTACACCACTAACCTACTACTTTCATCTTTTAGTTTCAACTTTTATAACCTCATATTCTAGAGTTGTATTCTTCTGAGATTTTCAAAAACACTTTTACCTGTACTAGACCTGAACTTGATAGGAAGCAGACCTCATTCAAGAGCTCCAGCTGAGTTCTGAAATTTCTTATCATACTGTTACATACTTGGAGCAGCCCTGGTGAGCTGCTGGTTGTGGACCTCTACGGGTCGGACCAATGGACCTTATTGTGGATGATAGTTGTTGTTGGGTTATTCTGTACGTAGCCTTACATTTAGAAGGATTATATGATTAAATGAACCTCGGAGCTTAAAGAAGCTTGTCATCTACATGAAGAAATCCAGTTTAGTGGGAATGGGTGTTGTTTAGAGCTTCTCCATTTAGCCTGGCGTGCCTCCTTTGACTAGCTGGCAAAGGCACTCTTTTTCGCCTACCGACACTGATCTTTGCTGCTGCTTATTGTCTGCTAGCTCTCTTAGCTCCTCCCTGTGTCTAGGAGGATTTTCTTACTGCTGCTCTCTTCGTCGACTGACAGCTAAAACTGGATCTCACTGCTGTATGGATATTTCCATTTTATTGTGTAATGCAAGGCTGAAGTTTTTTAGACAATGTGTGTTGCTAAACCAAAATAGTCTTGGTTCTACTTATGATTACTGTTTTGGCTTTCGTATTTTCTTTATTTTTTTCTGGTTATTAGCTTACCTCATGTATAAGTCGTCTGAGTCATCTAAAGGTTTGGGTTTAAAGCTTTGGTAAATTGATTGCTCTGAGCTTTGGTCTTTCTACTGTTTGAGTTAAGACAAGTTTCTTGTTAATGCTTAAAATCTGTTTGCAGGTATGATGGGGATGTGTTTCTGATATCGGTTGCAAGGATTGCCTTTGAGATAGCATCTCCAATGTGAGATGGCTCATCCTGTATGGTCCTTCCCTCAGAACTGGTGTGCAGGTGCAGAAGGAAACCTCAGAGTTGCTTCTAACCGTGCAGGGTGGATCTGTTTGGTTAAAAAGGAAAATGGAATTCGAACAGATTCAGGGGCTTTTCCAGCCTGGCAGGCTTGAAACATTTTTTCCCTGTACCAGCATGACGATGGATTTTGGTTAATCTGTATATAGCAGTTTGTGTTACAGCTATAGGCAAAAGTGAAAATCATGTAAAGTTACAGAGAGAGAGAGAGAGAGAGAGAGAGAGAGAGAGAGAGAGAGAGAGAGAGAGAGAGAGAGAGATGGATATATAGAAAGATAGAGGGACACAGAGAGAGTTGATCTAGGGGAGTAAACTAGGCTGGCAGCTAGAAATGGTAAACCAGGTTTTAGCTGCAAATTTTCAGATGCCCGTGTAAAGAATTTTGGGTGCATGTATTGACAATGCCATTTTAGCCCCCCTTAATATAATTTTTCTTTCTAGTATCATTTGAAGTTGTCAGTTTTGCCTCTTATTATCCTTTTCTTCCAATTTTGGTTCCGGAGGGGTCTTGTGCATCTTCTTATTTGGAATAGAGATTAGAGTTGGAAGAGTTTGATAGGTTTTCGGTAATTTACTTTTTCTGTATTTCTTCTTTTTAGGAAGATCACCCACACAGATGTCTTCGATATGGTTGACCTTCAATTAATAGTGTTTTCAGCTGAAAAGAAATAGATGGTAGTGTTTTACTTTCACGATATCAGGAGATGAGGTTTCAATTGGAATCATTTATTGATTTGATTTAGCAAGCCTCTGATTTCGCGTCTACGTTTCCTTTTTATTATTTCGGAATACATGACAGACAGAGGCAAGGGCTCCGGCATTCAGAGATTAACTATCCAAATTCTGCTGAAGCCAACCAATGACCATGAGTAAATCTTATGCATGGTTGCTTGACTTGCTTCAAATGGACTTTCTGTGTATGAAGCCGAAGTAAATGGGGTCAGAATTGATTATTGATCTTCCCATCCCATCTGTTGCTAATCATTTTGTCCGATCCATCCTTCTCTTGAATGCGTGGCCGTATTGGTTTTTGCACACCCTGTTGGATTGCAAGAAGGTAATGATGCGTGGGATGAGATGCGAGATACTGTGAATGTATAAAATTATTATGTTTTCACAAAAGAAAAAAAGAGTATCAAACTATTATATGGATTCCCAACCATTAATTGGTTTCCCAAAACCCTATATTTTAGGGGTTGTTCTACTAAAAAAACATTTTAGGGGTTGTATGATCCAAGGTGGGAACTGTCGGCAAACTCCGCCGGTTTGCTGGTTGTTGTCGAAACCGGCGAACGCGGGTTGCTGAAACCAGCAAAACGGTGAGATTTCGTTGATAGTTTCGTAAATAGGTTCGTCGGCGGTTGAGCCCATTCTGAATTTTCTGATCTATATATTTTTTTCCTTTTTCTTCACAGTAGGAACATCAAAATCCAACACCAAAAGGGGAAGAGTAGTAGTTAGATTTCTGAAAAAAAATTCTACCATTTCATTAGATCTCTGCAAATAAATCTTCAACTTACCAGAGATGGAGATGAGAGTGCTCCGTTTGGTGTAATGTAATTATGAAGACAAGACAAATTACTTAATCTCTGGAGATGAGAGTGCTCCGTTTGGTGTAATATAATTATGAAGACAAGACAAATTACTTAAAATTTAATTTTTTTAATGGTAATTTATAAGACAAGTGAGAAAAAGGAGAATAAAATATCTAAAAGTGAATGTCAAGAGAAGGTGAGATAAAAGAGAGTAGAATAACGTGAATCACCAAGTAAACCCTTGGGTGAAGTGCACATTAATTACATGAGCTACGTTTGAATCTTTACCACCATACATGAGTTACTTTTTATTATTTTTTATTTGCAGCACCTAACCCGAGATGACATGAGAGACGAGAGAGTGGTTGCGAGAAATCACAAAAAATTGTTAATCTTGCGAAATTTCAATTAAAAAAGGAGATACTCGGCGATATCTCGCCGGTTCGAATTTTGGTAAGGGTTTCAGTTAGCCTTGAATTGAAACCACTGAGTTTCGGCAAAATATATCGTTGATTCGGCCATTTTTCCTACCCTGATGACAACGCTATCAGCACACTTATTCGGTGTCATTTATGCTTTTTGGCATAGAAAGTTGTCAAAATCTTGTATGGTAAACGAGTGTAAAAAAAGAGTGTGTTGAATTTAGCTAACATTTTCTATGCCAATGTGAAAGGTCCACAGACTCCACACTATGTCAGTATGATATATGATATGAATTTAGTATATTGATAATATGATATGACATGTATATATCTATCTATCAAAGACGTAGAAGTAAGAAGCAGAAAAGCGTGGGGACAGGGAAGATGAGTCTGGTTGCAGTGACACCCTCTTCTCTTCGTCTTCGATGGCCAACATTTCCGGCGTCATGCATTAATGCATTTAAGATTATTAACATCTTCCGCGGAGATTCATCTCTTCATTTTCGCCCCAAGAAACCCTACTACTCCTCTTTTAATTATTCTGCTCCTCGC
The DNA here is from genome assembly GCF_041222555.1 of Hakea prostrata. Lineage (NCBI taxonomy): Eukaryota > Viridiplantae > Streptophyta > Magnoliopsida > Proteales > Proteaceae > Hakea > Hakea prostrata. The sequence continues at coordinate 50,169,594 of NC_142609.1, read as the reverse complement.
CTTCGAGCAATGACCTCTGCAACTGAGGTAAATACCTTCGTTTCCGTTTCACTTCTGGGGACGTTGTGTGTTTGTTGTATAACACTTCTTCCATTTCATTTTTCCTTTTTTTATTTATTCTTTCTAATCCTTTTCTAGTTTCTTCATTTAGACTGTTTCATCCGGAGATGTGGGCAGCGATGACAACGTGTATAAATTGATTCAGGCTCATCAGGTTGGTTTTGGATTTTGCGTGTTTGGGACCGAGATTTTGTATAATCGACGGACTTGCGACTGATTTCGTGTACGTTTTTTTTTTTGTTTGTTTGTCTCAGGAAGCAGCTGCTCGACTTCCTCCGATTGAACAAGTTCGGACAATACTTGATCGCAGTACCCGGGGTATGCTGGCTACTTTTTCGCAGGTATTTTATACATGTTATAAATTCGTTATATTTGGTCCCCATTGTTCTAATTTGAAGAAAAGGAAGTTCATTTTGTTTGTTCACCGCTCTATATTCTTGTTTTAATCATGATCGTAAGACCAGTTTTGGGTAGGGTTGCATGTATACTATTCCAATTTCTGTACATGAACCACGACAAGAAGAACCCTTCTACATGTTGAATGAAGGTGGTTTTGGATGAATTCATCAACTCAGAATTGTTAGCCTTTAGTCTATGCGGTAAAACTTGAGCACGAAATGATGATGGTGATGACTTTTCTAATTATCGGCAGCATCAGTGAGGATGCCTTTGGTGATGGTGTATGAAAATACTGAGAAATTTTATATGCAGCCTATTTTGCTTCAAAATATTCTCCTTCCAGTTGAGTGGGATTACTTAATTTCGACATGGATGTTGGAAATGGTTCCTTAGAAGCCGAGAAGCAGTAAGTTTATGGCAAAGTAAACTTATTTACGGTTTGAGGTGGAAATCATGAGTGATTGGAAATCGCAAGTGTCCCACATCATTCAATCCCATTGGAATGCCAAAAATGTGTATTATGTGTTGGAAAGTGCATCTACTTCTCAGAGAGTGCAGCATTGTGGGGGACATGATAACAACAGACAAGAACAATAACAAGTCTTGTCCCAACTAAATGGGGTTGACTACATGGATTCTTGCCTTCCAATTAGGCTCCGTGTGAGGCCATACTAGATATAAGGCCTGATGAATGTAATAATAATAGCATGTCAATATGATAAAACTCCACTAGCACATGGTCAAGGATTGAAAATTATGCACTTTCTGGTGCATTTAGCTTTTCTATGATTGGTGAGTCAATTTAGTCCTGAACGTGAGAAAAAACCCAGCATTAGACTTAGAACCATGCATCTGACTCATGTTGAATTACTTTTTATTTTATTTGTTATCTGGACAATTTCCATAGGATCTGGATTTGCATCCAGTCTCAGAGGTCGCATATGCTTGCTTTTGTTTTTTCGCTGACAAAGCATCCATTTAGATCATTTATTACTCTAGAAAAACAAACAAAAGAAAGAGTAACATATAATTTTTTTTTTTAATAATTTGATATAAAAAGAAAGTGCTGTCAGGAAAGGGCCCCCAATCATAATGATGGAATTTCTTGGTATTGGCATTCTCTTGTGAAAAGATAAATCATGTAATGGCTAGAGAACTTGGAGTGAGGTGCCAAGGGGGGGCTATAATGAAGTATTCTGTTTTTTTTCTTCTGAAAAAGCATAACAATTTATGATTGACTTATGCTAACCACCCTTTTATTTGCAGAAGTATGAGGGCTATCCTTCAGGATCCATGGTTGATTTTGCATGTGACCAGGAGGGGTTTCCCATATTAGCAGTCAGCAGCCTGGCAGTTCATACAAAGGTTTTTGGAACACTTCTCTCTGCTCTACTCTCCTAGTGATCTTCAAAGACTTGGAACTTTTCATTTTTGGTTTTGGATGAATGTTTGAATGAGAGCATTTATTTGTTCATACTCACCCAAAATATGAGGTGCCTCATGGAAGGAGTACAACACACTTATTACATGCATCCTTTCTTTTTAATCATCCTGTATATGTTTTGCCTTGGACTATTTGTGTTTGGTCTCACATATCATTGACTACTCAGATGCAGTCAAATATATGATTGTCATGGCCTACATGTTTGTCCTGGTGATTGGTTTATTCAGTTGGCGAAGTAACCAATTGAATTTCTTAATACTTAAAAATATTGTGCGGCATCCTAATATTTTGCACTGATTTTACCAATAACTTTCCTTTTACACGGCTTTTACTCAATAATAAATGTATTCTGAAATGACAAAAGAAAAAGTCCTTATGTTCCTTTCTACCTTCCACATCTTATTTAGTTTGATTTTCTGTTGCTTCTTATTGCAAGAATAGTTGTCTGAACTCTGAAATCTTGACCGGCACATGCAGGATCTATTGGCTAATCCTAAATGCTCAATGCTTGTAGCAAGGGATCCTCAGGACCGAACTGATTTAGTGATCACAGTACATGGTGATGCTATAGCGGTGGGCACCTTTTTCTGTGGTTTCACATATTTTCAAGTGATGAGTTTTTGGTCAATAAAATCTATTTAATTTTTCCCACTTGATAGATGAATTATCCTTTACAACCAACTTGATGTTAACACCTTCAGGTATTTCATTCATTTAAGATTAATGAAGATAACTTCTTCATTCATTTCGGATTCACATTTTTTTTAATTGGTCTTCCTATAGGTTGGTGAACAAGATATGGAAGCTGTGCGTGATGCATACTTGAAAAGGCATCCGAATGCATTTTGGGTGGTTTCCCATCATCTATAAGATTACATTTTTATCTCTTTGCACTGGATTCTTTTGTTGCTTTGGTTGGCTGACAAACAAAGTTTTCACAATTTTAAGGTTGACTTTGGAGACTTCCAATTTTTACGCATTGAACCAAAAATTGTTCGATATGTGTCTGGCGTTGCAACTGCTCTACTGGGGTCTGGAGGTACGACTTTAAGAGCATGGCTTAAAAATATAGGCATCCCTAGTATCTCCTTTAGTTTTCTCGTATCAATAGAACCTATAGATGTAAAATCTTTTCGCAACAGAGTCCTCATTTCCTATCCTAGGTTTTAAAAGAAAGTTTACTCTCTTTGTTGTTTTAGCACTGTATATTTCAGCATGGGAGACCAAGCAATGATATTTTGATGCCCAATGTTGAACTTTTTCATATCCTTATTTTGAGGTGTTAAATGCACCATTTGGATATTATCATTGAGAATGACCAATTAGTAATTAAGTTATTAAATATACACACTGTATCCATGAATTTGTGCAATGAACATGGGATCTGTATATAGAGCATACTCTTATTTTCGCTCCCTTGTTTAATTTATAACCGAAAAAAGATGGACTGCAGCTTGCATTCCCTTATATCATGACTGCGCCCATGGAAATAAGTCAATAACCCAGCAATCACACTTGCTGCTTCTTCTCAGCTATATTTTTTTGATCTCTTGTGCACCAAAAAACATGATATGTAAAGCAATTCTCACATGACCTTTCACAATTTTCATCTCTAGTATTAGTAGTATAGCTGTTGTCTTTTCTCTTGACAAGTATTTCTTATGTTACAGAATTTGACAAAGAGGATTACAGAACCGCAAAAGTTGATCCAATAGCTCAGTTTTCCAATCCTGTTGCGGTATCATTGAATTAGCGCTTTCTGCTACAGTCTTACCTTTAATATTTATCTCTCAACTGTTCTTGTGTTTTTTATTCAACTTCCAACCTGTCTGGCAGTCACACATGAATCAAGATCATGCTGACGATACAAAGGCTATTGTGCAACACTCCACAGCAATTGAGGTGATCTGGGGTTTCTCTTTTACATTTTTCTCCCTTGGGGTCGGTGTGGGGCGTAAAATAGCATATATTTGATTGATACAGAAATGTCACTTGAGGCCTCTAGGAAGTTAGGTGGCAAAAAGATCATAGCATTTGTGGAACTAAGAAACTTGGAGAGGCAGCTTGGTGGAGTTTTTGACTAAAGATAATTCCAGTAAGCTTAGACTTGAGATTCTTTATGTTACAAAGAACCATGCTGAGTCTATCCCTCTTCCTTATGCTAAAGGATGACTGATTTAATAGACTCATGCACCACCCCAACAAAGTTAAGATGGTTCTCCTGATGACTTGGCAATAGGCTAACACTCCAAACCCTTCCCTTTTCCTTTTGGAGGAACCATCCATTTATGCTGAAGCACCAGCTGTCACCTGCAGAATTTTGGAAAAGGAAGAGGGGGGGGGGGGGAGAGACTCTACTGCCCTATGTTATGAGAAATTCTGAGGAAAATCCTCAAGAAAGAGCAAAGACCTTGCACAGCTCAAAGCGAACTCAATCCACTGTTGTACTCTTTTATGGATTGATCAGAATGTTTGTTTGTTTAATTTTTAAATAAAATGTATTGGATTCATTAGCCGAAATGATGTTATATAGTTGCACAGAGAGAGAGCTTTAGCATCATAATTATATAAGCTAACTGAAGTCTTCTTTTTCCCCCAATATCAGGTTGATTTTGCTTATATATTGGATTTGGACAGACTTGGTTTCAATGTGAAGGTAATCTTGAGCTTATGCTCTATAGATACCCTTGTTTTCAAAAACATATTATGTAGTTTCTTTGTCTTCTGGTTGGTGTTTTTCTATTTGCTCATTAACAGTAATCATGTAATTTTAATGGCAAACTGAAAGTGAACCATTAATTGTTGAACTACAAATTAGATGGTTAAAATTAAACTGACATGATTGCTGTGGGTCCATATGGTCAATGATGTCTGATCCACTTGTACAATGGGATGTGCCCCTAGAAAATGAGAATATAGTGGAGGCTTGGACTTAAATTGTATCAGATCATTTGTTGCTTTATGTTTTGCATTTTCCTTAAGAACCTTAAAGAAATAGTAGTACAACAGCAAGAAGCTTGAGATGATAGGATAAAAGATCCAAGACATGGTGCTGCTTGATTCGATCTCTATAAGTTAGCTACGCTGAATTGGGCTTGTAATATACTATCATTTCTCTTGAAATTGGCTTATATATTGTGTTCTGTAGTAGTGGAAATGGTTTTATTTATTCAAATTGCTTATGTCTCTTTAATATTCTGTGGTGGCCTGCATAATACCGTAAGACAAGTTATCTCACACAATCAAGGATCTTTACCGAATCATCTAATTTAAATCATATAGATTGCAAATTGCTTTCATTGCAAATTGCTTTCATTTCTCTTTTTTTGAATGCTTTCTAAATTGTACTTGTATTTTCTTAACATTAATATGGGTATTTTACTGTGATTTTTTTTTATTTTTTTTATGCCATTTCATTTTCTTCTTGTGGAAGAATTCTCTCTGGGGAAACATGGTACTGTGCCAGTTGGGTCCAATGGAAGTGCACACAGAAACATCAACAGGGTGGGCATTTATGCCTTTGATGAGGGTGGTGCAGTTATTCACCCTGTGTCTGGGCTTAGGGGCCAAAGCTCCCCCACCAAAATTTCCCCCTGCTTTTCTTTTAGTACTGCCTAAGGATTTTTGATTATCATTATTTTTAATTTTGTTCTGACTTGTTCTTTTTTTCTCAGGCTGGTTATAAAGGGAATACTTTCAAGCTTCGGATACCTTTTCCTAGGCGTGCAGAGGATAGAAAGTGAGTCATTTAACTTTTCATAATTGAGGGATTTTCACAAGCTGAGAGAAGTCATTTGTCATGTCTAGAGTATTTTCCCAGCTGATCTTTGATATTGCTTTGTTGAAATCAAAATTGACTTGTGAGATTTAAGTATACTGCTCAATTTTCACATTTATTTATTTATAAAACTCTTGGGTATAGAGAAAATTATTTTATATGCAGCACTTCTTGGTTGCATTGCTGCTAATTAAATGTATTACATGGGAGTTAGTCTACTTACGTCTAGGGGCGGAGCCAGGATTGAACATGGAGGGGGGCCGAATATATGTGGGCCAATGTGGGACCCACTATAGGTCCCATATCATAATATATTATTATATTTTAATGTAGAGTCTACATTAAAAATTAGGTAAATTAATAGAAAATTCGTGAGTGTGAGAAAGAGAAATGAATAATTTGAAAAAGAGAGAGTCAATACCTGATGTGGAGAAGATTTAGGAAAATTCCAAAGTTTGCTAACTACTTCAAAATTTTGAGAGACGTGTGAGGAAAAAAAAGAGAAAAAATAGGAATAAAAGACGAAATCCATGAGAGAATAAATAGAAATGAAAATAGGAGAGAATATATAAGGAGAAATTCATGGATCGTGAGTTAGTTTTTAAGTTAGTTTTTAATTAGAATTTAACCTTTTATTCCTTAAAACTAGGGATTGAATGATAACCATTAGATAGAGATTATGAATGACATTTGTACCCATTATCTTTATCTTAAATTTTTATTTTTAATTTTTGGAGGGGGCCAAATAGTAGTATTTCATATTTAAAAATAGAGAAATAAGGAGAAAAAAACATAGATATTTCCAATTTCAAAAAATCCGGGGGGGGGCCATGGCCCCCTCCGGTCCCAACGCGGCTCCGCCACTGCTTACGTCTGGGTTAGTAACACCTTTGTCTTTCCTTTTCTTCTTCTTCTTCTTGAACCCATCCCCTCTCTTAAGATTGTTGGATTCTTTTTAGTTGGAACTTTTATGTTCAAATTCTGCGTATATTTCAGTCTCCCTGCTTGTGTAATCATGCTAGTTAAAAAATAGGGAGGTATTTATTTTGACCTGCTTCTATATGTTATGTTATATGGAACAGTGATGGCTTTTTTTACTAAGTTACAATAATGTTTGTGAAAATAAACTGGAGGCTGGGCTATTCTGGCCGGTGTTCATTGCTCTTACAGTCTACTATCTGGTTTAGAATGATGAAGATAAAAGCCATATAGGACAATGTTTATCTTGAAGCAGGGTATTGTGTAAAAGGTAAAATTACTTTAATGCTTGAGGTTGTGTTCAATTTTGCCAACTTTGTTATACTTCATTTTGAATATGAATATATTATAGATTAGCCTATGGAATTACTAGCCTGTCTGATCCCCCATTTGATGATTTGACCAAGTTGACAGTTTTCAGCAAATTAACTGTGTCATGGCTACTAGAATTGTGGTGGTTATGACTAGTCAACATTTGTTGTTGACTGAGTGTACAGTCAGTGGGTGACTACAATACTGATGTGGTTTTGAACTGTCTGAATGTCCGTAATTGTATTCTTCTGGTTCTTGTAGGGATGTAAAAACTCTTATAGTGGAAATGCTTCAAGCTGCTAAAGCCTCAAGTTAACTGATCACAAAGGTGAACTGTAAAAAATTGTGTTTATTTTGTAGTTTCTGATGTTTTCTTTTAGCATATTCTTCTTGGAGGGCTTGCAGTTTGCACTTTTTGTTTTGATTGTTATCGTGTCAGATGCAACCTTTCTTTTACCTTTTCCTTCATTGTAGCTTTTTAGTAATACTAATGGAATTGTATTTACTTCTTCCTTTCTGATTTATTTATTTATATATGATTGAACTTCTTTATGGAGGTTCCTTGCTGTGTCCAGCAAACCTGTGAGATTATTGCATTTTCATAACTAACTGATTTGAGCATGTGAGGTATGAATCATATGTTTTGCTGGAACAATCGGAAAATTAAAGCTCACCGTATATTTGGTAATAATATGATACATTTAAAACAGGCATTCCTTGGACTTATTTGCATATCGAGTATCGTGGCTAGATTTTGCAAAGATAGTGGTCAACAATTTAAATTTCAAAGTTTAGGCTGGTTTGAGTTTTGTTAAAACCAAAATTTTATGTGAAAATTAAATTTTGTGGGAATGATCAAAGTCATGCGTTGGGATTTTGTTGTAAAACTTTCCATCATTTTTTCTTGACTGCAAATGGACAGGCAAAATCACTCTGCAATCTTGGCACTTATCTGATATCCTGCTGTGCAGGTTTAGACATGGTAGTCATTCTATGCTATATGAAAAATCTACATATACCATAGTTATGAAGGCAATGGCCTGCGCCACCGTGCTTTTTCTTGGGTCAAAGGTGATAGCATGCCTTGTTGACTATATATGGGATTTGTTTCATTTATGCTTATTGATTTATTTATTTTTTGAATATTAGTATGTTATATCTTATGATTTACTTATTATATATATTGATTATCTCATATTATTCAATTGCTAACTAATTACATCATATTGAATACATACGGCTTTTTCTAGGGTAAATAATAAGTACCCACTTCTTACCTGACCTAAATCCTGCAAATCCCATGTTTTGAAAAATGCATGTATAACCTCACTTTACACAGTAATATCAGGGTGATCTACTCGATTAGTTTATGTCCTATGTGGTGATTACATTATCAGGTTATATTTTACCACTACCTTGTGAGACGAGGAACAAATACTTGTGATGACAGGGAAGTCCCCCCTCCCTGACTCCGTTGAAAATTAGAATTGACAATGGTATGATTTACGTCCATCTTTCTGCCACCTGCATCACGATCTCTCTTTCAGTAGCTTTGAAGCAGGCTGTCAAGCATCAAAAAGTCTACCTAGATTGAACCCTTCGTAACTCCCTTGCCAACCCCAACAGAAACTTAATAAGAAACTGACCTGCAGAAGAACTGTTTCGGGTGGAGGATATCTACAAGAATTAACAATTAAGATACAGACCTGCAAAAGAATAGATGTTTTCTTCCTGCTTGGTGATAATAATAGCTGGTAGACAATTTAACCCAGTCGAGCCCTTTCCTGCTTTTATACGGTTGCCTAAGCAGATTACTTTTTCTCCAATTTGGTGTCATGTTTGTTGTCAAGCCAAGCCACTCATCTCTTTTTTCATGACCTCCCAAATCACTGTAGGTCTTTTTATCAATTTACTTCTTTGTTTTCACCATATCTCTCTTGGTTACTGCTGCATTTACCATGATGTAGTTTAGAAGTGAGAATTAATGAGGAAAATTCAAGAGAAATCACTGAGCTGAGATTCAGATCAATCAAATCAGAAACCCTAGCTCAACCTTAGCTCAATTCAGTGGAGAAGAGAATAAAATAAGTTTCTGAATTTAAATAATGTATATGAAAGATATGATTATGTACAACATTTAAACAGGATTATGTATTTTCTGTTTCTCCAATATTTTGTAAGCTATGTTTCAATGATGTAATAGATATGATTTTTTTTTTTTAAAATTCATGATTCTCTATTCCCCTGTTTTGGGTGAGCAAAAGTGGCATTGTAGGAGCATAGTTTTTGATTGGAACAGATTAACAAACAGATCTCGAATAGAAGTGTCTAAGATAATTAAGTAGAGCGGAGATCAAAGAAAAAATAATCCTGTGTTATCTGTGGCATCATTTTTTGTGTTTATTTATAGGTTTATAGGGAAAGTCTCTATAGTCTGAACACTAATATTGAAGAGACAAGGTTGGGCAGCATCATGTGGGTATGCATACCATCAAGGTGGCATTGTAGGAGCAAAAGTGGCGTTGTAGGAGCATAGTTTTTTATTGGAACAGATTAACGAACAGATCTCGAATAGAAATGTCTAAGATAATTAAGTAGAGCGGAGATCAAAGAAAAAGAATCCTGTGTTATCTGTGGCGTCATTTTTGGTGTTTATTTATAGGTTTATAGGGAAGGTCTCTATAGTCTGAACAGTAATATTGAAGAGACAAGGTTGGGCAGCATCATGTGGGTATGCATACCATCAAGGGAAGAATGAGGTTAGTTTTGCAGTCATTGGCAGGACACTGAGATTGAGCAGGTGAAGAACTGGTGAAGTAGGGCAGTACACAGGTCTGTGCTTGCAGTGGTATGGGGTTTTTGGTTGGAAGACTGCAGGGACCAGGAGATGTGCATGGGTGGTGCAGCAGCTGAGAGGAAGGAGGAGAGTTGGTGGAGAAGCTTTACAATGCTAATAGTTGTGGTGGTGATTGGGTTGGGGTCCTAGCAGGAAGGTGCAAAGCTTGTCCATTGGAACCTTGACTTGCTTTTTCAGTTGTAGCCCAATCGGTGGGTGGTGGTGTTTATTAGGAGAAAGAAGAAGATAGGAATGTCAAGAGTAGAATCATGAATTAGGTGGGTGAAAGATATAAGAGGGGTAAAAGGGTCTTGTCACTGTCAGTACTAGAGCGCTGTTGTATTTTATTCAAAACATGAGACTTAACATGATAATAGGTAATGGAATAGGGTGGTTACTTGTAATTTACCCTTTTCTTTATGATGTACTTAAACATAATTATTTAAAATTGTCATTGTGTATGGTCATTCACTGAATGAGCTGTGTCTCCTAGGATTGGCTAGTTACCTTTCCTACTGTTAATGACTAAAATGGTCATTCTATATCTCCCGGTCTGAACCGGCAGTTGAACGATCCGACCAGGTTCGTAACCTAACAAGGTCCGGCCAGGCGGTTCATGGTAGGACCGACCACACTAATAAGCCCATCCTAATAGCAGTATGAGATGGCCTCATGAAGGTAGACTCCTACCACCCAACAACTGGAGAAGAGAGTTAGTTAGGTAAAAGGACTCTTCTAAAGAGTTACTCTCCTATAACAACTCATATCAGGGTTATTCCGAAGATAACTCCAACACCATACACTATATAAACACCTCTGGTAAACACTAGGAGGTGGGTATTCATACTTTGTGTGATCAATTACTTGAGTTCTCTATTGAGTAGTTGAGATCATAATATTGGTACTGACTTGTTCGTCGGAGATGTACCTCGACCCCCCAAGGTCGAGCTCGTATTTTGCAGGTTCGTGACAGGGAAGGACGAGCGAGATTCCGTATCAACAATTGGCGCCGTCTGTGGGAACTGCATCAAAAAGTCATGGTGCGATCGAAAGTGAAGGCCGTAAATCAGAAGGAAGTGGAGGATGATGCTTCGAAGGGAATTCCTCTACCTGAAAAATCGGTAATTCCCGATCAGGTGGAGATTAATACCGACCAGGTGGAGAAAAATACCGATCAAGGGGAGAAAAACCCCGAACACCCGAATCATGGAGCATTAGTAAATCAAGTTGAGACACTCCAGAAGGAACAAACAAAGCTTCGGGAGGAAATATCCTCCTTGAATGAACTAGTCAGGATGGCTATGGGTCATATAATTGCCCCTAATGCAGACCCTAAAAATACTCAAAAAGTGTTTGAGGGAAGCAAGAATAACCACCTGGTCATTCCTGATCAAACGCCTCGACCATCTCTGGAAGACGGACAAAAGTTAAAAGAGAAGGTAGGCGAAAAGTCCTAGGCATCTGAGAAAGAAATTCCAAACAAAGATCCTCTGATCAATGAAGATAATGATCGAGGAAGCAGCAACGATCCTCTCAAAGAACAAAAAAATCAAAGAGTTGAGTCCGGACCGAGCAAAAGGGAAGAGCGTTTGAGCAAACAAATCAAAGAGTTAGACGAGAAGGTAAACAAGTTAAACGATCCAAAGAAAGATGAGCTATATGCTTTTCTAAAAGAGGATCCTTTCATTCAAGCTATTTCTGAGGCAGAAATACCAAAAAGCTTCAAATGCCCAACTTTCATACTGTTCGACGGATCACAATGTCCAAAACATCACATCACTCGCTACAGATCGACCATGTCATTCTATAAGCATAATAAGGCCGCCATGTGCCAAAGTTTTGCAGCCTCTTTAACCGGTTCCGCATTGGACTGGTTCTTGGCGTTGCCAAGCGGTTCGATTATGAGTTTCGACCAACTAGGGCGAGTGTTTGTGCTGCGCTTCCAGGGAGGAGTCGGATTGAAGAAAAGAGAAGACACTTTGTTTGCTATAAAACAAGGTAGAACGGAATCTATCCGAAGTTTCCTTCAAAGATTCAATAATCTTACCATGCAAATTGAAAGCATGGACGAGAAAATTGCCTTTCATGCGTTATATCAAGGAATTACTCATGAAGGATTGCTAGAGCGACTACTCCAATATATGCCAAAAACATATGCGGAACTGAATGAAAGATGTCATAAACAAGCAGAAATTTCGGAAACCATAGAATCTCAAAAAAGAGAACCAAGGGCCGAAAGAAGAAGCAGTCGAGAAAGGGCTCAACCGACCAGGATGTTAGGGATAAGCTCGACCAAGAAAGCTCGAGCAGAATCCCCAAAAAAGCAAGAGATTAGTAATCTTCCACCACTGAATACAAGAATATCCGAAATCTTGATGCAAATAAAAAATCAAGGACATATGAAGTGGCCGGATAAAATCCGAGCACCGCCAGGAAAACGTGATAAACAAAAGTATTATGAATATCACAAGGATCACGGCCATTGGACGGACGATTGCAAAAATCTAAAGACGGAGATAGAAAACTTAATCTCTCGAGGACACTTAAAGAAGTATATCCAACCTAAAGAAGATAGCCGACCACAGGACAACCCTGCCTCGAAGAGAGAAAGGTCGAGCCACAAGGAAGAAAGAAGAAGTCCGGCCAAACGCCGACCTGAGGCAGATGAAAAGCAAAGAAAAAGATCTCCAGTCTATATTGTATTTGGTGGTCCGACAGAAGAATCAAATCGACTAGCAAAAAGAAAAGTGCGATATATTGGGAATACTGAAACCCATAAAAATATATCTACTGAGCCAATAATTTTCTCTTCCAAGGATCTACGGGATATTACAATCCCTCATGATGATGCCTTGGTAGTCAAAATTCTCCTGGAAGGAACTGAAATCCATAGAGTCTTAGTGGATACTGGATCGTCAGCAGACATATTATCTTTAGACGCGTTCAAAAAGATGAAGCTAAAAGAAAATATGCTCGTCCCATGTGAAGCCCAGCTTTATGGTTTCACGGGATCATCAACCCGAGCAGAAGGAACGATCCGATTAGAGTTACGGATTGGAGAGCACCCACGAGATAGAATCGTACAGACTAATTTTATGGTCGTACGAGATTTATCAACATACAATGCAATCATAGGACGACCAACCCTCTGCGCACTTGAAGCAGTGGTCTCCTCGCTACACATGAAGATGAAATTCCTGACCACAAAGGGAATTGGAGAATGTGTAGCCGACCAGAAAAGTAGCCGGCAAAGTTACGACTACATGCGGAAAAAAAGAAAAGGACGAACTCGACCATGACCATTGAAGTCAGGGACGACCGTGATGAAGAAACCTTGCAAAGAGCTGAACCAGTGGAAAAGCTAGAAAGAATCCATTTCAATCCCGACCAGAAGGAGCAAGGTACCATGATCGGTTCCGAGCAAGAAGCAAATTTCAAATCAGAGCTCACTGAGTTTCTAAAGAAGAATTTTGATGTTTTCGCTTGGTCGGCTGAAGACATGCCAGGGATCGATAGGGAGGTGGCTGAGCATAAACTCTGTATTGATCCACAGGCAATTCCGGTTGTTCAGAAAAGAAGAAACTTTGCCATTGAAAAACATGAAGCCATTCGAACTGAAGTGCAAAAGCTAAAACAATCTGGTTTTATAAAACGCACAGACCACCCGCAATGGCTAGCTAATGTGGTAATGGTCAAAAAAGCAAACGGGAAATGGCGGATGTGTACTGATTACACAGATCTCAACAAAGCCTGCCCAAAGGATCACTATCCACTACCAAGAATCGATCTTCTTATAGATGCAACAGCAGGACACGAAATGCTCAGTTTCATGGATGCATATTCAGGATACAATCAGATCCTTATGCATCCTGGGGACGAAAAGCATACGGCATTCATGACTGATAGGGACAGCTATTACTATAAAGTAATGCCTTTCGGTCTAAAAAATGCGGGAGCAACATACCAAAGGGTGGTAAATAAAATCTTCAAACATCAAATTGGTCGAAATATGGAAGTATATGTGGACGACATGCTGGTGAAAAGCATCTCAAAAGAAAAATCTAACTGACCTGCCAGAAGTATTCAAAGTACTCCGAAAATACAAGATGAAGCTCAATCCTGAAAAGTGCGCTTTCGGGGTATCTTCGGGTAAATTCCTCGGGTTCATGGTATCCCAAAGAGGAATCGAAGCCAATCCTGAGAAAATCAGGGCAATTTTGGATATGAAAGCACCCAAAACCATCAGAGAAGTCCAATGCCTAACTGGTCGGGTGGCAACACTGAATAGATTTATTTATAGATCAGGGGAGAAATGCCTGCCATTCTTCAAAATTTTAAAGCAGGTAGCAGGTCAGAAAGGAAACATCTGGAATGATGAATGCCAGGGAGCATTTGAAGACCTAAAAGACAAATTATCCCGACCACCCTTGCTCATTATGCCGACCAGCAAGAAGGAGCTAATTATATTTAGCTGCTTCGTCGGTGGCAGTTAGTGTAGTTCTCGTGCAAGAAGAGGGTAATATACAACAACCTATCTACTATGTCAGTCATGTCCTGAATGATGCCGAGACTCGCTACCCAGAAGTGGACAAACAAGCCCTGGCAATGGTTATAGCGGCCAGAAAACTCCGTCCATATTTCCAAACTCATCCCATTACAGTGATGACGAATTTACCACTAAAAAAAAATCCTTCACCGACCAGACCTGGCCGGAAGGATGGTGACATGGGCAGTGAAATTGAGCGAACATCAAATAGAATTCAAACCCCGACCAAGCATCAAAGCTCAATCCCTGGCAGACTTCATTGTTGAAAAACAAGAAACAAGTCAAGAGGAGGACGAGCAAAGGGTAGAATCGATCAAAAGATGGACTCTATTCGTGGACGGATCGAGCAACTCGCAAGGAAGTGGAGTAGGCCTATTAATGAAGAGTCCTGGGGGATTTGAAATAAAATATGCCCTTTGCTTCAAGTTTAAAGCATCCAACAATGAGGCTGAATATGAAGCTATGTTAGCAGGACTCAGGATGGCCAAAGCTCTAAGCATTCAACATCTGGAGATCAAAAGTGATTCACAGCTGATTGTAAATCAGGTGAAGGGAGTTTATGGAGCCAAAGAAAGAAGGATGGAGAAATACCTGAACTTGGTCAACAATTACAAACAGTACTTTAAAGAGCTAGAAATAACTCAAGTATCAAGGGTTGAAAACGACCAAGCTGATTCATTATCTCGCTTGGCTACGGAAGGAATGGATGTCCAAGCACCAGTGATTTACCTTGAAGAGCTTGATAACCCTAGCATAAACAAGGTCGTCCACATGCAAATTTCAACCGAGCTGGGGTGGATGGAGCCAATCATACATTATCTTGACAACGACCAGCTCCCAGAAGACCAAAAAATTGGTCGGGCAATAAGACAAAGAGCAGCCAGGTTCACCATCAGGGACGGACTGTTATATAAAAGATCATTCACTCGACCACTTCTAAGATGTTTGGGACCAGTAGAAGCTACAAATGTATTAAGAGAAGTTCATGAAGGAACCTGCGGATCTCACGTAGGATCCCGAACACTCTCTAATATAATTATACGCCAAGGATTCTATTGGCCGACCTTAGAAGAAGATGCCAAAGACTTCGTCAAGAAGTGTGACAAGTGCCAGGCACATGCAAAGATCTCCCATACCCCCGCAGTTCCTTTAACATCAACTCTATCCCCAATACCTTTTGCAAGATGGGGAATAGATCTGGTAGGGAAGTTACCTAAAGCATCGGGAGGGAGAGAATACTTGGTAGTGGCAATAGACTACATTACAAAGTGGGTAGAAGCTGAACCCCTTGCAACTATCAGTATCGAGCAGATAAAGCGTTTTGTCAAGCATAACATATCGTACAGATACGGAGTTCCAAAAATATTAGTAACCGACCATGGAAAGCAATTCGAGAATGCAGCATTCTCAACATTCTGCAAAGAACAAGGGATCGAGCATAGATTTTCTTCAGTAGCTTATCCCCAAAGTAACGGCCAAGTTGAGGTTACTAATAGAACCATGCTCGATGGGCTCAAGAAGAGGCTCGACCAGCTGAAAGGGAGATGGGTAGATGAACAATCTAGTGTACTGTGGTCGTACCGAACAACTCCAAGGACGACCACAAGAGAATCTCCATTCCGACTTGCATATGGAGCAGAGGCCAGAGTCCCAGTTGAAATCCAAATTGGATCCCTTCGAGAAATAGAATTCGAAGAAGAGGCAAACATCGAAGGAATGCGAACCAATCTAGATCTGATTGACGAGGTAAGGGACAAAGCCCAGTTCCGTCTTGAAGAATATCAAAGAAGAATAGCGACATATTATAATGCCAAAGTTCGAAATGAACAATACTTGCCAGGCGAATTGGTACTTCGCCGAACAGCTGCTTCAGATCCAACCAATCAAGGGAAATTATCCCCAAATTGGGAGGGACCATACATAGTCATATGACAAGTCGCACCCGGAGCATATCATTTACAAGACCCGGAAACAAGTGACAGGATCCCCCGATCATGGAATTCAAACAATCTCAGGAAATACTATCAATAAAAATAGTACCTGAGAAAGTCGTGAACATGACAAATTTTGAGCGTTTTATTCCAGTTTTGCTATTTATTTTAGTGTGTAGACAACATGGGAGATTCATAATCCCAAGGAGTCAGATTAGTTTTTATATATATAAATAAAGACATTCATACAAATTACTACTCAACTTCAATAAGAGGAAAAGACCTGAAAATCTCAAGCAGAAAAAGACATGAAAATCTCAAGCAGAAAAGACCTGAAACTCTCAGGCAGAAAAAGACCTAAAAATCTCAGGCAGAAAAGACTTGAAACTCTCAGGCAGAAAAATACCCGAAAATCTCAGTCAGAAAAGACCTGAAACTCTCAGGCAGAAAAATACCTGAAAATCTCAGGCAAAAAAAAACCTGAAACTCTCAGGCGAAAAAGACCGGAGATTCCTAGGAAGGCCCTACGAATCTTAAGGCATAAAAGACCTACACTCAATAGGCAATAAAGACCTAACATTTTTTAGGCATAAAAACTCCAGAATCATACCAAGTTAACATGCCCGGGAGGAAGGGGTTATGAACGAGCAGATGTTGACGAACAACTACTTAGTTCTTGAGCGAACAAAACCTTACTGTACCGAACAGCATGGTTTGAGATGATACAAAGGCAGACCACCAACGAACAAGGGTATACCCTTATCTACCGAACAAGGGTATTAAACCGACCAAGTAAACTTGATATGAAGGGGGAAGTATGCCAAACAAGGTTATCCTACCGACCAAGTATACTTGTACAAAAGAGGAAAAATACCATGAATAAATTATAGTTTACATTGGCAAAATAACACATCTACTACAAATTCATCATTGTTAAAAAGTTGTTCCTAAACAACAAACAAAAGATTGCCCAAAGCAAAAAGGAAGGCTATTCGGCAATTGCATCATCGGTTGGATTGGTGGACGGCAAGGGATCAACTGGATCGGTACTCGTTGAGGGGCCGGCTTCATCTTCCTCCTCAGGGGCCGGTTCCCAGTCGGAGTCTAAAAAATCCTGTACGCCCACCCTCTTCGGCAAAGGGAAGGTATCCTTACCAAATGCCCATGATGGTCGGGGAAGCCTAAGCTCATCGAAGATACCTAGGTCGACATATTTTTGTAACAATCCAAGGTCGATTTCCGGATAATTTTCAATGAGCTTAGTAAAAGCATCCTTCCGACCATACTTGAAGCCCGGGGCTGCAACTTTGGAAACAAATCCAATGCAACCTTTAGTACGTACCCACCTCTGAATCACATCCTGACGTAATTCCTCGGAAAGATTCTCAAAAGAGGCCGGGCAAGCTCGAGCGAGTTGATCGGTCAAATCTTTTATAAACTGGTCCTTTTCTTGCTCGAGCTGCGTAAAGGCAACATCTTTGTCTTCCAAAGAAATCTTCAAACTTGCAACTTCACGCTCAAGAACGGAAATGCGCTCTTCGGCAGATAAAGCACGAGCGTCAGTGATCGCCTTCTCATCCTTCAAAGCAGCATTTTCACTGATTACATTCTCTAATCGATCACTTAAATCCTTGACTTTATTGTCTAGTTGATAAATAGTGGATTGATCCTTCCGAGCAGCTTCCAAGTTGCCTCCCCAAGCCTGGGTTAAAGCACAAACCAACCTACCAAGAAAAAAGCAAAAATAATGAAAAAGGAGGACTGTACGAGAAAAGCAATCTCGTGCAGAAACCACATACCTATTCATTATATCTTCAGTATGGGTGGGTCCAATTTTCTGAAGAAACTGCTGATCGGTGGGGAGCAAAGCTCCCGACAACCATGCCTTGGCAACTTCAGTACCATCAGTAGTGTTGTTTAAAACGTAAGATCCAGCTTTAAGTGATCCACTGGATGGAGCATCTGCAGATTGAGTGCTCGGAATATCCTCAGGAGGAGCAGAAGGGGAGGCGTCCACATCTTCTCCCGAGCCTGCAATGAAGGATGAAGGAGCCTTCTTTTTGTTCGGCCTAAGAGGAATGTCTGGCACATCAGCCGATCTCTTCGGCCCTGATTGAACTTGCTTCCTTCTATCTGACTGAGTTCGCTCAGGTTTGGTAGGGATCCGAGCTTCAACTTCTTCCATATCCTCATCAGCTGCTCGGGAAACATTTGCCCGATTAAGCATCACTGAAAAAAGGATAGAAGAATTACTATCGAACACAAAAAGATAGTCGCAAAAATAAAGATACACCAACAAAGAATACTCACCAGGAAGGAACCCCCAAAAACGTAGTATATTGGGGTATTCCGAACAATAGCCGTGAACGGCAAACCTGTTCTTATCCTCGGTTGGAAGCCGAAGAATCTTCTCCCTGGCACGTTGCTCGGCTTCAGAAAGGATAGGGATGTCATTGGAACCTGTAATCGGTCCACGAACCCAGAAGATGGGAAAAGAGGGTTTGGATGGCGGCCGAACAAAAAAATATTTGGGACGCCATCCCTTCGTGTTGGATGGAAGAGTTCCTGTCCCAACAAAGTTGCCTTCCCAACCACATTGGGAAAAGGTACGTTTTGAAAGGTAAAACCAACCATCTTGTTCCTGCTTCTTCGCCATGAAGAAATGAAGGAATAAGGCAAGGGAAGGTCGGACACCTACTTTTTGACAAAAGCCCCAAAAGCAGATAACGTTGCGCCAACTGTTCGGCACAAACATACCCGGGCACATGCGGAAATGAAGCATGATCTCCCGAAAAAGAGGGTGAACAGGAAGACGGAAACCACTCTTAAGGGCATCCTCGTATAAGGCAAACTCTCCGGGATGAGGAGAGTTCGCCCTCTCTTCAGGGGTGGGTACACGGAGCACATGATCGGAAGGAACTTCATATTTTTGTCTAAGATAATCTAACCTTTCTTTGGTCATTTGGGAAGGAAGGAAATCTGGGCCCGAGGAATACGGATCATAATCTATATGGTCGGGATTTAAATCCTTAACCTGCTCGAGTTTATATTCTTCAAGTGTCAAGCTATCTTTCCACTTCTTACGTTCAGCTTTGAAGCAAGCTCGGGCACTAAGGTGTTCGGTCCTAGATCAAGAATCTATTTCAGTCTCCTCACCATCATTATTAGAAGGTTCTCGACCACAGAGATCGTCAAAAATGTCTTTAGACTGGTCGCTTTTAGGAAGCCCGGGATTAGGGAGATGTTCGGTTTCTGGTTCAACCACTGAAGAACCAGAAGGTTCTTTTCCTAAGTCTCTCTTACGGTTTTCTAAGGTAGATCCCCTCTTCAGGATTACCATGTTATCCTAAAGAGATAGAAGACAAATGATACAAAAACATACCCAGAGACAAAAGAAACAAGCAGAAAAACACAAACTTATAAGAACTATGAACCACTGCTTAAAAAAAAAATGTATAAAAGAAACAGAGAACAAAGAGCTTACTGGTTGACGATAGTACGACGAAGAAGAAGGAGAAAACGGTTGATAGACCTCCTCCAACGAAGACCAAAGCTTGAAGGAAAAACAGATCGACTGTCTTCAACGAAGAAGAACTTCGCAGTTGTAGAGACGAAAGGAATTGCAGAAGTAACAAGGAGAAGAAGAAAATATGTATTTATAAAGACCCAGATACTGATCTAAGGGATGGTGCAAATGAGTCATCAACGGTCAAAACTCATTACCACTGAATATCCATATCAGATGGTTGGGGCAACATGAAGATGAAAGGTGGAAAACGAAGAGTCTCTCCATCAATTCAAAATGTTTACATCCAACGGCTAGAACAGCACGTAGGTGGACGATTGAAGATGAAGAGCCTCTTCATCATGATGACAGGCATTTATTGAGAAACGACAGTATTGACACGTGTCAAGCACACACAAAGATCGAAGAACGTGCTTCGGTTTCCGCGCAAAGAATGACGGCTATTCATGAATGGGACGTTACAGATTTCAAGGAAAAATGTGTTGGTCAAGCCGACCATACACCCCCTAAATGAAAAATACTCCCTTGAGCCGAGCACAAAGTTCTCGACCACAAAGGACTAGGGGGCTTATGTTAATGACTAAAATAGTCATTCTATATCTCCCGGTCTGAACCGGCAGTTGAACGATCCGACCAGGTTCGTAACCTAACAAGGTCCGGCCAGGCGGTTCATGGTAGGACCGACCACACTAATAAGCCCATCCTGATAGCAGTATGAGATGGCCTCATGAAGGTAGACTCCTACCACCCAACAACTGGAGAAGAGAGTTAGTTAGGTAAAAGGACTCTTCTAAAGAGTTACATAACAACTCATATCAGGGTTATTCCGAAGATAACTCCAACACCATACACTATATAAACACCTCTGGTAAACACTAGGAGGTGGGTATTCATACTTTGTGTGATCAATTACTTGAGTTCTCTATTGAGTAGTTGAGATCATAATATTGGTACTGACTTGTTCGTCGGAGACGTACCTCGACCCCCCAAGGTCGAGCTCGTATTTTGCAGGTTCGTGACAGAGAAGGATGAGCGAGATTCCGTATCAACACCTACTATAATATACACTCGACAAACAATTCAAATATGGATAGTGAAATGTCGTCAGATGAGGAATATGCTCACTACAAACATGATATAGAGCAATCCTCAGAGTTAAATAATCAACCCAAAGTACAGAATAACAACTCAAATTCTCAGGCCAATACACTAGGTCACTAGGACAAACTTCTGTATTAGTAATTATAGGATGGGTCAGAAATTACAGCCCTGCTTGACCTTTTGTGCATGTCATGTGTGAATCCTCTATTTTGTTACAGTATTCATGCCATTGTTTTCCACCCCAAAAGGAAGAGAAAAGAAGGGGGGGTTCGGGTTCCTATTTCCATCTACAAACTGAACCCAGCATGTCACACCCCAATTTCATCAAACCGAAGATGCAACAGTGGGAACACTTACCGGTCTGTTCCCGAACCAAACCAGAATCAGGTTGCAGTATACACCCATTTGTCACAAGAATCAATCATAACAAAGCAACTGGATTAAACACAATTAACTGGGGACAAAAGGTAGAAAAACGTGTTATTTCCTTCCCATCAAAAGTCACTTGTACATATGTACATACCCTCCAAGGCTAGGGTGCATCATATCAAAAAGAAATACCTGATGCTGACCCCAACAAGTGACATACAAACTACAACAGGAAATAACACTATTCCCACCATAGTGTTCCTATCACGCACGTACAAGTCGTAACTCATATCCCACGTTGACGTCCACTGTGCGAGATCTACTAAATCAATAGCAATCCCACTCAATCTATGTGGGTCTGGAGTAGGCACAAATGTCACACGCATATTCATCTCCATGACCAGAAGTAGTGGGGCTCCACCAATCCCCGTTATTTGGAACACTAGGCGTGAAGCCGAACGTGAAAAGATTGGCATCCTCGGATAATGTTGAATCTATAGAACATGTATATATATAAAAGTAAACTCATAGAGCCCAGCGAGGGGAAATATCTATAGGGCAAACATAACAATATATCATGAAGTTATGATGCACAAATATATGCTCTAGCATACAATGCCTAGGTTCGTGAAGGTTAAGCGCTACTCCGGTTGCGGTGCAATATTCTTCCAATACCCCCACGGGGTTTAATCATATTCACATAACCACAAGGATACCACCGGACCGTTGGGTTACTCACATTTCACCCTAGACAACCGCACGAGGCCCATGGGCTACTCACATTTCACCCACATCCCATTGGCTGACCAACACCTAATCCCCTGTTGGCAAGGGAAGTAGCACTCAGATATGCACTCTACCCATGCAATCTACTATGATGATTATAAAGGTCCGAAGTATGTTCTGTGTCCCATACCATAGTTATATAGCTGGCCTCATTGGCAATATAGAATTAGAACAAAATGCTTTCCACTATAATCAAGTCATTTCATACCCATCGCAGTAATGAGTGTAGGAATACCAAGTGTACAGTCGATGAGTGTAATACCCATCATACACTTCTACCAGAGCGTGCAATCACACATCCAAGGTATTTCTCACACCATCACCAAAGGGTACGTATGAATTCATAATAATCATATACATATGCATTGCAACTATATAAAATATCATGCTATGCCATGCATGTCCTAATTACATCAATTCTACACATAATATATTCATGCTTGTATGACCAATAAAATAATATAAGGATTCATGATGCATGAGAGTTCTAAGTTCCCACTCACAAATTACTTGTTGGTTCTGCGTAATTCTCTTCTGTCTGAATTTAGAATTCACCTTAAGCTAGCTTACACGCACACCTTCTCTTTCCTCTCTGCGAGTGAAAATCTTGTCAATCCTTCTCTCCTTCCTAGCCTCGTGTCTATTTATATGTGGGGGTTCAAGGTTTAGATTTAAAGAATTCTACCAAATCAAGGATTATTGATTTAAGATTTTAGAAGTGATGTGTCACATGCCCATTATCTTACTTGTGATTTATCTCCTATATTTACCACCTCCTGCTCCACGTGGAGGTGGATGATAAAAATGGTGACTCCCTAAAGTATTATCCTCTTTTACTTTCATGCATTGTCACCCACTCACATCTTCTAAATTCAGCGCCTAGCTCCATACCACCTTTACGTAAAGGTAAATGCCATCTCCATCTTAAAATACCGCCTCCTACTTATGGTGACACCTCAAACTATTTAATTGCCACCTTCCTTTAAGAATGACACTTCGTCCTTAAAGATACACCTCCACCTCACTTTCTTTTATAAATTTTAGTTCCCAGCATATTATTATTATACTATATTTATTACTTCTTTAATTCTCATCTCCACGACAAAAGACTTCCTATTGTTATGATTTTATTATTTATACGTGTATCATTATATTATTACTTTATAATCCGATCTCATCTGACCACGCCGATTCTCGCATGGGATCAACCTCGAGTTCACCTATTGGTACTGATCATTTCCCCGTATTTGGATCAGTCTAATTCCACCGGATATGAGATCTATGGGCATTACTATGTATTGGTCACGAGGAAATAAAATAAATAAATTCTCGAATAATTAAATCGTACCTCTTTGGAATGACATTCTCGCTGAGGGTCTCCAGTGGTTCGCTTGCCGGTTCGATGGTGTCAACTCAGGGTTCACCGGTCCGAGTTGGTTCTTCCGGTAAAAATAAAAATTCGAATTAGATCGTAAATTTTGGGGTGCGGGTATTACACAGCACATCTGAATCCTGTGACGTTTTCTTACTTTTCTGTTTGGAGGTTGGGGATGTGTGGGTGGTGTCCTTGGATGAAAATCTAGGAGTACAGCATTCTTGCATCTTCTACTTCTCTAATGTTAAGATGTTTTCACCGACGTCTGTTATGGAGTTTCCATCTTAATACTATTGACTCTTTTGATCATGTGTCAAGGCGTTGCCTAGGTGTCCTAGCCCTTTTTTGGGTCAAGGGCGACCTGGTGATGTGAACACCCGGACCCCTCTGTCCGAAACCCCAAGTGGGGCCCCTAGGATGGATCCATGAAGCCTCCATAGGTTGGCTGAACCCTCTATGAGGGGTATTTTTGGCATTTTGGCCCTTATTTTACTTTATTTTATTTTTTAAATTATTAGAAATTTTCAGAATTTTAATTGAGTCCAGTTTGGTAGTTTGAGTCTATTTAGTATTTGTTTTGAATCTTCTATTGTGAGTTGAAGTTGTGGTTGAAAGAGTCCAGCCTGATGTTAAGTTGGTTGCTTAACAACCCCATTACAATTACCCCCTTTCCCTTCCCCTACAGTTCCTTCCCAACCCTAGTCCTCCTCCTAGTAGTTGCAGCCTCCCCTATCTCGTTCTTCTTTGCTGCACTACAGTATCCTACCCCATCTCGGAAACCATCAATCCAGCCCCTTTCAACCCCTTTTCAGCCCCCTTAGGATTGCATGAACCTTAGGAACACATCCCTACCATTAGTTTTGCAAAAACAGTCCTATTTCCCTAACTTGTAAAAACACTGCACTTCATATTCTTCCTTGAATTTGCAGTAATTTTAGAATTTCAGAAATCAGAAATTTATTAGGTTCTCCCAATTAGATCCTATAATAGTTAAGAGAACAACAATAGAAAACAATTCTGATATGCAGAACTAGCAAGCCTAGCCCTTCTTCAAACCCTAACCAATACCCTAGTTGCCCTAGAATTTGAATTTCAAATCTAAATTTCAACTTCCAATACAGTTCAGATCTGAGAATCATTCTCATCATCAGGCTTGGATTGTTGGGAAAACCTTAGAAAACTCCTCTATCCTTTGCTAGGAATGTCCTGAGCAGCCACATTCTAGGGAAATTACAGTTTTACCCCTAGACCCTAGATCCATGGTTTCATCACTTGGTGTTGCCTTGTCACCTTGCTTGGAGTCACCTTGGTTTCCATTGCTCTCTATTGCCTCGCCTTGCCTTGTCGCATTGACAACTATGCCTTTGAATCTTATCTGATGCAACTATTTATATTGTAAATGTGAGTTTTTGATTAACTTTATGGTTATTAGGAGAGCAGATAGGTCAAGTTAAATTGTGTTTCTGACAGCCAAAACGATGTCTTGACAGTAGTTATGTAGTTACATAAGTTTAGATAGCTGTAAAGTTGAAGGCCATTTTGACTGGAAAGACGGACAATTGAACATTGATTTTGATCAGAACATTGTACATGAATTCATGTAATGTATCTTTACAGCACCTGGACTATATCGAAGAGATGTTTGACCTTAAGCCCTGGAGATGCTGTTCTATATGTGATGGCCTCTTCTCGTTTTTTGAAGGAAAAGAAGCTAGGGTTGTTACTTTCCTTTTATTTACCATACTGGCAGCCAGTAACTTTCTAATGACATCTTGTAGATGTTGCCTGTTCTCGTGAGAATTCCTTGCACATGAAGTGACTGGCTCCAAATTGAATTTCTACTTTTTGATAGTTTTCAACTCCTGAGCGTGAAAAGCACCCACTTTTTTCTTCCTTATCACTCAAATGGAGTAACTTATATATAGTGGCCCATTTTCGACCAGTATCTAAAAATAAACCTCTTTTGAGCCGTCAACGGTTAGACATAATAGTTGGTTACTTAGAACAGTGTAGAGAGCTTGCCCCCATCTTGTGGTACACTAGCTGATTGATTTTGATGGTTTTGTGTGGCAGCTGTGTTGGCTAGGGTTCCTTGGTTGGTGTCTTTCAATATTTTCACTCGTCATCTTTTTCAGACACTCACAAAGACACTTGTATACATGGTATTAGCCTATGAGAAATGGATACCCGCTGTCTTCTAACCTTACAACTTGGCCATGCAGGATTATGTCTTATTGCATAATGTTTCTGGTATATATCAACAGATGTGAATACCCGTGTCACCAAGTTAAATCCGGAAATGGATGCGTCTGATTAATTTCGAAACTTGGTGGCCAGTAGTTTTCCTTTATTCTTCCTAAAGAGTTTGCTTCTTTACTGTAAATATGGTCACATTGCAAAAGAGAGATCGTTCCCATCAAATATAATATTGTTATTAAGGGTTGAGACAGGGGAGCCAAGTTATGAATAAATATATATAAAGTCTAAATTGTGTAGCAGAATTTACTGTTCTGTAACATTGAGATATGTAACTTGGGATGTCCATCTATACTGCGCAGATTGTTGATGGGAATGTGGGATTAGGTGGGCTAACTTACATTGGGATACATTGGGATGGTTGTCCAGAAATTTCAGGTGCACCGATTAATTATGTTTGACATCAGGGTGTTCACATCTGCAGAGATGGCTGTCTAAGCTGCAAACCCCACTTCTGCTACTTCTGGAACCTTCTCACTGCTGAAGCGATGGTCGCTTGAGTCGGTAATACAATAGATGACCGAAGTTAGGTACAGCATGACCACCCACCAGACAAGAATGAGCTGGCAGCCCAGAATTCGGTATAGCCAAAGGATACGGATGAGAATAAAGAAACCTTATTTCTGGGTTTCGAGATCTGCTAAAAGCAAAAAAAAGGTACTGGTTCATCTAGTCAAGAGGTTCTGGGTTTTTCTTCTTTCCTTTATATATTTTCTGTTTTTGGTAGAATACTTTTGAGGAGTTAACTCAGAACAAGAGGGAAGGGTCCGTTTTCAGATACCATCAGTCCTAGATAGGAGTTACATTGGTGCTCCATGGTTCATCTAGTTAAGGTGCTCTGTGTCTTTATTTCTTCTTCTTCTTCTTCTTTTTTCTTTTTTTTTCTTTTTGGGTACATTACCGGAGTTCTTTTTCCTTCTTTCTTTCGTTTTTTTTTTTTTTTTTTTTAATTTTTTTTTTTTTGGGGGGGGGGGGGGGGGTTTTGGTGTTGAGTTTAACTAATAGTCGAGGAGTTCACTGAAAAAACGAGGGAACAGTCTGTTTTTAGATACCACCAATCTAATAGGAGTTAAATGTGATCAAGGATTGACGGTGGTTATTTTGTTCGAACCGAGGACTTGGATATTGTATTGGATTAGAACTGGCTGATTCTGATTCTGATTCTGGCCTGTCCAGTTGTACCAATCCTTTGTAGGAAACTAGATCTTCACTTCAGTTCTGGGGCTGATCCAGATGGAGAGTCCGATTAATCTGGATTGGCGTAAAGTTTCCTGGACTTTTATCCCGACGACGTAGTTCAAAGTTCAAACTTGAATGCTGTGCAGCCGTTGATCTAAGACCGTCCATGTTGAAGGTGTTCAAAATCAAAATGGACGGTAGAGATTTGTTATAGCACAGTGATGCGCATTACTGAAGTTCGACCCATCAAGTGTCTCATATTCTCACCCCCAAGGTCCGAAATGTCGGACCAAGTTGCCGTGTCGGTGGCTGGCGACACCACCGACACGGCGACATGTCAGCGATTTTTTGCGGAAATAACCCAGCCTTGCCTTTTCCATGGAAAACCAGTTTTGGGTCTCTTCTTCAGAAGAGCAAGTTTCTTCACCCCCAAGCATCAAGAAACCCGAGAAATTTCGATTTAATCAAGTTCTTTTTCCTCCTCAACCATGATTCAGGTTCAGAACTTGATTTAATCCTCAACATGGGGGCGAGTCTGTCTCCGCATTGAACCCATGACCATGAGAGGACCCTCTGCTCATCACCGGCAGCCTTTTCACGGCAACCAGGTTGCCATGAATACCTGCACGGCTGCATCTCCCTTGCCTATGATGTTGTCTTCTTTCAAGCTTCCAAGACATCATCATAGGTGAAATCCAAACGTTGGAAAGCCGTAAGCCTCCAAGCCTTGGAATCGCTAGCCTTCTTCAGAGACCGAGCTTTGATGATGGCGGCCACTGCAAATGCTATTGAACAGACAAGAAGGCTGATGACTATAAGGAGCTTCATCGAAGCAGGGAGAGGGCCTCTCACATGGTATTGTCGACATAGGGGACATTTCGACCGTAGGCGATATATCGCTGACATATGGTTAAAGTCATGTTGCTGGGGGGGGTGTTTCGTGTAGCCCCCCAGCGATACGTCGAATTACTGCTGACACACAGTACCCCGTGCTCACCCCCTTAATAAAATTTAAAAAAAAAAAAAAGCTTATCTGGCGTTTGTTGTTTAAAATGCTGGGGAGAGAAAAACGAAAGGATAACAGAGGTGTTTTTGTCCCTCAGGTCTTTTTTGAATGTTTTTTGGGCCAAGGGACGAAGGAGGGTTCTAAATTCTAATAGAGGACAATGGAGTTGCTTTACCATGTAGAAGATGTGCTTTTCGTACGGTGACGATAGCTTCCTATGTAGAACCGGTAAAGATCAAAGAGAAGTTGAATAATTCAAGTTGGTCTTTACTCTCTACCTCCGGCGGCCAATTTGATATTATGAAATTGGGTTGAAAACTTGAAATAGGAGACTGCTCTTCACCCTGCGTGTACATGAATGCACATCGAGGACTCGGGAGTAGAGATGGGAGTAGGGATTACCAACAACATTTCCCAGATGTCATGAATCATATGATACGTTGACAATTCTCAACACACCACTCTGGGAACTCAGCGATATATAGGAGGAGGGTTTCAAGGCTTAAATTTGAAGATAACGCTCTCACTCACTGAGAGGGAGGGAGCAGGAGCTCATCATAATAGAATGCAATAATAAACTAAACCTGCACGCGCCAAGTATCCCAATTCCCACCTGCCCTACTATATCCTCTCATCTCTCTCTCTCTCTCTCTCTCTCTCTCTCTCTCTCTTACCTGTCCCGTGATCTCTTCTTTTGTTTGCATCAAACTTGTATTTCCTTGATTTCTCGCTTCGCACAGGACAGGGACGAAAGGTTAAAATAAATCCACGATAACCACATTTGAACTGGGACTGCACCGGTGATCGTCTGGCGCTTAATAAAGGATGAGATCAATGCCTCATGCTCATATGCTCAATATAAAAAACACCATTAAACATACACTTCTACATTTTCCTCTGAGAGAAAATTAACCATTTTATTTCTCAAGGGGGAAAAAGAAAAGCAATTCTGTACAGAGGTTAGAGGAGACTGCCTGCTATATGCCTCTTTCTTTCTCTAATCTTTTAACCCTACTTTAATTTTTCTTGCTAGTAATAGCGCCTCCATCAATTTACAAATCACTCTTCTCTGAAAATCCCCCAAAATCAAACTTCAACGACGTTCTCTCTCATTCTGAATCGCTTTCCATGCTTCCCATGGCCTTCAATCCTCTCGGTCTCTGCATCATCAGGAGAAGAAAAAAAATTAAAATAAGACCCACCAAAATGAACAAACAATCCCAAGACCAATATATAAGGTAAACCAACAGACACCAAGAGATGCTGGATCGCTTCAACACCTTCTTAGATGTCTTCTTCTCCCTCACTTCGTATCTCTCTTGGCAAAGATCAGAGAGCCATGCACCGGGGCTCACTAACTGCGGGGAATCCACCATGACCATCCACCGCCCACAGCAAAGAAAGTAAGTATCAAAAAACAGAACCAACCCAAAGAAGAAAAAGGGGGGGGGGGGTAGTCTTGCAGAAATTTCATGAGAGGAAGCCAGTCATGCTATGCTGTTTGTACAGATGAGGACTTACAAGTAAACTCTTCTGGATGAACTTGGCCCTTTTCTTTGGCCTTTGAGGAAGCTTGCAGCCTTTCATCGCCATGAAATCCTCTTCTTTTTCTTTACTTGACAAGGAAACAAACAACTTGGGCCAAACAACCCCTATATCGTCTCCCGCATTCATGAAAATCTTGCCATTGTCGTCAAAACCCAAAGAGCCTCTAGTCGTGTAGTACCGGTCCTCCTTCTCGGGCGAACATGACTTTCTATTCTCGCTTGCAGTAGATGGTACCGTCGCCGGCTCGGAGTTCCTAAAACCAAACAAAACCGGAAAAATGTAATCTTCATCCCTTCTTACTTTGGATTTAGTTCACGTTTGCAACTCACTCAAGTTATTTTGAGAGCTACCGGTTAACGGGAATGGGTTGCAGAGCAGGGAGAGAAGATTCTTTCTCTCTGACGACACGCCGATCAACTCGAGAGGTGATTTTCTTCTTAATCAAACCATCGGATTTCTCTGATGGGTTGTCTTCTTTAATTTTTATACACCGCAATCTCCTGCGGTTTCCCCACTGTAGGAGAAAATCGGTTTCCGGACCTCTACCTGATATTTGATTTGTAGTTTCTTTCTCCATACCTGCCTGCAACCAAGTAAATGGAAGAGAGAGATTAAACGAAATCATTTAGGTTTGGGTTTGGGTTTGGGTTGGGCTTGCTCTAAAGATTCGAGAAATAGAAATTAGAATAATACTTGGAAGAAATCGCTTCAATCTGAAATAACAAATCTTTATCACCACAAGATCTGTGGTCACAAAGAAACCAAACCACCCTCTTCAAACAGTTCTGCAATTCAATGGATTCAAGGGGAGACATTAACAGATAAACCAGAAAACAGACAGAAGCAAGAGTAAATGCACAAGAAAAGGCGAAGAGGCAAAAAAAAACAAAGACGATTGCTTACAAGAAGAAAACTCCATTACAGAGTAAGCAGCCCAGCCCAAAAATTGGAAGAGGATGAGATTCTTCTCATCGGTAATGCGAAGATATCTTCAAGTCAAAGAAAACCCAGATCAGTTAGCTGAATCCACCCTCTCTCTGACAGAATCGATCTGTCTCTCCTATCAGAGAGTTCCCCTGTGTTGGCTTTGCTCCGTCTCGTTCAAACTTGGTTATTCCTTCGCTCTTCTGTTTTGTATAGCTCTTTGGTTTCTCTTTCTTTGCCCAAAAAGGCCAAAAGATAAGTAGGTTATTTTTCCCCTCATTTATTTTAGTAGTAGTAGTAGCGCCCATAAAATGATACGGTAACTGAAGAATTGCCGTTACCGTTTGATCTCCAATGGACAGCCAGATACGCGTCCCGGTAACTAAATAAGCTCGGTTGCTTATAATAAACCCTCCTCCCATGGCTCTCCATGGCTCTCTCTCTCTCCCTCCTCTGTGCTGCCACGGGCATCAGAAGTTTTATATGTAACCAACCACAACCAAGGTCGTAAAACATGGTCTCCCCGCTCTTCTATCAGATTTTACTTCAGATATGACGAGTAGGAATTTCTAGGGTTTTTGAATGTGGATCAAATCAACGAATCATGTGTGTCATGACTGACTCATAGATAACTACAGTCAGATTAGATCAATTCCTACAAACATTAAAGGGTAATTTTCCCTAGGTTTGGTCCAGGTCATTTTTAGTCCAATTTAAGTTTCTTTTTGCATATCACTCTCCCCTGTAGTTTTAAGAAATAATTAAAAAAAAGACATCCTTAACAAGAATAGTTAGTTTAATAAAAATTTTGACAAAAATACCCTTCTGTCCTTTGGACTTCTTTTCATTATTTTAGTTTTAATTTACTAAAATATATACTATCAAACTAAATAAATAAAAAATAAACAAATTAAAAGTTTTATTAAATTAATTCCCTCGTAAAAACAGAGTTTGAAAACAAAAATGGTGCTCTGCAACTTCACAACCAAAGGAGGAAGACGAACAGTCTCTTCCTTGCCTGTTACATCTCATGTTAAAAATTTCTCATGGAGTTTGTCAACCAAAAGCACTCGTGCATACTTCTTACATTTCCAGGAAAACCAAGCTCTGAACTTCATTTCTCCGAAAATACAGATTGCCTTGGAATTTCATTTTATCTCACAAGGATTACTAAATCCAGGTTTAGTAATTTATATTTGTAAGATTGAATTTGGAGCTCTAGAGAAGTGATCTCCATTTCTTTTGTATACATGAGATCCTCAAAGAGTTATAAACATTCCTCTATGTAATGCATCTTTTCTTCTACCAACCTTTTGTATTGACTAGTTTCCATCTGTTCTGCACCCTTTTCATCTTGTAGACGCAAAATCATGGATCGTTGCGTCTGGATCTTCTCTCTCCTCTTCAAGGTCCTAGTATACTTTCTGCAGAAGCTGTTGCTGAGCTTGAAGAGCTCATTTTAGAGCAGCAATCTCACTTTTGGCCATATCTGAGAATGATACACTACTTCCAGCATAGGACACACACCAAGGACAACTGAGTAATCAATCTCAAGGTACTCCAGGTTAAAAATAATAGTTTTGATCTTATAGTTGGCTGGAATACCCCAATTGAATCCTAAGAAAATTGAGAAATAAATGGATTCTTAAAGAGTACGAACCTAAAGCTCTAGAAGCAGCCTCTTCCTTAAACTCAGTAGACAATCGGTATTGAACAGAAAAATAAGAATAAAAAAAATCAGAACTGAATGAGGATTAGAAGCAGACTGTTCGTCTTCCTCTTTCGATTGTGAAGTTGCAGTCTTGCAGAGTTACCGTTCTTTGCTTTCAAACTGAACAAGGGTTTTAGGAGGAAGATCAAAACTTGTATTGAAGTGCCAAATGATGGATTTGAAGGAGACTCTTCGTCTTCCTCTTTTGGTTGTGAAGTTGTAGAGCACCGTTTTTGTTTTCAAACTCTGTTTTAACGAGGGAATTAATTTAGTAAAACTTTTTCATTTGTTTATTTATTATTTATTTAGTTTGATAGTATATATTTTAGTAAATTAAAACTAAAATAATAAAAAGAAGTTCAAAGGACACAAGGGTATTTTTGTCACGAAATTTATTAAACTAACTATTTTTGTTAAGGGTGTCCTTTTTTAATCATTTCTTAAAATCACAGGGGAGTCATATGCAAAAGGAAACTTAAATTGGACTAAAAATGACCTGGACCAAACCTCAGGGGGTCCAGATGAAAATTACCCAACATTAAAAGAGTCAAGACCGGCGATCGGTTGGGAACTAAACAATATACCAAATGATGCCCTAACCTAAGGATTTTATCAACCAGAACTTGGGTCCAGAAAATCTTCAGCTGAAACGTATCTAGCGGCCAAACAAATAAAATAAATTAAAAACTTTTTAGTTAGAATCCAGGCAAAGAAAATAGGTTGGATAAGAGTCAACTGGATGATGAAAGACTAAGGAATGAACAATGTTAGCTAGCTAGATGTTGTCTTATTGTGTCTCACCTTCTTTCATTTATAAAATAAATGGTGCGTGAAATTTGGCTTCAAAGTCTCGTAGTTGATGTCTACATCTTTATTCATGTTGCAGTGGCATTGCAGTTGGAAATTTTCTATACGAGGGACTCTTTGAGAGGGAGAGAGAAAGAGAGGTATGCCTTTGAGAGGGAGAGAGAAAGAGAGCTATGCCTTTGCTTGTGCTTCAATTGCGCAGACTTACACTACACTAGAGTAGCAACTACTAGTCTTTCACAATGAAAAATTGCTTAGGTGTTGCGCAATTAATGTACAATATTGAAGTCGAGCCTGCACGATGATAAAATTGAACCCAGATGAAGTGTCAGGCTTTCCACATCTGGCTGGCTCATGGCTGGCTAGCTAGGTGTGAAGAAACAAGAGAAACAGACATCATCTAGTAGTTCGGACGGTTGAGAATACCCAAAGAAGGAAGGACAGCCATTATTCAATCTTGTGACTCCTATCTATCCACTAGCTTATTTTAAATTTCATTTTGTGCATGGGTGGATCTGATAATATAAATAAGATTGGGTTGGAAAGAGGAAAGACTAAAGGGGTACAGCCTTACAGGAATGTCGTCAATTTCCACATTGAACCGAACGGATCAGGTAGATCAAATCGGATGGGTTCGAACTGAATTCTTGTTATTTTGAAGTCGTTGGAAATTGGTAGAAATTGAACCCGATCAAGAGGGCTGTGGGCCAACCGAAACCGAAACCGACACAAACCAAATCATGAATTTTCCATACATAATCTATTTATTTATATGGAATTGGAAAGTCGTACTTGTTGAGTAACTACATGTCATTCTGATTCCATTCTATATATACATCGTCAGCAAGCCACTATTTCAAAATGTAATTCCTCCCGAGCTTCACCCTCTGTTCTCTTCTACTCCACATCTTCTTCTTCTTCTGCTGCAATTTTCTTTGGGGTTGTTTGGAAGAAAACATCCCAGAGTGGTGATTGTGTGTTCAAATCTGTTTTGAGCACAGAATCACCTAAAATCTTGTTCGATAAATCGGGTCAATTTTAGTGTGCTGCTGGTTCACCAAAATGGGATGAACCGAGTCTCTTGAGCACCATTTGCCCATGCTCAAGAAACTTCTTGGGCACGGGCACGGGCACGGGTACAATCAATCTCATGTAGACGGGTGAAATGGGCACAAATGGGTGAAATAATGGTTGGGTTTGACGGTGTTTAGGGGCACCGAAGTCTTTTTACTCACTAAACATTAAAGATTTAAAAAGCCTAGAATCTAACCATAACCCTTGTACTGTCACTTGATGCCGTATATCTCTGCAAGTTTATGATCCATACTCTGTCGTTCAAATGTCTCTGCAAGTTTATGATCCATACTCTGTCGCTCTCGATGCTTTCTAAGAATGGAGTAAGAACATAGAAGAAGTTATTTTCGAACAATCTGTACCATCCATGACCATGATTATGAATAAGAAGGTATTTTCAACTTCTATTTCTTTTCGTTTAGATCTCTGGTTTAGGGTTTATTTTTCCTTTCCTTTCCTTTCCTTTCCTTTCCTTTTGTCTCTGAATGAATTTTTTTTTATCTTTATTAGTTTGAAAACTTTAGCTACACATTTGAAGTTCTTTTGTGTTGGTTTTACTCCGTTTAGGCATACCCGTGTCTTACAATGTAATCTTTAGATCTGTTTCTCCTCTAAACTTAAGACAGTCAAGCTTTCTTGTGTGATTTATATGGACTATTTGATATTTTAGTGGACTTTTATGCATATTAATAAAAGATCCACAGGCATGTATCCATTCTATGATTACTAAAACAAGTGTTGTTGGAAATGAGAAATGGGCACAAACACAACAAAAATTCATTCTTGCCCATTTTGCCTTTGCCTGTCTGGGCATAGAATGGTTTCTAAACATTCCGTTTTATTGCTCTCTTTCCACAAACTTCTTTGGCTCCACAACAAAGAGGAAATGGGATCTATTTGGTATAAGAAGTAATGTATTCTAATTGAAGGCTTGGGGCTTGATTGCTCACCCAAAAAAAGGCTTGGGCTTGAGAGAATAGGTTGGGTTGGGCTTGAGCTTAGGCTTAGGCTTGGCCCTCAATTTGCACATCCTTTAGTGCCACTGAAATAGATTAGCAGACAACAAAGGCATACAAAGCAACAGGTGATGGAGGAGTGAAAACCCTGATCCCATATAGGGATGGACACGGATAAGCAAAAATTCAAATTCAATTCAATTCAATTCATTAGATATGTTTAAGAGCATCCGAATTTCGGATGATCTGATTGATTGATAATTGGATTCAAATTTGATCTGATTCGATTAGATATTGGACGGATACAACTATTGTATCCGATTTAAAGTTGAATTTTGGAGAATACATCATTATCCCTTCATTAATATTCATTAATAGTAACTAATAGGATGTTGGATATTTGAACTACATTCGGAGTTACCACCTATACTTGCAGGAAGATATACCAAATCCGATTAACTAAAACGATTGAATTCAACTCAAATATGGTAATACTCGAATCTGATAAAATGACTTAACTACCCCCAATTTAATATCCTTCGTTTCTCACGGTTGGTATTCCATCGTGCCGTTCTTCTTGGTCTGCGAGGTATGGTGGTCATATATATAACTCTTCCAAGATCAGGGCTTGGCCTCCTCCTTGGGCGTGTTGCTCCCCGGGTCGCCGGCGTGGGGGTTCCTTGTGGTCGTTCCCTCTGTCTTCTCGGGCGCGCTTGGTGGGTGTCTGTGGTGGGCGTCTCTCTTTTTTGGCCTGCGTTGGTTGCCTTGGCGTCTGGTCTTGTCCGGGGGGGCGTCTTCGGCTTCCTGCGTTCCTTGTTTCTTTTGCTCTCTCCTCTCGCGGGCCCTCCCCCGTGCCGCCTGGTCTTTCTAGCTACAAATAGAATCAGATAACAATAAGGTAAATGTATATTTGATCCCTTGCCGTCCTCTTGGTTCCCCTGAATGTGGATTGTATGTATGTATGTATGATTGGTTCTTTTTAATTAATATTGGTTCTTGGAGAATCTAGCTAGGACTGCCCATACCATATTATGATCCTGACTCACCACTCACTAATAGCGCTCTTCTTCCAAAGCAAATCTTGAGAGGGCCAGAGGCCCTGCAAAACAACCCACAAACTACACCCGAATAATCAACTCTCTCTCTCTCTCTCTCTCTCCTCTCTCTCTGCCTAATGCCTATATATAATAAAAGGATTTCCATCAACTCTGGATGGATGATGGGGGTGTTGAAGAGAGTTGTTGCCTGAAGGCTGAAGCACACCTTCAATATCCCGTCAGCTGCAACCACCTAGCTTATTTGTTGTCATACTC
Organism: Hakea prostrata; assembly: GCF_041222555.1. Classification (NCBI taxonomy): domain Eukaryota; kingdom Viridiplantae; phylum Streptophyta; class Magnoliopsida; order Proteales; family Proteaceae; genus Hakea; species Hakea prostrata. Next base: position 50,133,379 of record NC_142609.1, on the reverse strand, counting down.
ATGCACACGTGATTGAACGTTGAACCGTACGTATGCTTCCATCAAGACCGACGATGATGATCACCTTGATCCCTTCAACCAAGCGCTATAGCTAGTTAAACTCCCTCACCTCGCCTCACCTCACCTTTGTGTGGGATCTCGCGCGGATAATTGAGATGGCCCTGCCCCTGCCCCTGCCCCTGCCCCTGGCTGAGTGCTGAGTTCAACTCAACTACCTGAAGGAATCAAACGAGCATAACTTTCCCGCAACTAGCCTCCTCTGCCCTTGCGGACCGACCACTCATGACTCAACCTACTTCGTTTGCAAGGCTTCGCTTGGCCCACTTATTATTTTCTTTCACATGCAATTTCTGACAACTTTTTAATCATCGACTCCGTTAAGTGAAGGGCCAATCGTAATATTCTCGTAATAAAGAATATAAAAAAGTTTCATTGAAGGCAATAACAGTTATTGTATTAATTAAATAATATTAATTAAAAAGTTGTAAGAAAGAGGAAAACAAAAGCAAAGCCAGCGGTCATGGCAGTTAGGAAATATATAAGGACAGAAAAAAGAGGTAGGGGCGGGGCCCATTAAGGTTACTACAGCTGTATGGCACTTCAACCTGACAGTTTGACTAGCAGCGGGCAGCTTGCTTTTCTCTCTCTCTCTCCCCCCTGTGGCCTGTGAATACTGAATACTGAATAATAAAACTGTTTTTCCTTTTTCTCTTTTGGTTTGAAAAATGAATAATTGTAGTGGAAAGCGGTGAGGTGAGCATGTCTGTTGAACTTGAACGGTCATATTTTATTTTATTCCCACTTCGGGCAGCCTGGCCAGACTGTATGTATGTGTGTCTGTGTTCCTCTCTCCCATAGGCCATAGCCATAATAAAGTGTGATAAAACCCCACCAGCAAGCACTTGCTCATTTCCATCCATTCCAAGTTCCAACACCCTTAGGCCTTGGCTGCAGACTTCATTCTAGCATTCTTCTCTCTCTCTCTCTCTCTCTCTCTCTGAAATTCCTTCCTGAAACTCTTCAAGAGAGGATCGAATTCCATAGTAGACGAGGGATGGAGGCATTGAAGATGAGATTGTTCGCCGCCGCTATCCTAATGGTCTTGGCCGTCTCGGAGGTCCAGCATGTGGCAGCAGCAGCAGCTGAGGCTCCAGCACCGGCTCCCACTTCCGATGCGGCCCTCTTTGTTGTACCTACCCTATTCGCCTCTCTAACACTTGTTGTCTTCGGATTTCTCTTCTAGTGAATTGGAAGACGAATTAATCATCATGTGATATGGCGTAGATTTCTCTTCTTCTACACTTCTACTTCGAGACCATGCTATATATCCAATAGGGTTTGAGCCTGCTGCGACTAGTTGGATTTATCTTCTTCTTCTTCTTCATTTGTTTGGTATTTTTCGTCATTGGTTTATTATTATCAGTATCATTATTAAATCTTTTTTCTTTTAGTACTTCTAAATTCCTTTTTCTCTTTTTGAGCAAATCATTACTTGTAAATTTTCGTAATGTATTAAAAATAGGTTGTTATCGAGGGTTTTCTTTAAGTGTGGGATTGATTTGCATTTCAATTTGAGTTTTTTGAATGTATGTAAATGTATCTCTATTATCTTTATATTTATCATCCAGGAGGACACGATGGGGAGAGACGGAGAGAGAGAGAGAGAGAGAGAGAGAGAGAGAGAGAGAGAGAGAGAGGGGCGGTAGGAAAGGGGTATTAGAAGATGGCAATTTGGGAACTAACAAACTAACAATTGCATTGCAGTCTTGCAGATGATAGAATTTGAGGAGGATGAAGAAGAAGAAGAAGAAGAAGAATAAGAGAAGAAGTTGCAAAATTAATTATAATAATTGTGGGTTGTTGTTGATTGTGCTGTGGGGAATATGGAATTATAGTCTATAGATAGAGGGGACCACGTATAAGAAGAACGTGCAACGCACCGGCCACCGGTAACCGACCACCGACCACCGACCTAGCTTAGCTACCTCTGTTTCCTTTCCTTTTCCTTTTCCTTTTCCTTTTCCTTTTCTTACAAGAAAAGAAACATTCAGTTTACTTCAGATTCTGATTGTTTCTAACTTTTCATGTATGATGTATGATGTATGATGAAGAGGGTAATATTATAATATATAGAAACTGGCTCTTTCCATAATTGAATCCGTACCCTTCTCTATAAAACTTGTGGTTTCTATTTATTTACCCATCTGGATTCCCTCCATTTGCTCTCGTCATTCTTTCTCTTTTGATCATCTCACCAGTCACCACACTGCCAGACTCTTCTCACGGTGCCAAATTGCCAATCCATTCCTCATGTAACGTCCTTTTGAGGAAGGTCCAAGTGTTGAGGTATCTGAAACCCTAACACCAAGTCCAACACTTTGAAACTCTCAAAAAGTACTAGTCATGCCAATTCTAGAAAACCTACTTTGATATGCCTCGCGGAATAGGTAATACAAAACCCATCCAAAATGGGCAACAACAGAAGAGTTTTTTTTATTTACTAGAGTCATTCAAGCTAGGAATTCTTGAGATGTTGATGGCCACGGAAGGAATGATCGGAAAAAGACAGACCAATGTTCTCAGGTCTCTCAGACAGACAGAGAGAGAGAGGCTGCCCTGCCCTGCCCTGCCCTCGACTTTGACTGATTCTGATCCAGATTTAATCTTTAACCATCAGAATTCATCCACACCATTTGCATTTGCAGCGCCTCAATTGCGCAACTTCTTCCGATTCCCATTTGGTTTTGGGGTTTTGGGTTGGAACTTGGAAGTGGGTTGGCTAGAAAGTCCAGAGTTTTCTTGCTTGACTTGTCCAAAGTATTTTGGATCCTCCTACATGTCTTTCCGTTTCCGTGTGGAAAGTGGAATTAGAAACCTCCCTGCCGGTTAACTTTCTTGATGAATGATTTAAGTACAGTTCAAAGTTTCCTCCAAAAAATAAAAGATCTAAGTGGCAGCATGGCATCATTTGTGAGTCTGTGACCCAACCAAAAATTAATCCTTTGATTGGTGAAGTGCTCTGTGTACAATCTCACTTGGAAGTTGGAAGTTCAAGGAACCCAGATTAGAGAACAGGAGATCTACTATGTCATACCATTGCTTCTTAAATAGTATCTTGCAAGGAACGCAAGGAATAGAAAAGATACAAAAGGAAAAAGAACACTTATACTAGGAAGGAATCTAACCCCATAATCCCTCCATATATTCTATTCTAGTATATACAGATGCAGTCTATGCGCAACTAGTGATGCAATAACAAGAAATTTGAAGATAAAAAGGAAAGGGAAAGGGAAAGGGAAAGGGAAAGGGAAAGGAACACACTAGGCAATTAGCAGCTAGGTTCTAATTAATCAAAGACCATCGTAGTAACCACCAAACGATATGGTAGCTCTGTTCAAAGGCACACCTTTAGCTGACGAAAGAGCATGATTCTTCAATTTGCTGGCATGGTTAACCATTTCTTTGATCCTCTGCAATAACAACAACAAGGTTTTTTTTTCTTTTTTCACAATTTTGAAGACCCAACATCTCTGAAAGAAAGATGTTCAAGTGATGTTAAGATAGATTCGAAATTTACTAACCTTGTCATCCGCATATATTTGGAATCTAAGCTTCTGGTTACGGTGATGGTTGTGGTGTCTCTTCTGATTTCCGAATATGAAGATGCAAACGGTGGCAGCAGCCACACCTACAGAGCATAGAGCACCTATACCGGATAGTCCCAACTTCCAGAAGCAAAACCCATCAGCGCTACCTTCTTCCCAGTTGACCCTGCTTTCTTCCTCGATCTTGGAATTCGAGTAATAATCGTTCTTCACCATCTCTTGCTCGGCTGGCACGTTTGAAGAATGTATGTTATGTTCCTTGGCCTCTCCTCTAAAGCCTGCATCTTTCTCCTGATCAAAGTGAATCGATCCCAGTTCTGCTTGTGGCCTGATTGATCCTGTATTCCCAATCCCGGACTTGGGTAAGTCCAGTATTTTCATGTCGACGAATTGGTTCTCCTTCAATTTCTTGAAGAAGGCTTGCGAGATCATATCTTGATCTCCTGTAACTATTGCTTCCAGTTCCAGGGACGACGACGACGACGGAGCTGTTGTTATCTTCTCCGTCATCTCAGAAGTTGGAACCTCAGCGATGTCTTTCAGAAAATCATGATCTGGGCTCTTCCCTGAAAGTGGTTCCGATCGAATCTGGATCGGAACGAGCTGATTCAAAACCCTCCTCGGGATCAGAGCGCTTGAATTCTGCGACTCCGACCCATCAAAGACGACGACGCGTCTTGAGGCAGAAGCGGTTGGAGACGGGCAGATGAAGTAATTCATGTCGATCACATCTTTCTGATCAATACCCATCTCTCTTGAAACATGAATATCAAGGAAGCCATGATGATCATGATCGTCTCCATCTCCATCTTCATCTTCATCTTCATCTCCATCTCCATCTCCATCATCGGGGATGTACTCCCACTCATCCAAATCCGCCTCTCCCGGAGAGGCTTTCTCCATGAGGAACTAGGGATGGGATCAATCAGGGAAATTGGGAAAGAGAAGGGTGAGGAGAAGAGGGTTTTATATTTGATTAAGAAATTATTGGTTCCATGAAGACAGGTGCTACGCGTCAGAGGACGAATATAGCCCACCGGTTGTGTCTTCTACTATTTGGGGAAGAAGATAGAACAAGAAGAAGCAAAAAAAAAAAAAGCACCAAGCCGAAGTTTTGAAGGCTTATCTTCTCAAATCTCAATAGTGACGACAAAAGGTATTGGGTCAAGGGACCACCCCAAATTAAGGGGGAAAGAATAAGGACCTCCCACCAATAACCTCCCTAAAGATATTTCTGTCCATTTATTTATGATTTTGTTAGATCCTTAAGTGCTACTTTGGACTATTTTGGTAGAACCAGAAGTAAACACAAAATGGGCTAAGCGTCCTTTTATCAAATGTTTCCTCTACTGCTTCAACCTGATCATGGCTGCTTAACCCTAGAAGAAGAAAAGTCATAAGAATGAGACAGACTCTTTTACTTTGGCAAAGTAGACAAGGAATTGTAGCCGGCTTTCAACTTTCTACTTTGAAAGAGAGGTTTTCTCCTTCTACTTTTCATTTAATTAATATATCAATATATATATATATATATATATATATATATATATATATATATATATATATATATATATATATATATATATATATATGCCGACTCGGATAAGAGCTGTCTGTCATCCAGAGACGTGATCAACTTGCTTGCAAGAGTAATTGAAACTTGTAAAGTTACAAGTATCAATTACTGCAACCAGTTGATCACGTCTCTGGATGACAGACAGCTGCCTTATCCGAGTCGGCAAATATATATTAATATATATATATATATATATATATATATATATATATATATATATATATATATAGATCGGTTAGGCCCCAATTTGGCCAATTCGGAACCCAACGGAGTCAGATTCAAATTCATTTATAATATATACAAGATCTAGAAGTTTGGTCAAAAACTAAAATGATTACCTATTAATTCTTATACTAAATTATTAGCTTTAAATTCCAAATTTAGAAGTACTAAGATATCCCTCAGGTTGTTTAATATATATAATATGACTAAAATATTTTTAATACCTATTGTTGTCAACTATTTAAGTGGGTGTAGGAGGAGTCGGTTCATCCATCTTCTTCCTTCATCTTATCGAAATCACTACTGGAAACCACCAAAAAAATAAATAAATAAAAACTATTCGAGATTAGAATCAACTTAGGTCAATCCAATTCTTGTTTTAATTAGATCTTGCAGCCAATTTCCACCAGTGTTGGATCTAACCTCTACTCAAATTAGCTTGAAATAAGCCGAACCGATGTGATGCAAATCCAATCCGATTTTCTGATCAGTCTTGATTGAGATTATTTTTCCCTTTTCGGATAAAGTCATGATTAAGACCTTGAGTGGAGGTTAAACATTGAAGTTGTAATAGATTTGTGGGAGATAGAAAGAGACAGGACTTTGTGGAGAAGGGGGGAGAGCAGTGACAAAACCTTCACATGCAACACAACGAGGCACTGTGTAGGCTATAAACAGAACCAGACACACGTCCTTATAAAGAAAATAAGATCTATAATCGGGGTATTTCGGTCATTAAGCCTTAATTAATACATGGTTTAAAAAAATATATTGTGAATGACTAAAGGGTATGTTGGAAAATGCCATGTCAGCACTGCCACATCAGTCTCTATTAGTTTTGAAGGTAACAAATATGAATTATTAATGACTATATTGAATTGTTTATATCTAGTTTAATATGAGAACAAGTGGACCAAATCCCACTCAACACCGGATGCCCAAGCCCAAGTCAAGGTCAAAACCAAGCCAAGTTGGACATGAAGTATAAGCCAAGACTGTGAAACCCAGCCCTAACCTTGACTCAGAAACCCTGTTGTTTATAGGTCCGAAGACCCAAAATAAAGAAAGAAGGAAAACTATGGGCCATCTTAGTGGAAGACATAGTGTTTGACACATAACCCATGGAAGTTGATGATGGTGTTCCATACTTGGAAGCTTGTTCAAAATTGGGAAAGAAACTGCACCTTGATGAAGAAGAGACTAGTTGATGGACTTAAAGCGTAGTTGGATATGATTTGAAGGCATTTGTCTATACTAGGTAAGTCATATGTTATGTTGGGAGAAGCTCATTGGGTTTGGACTTAATTTGGACCTTCAATTCCCTGTTTTGGCCTTGCTGACTTGCTTGGTCGATTGGGTGGTCAATTGGGCCAATCGACCAACAGGGACAGAATTCGCCAAAGATCTTCTGTTAGGTCTGTTGGTGCTCTATATAATACAAGTACATGTTTTTTAGCCTCCTTTGTTTCTAAAACCCTCAGAGAACGTGAGAAGACTCTCTCAAAGCCTCTCCTTGGTGTTTGTAAAGAACTCTTGCAAGACTTCAAGTTCTTCATCTCTTGTTCTTCAATCAAAGGTTAGTAATCTCTCTTGTATGGAATTGATCTACTCTTACTATGATTTATTCCCTATGTTGAGATTATGAAGAAGATGCTGCATCCTTGCAACCATCTCTTCTACAATCTCCATTCATTCTTAAAGTTCTATGATCTTCATATTGATCTTAGCCATGATCCTTGTGAATTCTTCATGAAGCCATGATCATTCTTTCGATTTGATTTCTCTAACATGTTAGATCTATTTTGCATGATAGTTTCATATATGATCTTCTGATTATGTTCTACTAGAATGAGATCCTATCATCTCTAGTTTTTCTCTTGAGTTCATAGCATGTTTTCATCGAAAACTATGAATTTACCAAATTAGAAAGTCATATTTCCAAATTAGTAAGTAGTGGTTTTTTTTTTTTTTTTTTTTTTATCTATTTTAGTGTTAGATTATTGTTTTAGAGGTTTCCTCCAAGTTTCGTAGTGTTTCGGATCTTGTAGAATGAGTTTCAGATAAAAAATCATATTTCTGTTGTGTACTGTTCAGGTGGTCGATTGCTTGGTCGACTGAGCCAAGGTACCACCCAATCAACCAAGCAAGATAGTAGTTGTGTTCTTTGTCCGATTTGATTCATTCGACCTCCGATCTTTTAGGCATCTTTCCTAATGATGTATCTATGCTTGTTTAGGGTTTATTTGCTAAGTTTGGAACCATTCTCTTTGATCTTTGGATATTCATCGAAGCTATTTAAGGTAAAGACTGTCGTTTCCATAATTACATAGATTGCGTGAATCTTAATTTCTATTTTGGGATTTTCTTAAATTCACTACCATAATTGTATTTTCTTATTATTATATTACTGTTATAAGTATTTCTAGTACAGTAGTATCATGTTCATGTATTCTTTTGATTATGAATACTTATTCTTGTCATTTACATATGCGATTGATCATGTTTATATGCATCTTTCTATATAATGAGATATCGGTTGTGTATATTGTGACTGAATTGGAAATGTGATTGAATAAGTATGATTTGGGATTGGAAAGTGTCTTTTTGACATTTTTGTCCTTGGACATCAGTGGGAATAGTATGGGATATTTTCGATGGTGCCCTTCGACACTTTCCAGGATTATTGGCTTTCATACCTAGGGCTTGTCTAGCGGTGTTTGGCTAGGAATACCCTGTTATATCATACCCGATTCGGAAGGATATTGAGACCGACCGACCTGTGGTAGCAATGGGGATTTGTGGGCGCTTAAGATCAGTAACCAACCCGTGAGAGGACATGAGTCACATTGTGGATACTCATAAGAGGCCATTTATTGGTAGGGTTGCAAATAGTAGACTTGGGCTCATGAGCGCTCAAGACTGGTAGCCAATCCATGAGAGGACATGAGAGCTTCCCATCTATTATTTGTGGATGACCAATAGGGTTAATGAGTCCGTGGTCCGGGACGATGCTGACTCTAGTGAAAAGCATACCGGAAAGGATTGCCCGGGGCGAGGAATGGACGTATCTGGACCTGAATTGCTATAACTAAGTAGATGACTTGCATTTGGCTAGGCTTTACCTTGACATGCGTCAATACTTAGACCAAACGGTGATGTGAGAGAGCGGTGACCTAAACCCCAACCATGGAATGTCCCGAGGGATGAATGACCCTTTGCCAACCAAGAATGAGTGATTTGAGACCTACCCAAATAAGTTTGGTGCTATGACTTAAAGCATGTCTGCCTATAGAGACCAGCATACATAGAGCTAGCTTCATACATGCATTGTCCATTTCATATCATATTGCATCATGTTATGTTTTGCTATCATGTTATTTATGTTGTTGTGGAATAACTTGCCTTGGTGAGTTCTTTTGAACTCACTTCTTTTTTGTGCAAATATCTTTTGTTAGATTATTCTACAAGTATTGATTACTATGACGGCTAGTATGAGGAAGCGCAAGCTGAAGAAGCATACTTCAAGCAAGGTGTTGGCAGTTACGAAGATCTCGATGATGATCCCTCATGCAATTATGCTACGTACCATGATTAGCCCAACCGTGGAGTGGAAGTGGCGGTGCTTGATTTCTGAAATTTATACTTATAAAGATGTTCTTTTTAAAGTAGAAGATACTCTAGTTTAGTTTGATCACTTCTTTTCCTTCCTTTCTTTTGGAATTGGTTGTAATCTTCTTCTTTACTTTTGAACTACATTTCCGTTGTATTCTATGGAGTGATTTCCCGCACACTCTACATTTTGATTATTATATATATTGGTATCATTATTTCCGCACTATGATTATATTGTCATTCTCTTTTCTTATCTTGTTCTCTTGTTTATGTTATTACACATTGATTACATCCAATGTTTAAAGTATCCCACGATACCATACGATACTAGCCGATAAGTATCTATATTTGACCCAACCAATACGATACATCTCGATACATCCTTCTATTGAATTAAACTAAAATACATAAGTCAGAGCAATACAATACTCGATACGTCTCTTAAAATCACCTAACCGATACGATACTCGATACCGATACTTTAAATCTTGATTATATCATGTTCATGATTATGTTATTGTGCATGTGGGAGGATGATTTCCTCGATACTTGTTCTTCGGGGCTGTAGATCACACACTCGGGTATGCCAAGTAGGGTACCGGCTGGGTGGATGTGACAAAGATGAGCATGAAGAATGGAGTACAAGAAGATTTAAGAATATCAAGAAAACTTAGCACCTAGCATATGACATTTCCTTGCATATACAAATGTAATCACATTCATTTGCATCAAAACCATGTGCATCATGTCATTGAAATGACTTAGGACATGTTAGGAGAATATGTGTGGATATAGGGTTGGTTAGTAGAATCTAAATCCATTTGAAATCCCACACTGGGCTTCAGACAGAGCTCCATTTGGTCACAAAAACTCAAACAGATTTTTCATCTGAATCAAAAGACAATCCGTTTGGACTAAATTTTCACTCAAATTTTTATCCGTTGAGGGTTGGGCTGAGGTACTTGAAGGCCATTTAAATAAGCACAATTCACCCCATTTGAGTATAACAACCTTACAAATTGATCAACCACTCCCCAAATACTCTCAAGTTCTCAAATTACAATAAATCGTTTGTTTTGTCTCTCATCCTCACTCCACCTTTGAAGAACATATTAAGGTGTTTAAGCAAGCTCATTAGAGCAAAGCTTGAGGCAATAGAAGGTTTTTATAAGATCATTGGTGTTGCAAATTATCTCCTCTGTGCATTTACTCCATTTGTATCACTCTCACACAAGGGGTAAAATGTCACACTCTTTGTTAGGTGATCTCTAGCCATCTATTGTATTTGGTTGTTTTCAATTCTATGTCTTGGTAGACTATAATTGATTTTGGGTGCTCTTGCCCTATTAAACAAAATTGTAAAAATGTGTTCTTGCCCCATAACAAAGATTGTAAGGGTTTAATTTTTTACTCACTGTATTGAAAAAGAATCACTAATGAAAATATTTCTTTGGGCCAAAAGGGAAGTAAACGTAGACTTGTAAAATCAAATCACTATAAAATCTTTGTGTTGTAGAATGTATGTTTGCAAATTTGTTTAAGTTCAATCAGATTTGAATTTGCATACTTTATCTTGCATTTTCAATTAAATCAAAAAATTGGACAATTCCACTAGTTGCTACCTATTCACTCCCCCCCCCCCCTCTCTCTAGGTTGCATTAATAGGATATTTTAGTCATAACACATTGGATTAAACAATTTGCGGGGTATTTTGGTCCATCTATGTGTGAAATTCGAAAACACTTAATGGTGGCTAACGATGTTAGTTTGATTGAGATCTACACGTAATATATTGTATTAAAGGGACCCAACATTAGTTTATGGTCCACTAAGAGGAGCCACACGTAATTCTTTTTTGTTGGTAGAAGCAAGGTTTAAAGTATCGGTACCGAGTATCGTATCGGTCAGGTGATTTTAAGAGACGTATTGTTCCTGATCGAGTATTGTATCGCTCTGACTAATGTATTTTAATGTAATTCAATGGAGAGACGTATCGAGATGTATCGTATCAATTGGGTCCAAGGTTTAAAGTATCGGTACCGAGTATCGTATCGGTCAGGTGATTTTAAGAGACGTATCGTTCCGGATCGAGTATTGTATCGCTCTGACTAATGTATTTTAATGTAATTCAATGGAGAGACGTATCGAGATGTATCGTATCGGTTGGGTCAAATATGGATACGTATCGGCTAGTATCGTATAGTATCGTGAGATACTTTAAACCTTGGGTAGAAGTCCATTATTGGTCTCACCTTATGAATCGTAAGCCTTTGTCAACAATGTTATATCAAGGGATACCAACCGGGCTCATATTGGTCGGACCAGACTGGGTCAGTCATTGACCAGCTAACCAAACGCCTTATGCCTGTAGGATCCATGCAAGGCAAGAAAGTCTCGCTTTGAGGACCACTCGAGGAAGTTGTCTTCTAGTCAAACTCATGTGGGGATCCGGAAGTGGGTGCATTAAGTCCAAACTTATCGGTTGAAATCAAGAGTGTAACTCTACGGTGCATCGGACAGTTCGTATGAAACAATTCCCAAAAGGATCCAACGACAGTAAGGTCATCAAGTAACATTATAAATACCTCTAACCCTAAAAGGTAAAGGAAAATAACGATTTTTCCACCAGTCTTCTTTCTCAATTGTCCTTATCACTGACTTGATCGTTGAAGTCGACCCCAACTTACACAAGGTTGGTCCATTCTATTTGCAGGTGATTCGACGGTCGTGTCGGAACTGGTAGCAACAAATGATATCATGAATTTCAATCCCTTCAAAATATAGATGGAATAGATCCCAAAGAGACTGTAGATCATCATTCCATGGCAAAAACTTGTCAGGCTGGGAATTACCTGAGATGAGAGTAGCAAGCCAGTTTGACTGAATAGGAATGTCATTCATGTCCATCTTAGCTTAGTCTTGGCTTTGACTTGGGCTTAAGTATTTGGCATTGAGTTGGATTTGGTCTACTTGTTCTCATATTGAATCAAACAAACACAACTCAGTATAACCATTAATAATTAATGTTTGTTATCATCAAAACTAATGGATGCTGATGTGGTAATGCTAACATGACATTTCCCAACACATGCATTTGCGGGTCATGGGTATTTGACCACCATCTAGAAAGATATAGGGTCAGATACTAATATTGAGACCAAATGATCGAAGGAAAGGAAAGGGGATACAACGTGTTTTATAAAACCTAAAATTAAGTTTGGATCCTTATGTTACATAATGGATGATTAGAAGTTCCTCTTGATTTAGCTTGGAGCTTAGGGGTTCAAGCTTGCACACAAATACTTGATCCTGTTATAGTCCTCTAGCTTTTGGAATTTTGTGAGAAAGATAAGAATGCATGATACACACGCAAACATGCATACAACATAAAGATCCAAGAAGGGAATCTTGAATGGTGTATCCATGCACCAACTAGTTTTCATATGATGTGATTGAGGATGACCCATTTGGACCCATGATTGGAATGGCCTGTAGGATTCCAATTACATTGTTCAACTGTTCAATCACGCCAACTAATTGTATTAGTGACTAGTGAGTGTGTCTGTGACTCTGTGTGTGTTTATCAATTCATCGATGCAAGACACAGCTACCTAGCTAGTTCAACAAACCAAACAAAAGCAAGCTAGCTAAATCTAGTTATTTGTTTAATTTTGGGGTGCAAATGAGTACCTGAAACTTCTCCCTTGAACAATCAAAACCTCAGGTGATAGTGGCAAGTAATTAGCAGCTATTACTGCATCGAATAATATTGAACTCTGAGTGGCAAAATATGGAAATGATCAGCTACAGCGAGGCAAAGGCATTTCACATCGAGGCATCCAAGACCCAATTTCTGAACGCCAGCTATCTGCAAAGCTTAGAAAGAGCGATATAAATTGTGGACGGAGTGAAACTTGAGAAGAAGAAGAAACCTGTTCGATCAAATGCCACTGAGAACCTGAGATTGCTTCCACAAAAAACTTGTTCAACGTTGTTATCGATGTTTCTAGGATTTGTGGTTGTAGAGAAGCGACTGAACAACAACATGCTGGCGCCGGAATTCGTCGCTATGTATTGCTTGAAGGTTGGGTAACCTCTGGGCTCTGCATAATCCAGCCCAGCCCAGCACTTTCATCAGAAAGTGTTGGGCTGGACTGAGGTGGGCTTGGCACGGCAAGCCGAGCTTACGTTTGCAATACAAAGCCCACAAACATAAGGTGGGCTTGGCATGAAAGTGCTAGGCTGGGCTGCAGTGGGCTTTGCGGGATAAACATAAGGTGGGCTGGGCTGAGGTGGGCTTTGCATGGCAAATACAATGTGGGCCTCGCATGAAAGTGATGGGCTGGGATGGGCTGAACTGGGCTTTGCATGGCAAACACAGTGTGGGCCTTGCATGAAAGTGATGGGCTGAACTGGGCTTTGCATGTCAAACACAATGTGGGCCTTGCATAAAAGTGTTGGGCTGGGCTGGGCTGGGCTTTGCATGATAAACACAATGTGGGCCTTGCATGAAAGTGACAGGCTGAACTGGGCTTTGCATGGCCAACACAATAATGTGGGCCTTGCATGAAAGTGCTGGGCTGAACTGGGCTTTGCATGGCAAACACAATAATGTGGGCCTTGCATGAAAGTGCTGGGCTGAACTGGGCTTTGCATGGCAAACACAGGGTGGGCTTGGCATGAAAGTGATGGGCTGAACTGGGCTTTGCATGGCAACACAATAATGTGGGCCTTGCATGAAAGTGATGAGCTGAACTGGGCTTTGCATGGCAAACACAATAATGTGGGCCTTGCATGAAAGTTATGGGCTGAACTGGGCTTTGCATGGCAAACACAATGTGGGCTTGGCATGAAAGTGATGGGCTGGGCTGGGCTGGGCTGAACTGGGCTTTGCATGACAAAAACAATGTGGGCCTTGCATGAAAGTGATGGGCTGAACCGGGATTTGCATGGCAAACACAATAATGTGGGCCTTGCATGAAAGTGATGGGCTGAACTGGGCTTTGCATGGCAAACACAATGTGGGCCTTGCATAAAAGTGTTGGGCTGGGATGGGCTGAACTGGGCTTTGCATGGCAAACACAATGTGGGCCTTGCATGGAAGTGATGGGCTGAACTGGGCTTTGCATGGCAAACACAATGTGGGCCTTGCATGAAAGTGCTGGGCTGGGCTGAACTGGGCTTTGCATGGCAAACACAATGTGGGCCTTGCATGAAAGTGTTGGGCTGGGCTGAACTGGGCCTTGCATGAAAGTGTTGGGCTGGGATGGGCTGAATTGGGCTTTGCATGGCAAACACAATGTGGGCCTTGTATGGAAGTGATGGGCTGAACTAGGTTTGCTTGGCAAACACAATGTGGGCCTTGCATGGAAGTGATGGGCTGAACTGGGCTTTGCATGGCAAACACAATGTGAGCCTTGCATGAAAGTGTTGGGCTGGGCTGAACTGGGCTTTGCATGTCAAGCACAAGGTGGGCTTCTCAGGAAAGTGATGGGCTGGGCTGAACTGGGCTTTTCATGGCAAACACGGTGGGCTTGGCATGAAAGTGATGGGTTGGGCTGAATTGGGCCTTGCATGGCAAACACAATTTGGACTTGGCATGAAAATGATGGGCTGGGATGGGCTGAACTGGGCCTTGCATGGCAAACACAAGGTGGGCTTGGCATGAAAGTGATGGGCTGGGCTGGGCTGAATTGGGCTTTTTATGGCGAACACAAGGTGGGCTTGCCATGAAAGTGATGGGCTGAACTGGGCTTTTCATGGCAAACACAAGGTGGGCTTGGCATGAAAGTGTTGGGCTGGGCTGGGTTGAACTGGGCTTTGCATGGCAAACACAATGTGAGCTTGGCATGAAAGTGTTGGGCTGGGCTGGGCTGAACTGGTCTGAACTGGGTTTTGCATGGCAAACACAATGTGGGCTTGGCATGAAAGTGTTGGGCTGGGCTGAACTGGGTTTTGCAATGCAAACACAAGGTGGGCTTGGCATGAAAGTGTTGGGCTGGGCTGGGCTAGGCTGAACTGGGTTTTGCATGGCAAACACAAGGTGGGCTTGGCATGAAAGTGATGGGCTGGGCTGAACTAGGCTTTGCATGACAACACAATGTTGGCTTGGCATGCAAGTGCTAGGCTGGGTTGAGCTTAGGTGGGCTTTGCATGGCAAACATAAGCTCGATTTGGCATGAAAGTGATGGGCTTTCTGGGTTGGCTGAACTGGGCCTAGCTTGGCAAACATAAGCTATCATAAATACAAAAACTTTTATCCAAAAAGAAAAAAGGCTAACCTAGGTTGAAAGGCCTGAACTAAGCCCAGGAAAAAGAAAACCCACTAAACAAAAATAAAATAAAATAAAATAAAAGAAGCTTGATATTATATTAGAAATAAAAAAATAAATAACATTATATACGATAATAAACGGGTCGTCCTGCCACTAAACAATCTCGTTACTTGTGTGACCTTAAGATCCACACCAGAACCGTCCATCTAGCTGGTCTCATCTGATCCACTCGTTTCTCTGTCATTGGTGCATTAGGACTTCTCCGTGTGGGTTGTTTACCAAGCACACATTCTTTTACGGCCTGTTTGGTTACTTAGAGTATAAAGATTTTAAAAATCTGGATATTTCATATCTATAGATTTCAAATCTACGGAGTCATGGTTCATAAAATTAAGTGTTTGGTTAGCCAAATCTTTGGAATGAAATCTATAGATTCATCATAAGAAATATTTATGAAATCATGGTTTAAATGTTTAACACTTTTATAGTAGAGATGAAATCTCTAGATTTCACCTTATCCCATAAATCTACAGATTCACATTTTTAATGTAAAAAGGTGAATCTCTAGATTTCATGAATCCAGAGATTCACACAAACAAACGGGTATTAATCTCTCATTTACGAATCCAGGGAATTGAAATTTCTGGATTCATGTAACCAAACAGGCCCTTAGTCATTCAAGCCCAACAACACGGCCACCAACAATGAACCAGCGACTTGGTTGACAATCTTTCACCCCCATTTGACTATCGAACCATGTTGTCATATTTGGTTTACTTTCCATGCATGTATCTCTTCTGAGAATCTCATATAAATCAGTCTTTAGCCTTTGCAGAAACACACTTGCACACAAACCCCATATTTCTATTGTAGGAACTTAGAAATCTTCAGGACTCACTAGCCCTCCCATGGCCAGAAATTTCCCCAAACTCATCGTTCTTTTGACCATCTTCACCTTCTTCATTGTTCACAGCCAATGCAAATCTCATGGCTTCTCTAGGACTTCGTCACTGGAGTCCAATGGACACAAGCGTGAGGAAAGGGGGGTTAAAGCTTAATTAGGGCTTTCGCTTTCGACTTTAACTTTTCCCCTTTTTCTTTTCGTTTTGACTTTTGATTATTCGCACAGTCCATCAGCAATCTCATGCACCTAGACCAGGCCTTCCGTTCAAGTAAGCTAACCAGCCAGCCATCTAAATTAAGATGAGCATGAAGAATAAAGTATAAGAAGACTCGAGAACATCAATAATCATCAACTTAAGCTCAAGCAAGAAGACTTAGCAAATTAGGATTTAAATCACTTCATGTACACTCAGATGTAATTGCACTCAATTATACATACATTATGTCATTAGATTGACCTAGGACATGTTAGGATAATATATGAGGCTTAGGATTGGCTAGAAAAGCCCTAAAACCCAATCAAGTCCCTGAATGCACATTACTGTGCACTCTGTACTTCATACGGACGTCTGTCTGGTCACAAAGAGCCAGACAGAATCCGTCTAGCTATAGCAAGCCAGATAGACTCCATCTGGTTCTGACTTAAGCCCAACGAATATTTTTTAAACAGCTATTTTTTTTAGACGGAGCTCTGTCTGATTGAGATGGACATTCGTCTAGACTGAAAACTAGGAGAAAAGTTTATCTGTTTTCTATCCATTTGGAGTTGGGCTAAGGCACTCAAAGGCCATCTATATAAGTCTAATTCACCCCTTTTGAGACTGAGAATCTTGCCAATTGATCAACTACTCCCCAAGTACTCTCAAACTCTCGAATTACAATAAATCAATTGGGCTTTGTCTTTCATCCTCACTCAACCTTGAAGAACATACCAAAGTATTAAGTAAGCTTGGGAAAACCAAGCTTGAGGTGATTGAAGACAATGGGGGTGTATTTATTTCCATTTGAGCATACACTCTCATTCCATCACACTCGCACAAGAGGTAAAGTGTCACACCTCTTGTTAGGTAACATCCTTCTCTTATATACTGCTTGTTTTCAATTCTAAGTCTAGGTATACTAGAATTGGTTTTGGGGTGCTCTTGCCAGTAAACAAAGATTGAAGAGGGTGCTCTTGCCCTAGGATAAACAAAGATTGTAAAGGGTGCTCTTGCTCTATTGAACATAGATTGTAAGGGTTTGAATTCTACGTATTGTATTGAAAAATAATCACTAGTGAAAATCTCCCTTGAGGCCAAGAGAGGAGTGGACGTAGACTTGTAAAGTCGAACCACTATAAATTCTTGTGTTGTGATTGTTTGTTATTGTTTTAATTTGATTTAAATTTTCAATTTACCTTGAATTTGTAATCAAACCGAAGAATGAAGAATTCCACTAGTTGCAACCTAAGCACCCCCCCCCCCTCTAGGTTGCCTTAATAGCATGGATTAGATTCTTACATGATCTTGTATGATTATTAATTTATCCATGGCTATCGTGTGTACAATAAGTTTGTATGATAATGATCCCCTCTCCTTTCCTTTAATCATTTGGTCTCAATACTAGTATCTGACCCTATATCTTTCTAGATGGTGGTCAAATACCCATGACCCTCAAATATTGCATGGATTAGATTCTTACATGATCTTGCATGAATTATGATTATTAGTTTACGCATGGCTATTTCGTGTATACAATAAGTTTGTATGATACTAATGTTGAACATATTAGTGTCATATTTTCATGTCAATATTCTCTAGGGTAACAAGGGTTTCATGTTTTTTCTTCTTGTCAATGCTTAAGTTCATCCTTATTCTCATAAAAGATTCTCTTCTTATATCTTTCTATTATATCTTTCTATTTGATCTTTATGTTTGTATCACGCATTGATACTTTTCTTATGCATTCTCACAAGTCTCTCTTTTTCTTTTTTTTCCTATATCTTTTATTGCTACACTTGTTTTTTTTTGTTTTTTTTATTGGAGTTCTCTTTTTAAAGTTACAAAATAATTTGTGGTTCTCATAGCCTTAACTAACATGCCTTTCTTGATTGATTAGCCTAAAAAAGAATTGCTTTATATATATATATATGGATTCACTGGCCCATAACTTCTATTATGGATGATGTAATGCATTGCATTGTTTTGATCATTTGGGATTAAATGATGATACCTCTAAATCCATCCTAGCTCCATTGCAGTGATAGAAGCTTCCACTCACTAGGACTCCTTGTAATAGTATATATGGCTCCACTAGACTAATAGTGAGAAGTTAAAGAGTTCGACGCTCCTTGAGATGCATAAATGTTTGGGATACATTGCCAATCAAGTATCAAAATCTGTTAAAACCATTGGCAAAAGCATCTGATAAGATCTCCTAACTTCCAAGTCTTGCTACAGCCCAGCCAAAAGATTTGAATTCAATCACGCTCGTGATTCGCAGTTAGTGCCCCCAAGGTTCAAATGCAGGTGCTCCCTCCTAGATAGGATGAGCATGAGTTCCAACAAATACAATGAATGTGTGCGTGCGAGGGCGTGTGTGTGTGTGTGAGAGAGAGAGAGAGAGAGAGGAGCAGTCAGCAAACATTAAGAAAAGTAGTGTTCCTCCCAAATACCACATAATATACACAAGAGTTGCACCCTTTCGGAATTTACATGATCTCGGTTGCTGCATTTCCCTAAAACTCAAGACGAACTCAGCAGCATCAGTTGTAACTACTATTAATGAAATATAAAAAATAAAAATAAAAACAAAACAAAAACAAAAAGGTGAGAGTGAAGGACATGTGATAAAAGAGAAAACCAACCTACTGTGAGATCTACAGCAATCTTGTTACATTCCAACCAACTCCAACGAAGTCACTTTCCTCAAATTTCATGGCCTTCGAGGTGACGGGATTGACCTCATATAAACTCACGAGTCAGTCTCAAGATGGAGTGGGTCTTGCTAAGGATGACTCACCCAATGAGACAGAGGTCAGAGACGATGCCCATACACGGGCATTCTTCGCACCATTCTGGAAGTTCCTAGTCTTGGATAGCCTCAGCTTGCTGAAAACCCTCTTCACATCAATCATATGTAGGGCACGAC
Organism: Hakea prostrata; assembly: GCF_041222555.1. Taxonomy (NCBI): domain Eukaryota; kingdom Viridiplantae; phylum Streptophyta; class Magnoliopsida; order Proteales; family Proteaceae; genus Hakea; species Hakea prostrata. The sequence continues at coordinate 50,114,057 of NC_142609.1, read as the reverse complement.
CCAATAACTGGCTTGTCTCACCAAAGATGCCCAAGTTCAGGTGGGGGATGTATGAAATCCAGAAAGCCTTGAAACGAGACAACATTGCTGGGAAGATGTGGATCAATCCTTTTAAGCAGAGGAATAATACACCTAACAACACATAGGGTTCCCTCTTCAGGATTTCCTTCACTGAAAATCCTTCCTGAAGTTGAAGGGTTGTTTCATCACCTCCAGATCGACTTGGTTGATCGACAGTGAAATATCCTACTGGTTTAATTCCTGATTTTGAGGCAGCAAATTAAGGATTCCTCCAATATAAACTGAATTAAATACAAAATAAACATTCATTTCAGAAGATCCCAACCTGTTGTTCTCATATAGAACTCTATGAGAGAGGACAAATCTTTTGGACCACCATATCGTACCCTCATGGTCTGGTTTACTAAAATTATTGCAGGCAAGCTATGAACTCCATACCTAGAAAACAAACTATAATAACAAAAGCAGATAGTGAATCAGTAGAACTTTAAAAGTTTTAATCCAAACCACTAACATAAACAACAATAACTATAAGTGGAAACTCTAGTCTTTCTTGATGGCCCAAATATCAGCCATGTCACAGACCTCAGCTTGCAGGATTGATGGGAATGTTGTCAGAGTCAAACATCTCTGTTTGGTAACTGGTAAATTTCAGCCAAACCATATTTTATCACATTTATTTGTTCTTTTTTGAGGTGTGCATCCTATTTTCCCAAGTGGGAAAATAAACCTTCGCAAATTTAGTATTGCATCTTTAGAGCAAGCATTGTTCAACCATGAAAATACAAAGGCGAAAATTCTAACATGATGGTACCATAGAGATGAGACCCAAGAGTGCAAGAGAAAGAGGGGGGGGGTGAGTTTCCATTCAACTGTAGGTAGACAGAGTTACAGTTCAACAACTTGAGCAGCAGATGCAGAAAGAATCAAAATATCTATGAGTCGCCAATCAAAGTGCCGCTTTATCCAAGTAACTGTTGGATTCGCCCATATCAGCTCTCTATGTGACTCAGGCTTGAACCACTGTTGGACCGATCCGCCAGACTAGGAAACACTACCACTACTAAGCAATGAACCCTATGATACCCCAGACACACATTTTGGCTTTGGACACTCGATGAATCCCCCAATAAGTGTTTCCAGTTCAGATTTCTACTCAACAATATGCTGATTTAATTGGGAAAAAAAATTTAAAAGCATTCCTTACCATGAACCAATCAAGATAACCTAATGATTGTAATAGTCGTGCAATCAAATAAATTTACCTCAGGTATATTATTAGTGGATCTCATCGAAGAATCAAACTCGACTAAAAACAGAGCATAACAGATTTTGAGGCATAATCCTCTTACCTTGGCGAGGCCGAAGATTGTTCAACTGCCAAGTGTTTAATTTGAGGAAACATGGAACTGAGAGCATCAAATGTGGGTAGCACCTCATGTGAAAAAGGACACCAGGAAGCATAGAAGAGCACAGCAGTATTCAGATTCTTTTGGCTGGAGCTAAGAGCTTTGTCAAGTGATTCTCCATCCACCTTGAAATGGAAACCAGCCATGTTAAATTAAAAATAAAAAAAGTTCCTTTACTAGTAACCGAAAGAAAATTAATTCAACTGCATTGTGAAGCCAACACAAGGAACCTTCACAGTTTTATTACAACAAAAAATTTCTCAAGGGCAGACCTAATGCTGAGTGGATACAACAAATGCAACAGCTAACCTAAATATAAATCCAGATAAAATCTTCAAAGAGCAGAAGAAAAGCAACTAGGTACCGGCAAGGATTTTATGTGTATTACTGTAATTTAGAATACTCTGGCATTTAAAGGAAACCAAATTAGTGCTATTTAAAAGAAATTAGAGCACATGCACAAAGAGTCTAACTCCAATTTCCTGGCATAAGACCAATAAAATTAAAAACCAACCAACACTATTACGAAATGGGATAAATAAAACCCCACAGGATACATAAAACTCACCAGTCACCAGTAAATAAAAAATAAAAAAAAAGGACCAAGAACAACAACAAAAGGCAATCGAATCAACCCACTCCCCCCACCCCCCAACCAAAAAAAAAATTAAAACAAACAGACAATCACCTCTTATAAGAGTGTGATATGTAATGTATAGATAACAAAAATTCCAATGCAAAATGTCCAAGGACCAATTACACAAGGTTCATAACATAGGCAGCCTTAAACCTACTTTCGCACAAAGGCTATTTCCAAACTCAAACCCATGACCATGTGGTCAAAATAGAGCAACCTTCACCCTTGCACCAAGGCCACACCTAATTACATATAAAGCATCCTATAATTAAAAACAGCAATAGAAAATATTTAAATCCAATAACCCATTAAAATAGGGTCATGCTTGGTGTAATCAGTCAGTTACAGTGAGCATGTAACCATTTTGCAATAATGAAATTGCCCTCCAGACTCCCTGGTTCTACAAGTGGCTGTATTTGTTGATGGTACTAGAGAATTGAGGGAGAAATCTGGAGCAGGGTCTCAAAATATTCCTACTGCTAAGAGTGCTCACAGTTATAACCAGAGAGGATCACTGGGAGAGCTCATCCATGACCAGAGTGACTTCAGTGAAACTGAGTGAAGATTCGAACCAGCTGACGTTGAAAAATTAGCAGATGAATTGTCATTATGGATGAAATGCTACAAGAACCCAAAGACCAGACCTAGCAGCCTCTCCCTGATATGCAAGTCATGCCCATGATCATACCCCCTGAGCAATGTGCTTTCGTTCAAGGGATGTCAAAATATGACCTATGATGGGGACATCACACCACGACCACCGCCCACCACTCATTACTATCAGAAGTGGAAGTGACAGAACCTTTCATGTGATCGGCTACTAGAGAGGGTCATCTAGACCTTTAGGCTCATGGTCCTGACCACATTTATTTTTGCGTATTAGTATTTAATATTTTTGAGTCATTTTGTAAGAGTAGTATAGTGTTTTCATTCCACAATTTGGAGTCATCAAATTTTATTTTATTTCCTTGTGTTATTGGGGGTATTTTTGGAAGTCCCTTTTTATTTTATCTTTAAATATGTAACCACCAAAGAAGGGCATGATTTATGAAAGAATTAGAAAGATACAACTGCTGCTGCTGCTCTCTCCCCTGGCGGATCCAGCTCTTCCCTATCTCTCACAGGTAATCTTCTTCGCCCCTTTCACCCTTGTTTCCCACCAGAAAAATTCCCCTTTCTTTCCTCTACAAAGATCTACTGTTATTTTCTTCAAAGAAGCCATATTTTCTTTCCTGGAAATTTTTTTCTTCTTCCCCAAACCTCATGGCTGTTCTGTGTTTCTGCAGAAGTTTTTCTCTCCTTGTTTCTTACTTATCTTCTGCAGTTCTTCCATATGTTACGCTGCATCATATCACAGTCTGTTCTAGCATAATACCTGCTATACTGCCTTGCTGCCTATTGCTCTCCTTTCATCTTACACTCTTGCTTTGCTGCTAGTTCTCCTTCCCTCTCTTTCCCCTTGATTTCTATTCTTCTTTAATTTCTACCACAGTTCAGTGTCTTCTACTGCTAGTGCTGCCATTCATACTTGATTGCTGGTTACATATTTCATATTTATTGTTTTAGTCTTATAGATGCTTTCGGATAGGTTTAGTCCTGGTTTGGGTGAGACTACGATTCCATGTATCTTGAACCACATTGGATTAATAAAGTGTATCACTTGTTGCTGAAATTTTTATTTCGTTGAATGTAACGCCACACCCCTCCTTGCCTGGTAGTGTGGATTGATCTAGAAAGGACTCCCAATTGTTCTCCTAAGTCTTTGGTATTTGCATGTTACTTATGATCCTACTTGCTGAATTTTAATTCCATTATTGTTCTCGAAGTGTGAGGTCAGATATGTGCTGTGCGAACACCCCCCCCCGCATGATTTAGGATCCTGTACCTTGTAGAATACCCGTCTCTAGGGCTGTCCTACACCAACCTAGGCCCACAAACTGGCAGAGGAGTTTCCCATGTGGCTAGCCTAGTATAATGAGCCCCTATTGAATCTTTTGAACAGTGCAGGAATTTTCAACTTATCAACTGGTTGGGGGGGGGGGGCGGTTCCCTGAAATTTTAGGCCAAAATCATTTTTGGGAAGGAGAGAACAAAGATAAAAAGGATAAAGTTAGCAAAAGACTGCGGCACTGTGCAATCCCATCATAATTACTTTTGTTTTTTCTAGTCAAATTATGGTGCAGACCCTGCTATGGTGGCCTCACAAAAAGGAAGTAGAGGAATAGAAAGAGGAAAAGGGAAGGAAAAATGCCACTCAGAAGCAACCACACAGGACACAAACTCAACTTATTCCACTTGAATTGAAAATAGATTCAAATGCAAGCTAACAAAGAAAACCTGGTCAATTAAGAAACAAAATTTAACAAGGATCCTCTAAGGTTCCTAAACAACTCCATCTCTTGCCGTGTCCCTCCTAAATTGCTTGGGTTTCTCTTCATGTATTTCCAAATATCCTGGGTGGGGGGGGTGCCCTCGGGCCCCCGCCCTCCTTTTCCCTTGTTGTGTTCTGCGCTACGAACCTGGTCATTGCTTTCGGTCCTCTGGTTCCTCCTCCTCTCTTGCCGTGTTCCCTCCTTTGCTTGGGTTTCTCTTCTGTTTTCCATTCCTGGGTGGGGGGGAGGAAATGCCACTCAGAAGCAACCACACAGGACACAAACTCAACTTATTCCACTTGAATTGAAAATAGATTCAAATGCAAGCTAACAAAGAAAACCTGGTCAATTAAGAAACAAAATTTAACAAGGATCCTCTAAGGTTCCTAAACAACTCCATCTCTTGCACGTGTATCCACTACCTAAAATTGACTTGAGGATATATCATCTTCAAAATAAAGTAAATTTCCAAATATCCTATGTTCATCTCTATCTGTACACCCAGGAGGGTGTGCGTTGGTCCAAGGCAGTTTCTCTTGCATAAGTTCCACTGGTGTTGAGGAAAACTTCCCCATGAGTTTTGTAAATCAAGGAATTGAAAGCTCAAGGGGGCTATCAGCTCTATATCTACAAGCTGAAGAAAATCCGAAATATGAAGCTTTGTGGCTGCATTGGATACCATCATCACTAGATCCATGATCTTCTAGTCTTCTTTGGCCACTGTGTAGTTCTGATTGAGGATGCATCACCAGTGCTGCCCTTTTAAGCTTAGAACAAATGTCACCAACTAACTCGTGAAGAATTTGTGTTTAGGGCATGTGAAAAGGATGTAGTTGCAGATCAATGAAGCTTTTTCAGTCTTCTAGCCATTCACAACCCAACTTAATAACACGTCAAGGACAATAAACACTCCACAATGAGCACATATTCAGAACAAAAATTTGACAAATCAAATAATCTTGTGAGTGAATAATGATCTAGCCATTCTTTCATAACATCTCTACTACATATTTTTATGATAAAAAACAATAATTTGCCTCTCATCAATTAACAATATAGCATTTTTCCATTGAGCAAACAAACTCTAAATTTGCACACAAAAGAATCCATTCCCATGGTTTGTATTTGGAATCATTATGGACCCCAAAAATGCAAGAACACTCAAAAAAAAAAAAAAAAGGTGGTAAAACAGTAAATAATAGGAATCTAAAAGGGAATGGTACAATGGTTAACAATGGGAAACAGAATAAATGACTTCAATGGGACACATGTTACATGGGGAGGGTATTCTGGTAAGAAAGGAAAAAATAAATAAAACTAAGCAAGTTAGCATAAGTGGGGAGGGACAAGGTGGGAAATTGGATTAGAAAAGGAAATAAAAGAAAAGGATAGGGAAGTAAACAGGGAAATAAGTTAAGTGGAGGGACAACGGGAAAAGGGAAAAAAGATAAGGCAGATTAAGAAAAATTATAAAATAAAGGAAAGAAAGGGAACAAATACAGAATCGCGGGTGGCTAAACATAGGATTTAGGGTTCTCTAACTCGAACAAAGGAAGAATATTGAGAAAATGGCAGAAGTGGGGAAGAAGATGAAGCTGGATTTTGACCTTGCAGTGAAACAAGTTGCACTAGCACCTTCATATAACAAGCTTATAAGGAAAGACAATGAGGCTTCAAACGCTGGAGAGAAATCAAGCTGCAGTCCACATTCAATGGGAATATTGCTCAGTTCAAATGATTTTATTTGTTCACAGTGAATGATGACCAGAAGTGGTAACCAGGTAATAAACCTTTTCTTTTTGGATATACCTCTTGCTTCTCTTCTTCTTTTTTTTCTTTTCTTTCTTTTCTTGGGTGGGTGGGGGGGGGGGTGTCAACACAATGTTCTCAGCCTTAGACCTCCCCAACGATGTTGGAACTTGTTAACTATGACCGGGAACAAACCTTCAGATATCATTTAAGAAATTTCATTTCATCACATCTCTGTCTTATTTTTCTTTGGTACAAGATCAACACATTTAATTTTTATTGTAGATCTTGCTGCCTAAAATGATTTAAATTGCATGTCAGAATCTATAGTTTTATCAAGCATGCAAAATCACAACAAATGTGAAACTTAAGAGGCAGAAATAGTGCACAACAAAGGCAAATGCCCAGCTACATATTTGATCTATCTCCATCGGATCTTTCATAACTCCATGGAGACAAAAATAATGACCAATTTCAAAATTAGACTTTCCCATAGCTATAATATCCCTTGCACTTACATGAATGCTGTTTATTCTAGCATTTAAAAAGCTACAAAATCAAAACCATATTTTCTCGTCAAACAATCAAATCTGAGTCATCTTTGACCTGCTCCTTGTCAGTTGACCACCTTCAGTAGGCACAGGATCACTACTTAACAGTGCACCTTGGCAGTTGAAAAAACACATGCCAAACCAACTCAACAAACATTCCCATTGGTATTGGTGCAAGTCCTAATTCTCCTTAAATATATTTCCACAATATTCTTCAACAGGGTTTGCCATTCACCAATTCTTCCCCTCACAGTGGGGGAGGGGGTCCAAATGGAAAAATATCACTAATGCAATTTAACCACTGATAAGTCTGACACAATAAAATAGGTCCATGCAGCGTACATTTTACTGAAAACTTCATTTCCATCTGAAGACAACATAAAAGACTCATATTTTACAAGAAAATAAAAGACAACATCATTCAACTAGCCAGTTTACAACAAAAATGTACCCGGCAAAACTCAGGACAATCGAAGTAACCCAAAAATCCACAATGACCTTTGATAAACTCCATGTCAACCTCATGAAATCACGAAGCACAGAGATCTTCAGAAAGTCAACTTCATCAAATCATGAAGCAAAAATGTCTTCACAATTTTAAGAAAATTAAAGCAAAAAGTTATTACCAACTACCAACCATATTATTTGAGAGTATATCCAGGAGAGTGTTTATAAAAATGTGAATTGAATTCAAAAACCACAAAACTGTATAAGAATATAGTCCTCATCCAGGTCCAATATAAACGACCTCAAGGAAATTGAATGGGAGCTGAAAATCAGCTTGTCAGTAGTAACCTGAAAGCTCAACTAATAAATCACAATGATCTAAAAGAAATATGAGAATTTAGTTGATACTCAATTGACCAAAAGCCTTTTGAAGTCAACCAAAACAGGTTTGGGTTTTATTCTGATTCTATATTTCTCAGGCCACGGATCCCCTCCTCCAACCCAACCCACCAAATGAAAAAGGGAAAAAAGAAACTTGAAACAAAAAGAGGGCAAGCGATATAAGACCCTAGAATCTTAACATGTAAACCTAATTTACCCAATATCATAATTTAAAGGAGAAGGAAAAAGAAGAAGAAGAAAAATCCCATCGTTCATGTCCCCATATTCTGATAATCAGGGGAAAATCAACTACTTTACTTTCGGAACACAATTAGGGGAAGGAAGATAATTCTAGCAGAGAAAAAATATAAACGGGCAACGCTTTAAAAAACAAAGGCAGCAACTTTTTATCCCATTTCATATATCATGTCCGAACAGCAATCGTAGCAGAACCCACAATCCAAATAGAAAAAAACAAACAAACGATAAAAGTCGGAAAAGAAATTGCTTTGGTAAAATAACAAACATAACAGACGAGTTATTTGGGTACCTCGATATGTGAAGAGCGGGAGATCGCAGCAGGGCACTGAGATTGAAGATTGGTGAGAAAAAGATACGATTGAGGAGGGCATACAGAGGAAGACGATGCAGCAAGGCAAATCGTAGAAATGCAAAGAAGAAAGATGACAGAAACCGTAGATATCGCCATGAATGGAGAGGCAAGGCAAAAGAGAGGTCTACAGAGAGAGAGAGAGAGAGAGAGAGGAATCTGTGTGACCGTGGACAGGCAAAGAAGACAAGGGAAAGAAAATCAAACTCTATTTATAATTTTTTACTTCTGGTCATCTTTTATTATTATATTATCATATTTAATGTATGAAATATATTGTGGAGATAAGTTTAATGTTCGTTCCTCGAGCCCCCCCCCCCCCCCCCCTTTCCGGGTTTTTTTGCCCCCCCCCCCCCCCCCCCGTTCGGCGCTCGCCGGAGATTCCTAACCCACTTCGTTCTGGAACTTTTCACGGGGGGGTCTCTAAGGCCTGTTCTCCCCCCCCCCCCACCACTGTGGCTAATGATCAATCACTTGCGAGCCAGGGGGGGGGGGGGGCCGGGGGGGGGGGGGGGGGGGGGGGGGGGGGGGGTGGGGGGGGGGGGGGGGGGGGTTTTTTTTTTTTGGTGGGGGGGGGGGGGGGGGGCGCCCGGGGCGGCCCCCTTTTTTTCCCCGGGGTCCCCCCCCCCCCTTTTTCCCTTTTCCCCCCCCTTCCCCCCCCGGCCCAACCTCTCACATTCGAAGGTCGTCACCCGGTTCAAACCTCCACATTTCTCACATCCAACTTTTTATATCTCGCCTTACCCAAAACAAAAAAAAAAAAATTATATCTGGCATTCATCATCGTCATCAACATCAACATCATCATCCAGGGGCGTTGGTGGTGCCACTTGGTACAGGAATCTTTCATAGTCTAGATCGAGGACCTTCTCCACCACAAAATAGTGGTAAAACAAAAACCCACTAATAAAAAATAGAATCTAAATGAAGCCCACTTAGATTTATAGTTGAAATGCATTAGGAGAGCACATCGTTCATTATGGGAAGCTGATTCATATAATGATGGCCAAATTGGACTTAGGAGTTAGGACTCGTCAAATTGGAGGAACCGATACGCGAAATTGGTCTGGATGTAAAAGCCAGTTTCTAGAAGGTTTTGTCCATTGTCTTTCATCGTATCATCATCCATTAGTATTAGGATTGATCTCTGCTGATATAGATTTGAATCAACAATGTATGTAGATCCGCCATGATCAATATACCTCATTAAACTATGACTGTACTTTCAAAAGCCAGGACAACTTGGCCATTTAATTTTATCAAGTTTGTCTTCAGGGTTATAGAGATATCAAAAACTGCCTGGCAAGTCGCACCTTTATATTTTCCTTTATCTTCTTTATGAACTCATTTTTTTTGGCTTCGTCAACTCTTTATGACCTATCATCTACAGCGAACTTATAGCTTGATTTGTTTGTTTAGACATCAATTGAACAAAAACCAACCAGAGTTTCTAAAAAATTATCAAACGCCCAGGAGAAGTTTGATTGACTAAATGGCATTTGATAATGATAATATAGACTGCACCGCACGGGGGGGAAAATGGATAACGAGACAATCAAATAATTGGAACCCGTCCCAACAACCCCAGAATCAACTTCTACGTATGAAAATCTACTAGATGTCCGGACTCCGGAGAGAACCCTTGATATGAACGGACCATATCGTACCGGATAATCGCTGGTACGAACGAACCACATCGTACCAGATCAATCAGAGTTTTGTTTTCAGGTATGTAATGGGGCTGATGGTCAATTCCAAAGTTGAGTCAAATCGACGGTTCTATCGGGGTGCACTACCATTGATAGAAGGGATCTAAAGGGCATCCTGGTCATGGCGGCCGGGTGGGTTTGGAAGGTGAAAAAACGACAGGTCATGGACTCATGGCGGCCGGGTGGTCCTTGGTCAAATACCAGTAGAGACTCAGAAAGGCACTCAAAAGACAACATGATCATTTCAATGCCCCTAGGGCTCAGGCATTTGAAACTGGCAACCTGCAACTTCACCCTGTTCTTCTTCACCACACCACCACCACCACACTACACTACACCAGATTTGAGTTGTTGCTTACCTGGTATTAATATCAATCACCTGAGGACTCTGAATTCTAGAGCAGCACAGTAAACCATTTTCTTTAGGAGTTTTACCAACTGGGTTGGCAGATAAAATTAAAAAGGATCAACTGAAAGCATTAAAGAGATCGCGTTCCAACAGCCAATGAGAGTTTTATCCATGTTCTATGCCACACCTCTGGTAAAACCACTGCCAAGACCAAACATCTTGCATGGGGGATGCTTTCCAGATATCCATATCCTTCACACTACAGATAACTTTTGTCTCCAAGTAGTATAAACATGAAAATAGATCAGCCCCCATCTATCCCTGCTGCGACTTCAAGCATTCTCCATTGATGCAGGTCCCACTCTTCAGTGCATCTCTGAGCTTTCCATTTAGACCTACAGTACCATCCAATTCCGTACAAGTATGTTTGATTGCAAGGGGAATGAACAGCCGCAAGCAATGTTACTGGGGTTGCAATGTCAATAAGAAGTTATATCCTCCAAGTCACTTCCTTCCTCTATATATTAGAGTCATCCATAAGACTATTGAATTCTATTTGCACCTACTGGGACTATACGGACTATTAAAACCATTACATAAAAGAGAAACATACTGGGACGCAATATGACAATTTTTTATAATTGGCAGAGTTGCCAATCTCAAATAATTCAAGATCAATATAACAGTTCTGACAATTCCATTTGAAACTTTGAAGTAAATCAAAGCAGAAATACCTATACAAGGTTTAGTCATACACTCCTCGGAGCCAAACCAACTAATCCACCTTGCAAGATGGTTGCTTTACCACTCATATGTCACAAGTAATAACAATTATCACATCAGGCAGATACATAATCAATTAAAAAAAAATGTCATTCTACCATTTCTAATCAGTCATACGTTCAAATCTTTCGGGTTTGGGCCTCCACGAACCAATCCAAGCCAGAGATCTCTGTTGCCTGCGAAGGCAGCCCTCTTTTGCCCTCCCAGGCAGCCATCATTTGCTCTTAAAGCCATTGGCTCATAAACATTCTTCCTTCTACATGTGAATAGTGCTGCAGTTTGAAGCAAAAGTAATTTCTGTATTATGAGGATCAAAAAGCCCAAGCAACCAGTTCTTCCTTAAATACGATGAGAGGTGTGCAATTGAGATTTACATATCACGACTGAGGTGTGATGTGTGCTTAGAGGTAGAGCTAGAATTATCCAATAGACATGGAAGCAACTTTGAAAATTAAAGCAGAATGATGCTTGAATAAGACACAGATATGCCTAAATGGGGTAGGACCAACACACAAAAAACTTCAAATGCATAGCTAAAGTTTTCAATCAAGCCTTCCAAAGTATAATGTTTTTATAATGTAGGCAGTGATAAGACCCATCTAGAAAGTAGCAAGGACTGCAATAGTTAGATAACAGCACGAATTCCCCCCCCCCCCCCCCAACAAAAAAAAAACCGCAAAAAGGGGGAAAAATTAATACTGATAACAGAAACTTGAAACAAAGAATCTCAATTTAATGAAGTAAACTTGAAAATCAACCCCCGAGCATTAAGTTCTACTAGTTTAAGCTAGTAAGAGCTTTACCTTCATGACTTTCTAAGCTTTGAAAACTGCAACATGAAAATCATCACTAATACAACAGATATATCCTCAGATTTACAAAATAATGGCCAAAAAAAGGGGGAAAGAAAACAAATTAGAACAGGAGATAGGGTAATGCTGGGATTACAAATTAAGTAGTAGTCTGAGCTGGGGCAAGAGAATTAAGACTGGCTGTTATCCTAAGAAATATAGGTGAAAGATTTTTACAGTTTTAAATTTGAGGTTGGCATCAACTTAAACATGATAGAAAAGTTAGGCATTGGTTGCAAGTTTTACTTCAAATCATTTGAAGATGAATAATTCCAACAAACAGCAAGATGTAAGTAATTGTAAAAGAAAATACAATGGAAAACTCTAAGAACAACCGCTGCTTCAAATATTTGGAAGATTAATATCAAAGTCCACCACAATGAAGCAGTTTTCCTCATATCTGGTCATGGGGGCTTACATGGTCTGAATTGACCATACAGTCCATATATCCAACATGCTTTCAGTGATCCATGTGCTTGCACATAAACAACCAAAGAACTAAAAAGTTACTGCTATACCAAGTGCTGTACGTGTGGAGAAGAGGTAAAGGAAGGTTCCAAAAAGTACCAAGGAAAGCATTGAAATTGCTGAGATCAAGCTTTTGAACTGCAGTAAGTTCAACAGAGGTTGCATCATTGACTACTCCCTCCTCAAACACAAGACTATAAAGCAAGGGTGTCTTGTCTTGACTGAGAACCTTTGCCACAGCAAAGACAGATATCAGTAACATATCATATAATTGCCTTGGTCATATAAGGACAGTTTGACCAGTAGGACCTATTAAGTAACAATCTATCAGGTTCAATACTTACACAGATTGGGAATTTGAAAAAGTTAACTAGGTTGGACCTAGGAATTAACATGTTCAGACACTCAGCTTCAATCTACTATTATAAAGTAATATAAGTAAAATCAGCATAACACCGTTTCTGAAATCTAAGATTTTATGTGATCTAACAACCGTAGAGGCAAGAGATGATACCTGACTGACAAGCAATCGCCTTGTGACAATGAAATAATATCAAAAGTCCCTAGGGAAGCAATTAGAACATCAGCAATCTGTTATAACGCGATAATTTGTTGGGAAGAGATGCAAAAACAAACAATCATTCGAACCCACAACAAAAACACATATGGAAAAGAGAAGTATTAGAGAACAACAGAAGGAAATATATAATCCACCAAACCGGCCCTTTAATCTTACAAGCACAAAGCAGATCAGGGGGTTTATGCAACCATATCAATCATGTATATGAAAAGCATGCAGAAAGCACTCTGCAAGTAGTGAAATTTGCAAGATCTACAGTACAGCAAAAGAATTTCCATAGCAACATGATTGGCATTGAAAAATTCATTGAACGCAATGGTAATCGAGACCCCAATGATAGTTGTCAGTGTCTACGCAATTCAAGGTGTTGGAAGGGGCCTGGGTACATACCAATGTCTCAACTCTATGGACCCAATATCTACACAGACTCTGGGCATAAAGTGACAGATATCAAATATAATCATTCCTTACAAATTATCCAACACACTGCTAGTGATAGTAATCTTCTAAAGATTCCCACTAGAATGGATGCCACATAAGCTAATAATTCACAAGCTCTTTAGGCAGTATCTAGTTCACCCTAAATAAAGGAAGAAAGTCCTTTACATGTCTAGCATCCTCACGTTGAGCATTAAACACAAATTACTGCATATGAAATCACTAATACACCAGAACCCAATTAATACATGGGAACAAACTCTCCATCCGTGAAGGGATTCTGTTCAATTTGTGATATCTCCAGATTCTGAAATATCCCAGAATCATTTATGCTTGCAAAGAAATATTTGCTTCATTCCACTATTCTAGAGGAATATAAGTAAAATCAGTATAACACCGATTCTGAAATCTAAGATTTCAGGTGATCTAACAACACTAGAGGCAAGAGATCATACCTGACTGAGAAAGGAGGGAACTCTGCTAATTATGAGACATTGAGAGTTTCGATCAAACAAGGAGAGAAGCAGACAGCAAGAAATTCATCCGTTCAGGAAGATTAGGAGAGCAAAAGAAGCCATCCAGAGAGAGAGAGAGAGAGAGAGAGAGTGCCTGAGCTTGATCGGGAGAGAGAGAAGAAGCTGATGATCCCAAGCGAGAAAGAGGAAGAGGGAGAAGTCGAGAGTTGAGGGTTTAGAGTCGAGCGATGATTTTGGTCGGTAAGTTAAGTTTCCATTTTTATTTGAAATGTATAAAATATCTTACTTGGGAAAAATATAACACTTGCAACCAAACATCTCAATTTGAATTAAATTTCACTTCACATCAAAGTATTTGCACTTCCTTTGCAAACAAACAAACTCTACACAGATAATGCCGGAGATCAGGACTAATGCTAAGGCCCACCATTGGAGCGGGCAGTAAGGCCCATGAGCCTGATAAGTGATAACATATGCCTAACCGCAAGCTGAATGCTTGTCCAAAAGAGACACTTGTAAATTTGTCATCCAGAAATCAGGATCATCACTGTGCCATTTCTAATAGTCCAGCCTGTTTAGGATCCCGCTCCTCTCTTTGAAGCGTGCCAGCCAAATGAGGCATCCAACGGCAGGGATTCTGTGCACACATCACCGTTTGCAAGCTGAGATGTGTGAACGACGCACCAGCCTTCGTCAATGTATCTCTATGCTTTCCTCATAGAATTACGGTGCCTTTGCCTTTCGGTTCATTGCAATGAACCATACCTGAGAGATGAGAAATGCCATGGCACATTGCTGCCTGCTGGTTAGATGCCACCAGTTGATAATACAAGCCTTTACAACTGGCCAAACCACTTGTCCACAAGACTGACGCTCATAAATTTATTGTCCAAAACCAGTTCTGTGTCATCTCCAAGTGATAGTCAATCTCTTAGGCTACTTCTATCAACATAGAGATTGTGCATTTTACCACCTGTTATCAAACATGTCCTAGCTTGTCAGTTTAAACCAAAAACCAAAAACCAAAAAAAAAATAATAATAATAAATAAATAAATAAATCACAGCTTGGCTCAAAAACCTAAGAGCTAGTAGAAACTATTCAATGAACCAAAATGATCATATCAGCCAAAAAGTTGGGATTTGAGTGGATATATGTAGTGCAGGTCCTGTAATCATATGGAAAATTTATCATGAATTGACAAAACCATAGCTCTCTTTAGCATGCAAACGGCATTTTCACCATCACTACAACAAGTCTTAGCCTTTACAAAATCCAACTAAATAGGGTTGGTTACATGGATCCTTTCAAAGCAAAGCCGTTGCCACTACCACCAAGAAAAGAAATGAGAGATATAAATCTACGTTCACAGTTACACAAGGCATAAAGGATAGATGATTGAAGACTTCCATTTCATTGCAGAGATTATATCCAGGCAATCTGCAACAAGAACAGTCCAAGCCATTACAAAGGTATCCAGCTTCAATAGGCCAAGTTTAACATTAAAGACGCTATTGTTTATGAGTCTCCAAGCGGCTTCCAGCAGCTTGCAAGGGTACACTATAGCACAGAAGACCATGTTGGATCAGCAACTAAGTTTGTTAATAGCAGGCCTGCACTGAGAGGGGTGGGAACCTGAAGAAAATTCACAGTATCCAGCAGCAGGAGAAAAATGACAATGCATAAAGGGGCAAGGAAAGAGGAGCACTTACACAAATCACCAGCCACACAAGCTCTTCACAAACATAAACTCAAGGCAAATCTATTCTATCTGGTTACCAGTGAGGAATTACATCATACATAATGAAAATTAAAAAATTTCTAAAATAAGACCAACTCTCTAACTAGAACTTTAGTTCAAATAAGGAAACTTCCAAAAAAAAAAGGGAAACCAATATCCTACATTAATTTCTAAAATAAAACAAATATATTGTTTCCCCAAACAACATAATTCCTAAATTCTACTAGACCCAGACTCAAATTGGACCTGGTTCATCTCTATCTGGAAAGCCAGCAGCATTTGGGTCAATCCAATGCAGCATATCTGCATTACTCACTCAATCCAATTTTGGCCCATCCTGCTGGCTGGGTTGATCCAGAGCCATAACCTTCTTTCTTAGTTCCATCTTCATATCTTCAATTCTGTCTATCAGAATCTCAACATAATTGCAGCAAGCTCCTTCATACATAGCCCTACCCTCACTCATTGGAAGATCAAGTGCAATTTTGATTTGCACATTTTCTATAAAATTCGATGTTGTGCCATATCTCCCAGTTATGCCATATCTCCCGATTCCTTCATCAGAACTGACTGGGGTTTTCAGCAGTTTCTCCATTCCAAATTAGGTTTGTGGGTTATTTACAACTAAAAATATAGTCTCACATCACTTGCATCTTTTAACATTTGACTTCAGGAAATAAAGAGCATAGACATACCCTGCCCAATGGCAAAGCCTTTCATCTAATATTATCCCCGACTAAAAGAAAGGGACCTGTTCTCTTCTGAGCTGCATTCATTTTATAACTACAGACTAACATTTTTCAGTGACTCATTCATTTGATTCATGGACACAAATATTAAGGGGATTGAGTAGGGAGATGATGATGGTCTCAGCCATCATAATATCCCTTCACACATTAAGATTACGATTGTTCCCAACACACATGAGAAATGAATATATTCACACATTATTGGTGTTTTATATGATGCATACGGTTAGGCCAATCATGCCCAAGTGGAAGATGTTGACCAGTGTGAATCAGGTTCTCCCAACATCAAAACCCGACCTGAGCCCCAACGCCACTCTAATGTTTCATCTGATCCTGCACAATCATTTTCTACTAAAACCCAGCAACGATCATTTCCAAGTGACAGTCCAATTATACTCTGAAAAGTATTTAAGTACAACAAGGTAATGCATGTCTAATGCGAAGTAATTAAAGAAACGCCAATAAATCTATTCACCTAAACAATCAACAAATGAGAAACAACATGACAGTTGAGAGCATCCCTTCTAACCTCGTTCAAAACTATCAAGCGTGCTGTACTTGAAGCCTTGGCTGCAACTTTTGGAGTCTCGTCAACAACTCATGGCATGAGATATTCACTCCTTTTGGTGCATCAAGTGAAAAAGTGGGGAGTGATTCTATGATCTTGTGATTTTCTTCATCCGTACAAAGACAATTCAATATAGAAGATATTAATCCCATGTCAAGAGCAACACCCTTAGTTGCCATCTGATTAAGTAAGTTGATGACTTCATCTTTATCACCCTTGGCACTAAATCCATTTAACAGTGAATCATATACAATGGCATCTGGTGACAACCCACGAGCAATCATGTTGCTGAACATATTTTTAGCCTCATCCAAGAACCCTGCCTTTGAAAACCCATTTATCAATGTGGAAAAAGTCACCAAATCAGGAGCTAAACCGCTTTGAAGCATTTCCAAAAGCAATTCCTTTGCTGCTTGAAGATCCCCAATTTGAAGCGTTCCATCAATAATGGTATTAAATGAAATCACATCAGGTTCACACTTTGCATCCCTCATTTCTTGGAGCAAGCTCCTTGCATTCTCTAGATTACCTTCCTTGCACAAAGATGCCATCAACGTGTTGTAATCAAACAAAGTTGGACATAAACCCTGAGCTCTCATTTCAGAAAAGAGCCCTTTTGCAGTACCAATCATTCGCATTTTGCATAACCCATTAATCATGATACTATAGGTGAAGGAGTTTGGGGAAAATCCCAAGCCAATCATCTCTTGCCAAAGCTCCATAGCCTTACTGGCATTTTGTACCTTTAAAGACCCGCCAATTAGCAGGTTATAAGTGATCAAATTACTGATATTCTTCCTCTCCACCATCTTCTGATGAATCCCGATGGCCTCATCAAAACGGTGTGCATTACATAGCCCCTGTATTAGCAAGTTAAAGGTCATAATCTCTGGCTTAACATTAGGCATACATTCGACCATCTTATTGAGTAGATCCATTGCTTCATTCATCCTCCCCGTATCACAAAGCCCTCCAATTATTGTATTGTAAGTCACTACATCAGGCATTGTTCCCCTTTGTGTCATTGTGTCAAACAAATTCAATGCATCGGACACCAAGCCCTCTTTGCAAAGTCCATTAATTAAGACATTATATGATACAATGTTGGGCTCTTCACCCTTCTCTATCATGGAAGCCATCACTTCCATAGCTTTGGTAGCTCTCCCATCCTTGCAGAGGCCATCAATCAAACAAGTATATGTTATGACATCTGGAACAATGCCAGATTCCATCATGGAACCTAACATTGCTGTAGCCTCTTCCCAGAGTCCCATTTTGCTAAGACTATGCACCATGCAACTATAGGTAACAACATTTGGAGAAATTCCTTTGTCCAACATCACATGCAATAGCTTCTTAGCCTCACCCACTTTTCCACTACGACAAAGGCCATTTATAGCTGTAGTATATGCAACAACATCTGCACTGAGACCTTTTTGAAGCATCTCATATAAGAAGGCCACTGCTTCATCAACTCTGTCAGCCTTAAATAAACCATTCATTAGAGTGGTATATGTAACCACACCTGGGCAACAGCTCTCTGCCTCCATTTCAACTTTCAACTCCAGAGCTTCTTCCAACTTGCTTGCCTTGCAAAGCCCATTGATAATAGTGTTATAAGAAACCACATCGGGAGACACCCCGATTCTCCCCATTTCCCGGAAGAGTTCTATCGCCCAGGGGACCTCACCACTCCAGCACAGTTCCTTTAGTACGAGGTTCAACAAGTAAACGTTTATGGTGTAGCCCAACTTCAGGACTAACCCTAGGACTCCAAAGGCGAGTTTGGGCTTCCGAGCAAAAAGAAAACAGTCAATTAACGCATTTAAGGATCGATAGTTCGGCAATATCTCCAAGTTGGTCATCCGCTGATATGCCGAAAAAGTCAGGTCATACTCTCTACACTTCACGAGGGCATCAACAAGTGAATTACAGGTTGAAGGTGAGGGATTTAAGCCAGAATCGATGGCACGATTGAAAAGGGCAAACACTTCCGCAACCCTGGAATGGGGATTCTCACGTAGGGATCTAATACTAGTCTCCAGCTCGATTCTGGGATCACTGGAATCGAAATGATCGTTCCGTGCCAGACCTGAAATGAATGAAATGCGAACGCCAAGGCCATGGCAGCCATGAGGGGGAAAATGAAGATGACAAAGGATCGATTTTACAATCATTGGTCTCTATAGAATAACCAGCAGAGATTACCCACACACCATCACCCTAGATGGAGAAGAACAGAAGAAAGCATGGAAGTTTTACTGCTGCTTGCTTTCGAACTCGTGTGAATCCAATTTCTGCAGAAGAGCTGTGACACTGTTCGCCGTCGACGCTCTGAAGCACAAGCCAAATTTTAGAATAAAATGAAGAAAGAAAGGGATAATTATTGTTGCCCGCTACTAAAAAGACGTTACTCTTTTATGAATTTACTGTTAGCTTACCTAAATTCTAACGGTAAAAGAAATAAGTATTAGAATTCTTCATTGGTCAAGAATGAAAATGGTTTAGTGACATTTGTCGACAATAAATTGTGGAATGAAAAATAAGTTTGGTATGTCAAAATGAAAAATTGCTAGAAAATTAATACAAAAAAAATCCTATTGTTAATCAAAACACATCAGTCGGTATTTTTCAGATTGTTAACACCTAAATTGTTAGGAAGTTAAAACAATGACCGATGAAAAACTATCAGATCATTATCTTCTGGAAATACAATGAAACAATCGTGAAAAATCACAAAACAGCTACTCTACAACATGATTCAACTCTAGAATCATCATAGTTATATTGTCATTGAAATGAAGATTTTTCATAGCAATAAATCAAACCGCCATGGCAGCAATGCTAGGAAAACATCTGTTAGCCAATTAATCCGTTTGAAATTAGAAGTCTAATTGAAAATACTAATCACTATTTCACTTATCATTTAAAGCACATGATTCAGTGTGTCCTTTCTTTCACTTACCTTAGGAACGGTCAACTGAAACTCGAGGCTTTTGCAGGGGAAAAGTCTTTGACGTCGGTCGATCTTTGAGGCCCTGCTTAGTCTGCTAACCCTTGGAATTGCTGATGAGCTTTTGGGCTGTGAAGCTTCAGGTCAACTAAATATGTTCATTACCCAAACAGTTTAAAATAAGATCAACAACGATCAAGGAAACAGAGCTGAACCCAAAAATTCGAAAACCAAAAGAAGCGATTATCCAAAACGTGAATGACATAAATCGAGCCCGTATCACCATGACCAGACAAAATCAAAAGAAAAGAAGGTTTGAGAAGCCGCCCGTTGAGAAGAATTTTTCCAACAAATGTAAAACTGCTCAACGATTCCAGTACAAAAAGAAATGAAATAAAATTAAAAATAAATCCTTTCAAAACTCCGAAACAAGAAAATAGAGAGAACTAGAAAAGAAATTCATAAATGTTGATCCACCTTCGAAGTTGAGAAATTTTTCTGCACGAATTGAGAGCTTCCGACAGGGAAAGAGGGTTTGAGAAACCGCGGTAGCCTTGAAAAGAATTTTTCCAATAAATGAGAGCTTGCGGTAGGGTTTGAGAAGTGCGTTTATAAAATAATGTAATTTTATTGTTATACCCCTGTCTTAACTTTAAAATTTCAAGTATAGCCCCGCATAAATGGGAAGAATGACTTCTCATCCATAATCCATTGTGGATTTTGAAATTTTTTCTATTATTTTAAGTAAAAATAAAAATGACAATGGACGCCAAACAATTTAAAACAATTAAAAAATCTCATAATAGGCAATGAGAATTGATACTAGTATTATTATTTTTAGGAAACGCTAGCTTAAAAAATAAATAATAAAACCTAAAAAACAACACCAAATAAGAGGCTAATTTCGATGGTCAAGTACTAGGAGCTTTTCCTTGGAACCAAAATCTGATATCACAAGCTAGAGACGGAGACCTTTAGTTGCTACTATTAAAAATCTCTGATATAAGGCAACGATCAAGATCTCATGTATGTGTCGATAATGAGTAATTTCCTTTGCAGAAACAAATACAGGCACCTTGCTATCCTATGGAATGGTAAGAGTATAGAGATACTATATGACATGATTTATTTCATTTAGGACAATTTGTAAATACTCCATGGCTAGTTCTTGGTGATTTTAATGACATATTAAATTTTCATGAAAAAATAAGAGACATACCTAAACACAAACACAACTAGATAGATTTAGATATGTTATTCATGATTGTCATTTACATTAAGTAAAATGTTTTGGTGTGAAATTTTCTTTGTCAAACAAGAGTTAGGGTACAACTCTTATTAAAGAATGTCTTGACAATGTATTTGTGATCATAATTATTTTTTTTCAATTATTTGGCAATATGCATGGTCACAGGTATGCTATAGTGGACTCTAACCATACACCTGTTGAGGTCACTCTTGAACCTTCTAGAAGAAGACCTGTGAGATTTCAATATGAAATAAAATGCAAAGATCACCATGACTTTCATGATTAGCTTCAACTATGTTGGCAAACCTTAGCAAATGGCTCCCCATCTTTTAAGCTCCATAGGAATATTTAAGAAAATTAAATATTGTTCAGTCTTTCTTAAATGTTGGAGCAAGGCTACCTTTCAAGCCAATCTTTAAAAAATTCCAGATTAAGCTGCAAATTAGGCTTGGATATTGGACTGAGGTAGAAGAGACCACGGCTGTTGCAAAAAATTATTAAAGTCTGGGTGGAGATACAAGCATTTTGGAAATGAAAGATTTTGATTTTTGGGGGTGGTGGAGCTTGTAATTGGAAGCAAAGGGGGATTGTGATCCGATTCAATTGCTAGTAGTTTTTTTGACAAAGAATTTGGAAAAAGAGAAAACCAATTTGGGCTGACGAAAATTTTGTCCAAGCCTTTTAGAACCTTTTGGGGTGGTTTCTTTTATTCGACCACATAAAAGATTTCCATTCCATGTGAAGGAGGTGATATTTTTTAGTTAGTTTAAGGAAGGCATGAGAGACTTAGTTGAGGGAAAAAGGAGTGCTACCAATTTATTCATTTGGGTTTAGAACCTTATTGAAGTCACCAATGATGAAGAAAAGTTATTGAAGAGTATCGATGAAGTCATTCAGGGTTTTCCAAAAGGAACATCTACCTTCAATTTTGGGGGGGAGCATACACAAAAATGCAAGCTAATCCCTTAGTACTGATTGTAGCATTATGTTGATCTGTATTTTTATTCACTTTTCTTTGGATGATCAGTTTAGCAAGTTGATCCCCGAACGGAGTATTGGATTTTAATATATTTCTTCTATTTCTCCTATTGAACAACAAATTATTAAGCATAATGATTGGTACACTTACTATAGGCTCTTTATTTTTTTTTGGGGTAACAGAAATTGATTTAGAGTTTGATCATCTCATGGTGGAAAGTAATTGTCAACAGTTGATAAGCATCCTAAATTTTTAAGTTTCCTAATCATTTTGGTCTATTGAATATTATGGAGGATATTACACACCTCGATCTCTTCTTATTTTTCTAGATTGTTAGTTTTCACGTTGTTCCTAGGGGATGCAATACAGTTGTTCATTCGCTAGTTGGGAAGACAATTTCCTTGATAGAGAGGACCAACTCATGACCAAATTTGGACTTGGGTAATTCTGACACCTTGTCTTTTTAATGTTCTTGAAAATGAAAGCCGGTTTACCAAAAAACAAAAGAAAAGGCTGGAGATGTAATTTTATTACTCAAAATAGCCAAAGAAGAACACAAGGCTGCTTTATTTATTTATGATAAGGATAACATATATAGCAGACAACTCAGGAACCGCTTCTTAATATTTCTTGATATCAAATAGATTCAGCTTCACTTATATGTAGGAAACAGGATGATCATCTCAACTACTTTCAACCAATCCTGCAAAATGATGAAGAAGAGGAATCTATCAAAACCAAATTAAAAAAAAAAAAAAAAAATGTAGAAGAAAAGGAAGCTCATTTAATTTAGTGAAGAGTCCATGATATAAGAGCACAGCACTAAAGTATTTTAAATACGTACTTGGAACAGTCTGTGGTGGCAGACACAGTGAAGGGAAGGCTGATTCCGCATTTTCCCGGGAGAGCGGTGGCTGCTGCAGTATTAACATTTAACTGCTTGGCTGTGGACTTGAGGCAGTTACAAGCAGCCCTTGTGTCAGAAGTAGTCGATGCCGCAGCTTTAACCTTGGAGGCTCCACTGCAACAGCTGGCTGATGGATTCCCAGAACCACTCGTGAGGTAGCTGAGACAAGGTGACAAGTCCTTGACAATGTCACTGCATGAAATTGCGGCCTCTGTAGCTGGGAATGGGACTAGCAAGAGAAGCAGCATTAAAGCAGCCGCCGCAGCTGAGGCTCTTAGACTAATAATAAGTGACTTCTTCATGATAATGCTGAGAAGAAGGAAACTGATTAGAAAGAGTAGTGAAGAAACTGATCAGCTATATGAAGTT
The DNA here is from genome assembly GCF_041222555.1 of Hakea prostrata. NCBI lineage: Eukaryota > Viridiplantae > Streptophyta > Magnoliopsida > Proteales > Proteaceae > Hakea > Hakea prostrata. Next base: position 50,090,712 of record NC_142609.1, on the reverse strand, counting down.
GATCAGTGAGCTTGCCTGCCCTTTGCAGATGCAAGGGTTCTGATCTATCTAATTTATAGCCCAATTTGGAGGATGGAGGGAAGTCTGCAACAGCAAGAAAAGTGGGTAGATTAATTTTTTAAAATCAGGGTTAATTTGATTGAGTGCAAGCTAGCAAACAACAAACACTAAATTATCTCTCAGATCTTGTTGAATCTACTACATCCTTTGCCCTGGTACCTAGCTTGCAGGCCCACGCCGACAGCAATGATTAGACAAATTTTCTGGCCGTTTGGCTTATGAAGTTATAAACAGTCAATAATCCTTTCTTTCTTTTTTTTTCTTCTTTTTTCACCCTCAACTATCCATTGTGTTTGAAAAAAAGGAATAGCTACCCCATAACTTCATAGAAAGAAAGAAGGTTAACCGAAAAATGAAAAGAAAAACATCATACAAAGAAAGTTCACCCAAAAAACAAAGAAAACTTCTTAGAGAGAACAATTTATAAACTAATAGAGTGGGTCAATTTTTCTGGTGAATAAGGTAGCATTAGCTGTCCTTTACTTATCCCTCAATTCGATACATAATAGTTGGTAAACTGTGTTTGACAAAAAATTTTAGGTTTCACGTTGGAGACTTGAACCCTTTATCAAAATATAATGGAGATCCACCTTCAACATAACATTTTCAGCCTAATTTTTATTTGGACTAATCATTTTTATTCCAAAATGATATTTTATATTTCATCACCTTTGTGGCATTAAGAAAAGAAAAATTAAGATTATCTATCATTTTTATGATAAAAATACTCTTATTATTATTATTATTATTATTTTATCTTTCTTCAATTGATTGATAGTATATTCAGTTAGAATATTATTTTAATACCTCTGTTCAAGGTTTGAATAAGTTATAGACAGGAAATTGAGAAGGTATAATTGCATTTTGATTTTGAAAAATGATGATTTGTTCTTAGTTGATCTTTTTGTAAACCAGGGAAAGGTAAATGTAAAATTTTATTTTATTATTTATTAAAGTTGACTTGAGTTAAACCCGAGGGTCGGTCTAAATGAAAATTACCCTGTTCTTAATAGACAATGTTTCTCTACGTTGACAGGGTTAACATAATCTTTTTTTTTATTATTTTTTATTTTTATCCTGGATAGAGGGTTGACATAATCTTTACATCTGTGCCATTCCATTGCATTAGAAAGATACTTCCACTTTGTCATCAATAAAAGATGAGAATGTTGCTTTGAAATTCAAACATTGTCATAGTAGAAAACTTTTCTCTAGCAAATAAGAAACAAAAAGTTTAAGAAAAATATATTTGAGGTAAATGGGTTTAATACTCTCATCCTAAAGTAACGTAAATTGTCCATCTAAATTCTTTTAGGTGTTAGATATTTTATGGTCACTTACATTTTCCTCTTTGCACCTCATTTCCTATTATTTTCGCTAGAGGACTCAAATGTAACAAAGCTACAAGGATAAATTGAAAAAAGAGTACTCTCAAAATTTGGACATTGTCATGTTTAATCCATTATGAAAAGCATTGAAATTGTGATTCAGGGGACCTTATTATGTCGATTACACAATCATTTAAAATGAAGCTATACTTCTAAGGCTAATGAGTTAGGTTGGGGTTTATTGCAATGAGTTTGATCGTATTAGTTCATTGAACTGCTGGATTTCTTGTTGAAACGTTGTTGAGGAATCTGCAAATACACTTGAACGCTTGTTCTCACAATACTTCTTTAGAGCTGAAATATACTAGAGGTACTTTCTTTAAGGTATTTAGACACCCTGATTTGTGCAATACAAGTTTTATAGTGTCTTCACCCCAAGAATCAATTAGCCCAAACCTTTAAGGTTGCACCCCAGAAAGGTTACTTAAGGTGTAATAAAAAATAACAACAGGGAGAGAGAGAGAGAGAAAGAGGAGGAGAAAATTCAATGTAAATAATGAACTCGAAAATGAGTTTATATAGAGCCCCAATGGCTGTGGGTGCAAGGGAAATGTCACCTCTCTTTGTGAGGGTACTTTAAGCTCAACTCCCTTCAGGAAGGTACCTATCTAGTTGACCTCCCTACAGGAGAGTGCCTCTCTAATGGCGTCTCTACGTTTCCACCCAGCGTGGGCTTTCTAGATAGGGCCCATGACAAAATGGGCTTTTCAGATCAAGTCCCCAAGTCCCAAGTCATATAGATTTATTAATATTAATATAATCATGGCAGGGTCACAACAGGATTTAGGCTCGGTTCAAATCGCACAAATTAATATTACATGGGCCCTTACTATATATAAACCATATAATCAGATCCTCTCAACCCGATGTGGGACTAAATAAAACCATAGGATAAAAGACACAATTAAAACATATATTTATATTAAATAATATTAAGTTTTAAACATATTTACAACATTTCCAAATATATTGAAAGAGATGTAAGTTTCTACAGGAGAGCATTGTGGAATCGAGTTGGATTGCCTGCACAATAAAGGTTATGAAGAGTCGCATGAACAAGACAATGTGGTGGAATCATCGGATTTTGGTGTCCAATTGCATGCTATGAATGCATTGGAGATATTGAGAGAAACTGTAAGAAACCTTTGGTAAAATTATTCAGTTTTCATGGCTATTGGAGTGTTTCTTATATGCCCCGTTTCTACTCTTCTCCTCTCCAATGTATTGGTTGACTAGTCCATCGTTAAAAAATTAAGAGATTGACTAATAATCAATCATACGAATCTCAGTGTTCTAATGCTTTATTTATTAGGGTTCAAGGCAAAGTGGGACGATCGTGAGTGATTTTTCAATGGGGGAAGGTGGGGACGACGGTCGCCGGCAGGAGGAAGGGTGTGGTTGCCGACATTAGTGGGTGTGGTTGCCGACATTAGTGGGGTTTCACCCACCAAGGGCTGAGCAATGCGATTGAGAGTGAAGGGGCATTAAAATTACTTTATCATATATAAGGCAAATCAGTCTTTTCGGTTTCAAATTAAGTGAAAAATGTAACTGTGGGTAACAGGTAATTTTTTATTTTGTAAAAAATAACTATCCAATAATTTTTCCACTTAAATAGGCGAGTCATAATTTCACCTCCTCTTAAGTGGATTAAGTGTAAAAAAACTTTAAAATCAATTAACCACAGTTTTAACTATATTTAACCACTTAGTCACTTTTATGCCCCTCCCTATTGGTAGAAAAGGGTTTCATTCTAAATTTCACATTGAAAAAAATGAGCCACAAAAGGCATTACATCTAATTCTATTTTCTATTTTCTTCCTAACCCTGAATTCCTGAAAATTACCATTGACTGTGATGGGCCCTTTGTAGGACCATTGGTTTTCCAAATATTTTTGCTCCGGGGGGGTTGGTTAAACTAGGCGAGTTAGGAAAAGTAGAAAAAATTGGTCAGACCGATATAGATGTATGAAACCATTCGTGAACCCTTCACGCACGTCCAGGCTTACATCGCCACCGCCCTACGGGCTTGGGGTCTCCGCCGATCCGTTACCCATTTTGCTTGCTATGCTCCATTGAGATTTGAGGCTTCGACTTCTGAGCGAGACGAGTTGATACGTGATAGTAATAGGGTCTCTAAGGTCTCTAGGGAGAGAGTCCGACTGGGTCTTTGGTGTAATCTGCGAATAAGCTGATGGAGACTATTGAGAAGAAAGAAGGCGATAACAGGGGCTTTAGTGTTCCTCCGCATGTCGTTGATCCGTCCGTCTCTGCTGATAAAGAAGCCGAAGACCGTGAAAGGCAAGCCCGCGAGCTCAAAAGCGGTTTGCATCCATTGAAGGTAGACTCCTGCTTCCCCATTCGTTGTTTATTTTTGTTGCCGTAAGAGCTTCTAGGTTCCTTTTCCCTGATTCTCAGATTTCTTCCTTCCGGTATTTACGGGTGCTTGTAAATTTCTAACGTGGTGGGGGGGGGGTGGCATGGTTTTGTATAAAATTGTTATTTTCGAGCAAATTTCTGGTGATCTACGAGATAAACCTGTGAGAAAATCTCTCTCTGAGCACAACGGATTGATTCTGCTTCGTTACCGTTTTCCGTGAAGGAACAAGTGTCGGAGGATGTAATCATCTCTTGGTTGAATCGGTGAAGTAGCAAATAGGTAAAGATTGATAAAATGTAGGATTAGAATGGTTCTTAAGATTGTTGTAAATATAATAGAAATTTGGGATACAAAACTCAAAATTAAAATAAATTAACTTACACAAAAATGAAGAGAGGTACGAAATCAAACTGAATCCCGATTAGTTCTTGTCTATGTGCTTAGCAAATTGATGAACTCCGCTTCGCAAGATACAACTCGTTGAACCAATTTGAGTAGCACTCCAACAAATTGGACTCAATTGAACTTGATATGACTCATCACACTTAGAAATTGAAGAAAATAATTGATTTCTAGACTTTAACTAAAGGAAACTAAAAATCAAAATATTGAAGAGAAGTAATGTCAACTTCAAAAATCAATGTACTTCCCACAAGTTTCTCATCCTATTTATAAGGGATGAAAATACACAAATGAACCTATGTGTCCATTTGAAACAATGTGCCTCTTTAAAATAATATGTCCTATGAGTGGAAAGGCACTTGAATCAATATATTTTTTGAATCAACATGTCTATCCAATCAACGTACCCATTGAAGAAGAGACATATTGAACCAATGTGACTATTTGATCAAAAAAATAATTTATAATTTTTTTTAAATCAAACCATTAATACGACAATCCCCCACATTTAAAAAAATGACTCAAAAAGACCTAAATGTGGGGGATTATTGTATTAAAAGCGAAAGCTAATTATCTTGATGCGTTGTTTTTCTGTCACCATATTTAGGTTTCTTCGAGTCATTTTTCTAAATGTGGGGGATTGTTGTATTAATGGTTTGATTTAAAAAAATAAAATAAAATTATAAATTACTTTTTGAATCAAATAGTCACATTGGTTCAATATGCCTCTTCTTCAATAGGTACATTGATTGGAATAAACATGTTGATTCGAAAAGCTATATTGATTCAAGTGTCTTTCCACTCATAGGACATATTGTTTCAAAGAGGCACATTGTTACAAATGGACACATTGGTGCATTTGTGTCTTTTAATCCCTTATAAATAGGATGAGAGACTTGTGGGAAGTACAGTGACTTTTGAAGTTGACATTTCTTCTCTTCAAAAATCTGATTTTTGGTTTCTTTTAGTTAAAGTCTAGAAATCAATTATTTTCTTTAGTTTCTAAGTGTGGTAAGTTCTATCAAGTTCGATTGTGTCCAATTTGTTGGAGTGCTACTCAAATTGGTTCGAAGAGTTGTAGTTTGGGAGGCGAAGTTCATCAATTTGCTAAGCACCGAAGGCAATAACTAATCGTCTTAAGGAGATTAGGTTTGATCTATGACCTTTCTTCATTTCTTTGTAAGTTAATTTATTTTAATTTTGAGTTTTGTATCTCTATCAAGTACAAATTTCTATTATATTTACAACATGGTGGCACACAGCGTCCTCCGTCATTGTATTTTTTCGCAGGTGGGTTATTTTGTCTCTTCCTAGTCCTCCATACTCCTCTGTTCCGTTTATTTTCTGTTCCTCACTCATTTGCAACCTGTGACTGCCCTATTTTTCTCTGGTTACTTTTTGCGTTTGCTTGGAACCACTATATTCCTTGCAAAGCTCTAACAAGCTGAAGTTTTGGGTTACTTGTGTATCCCGCTATCATAGTCGTTTAGTTTCTGTTCTTGAAAAAATTTTCTTTATATTTTATTACTAAAGGGTTTTTATTTCGCAAATCTCACCTCTGCCTCTGTTTTCCTGTTAATACTAGAACTCCTCCATTGCACTTTTTTGTCCGTCGCTGAGTTCTGCATATTTTCTGTTATTAGCCTTCCCTATGAAAATCACATGACCAGTGTTTCAGGGCTATCTGACCTGTTATTCTTTCATCTGTCGTTTCTTTATTTTTTTTTAAATTAGTTCTCCAATTTTATTCTGCATGTTTCTACTTATTCTTTTGTATTTTCTGTTGTCAGAGTCCCATATAACAGATACAATCCCTTGAATCATTACTCTTAAGACTTAAGAAGTCATATTTTCCATTGTCACTGCAACAAACTTAATTATCTTGTCGGCATCTGTGTTACTATAGTGTTTTTCTTTTTTCTTATAAATTAGGGATGGTCTGGCCAACAAGTTGGACAAAAGAAAAAATGTTGGTTTATGCTATTTCCTCCCGTGAGATGTAGTTTCAATGTGTGAGAATTTGCATGGTTGGTACAATGCCGATCATTTTAAAGGTTGATGCCATAGTCATCTTCTTTTTTATTTATTTTTAACTTTCTTTTGTAAAAAAAAAAAAGAAGAAGAAGAAAAGAAAATTAATTGTTATATATTTGTTTTATTTTATTCATCTCTCTGTCATCAGTCATGTTGCAATTGATATCCTACTAGTTCTTTCTCTGTTTCAAGATTGGTTTTTTATTCAACTTGCAAGGAAGATTCAGCATACCTTCAATAAAAGAAAAACTTTTGATCCATGTCTTCCATTGTATCCATAGGAAAGTAGCGAAGCCAGCCATAAAAGATCTCTTCTTTTATATGAAATTCAAAGTTCAAACAGGAGAGGCTATGCAAAATATAAGCAGCAAGAGCTGCATTAAACAGTCACAGGAAACACAAGACTTAAAACTGAAGAATGAACCACAGCTGATGCTTAATGGTCCCCTGATACCATTTCACAATGTTGGAACAAGGCTAATTAGCAACTACAGCATATAGAAACAAAGGAAAAACGAACCGTGAGGAATACACTCACAATTAAGGGTGACAAGTTACCTTAATTATCCTTAATTGTGAGCCCTTAATAGATATTTGTCACTGCTTAAAAGGTGCAATTACAAGTATGTCCAAACCACTTACACACTAAGACCTCTGTACCTTCCTGTGATTTAATAGCAAATACCTAATTCAGTTGAGTAAGAACAGTTGAGTATCATGTAGTCACTAAACAACACCAATGCTATGACTTACGCAGCGGCTTTCTTGTTCTATGCAAATTATTGATTTGCAGACTATCCTTTGGAGTTGTCTCCTATCAAGATGATTGAGGTTAAAAAAGCTCACAAGGAAATGCTCTTATTGTTGCTCAATTTCCTCTTTTTTCCCCACTACTTCACATTTCTTTTGTTCATTTCTATTTTTGTCTTGACTTTTATTTCACTTATTGCGACTCCATTCTGTGGTTCGAATTTCAGCACAAGTTTGCATTTTGGTACACTCGTAGAACCCCTGGTGTTAGGTCACAAGCATATGAGGACAATATAAAGAAAATTGTGGAATTTAGTACGGTAAGTTACTCTTGAAGCTTCATAGTGCTATATTGTGATTACCACGATATCTATCCTTCATGTAAGACATTCTATCCTTTACGTGCCAAGCTTGGATTTAGCAGTTGCAGAATTGTGAATATATTTTTTGCACCAATATCCATTTACAGGTTGAAGGATTTTGGGTCTGCTACTGCCACCTGGCCCGTCCTTCATCTTTGCCTAGCCCAACAGATTTACATCTTTTCAAGGAAGGGATTCGCCCACTTTGGGAGGTAGGCAAATCCTATTCATTCTTGTTTAGATTTGCTTTTGTTAGAAATGATAAGGTGACGGTTTGATTTCTTTCTATATTATTTTATTTTTTGTTAAAATTTCTTCAGTTAATAAGGGATTCTTTTAAACTATTTAATATAAAGTTCTAGTTAGTCAAAAGTTGTACAAACATGAGAAAAGTAGATGTGTTTTTTTCTCTACAAAAAGCAGTAAATAATATTTTTTTTTCTAAAAAGAGAAAAACAAAGGAAGAGCAAATATTTAATTAGTATAGTATTTTACGGTTTCTTTTCCCTTTGATTGGTCTCACCTTACATTGGATGTTGAACATATTAGATAACTTAAAATTATCGCATGATCAGGATGCTGCCAATTGTAATGGCGGGAAGTGGATAATTCGATTCAGAAAGGTTGTCTCAGGTCGTTTTTGGGAGGATCTGGTAAGGAAACAATCTTTGCTTATCTAGGTTATATGTGTATTTGTGGTATATCTTGCAACTTGCTCCTAAAAGTCTGTTATTATTATTTGGTCTTCAAGATTGTTTATTCCCTTTTGTTGCTTTGCAAATTGCCACACTTAAAGTAAATGGTAATTTGCAAATTGCACTCTTAAGATAAAATTCATGGTATTTTGCTAATTGCCATACTTAAAATTCATGTTACCAAATATAGTCATGCTGCATTCACTTTAGACCAGTATTGAAACAATTTGGGCAAGGAAATAACTGCTTAGTTGGATAATTTTAACACGTGAAAAAATTGATGCTTGAGTGGCTGCATTTCTCAGCAATGTATTTCTTTTTGGCAATATATGTCAGGGATAACCCTCTATTCATTCCATGGGCCACTGGCCTGCATAAGTTGGTTTTAATTTTCCCCAGTAATATGTCTGGTTGATGTAGACAATTGCCTAGCCCAATTGGTGAATTGGTGCGGTATGCCCAGGCTCACTGGGAGGTTTCAAGTTCGTGCCTGCTGATCTTCACCTTCCCCTCCTCATTTCCTCAACCTTCTTCCATAGAGCATGTACCGATCAATGTATAAAAATATTTGCAAAATTTATTTGTGTTTTATTTAAACTTCCAAAAAATAGCTGCAGTCCCTTCTTGGGCTGTAGCTGCAAGCCTGGTTGTCAAGGTGATAGAGGGCAACGAAAACCAAGGTGACAAGGCATCGCCTAGGCGACAACGCGACACCAGGTCGCCTTGCCCCAAAATGGGCCTAGGCGGCCACCTAGGTGCGCCTGGGCAGACACTTTGACAACCATGGTTGCAAGTTGAGATCTGTCTGTGCATTCTATAGTGATTTTTAAGGGAGTAAAAATGGAAACCCCCTATGTACCCAAAAAAAAGGGGAAACTCGTTGAATGATTGAACAAGCAAAATTTTGCTTTAAAGCTCATCAAAATGGAGACTGAAGATCAAGGACTCAAATTTGATATTTTTCTTTCTGGGCCTTGAATCATTGTTTTTTCTTTTTGCTAAGTATCACATCTGAGCTGAAACAACTGACCGACACATTATGCATTCATTCTTGAAAAGACCGTGGGTTTGTGCATCTATTTTTAGAGTTTCTCCAAATAAAAATTGTGAAAATTTTAGCCTGCTCTTGCTCTAATTGCAATATTCTTTTGAATAGTAATGCAGTATCTTTATGGTTTCCATTTTTACTTTTTGTAATTTCAGGAAACAAAATAGTATAAATAGGGTTTGCCTCCACCCCACCCTTGCCTTGTTTTTGAAATTATCCATGTTTGTTTGAATGAATATGTCAAGAAGTAGTTTTGTATGTCAATGATCTGTTACCATTCAGTTGATCTTGATATTTTGAACTTCTATATTTTTCTGTTTTCTGATATACTTGATATTGCACTTATTAATCAATATTTGAATAAAATGGATGCTAACAAGAATTAAATAAATAAATATTTGTTGGGTATCATTATTTATTGCTTATGTGGGGCTTGTAATGCTTAAGAGCACGGATTTTGTATATCTCATAAGGATATACATGATATCAAAACATGGTTTAAATGTCTAGTGTATCTTAGCATCTCTCTGGTACATCCCTTAAAACCAGCTTTCAGTTTGTTGTGTGATACTGGTACCTTAAACTTATATGTCACAGCTTCTCCAATATCAAAATCATGTGGCGTTGCTGTAAACCAGGGATAAAGTGCTAATGGCGATGATAGGCTGAATCCACAACCTAAAACAGATTCATGGGATCTATCCACCATGATTCTTTCCTACTTGGACTTGAAGTACCTAGCATCTCAGGGCTGGATTTCAAACACCATCTAAATCAGTTATGGATTTTAAGCACCGGGCCTACCCTCGACAAAGGTAGAATTAACAGCCAAGCTGAATTGGGTAAAACAAAAACCTACCTTATCTGTATTCTTCCACGATGGGGTTTTACTTAAATAGAAAAATTACTAGTCAAAATAAGACTAAAAATAGTTGATTCCTTGTGGGAGGTGCCTAAAACTGAGCTAACTTAGGAGTCCCTAACAACCTTCTAACTATTCTCTAGGAAGTTCTAAAAACACATAACACTTACCTTTTACACACTAAAACAAAGTGAAAGGCTCGAGTTCTTGACTTAAATTGGACCTAAGAGTTAATTAATTAAAACAATTGAACCCATTGAACCATGGTCCATTTAAAACATAAAATGGGACGTTAAACCCTAAGGATGAGGGTTTTCCTTACTCATCTCATATATGCGTGTTAGGTTAAGTTGGCCAATTACTCGAGGAACCCATCCATTGAAGGCCCACTGCCTAGGTGATCCAACCCTTGGCCTATTCCTAGAAAAAGAAGAATCCAATCCGGTGCCGGATATACATCACAAAAAGGAAAGAGGGGTGGGGGGGGGGTGTATTATCCTAGTTTTCTTGGGATTTATTGGCGTTGGAGATTCGGTGGCAGCAGATACACCATTTTATATGCAACCCAAGTGTTAATAGTGTTCACATCTGAATAGCGGCACAACCAAATAATTTGGGCCTTATCCTATGGTGTAGCTTGCTTCTTCAGGTTTGCCCTTTAGGCTTTTGGGGGTGATTATGCTCTCTTTGCTCCCATTCCTTTAAGGTTGTCCAAAAAACATCTCCATCTTTTTTCAAGAATTAACTTTTGCTGTTAAAAATGATATGAAGAAAATGATATAGCTGCTCCTTGGAATACATTTGTATTTTGAAAAGTCTGATCTCTGCTCATACTCTCCCCACACCATAGCTTCTCTCTTGGCATTTGTTTCGTTGAAAGCCCAACACGTAGGAGTGTGTAGCAGTTACTGAGCAAAACAGCATGTATTGAAGCCTTAAATAGACTATTCTTGCTGCAGCTCTGTCGTGTACAGTTGTTTCTTTTTGCAAATGTAATTAATGAGTTGCTTTGGATTTTTACCATTTTTTTTAATAACTGACCCTAGCTTGCATGGGAAAACATGTTCTCTACCAAAGCTGTGGATCCTTTCAATCGTGGATGAGTGATGAAGATAATTCTTTTTATTGAACTGAACATTAAACTTATTTTCTTTGCTCTTAAAAACTGATGCCAGTCCTACCAGTGGTTGCTATATATTTAGTGATCTGAACTTGTGGCCATGATACAATATTAATCAGATTTGTTTCTTAGCTAAAGGCTGCTAAGGATGATTTTCTATAAACCAGAAGGTGACTCCCCTCATCTCTCCTGTCTTGCCAGGTTCTAGCCTTGGTTGGTGACCAACTTGATCAGGGGCAAAACATATGTGGTGCAGTACTGAGTGTACGCTTTAATGAAGATATACTGAGTATCTGGAACCGTAATGCATCTGATCACCAGGTTAGTACTGCTTAACCTACTGTTGTATAGTCGTGTCATATCTGCGCTTTTGTTCTTCACTTCTGATTCTAATATGTTGGTTGGTATACCATCATAATAGGCTGTGATGGGTCTAAGGGATGCAATCAAACGGCAGTTGAAACTTCCTCATGGCTATGTGATGGAATACAAGGCCCATGATGCTTCTTTACGTGACAATTCGTCATATAGGAACACATGGTTGAGAGGATAATGATATCCCGGTTCACTCGTACTTAATGCATTCAGAGGGCTCAACATTATCCGATGCTTTTCTGATCGTTCTTGTATTCTCCTGGTTTGTGTGAAGCAGATGGACGTATTAAGCTTAGGGCCTTGGAGAAACTGATCCTGATTTTTGGTATCGGTATTTGGGCATCCTTAGTTGCTGAAAAGGAATGCTTGAGTTTCATCATTATATCTATTTTACTTATTGTGAACCTTTCTTTATATTGGATCGGCAAAGTTTAGTCTTGTTAATTAGCCAACTCTCGCCCGGATTGAAACTTGACGCATGAGGCAAGGAACCTTGCGTTTGATTACTCCAAAATTTTACAGCTGCCAGCCGGTTTTCCTTGGAGGCAGGTAACCGTGTTTCCTTCCATGTTTTAAGGGCACAAAGCAGGTGACGGGGGGATCCTTTCACCGTTCTATTCTAGTTTCTTCTAGAGCGTTTTCATTATACAGATAAAATCCTAAAACCATAGCTTGCATAAACATGTACGTGTTATAGGAAGCCTGAAATTTAAATACTTATGCATACCTTTCTTTAAAAGAACACCAAAACTGTCGAGACTGAAATAGAGTTTAGAAAGTTCGCCTGGATTTTTAACATAAATCATGTTAACTTGTTATTTTATTTGAGGTGTTGGTAATTATGATCGGTTTACCTAAGCAGGCATGTTGATGTACCCGTACCCCCCCTATCGGTTAGTTCAGCAAGTGGTTGGTGGTGTAATTTATGAATTTCTGAACATGGTACCTTAAATCCGGTTGGGTTACTGGATACTTGTGTTTTTGGTCGAGGGTTACTGGATACTTCAGAGCCTAGGAAGTTCTTTTAGTTTTTAGACGGGATGGCCTCTTCTTGCAATTGTAAGTAGGGATCACTGTGGAGAAAAGCATTATTAATAGGGATCACTGTGGAGAAAAGCATTATTAACATCTAAACATCTAAACGAGTGAGATGCCAACCCAAAACTACTGCTACAGCAAGGAGGACTTTTGACAGTAGTGAGCTTAGCAACGGGGGGAAATGGCATCTGAAAAAGTCAATACCCTCTTGTTGGGTATATCCTCTGGCATCGGAATAATGGGAATGGGCTTTATAGCGTTCAAGGGAGCCATCAGCATTAAATTTCAGCTTATAGACCCCATTTGCAGCCAACAAGAAGATTACTAGGAGGGAGAGTGGTGACATTAGATTAGACCTATGCGATTTTGCTTAAAAGCAGCCATGGCATTCTGCCAAGCTGGATTGGAATAAGCTTCTGAATGGCAAGAAGGTGAGGAAATGGAACAAATTTGGGAACGAAAAACAAGAGAGTGTAATTGGATAATACGGCAGAAAGAGGATGGTGAGTAGAAGGAATGGACGAAATGGAAGAACAATGATAATCCTTGAGATATGAAAGGAGGTTTTTGAGGACGTGTGGAAGATGTGCAAAGGAAAAGGAGTGGTGCTTATAGGAGATGGAGAAGATATGTCTAGCGGCTGGGGGGGGAAATAGAAGGTGGATCTGCTGTGGTCGCTGACATAAAAGGAAACACATGTTCATGAAAAACCAGCATCACGAGAAATAAAAATAAGACTAGTGGAGAGATCAAGGAGCTTGTATCCTTAGTCTAGTGGGTTTCCCAAAGGAGAGAGTAGGCATAGCTTGAGAAGAGAACTCAGAGGGGGCGTAGGAGTGTGGATGCATAGCATAATAAAGGCACCGAGAGGATCGAAGATGAGTATATGATGTAGGTTTGTGCCATAGTGCCTCAAAAGGTTATCTCTTAGACGGCAAAGAACAAGGTATCTATCCTACACAAGGCAAAAGCGAGCTTGTAATTTGCTCTTTTTTGGGTGGGGCAAGATATACCAATCATGAAGGCACCCTCAAAAGATTTCTCATTTCTCCATCAATGCTCAACTCGGAAGTCACAAGTACTACCCTTGGAAAACAGAACAATGGAAAAGGAAAAAATTATATAAATTGAGCGTACAACATTGGAATTTATATTTTATGACAGCATCTAAAAGCATTTCGAAGTGATTCGAGTCCTCCTCTCTCATACCAAATTAACAGGCCCACCACCGTGGCTGACAAATCTGGAAACTAATTCTATTCCTACCATTTAACCATCAACAAAATTGAAGGAAAAAATAAATCTGTAACAATTGTTTCTGGTACATCTCCAGTCAACAATTATTAAACCTTCTATTCAGTCAAATTTCCCAAACTTGTTAAAAACAACACAATTGAGGGCTGCCAAAGTCGTCAAAACCAGCTCCCGCTCACAAAACAAAATCCAAAAGATAAATTTTATTCTGGTGAGTTGTGATATTCTTAACCCATAAGCAAAGCTCCAATATCTAGAGTTCTACAATCCAAGGGTTTTCTCAAACTTCTGAATTTGATTCAGGAATATCCATGTCATCTGCACAAGGTTCACCCAAAAACACACTGTCAATATAGCATATGCATTCACATGCCAACAAAGTGTGAACTATTCCAATGATTAGTGTTCAAAGCCAGATTTCTCAAGGAGACAAACTATATAATACACACACACACACACACACACATAGAGAGAGAGAGAGAGAGAGAGATACCATGACATGGGGAGCAATCCTAACACAATAGACAGGAAAGCCAGTGTAGAATTTGAAGGGTCCTCCTGCCTTCAGAGTTTTCAGTGCACAATCCAAAGATCCAGTGTAAGGATATTTCCCACTGGCATCAGGTTGCATTTTCTGAATTTGAGTTTTTACATAATCAAACGGTAAACTACAAGCTGCAGCAAAGAATCCAGAAACAGCACTCGCTCCTGAAGGAAAAAAGGAAACAGTAAGCATCAATTAACTCGACCAAAGAAACCAAAACATAAGAGCACTACGAAATCGACTAGTTGATCAGAGATCAGCCGTTCATCACATCATGCAGTGTGATAAACGCCTAGCAGGTGTGTTAACCTTAAATACAAATTTTCTTTTGGATGTTATTTCTTGCAAATGTAACATTCTACTACTTCTGTAGTTCCAAAAATCCAAAGTGATATCTCAGGCCTCCTACAAATTAGAAAATAACCCAAAAGCTAAGAAAATGGCTCCTAAAAGAGCTCCAGTACTCAAAAATTACAAATTGAACATAACTCTAAATTCTTACTATATAATTTAGAGAATTTTTACTTCGGCAAGTTGAGCATTTCAGATTACAAATTTTGCAAAGAATAATGTACGCAATAACTGAGATTTCATTTATAATAATATCGACTAAATCTATAAATAACTATAAGTTTATGGACGCTTCAAAATATAGAAATCTAACTGTATTTATACTTTTTTTTTTTTGGGTGAAATAGAGATTTATTGATTAAAGTGAAACCCTCTAGGAATTTTACAACCTAAAGTATCTAAAAGTAAGACCCAAGACAAAAAGGGTGGGAGATTATCAACAGCTAAGAAGTAAGACCGAGAGTGAGCAGCTGACTTGGCTATTGTGTCAGCGACCATGTTGCTTCCCTGAATGCATGCTTATAAGAGATAGAAGAGAAACTAGAAGAGAGGTTAACACTATCTTGTAGGATGACTTCAACTTTCCAGCTTGGTTCAGAGGTGGAGTCTTGGAGGAGCTGCACTAGGCATGATTATCGCTTTCAAGGATAACATTGGTGAGCTGCCTGTCCTTCGCTCATGTGAGTGCTTTTCTAACTGCAAGGGCTTCAGTTACAAAAGATTCCTGTGATCCACATCCTTCTCCAAACCAAAATAGCATTTGGCCCAAGTGATCACAAGCTATTCCGCCAAATCCCGAAAGGTCCTAACATTTAATGTACTGAAAACTTCATCAAGGATAATATGTTTACCCACATAAACAATGGTAAGATTTATCTACTGGTCACCCACAATACAATTTTAGAAAGTAATAGGACCCCACTTTGTAAGGACAGATTTCGGATAACAAAAATTTTGGCCAAGCTTGCCACAGATTATGGGAGTTGTTATTGTTTGTTTCAACAGCTGGGACAGTTGTTGGTGAGACCTAGGCTGAGAAGGCAATTCTCCTACCTTTCCTTTCCCTTATACAAACCCTGTGTTTTGCTGCTAGCGTCGACTTCATTCGAGTGAAGACTGTTGCTGCTCTGTGGTATGGTTTTCACTGCTCCAATATCAATGATGCACATCTCCACAGTCCATCATTGCAACCTGCAGGACATTTGAGAACATCACACCCTCAGCTCCTCCATCCGAACTGCTCCTAGCCTGTGCTGTTGGCTGGATTGTTTCACAGCTCGAACCTTCTACTTCTATTCCACATTCATAACCTCATCTCGATCTATTGCAATTACCCAGCAGATCATCACCACCACAGGGCCTCTACTCTATCCAAAGTTCCCAACTTAAGCGCCAACTAGTGGCTAGTTTGGCCCACAGGGTTTTAGTTTCTATTTCACAACGTTGCTGTCATATATTCCAATTCAACCATAAGAATCAAGTGGAATTCTTAGCAGTGCTTCTACTCCATACAAGCAATAAGCAATCCAAAATCCAAATCCAGTCGAAATCCTAAAGCACTATTTCTAATTCTGCCTCGTTTCTAGTTTGTTCTGTGAGGTACTATGGGACTAGTATTCTAGTCTTACAATTCCAGGCCCCACAGTGACAGGAGAATTTACTGGGTACATATACCCCCCTGGACCAAGTAATGAATTGGTAACCTTCCGTCAATAATTGACCAAAAAGACAACATGGGAGGGTTGGTAAACTCCATCATATATTTTACAATTAGGATTCAGTCAAGCAATTGGCTATTTCTTTTGTCAGAGTATCAGACAAAGGAAGTTGAACCAAAGTTGTCATGAGTTGACAAGGCTTCACCTAGGCATCCAGGTGAATTTATGGGGTCCAAGGTTATTTACTGCCTTTGTTGTATCAAACGCCTTGCCCTTATGTATGCCGAATATCATCTGCTTAAGATGTTATTCATAAATAATTAAATAGCCCACTATTTTAACAAATAAAAATAGTTGATAGATAAAATTCCAAAAGGAAAACAAGTCAAACCCCCCATTTTCATGAACAAAATTTTGATTTACAGTTGTAGGTGAAAATTTTCAACTTTTTAACACGAGTTCTCATATTTAAACAACCCATAAATCATAACATGGTAAAACATTGCTAAAAAGCCCCCCAAACGACGGTAAATTATTCAATTGAGTTGATACATGAAAAAAATATTTTCATTTATGGCAATTTTGACAACATTCAAGCACATCAAAAAAGACTTGACCAGAACATGACTCCAACATAAACCAGATTTTCACAATGTTGGACTTATGGAAAGCTGGTTTGTGTTCTACTTCTACAAAATACAAAATGCCCCAAGTAAGAGCAATTTAATTATTTATTGATAAGATCATATCTCTAAGGATAATATAAACCAAATGTGAGATTAGGTATACTGGGACAATGACCACCACCAAGAACAGTGCAGACCAAATGTGTTTTTGCTTGTTTTAAACTTCCAACAGTCTGCTACTTCAGTGCTGACGTATCCTGGTTCTATGTCAATTTCTAATGATATATGGTATACATTGTAGTAGACTGAATAACGTTAGAAGACAGGGAAGCTAGACAACAACTAGGCAGGCCCCTCATCACCTAAGCAATTAGGTATACCACCCACAAAAAAAAAGGGGGAAAAACATAAATAAATAATATATGCCCTCCCTGGGTCACCTTGGCAGTCAAGTCATGTTATACAGGAGATAATTTTTATGCAAAAACACCGTAACGACACCCTATTAGTTTGTTTTTACAGAGGGCCTGCTTATGATTTGAGTAAAATAACGAACTGTTTATCTGTTACTAATGGATACAAGAGGGTCTTTTTGTTGTTGATGGCAGTGGACAGTATTGGCAGTTGATGAGCTACAACCTTCTTGGTAGTAATACAGCCACTATTGCTTCTTTTATCCATCACTCTTCTTATTTTTAATTCTCTCAGTTTTTTCTCCCATTTCTCCTCCTGCCCCTGTTGCCACATCTTCTCATTTCTTATTTTCTTTCTTTCCTTTATTTCTTTGAGTGGCTCAAACAATATGGAAACAGTAACTAGGTGTCAAAGCACCTCCTTGGTTGCTTTGAGAACAAATTTTTTTTTTTGGTTGACCAAAAAAATAAAAAAAGGACAACTATGTTTTTACCCCCTTGCTGGCCAAGTGATTCAGCACTACCACAATACATCAATGCTGCATCACAAGCTCAAACACACTGACATCACTGCTTCGACTTGACTTAAAGGTTGTTAGGTACATTAAGGGTTAAGGTCAAGCCACAAATACATATCTATCAACTTTAGAATCCATTTTTTTCTTGTGAAACAAAACAGATGCCAACAAGAAAGCAGACCAATGGAAATCTGATGAGTTTACAAAGGACAATGTTAGGAGAGGTGGTGAGAAAGGATATATATGGCTTAAATTTTGTATCTAGTATGGCCTCGAATAAAGCTCATTGGAAGGCAAGGATTCATGTAGCCAACCCCGTTTAGTTGGGATAAGGCTTGTTGTCGTTGTTGTTGTACTAAACTACCAAGGAACTACGTATACAAAGTTCAGGAAGATAAGGTAAAGGAACTTACCCACTACTGTACTAGCTTCACCAAAACCAAGAGAGTCTCTAAAAAGCTCCACACTTTGATCGTATGAGGCAAGCATGCCCATATTCAATGCCATGGCTCTGACCACAGTAGGACCTGCTCCTTTCCAGAGTGCCAAAACCCCTTCATCTGCAACAATGCGGGATAGTGCATGGAATGCGTTCTTGTAATGCCGGCGTTGTGCAGCAGGCAAAGTGGCATCAGCCTGCATACGGATGAGTGCCAAATCTGCAGGACTACCAACACATGCTCCTATTGCTCCAGCTGTCAGCCCACAAAGTGCTTTCTGATACAGGGGTAATGGCTTCCCATCATTAGCAGCAATTGCTTTGTTTGTCAAAATCCTAATTGGCACAAAGAACAGCAGTTTCAGAAATTAGAAAAGAATCAGAGTTAACATTTTTCTGTATTTTTTTAATGCTAGTCCACTGGTAATAATATCAAAGTTAGTCTCCTCATATACACTGAGAAACAAAATCTGAACACCTTTATCAGATATGGCAAATAAAATCATCCATCTACGTTTTCTATGCAAGTACATCACACTTACGAACAATTCATGAGACCATGATTATAAATATTCACTAGGTTGAGTAAAAAGGCTAACTAATATGAGACCATCAATAATTTTTCTGGTTTCATTTTATCTAAACATATTCAACCTTGAACCTTTAAGTTGCTATTATACTATTATAAGTGAGGTGCACAGTGTCACTTTCAATTGTAGAACTAATAATGTTGACTGTACAATGGAATGTTTTACTATTTTAACAATAGGTTCTTTAGGAGCTTTGGACAATCATATTTGGTCAAATACTCTCCAACAAACTCCTATTTTCCTTTCATTATGAGATTTCTGAACAAGTTCCTGGATGACAAGCCCAAAGGTTATTTTATGTTGATGCTGATGAAATTGACATTGTTATGGAGATGCTAACTACAACAAATTATGAATGTCCGAACTATTAGGATAATTAATATTACCATTATTACCTAGTAGTAGTAGTTGCAGAAGCATTCTGACGGTGGTGGTGTTGTAAATAAAATTTTTAGATCATAAATTCATAATCACATTAACACCATTTATTAATCAGCCAGCATGAAGTGGAACGCCATGTAAAAATAAGAATAAAAATGCTGAAAGGAAAATAATACACCAAATTGCAAATTCTCAATATATATTCCATTTTTGGAAGAAAACTACACAATTTATAGACTGAAGTTTTGTTCACAAAAAGAAAAAGGTTTAAAAGTAAATGAGATGAATGTTAGCTGAAATTCCAAAAGCTTAGGATTTCTTTGGTCTATTTGAAACCTTTGCTGATGGTCCATGTCCAACCATTCAGCCAATGATCCAACCAGCCAATTCCTACTACAAGTGGGTAATAATATAACAAGCTAAGTACATATCAGATGTTTAACACACAAAAATCAGCAGCAACATTGGTCGTGCACTTGTATGTAAATATGAGGTAAAACATCTTAAGTACGCATCACTTTTAACTGATTGGACCAGGTTCTCTGTTGACCAATCAACAGTTGTTTGGGATCCAATGGTATATTGTCCTCAGTGCCTAGTCAGTACCACCATCCAAGGTGATCGGTGGTTTGAACAGTCTATTCACTATGACCACCAAGTTAACGGGCAATGGAACGCTGGACTGGAACAGGAAATATTTTGGGGACGTTATCAGCTTGCTCACTTCCCAAAGAATGTGGAAATATCAACTCCTACAACTTGATCATCACATCAACAAAGAAGTTTCTAATTTATCCACACTTTTAAACTGATTGACCCCCAGAGATCTAAATTGGTTGATCCAAGATAGACCAAAAAATGGAAGCTTTAAGAGAATAAAAAAAGTTTAATGAAACAAACAAGTACTGCTCAGACTTGAAAGTGCAAAACTTCTCGCCTGAATGATCCAAGTCGTGCAGTGGTGTATGTAGCTTGCCTGAGCAACCCAGCTGATAACCCCTGCTCAGAAAACGAATGCACTGACATTAGAGGAGGATACCCACAAGAGGAAATTATCAGGTTATAAGTGGATCAATAACTTGAACACTTAAAGACAAAACACAAGAGGAGATAGCTCACACCCAAAGAGTCAATATATAGTGCCTCAAACATACTTTATCACTCGTATGAGATAGTGATATAAGGCTTACTATTACAATCTATATAGGGTCACCCGGTGGCCCAAGCAAGGTGAAATACTCAAGGGACACAACATGACAGTTCTCACCAAAGCTGCATACTCAAGCTACTCAACCATGCAGCACAGCCTTCATTGGCCACGGAATAATCTTAGCCCTACAATGGAAATCAGTTTTGAGGAGCATCATCATGAGCGTTTCCCCTGGTGAAGTCATGCAGAAATCACCAAGTAGGATCTCATGAAAAAGAACCACACCCATCCCACTGTTGACCCCTCCCCCACCCCCCCACACCGTCGAGGGAAAAAAGGGAACAAAACACATGAATTCACGTTTAATTAAAAAAACAAAAACAAAATGAACCTCGGCTTTCACCTGCATAGGAGTCATGAGTTGCAGAGATTCAGCTAGAGTTATTGTAAAGCCATATAAATGGTACTCTAGATATTCGGACAATTTCAAATGCGCAGAAAATATAAAGCTGATTAATTTTCTTCACTCTACTCCCACCAATAAAGTGTCAATATCATCAAAAAGAGGAAATTGCATATTAGAAATAGCGTATTTTATACAGAGACTTACTGAAATGTACCAACTTTTATAGTTCACCTTCCAACAAAAAATCCATAACAATTTAAAGAGTTAGGCCTTTGCGAATAAGTATAAACAGCAGATCCAAACAACCCCTCTTCAAAAAAAAAAATTTTTAAAATTTTTTTATGAGGCTTTCGAAAAGAACAAGGTTGGAAAAGAATTAAGCTCAACACAAGTTCCCAACGGCATCTGAAGCAAACCTTGTAAAGGGCTCCTACACCCTCTTCTCGGAGCATATTCTTGGTAACCTGGACTGCAGAACCTTGACCCAACTGAATCCTCACCTGTAATTGTAAACATAAGATACGAATAAGAGTAAGAGTAAGAATTCGAAAATACATATAATTCACCAAATCGTTGGAAATGACGGGCCAAAATAAGAATATAGAGTATCCCAGGACAAGTACCAACTTCTTCATAACAAATTCAGAACATATGAATACCCATCTAAGAGAAAAGCAAAATTCCCCCGAAAAGCCAATTAAAGTCATAAGGCTTGTTAAGAAGAGCATTAGATGATACCTTTATCATATCTACTGGTTGGATAACGCAAGTGGCGAGCATCCCAGATGCTCCGCCATTAACGAATGGCTTCACAGTAGGCCAGACACCACCAGCTTGCTGTTTCTCTCCCATTTCTCGATCGGAGACGTTTAGCAGAGAGAGAGAGAAATTGTGGTCTGGCGCTAATGGAAAAGGGTTCTCAACAAACCCTCTGTCCAAACATAAATGTCGAATACTTCCACCAGGCTGGAAATTGTGCCCAAGGTACTCGTTAGATTTACGAAATCAACATTTCTTTCAAGTACTGAAAAATGGACATATCCTCTTACCCCAAAAATAATAATAACAAAAAATATATTTAAAAAGAAAAAAGAAAATCTAACCCAGCTCCCAACCTTCCTACCCACTCTAAGCTCCACCCCAAAAATTCAAAAAATTGATATCCCATTGGTCAATAGAAGATTGGTTTTTCTAAAAAAGAAAACAGAAAAATTTTCGTAAATATATTGACATCCATGCTTGTGTGGTTGGTTACTTTGGCTTTTCACGAGATTTGGACGCATTAAGTAAAGATCATCACTATCCTAAAAAAAAACATTTAAGAAGATTGTCATAAATAAGGAGTGAGGAAGGAATGTGAGGTGTTTAAATATCATAAAAAAAGAGTAAATTATATTGGCATCCCAAAATAGAAACTTTAAAACACTAACACCTCACTTTATGTTTAAAAAAATATAGAGACTCCCAAAATTGAATTTTATTGGATATATTTATCAAATTTATCACTGAAAACTGTTCAAACATTGTTTATTAAAGGCAATTGAAAGAAAATAAACAGTAATTTAATTTTTTTTTATGACAAATTGGATAAATATATCCAATGAAAATCCAATTTTGAGTCCTGCGTTTTTTAAACATAAAGTAAGGTGTCAGTGCTTTAAAGCCTCCATTTTGGGATGCCGACACAATTTGCTCAAAAAAAACATAAACAAACTCACTACTTGATTGGCGTGTGATCTAAATGGAGGTTTGCATCATCGTCACATTCTCGTTGAACTTGGCTACACCTATTGTGGAAAAGAGGTAGAATCTGTAAACCACATTTTTCTTCACTCTCACTTTGCAGGCCCTTTATCAGCCCATTTTGGCCACAATCCAAATATGACACTAGCTGAATGGATAGTCAATGGAAAATTTTTCATGGGAACAACAAGAAGAAAGGACAAAAGCTAGAATGTTTAGCTTCTTTTATACTGTGGCACATCTGGTTGGCTCGAAATGACAGAATTTTTGGCAAGGGCAGTGCTAATCCATATGATGTTATTGTGAAAGCAAATTGGTTCGCCTAAGAATTTATGGATGGTAGTGCAATTAATGAAGGGAGATAACAGACAACGTGCACACCAGCAACAACTTGGAGTCCTCCACAAAGCGATTTTTTTAAGGTGAACACTGACACAACCAGGAATGGAAGCAATGGTAAATTAGGCCTTGGGATTGCTATAAGAGTATAAGAGATGAGAAAGGTACTCCCCTACTGGTGAAATCGATTCCTCTTCAATTTGTAGAAATCTTTGATGGTGAAGCCTAGGCTGTAAGAGAAGGGATCAAATCTGCTTTTGAGTTTGGACTAAATCAAGTAGTTATAGAATCTGATAATTCGAAGCTGTGTCAGTCCTCAATACACTTTCCAAGCCGGTCCCATTGACTTCTCAAGCGGTGGTCTCAGATCTTCGGCTCCTTGCAGCCAATTTCTTTTTGTGTTTTTTCTCTTTAATTTGTAGCCTAGAGAGGCGTGTAACTGCCGATAATCTAGCAAAGGTGGCCCTGTCTATTCCAGAAGAGACATGTTGGCCTATTACCACTCTGTGGTTGGATGATCCTAGTTGTGTACCGATGTACGTGTTTTTCCTCTAGCTGAATGGATTAACTTCATACAAAAAAAAAAAAAAAAAAAAAAAAGACCTGTGATCCTAATGCTAAAAAATAGGCCAAGACCTTCACCTAGCAAGTTCCTCCAGACTTAACTCCATTAGTTATGCAAGCTTATATATATTTTTGGGTAAATAGCTAAGCAAGCTAATTATTAAACCAAGGTGTTCGTTTGTTTACTATTTCGTAATTTGATAATATGTGCTTGGAAATTAAAGGTTCAAGTACTTAGAATCATATTAAATTAGAAATTCAATTTTACACCTTTCACTCCAATGAATTCTTTTCTTGAGATCTTTTTAATTATAAAATTATAAAGTATTATTTTCTTGAGAGTTATCTTACACATTTGTTTTTAAGATAGAATTTATGTTTGAAAAATGAATAAATTATCACAATAATCTCTCACAACCTCCATTAATGACCAAGTCATTTTTTTCCTTTTACTCTTAAGCTTGCTTTTAAATCTTCAGTTTCCTGTCAAAACTGAACTTAAATAGTTTTGAGTTACCATCATCAGGACATAAAAGGCTAGCTAATATTTGTGTAATATTAAATTAGGTTGATAAACGGATTGTCAAGGTGATTTGTTATGTTAAGAAACTGAGTTAATCATAGTAGAGTGTCTGTCTGCCTTTTGTCCATGAGCACGAGAACTACCTCCTTTTCCCTCTTCATCCTCTTCCTCCCCCGCCAGCCTTTCCTTCTGGATTCCCCGTTTCTCTCTTTCTCTCTCTCTCCCTTCTTTTGGTCCAGGGAGCCAGGCCCAGCTCATTCTCCCCCCCCCCCCCAAATACGTACCCCTTCTCGAGCCTTTTCTTGATCCTATTTTATTTTGGTGATTGTTGGTTTACCCATTTGTTTTTAGGTGATTGTCGAGGAACCAAAGGTTACAGTAAGCTGCCCCTTCTTATATTACTGAGCCTGGGGATTCTTCTGGCTGCTTAGATAATCCCTTTAATTTCCTCCACTTGTTGGCGGTAGGAGAAGCATATATCTACTTATGCCATCATGCATTTTGATGAAAATTTCATTATTGTTAAGCTCAAATCTTTTAAGAAAAAGAAGAAAACTAAGAAAACTTAGATGCCTTCTTTGAGTTTGAAACGCACAGGCCTTTAGCTATCAGGACAGAAGATTCCAACGCTATGAAGATGGTCTTAGAAAACCTTTTACATTGACATTCACATGTGGTAAATATTCCAGTGTTAGAATATATTCATTAAGGTGGAATAACAATAATTTACATTAAGGTGGAATAACAATAATAATAATAAAAAGAAACTCTTGAGATCATACAAGTAGCCCTTCAGAACAAATAAATTTATATGACTGAGTGCAAAATAATTGCATAGAATTGGGTACAGATCCACATGATGGTGTAGAACTAACTAACTTGAGTTGACACTTGAGTGCTCAAAGGATTCTCGGGATTCTCGTGATTGTTGGTAGAGGAATTTCCCATATAAGTGTTCCCTGGAAATGTCAAAATGGTAAGAGCTGGACACTGGCCTGGTAACAGGATGGGGAGTAACACAGTGTTTGTTACCCTAAAACCACCCCCTCTTGCACGGGAAATTCTCCATCCGATACAAAACCATACATGCAATATTGCAAATACCACGTTAAGAAGTTTAAGAGAGAAGATGACAGTGAATACCAATTAAGCATCAAATTGAACAGAACAACTGACAAAGTGGGGGGAGATCCCAGAAAGCATCAGTAGTTGGATCATGAACAGTATCCAAGTATTCATGCACTCTCATCCTTTCCAAATCCACAAAGTTTGATTCCTGTGTCATCTCAGGAAAGCCAACATTTTTTGACAGCTCCAACCCTCCATGGTTCACTGGACATCGATCAAATGTTGGACCAAATATGCCTGAGAGCTGATCAGACTGTGAAGAACCCAGATCGAAATCCTTGCTACAAGTGCTCAAATCTGGCCTGTATGCATCATCAGAGTACATGTGCTTCCCCGCCTGAATCTTTTCACAAGAGAAGTAGCTATCATGAGTGATGGAACTGCCACAATTAGGGCTAATGATAGTACCAGCTGTGGTAGCATTATTACAAGGTGGGGGTGTGGTGGTGGACCTGCAGGTGGTATTGGTGTCAGTAGCGTAAGAGGAGGAATTGAGCTGCTGCTGCTGCTGCTGCT
Organism: Hakea prostrata; assembly: GCF_041222555.1. Taxonomy (NCBI): domain Eukaryota; kingdom Viridiplantae; phylum Streptophyta; class Magnoliopsida; order Proteales; family Proteaceae; genus Hakea; species Hakea prostrata. Next base: position 50,065,055 of record NC_142609.1, on the reverse strand, counting down.
GTTTAAGAGCTGCTTTCTTATGATTAAGGAGATTCCTAATTCGGGATGCTAGGGGGGAATTGGAGGAGACGTGGGTGATGAAATTAGTGCGAGTGTTGGATCCTCGAAGAAGACAGGCAGCCTCGTCGTATGCTCGAGCAGCTTCTTCTGCAGTCTCGAATGTGCCAAGCCACATCCTTATCTTCTGAGTCGTGTCTTTGATCTCTGCAACCCATCTCCCAGAAGGCCTTTGTCTTACTCCTACAAACTTGTTGCTGCCACCGTTACTCTTCCCGCCTGCTTTCCCTTTCATTTTATTATTTCCTTTACTAAGCCCTCCTGCTTCTTGTTGAGGTTGCTGCTGCTGCTGCTGCTGCTGCTGTTGTTGCTGTGGTTGGAACTGAAGTTCCATGTTGAGATCAGTTTAGAAGAGAATTGAGAAGCAGCAAGAGATTGATGGGTTTGATTTAAAACAAGGAAAACATCTGAAGGATGATGATGTGCTTCTCTGGTAGCTAGCTAGCTCCACGGAAGTGGAGAGCCTGTTCTCATCTCCTCATCGATTTGGCTGTAAATTGGATTTATGTGTTCTTAAGGATATTTGAAGTTATTCCCAGAATTAATGCAGTTGGATAATAATATATTAAAAGGTCTTAATGGTTTATTTTATTTATTGTTGGTATATATTAACGGGAGGTCATGCTCTCTGAAAATAATAGACTTCATTTCATGGCTAACATGTCAGTTCCATATCCTTAACAAAATATCTCTTTTGCCCTGCTAATTTTCTTCATCGATCGTAGAAAGAGAGAAAACTCTCTCTCAGTACAATTAAATCCTGAATTTTATCAATCTTGGTGGAAATGTAGAATTTTAATTATGATGCGAATCATTACTTTTTCTGTCTGGGTCAACAACTCCCAACAGTGAAGAAGGGCGTGAAGGCACGAAGGGTTGCCACGTAAGATCATGCCAACTGTCTGTTGAAATGAGATCCAAACAGAAACAGAAACAGAAGCAGAAGCAGAGGAGAGAATATTGTCGTGTTATCGCGCGCGCAGATTGCTTTTAGATCATGAAAATAAATATGGAAATTAAGGAAAACACTCCCTTCCGCGCACAGTTCCACCGATGCTCGAATGGTTTATTAATCGTCGTTAAGTGGCCACTCAAGCAGATCGATCGATGATGCAAATTAATTAAACAAAGAATAATAACCTATAAATGCTTCCAGGTAATTTTCCCGTGAACCAGAAAAGATTAATCTCTCTATGTTTCTCTATACATAATAACCAATTTTGGTAATTAGCTAGTCATTTCTCTATGTTTGATCTTCAATGCGAATATTTTATAAGTCATCTTTTTTCCTTTGTTTTTCCTTAGAAAGGGCAAAGACAAGAAAAAAGTGGGTCTCCATGATCTGAATGTCAAACACAAGTGCAGAGGAGGTGAGAGAGAATCTCTGGAGCCTGATCAGTTTTAAGTCTAATTTAATTTAATGAGGTCTAAGTCTAACATTCCCAAATAAATGGGCAGATCGATCTCATCTCTGATGACATTACTTGCATGCACGTCGTCGTCGTCGTCGTCGTCACCAAATTAAACAACCTTAAGAGCTTCGTGAGGGTGGAGATGGAGTTTCTCATAATCCCCTGGTTTCAGATTCCATTTCATAACGATCCTGCTATATATAATAACCAATTTTGGTAATTTTTGCTTGACCCGATCAAATTTCCAAAATTCTTCATGAGACCTCTCTGCTTCCCTTGCAATTTCATCTAGTGTCCACTTCCTTCTTCCTTTAACTCTATCATTGTATGCTTTCCAAAGTGTGTCCACATCTTAAAGGAAGAGAAGCTCTTCATATACCCTACTTTTTTACTTTCCATTATCTCTAATTCCTTCAATCCATCAAACCATTCAACTATCTTGGTGTAGACATTTTCATAACTTTTCCATGTTAATTTGCTGTCGAACCAAGCTGCCCTTGCCACTTCCCAGTTAAAGAGAATGTGGGTTATATTTTCCTCTATATTGTTGCACACCCTACATAAGTTGTCTACTTTAACGCCTCTCTTGTTTAGGCCCTTTGCTGAAGCAAGAGCTTCATTTGCTGCCCACCATAGGAAAGTAGTGCAATTCCATAAATCCCTCCATTAATTCTCTGATATCTCCACCCATGAATGTCTTCTTGAGGATGAAGGACTGCTCTCGTAGGTGATAGGCTTCCTTAGTTAAGAAACTTTTGGTTTTACCTACCCCTCATGTCAGTTGATTCACCCCAGGAAATAGAGCTAATTGGATCCCCAAGATCGTTTTAGCATCCCTCCTTTGTGAAACGCCTTCTGATAATGTCCTCCTTCCATTTTCTTTCCCGTTGGTCAATGAGGTCTTCCAGATATATTAATGTGCAATCTGGGTCTTTGCTAACCCTTGGTTTATAGCCCTTAAGAGTGGGAATTCATCGGTCTTCCCAAATCTTAATAGTTTGCCTTCTCCTATGCCACATCGGCCCCTTCTTCAACAATTCTTCTTCCCTCAAGTATGCTTCTTCACGTCCACGAGGGTGATTCCAAGGGGGGCTTCAAGAAATGAAGTTGAGGGGAAGTATATGCTCTTCATAAATCTACTCCAATCTGAATTTGGCTCCGAAAATAACCTCAAGCAGCTTTACTAATAAAGCTCTATTATGGTTCCATGGATCCCAAAGAGCTAAACCCCCTTACATCGTGTTTGTGCTAGCCTCTTCCAAGACATTCAATGAATAGGTTTTTTTTCTCCACACCTCCCCAAAAGAATGTAGCTGCCAAAAACCTTATTTTATTTTGGATACTTTTTGAAATCTTGAATGTGATGTTGTGTAGATGGATGAGGATAAAGCCACAACCTTTAACAACACTTCTATACCCGTATGATTCAAGAGTCTTTGTGATCAACCATTGAATTTCTTTTCCAACTTATCACTAAGAGAATGGAAAAGCTCAGTTTCAGATACTCCAAAATCTGTTGGCAAAACAAGATTTTGTTGGGCCTTCATTATATGAGACCTTAAAAACTTTGGAGAACCACCTCTTGATCCGAGAAGGGGTGTTAGGGCTAAAACACAAGGAGGATTTCTTGTAGTTAACTTCTTGACCTAATCCCACACAATAAACTTCAATGCACTCCTTTAAGTTGAAGATGCTAGAAAGCTTCACCTTTGAGAAGAGAATACAATCATCTACAAACATTAAATGAGTGAGAGGTTCAGTTCTACCTTTAAATTTTATACCCTTAATGGATCCTGCCTCTTCCTCTAATGCAATCAAATTGGTGAGGGTCTGAGAACAAAGAACAAAAAGAGTCGGGGATAGGGGGTCTCCTTGTCTGCTACCTCTCTCGGGGGTGATGGAGAACCTTTCTAAGCCATTAAGTATAAAGAAATAAGTCATCGATGAAAGAAGGTTAAAAATAAGATCAATAAACCTCAAACAAAGCCTAGCCTGGATAATAAAGCAGCCACAAACCTCCATTCAACCCTATTATAGGCTCTTTTCATATCAAGCTTAAGTGCCAACAATTCCTCTTTCCCTTTTTCCTCCCCTTCAAGTAGTGAAAGGCTTCATGAGCCTTGTACACATTGTCAGGTATAGATTTATCATTGACAAAGGCTGATTGAGCTTGAGGTACAATATCTGGAAGAAAGGAGTGTGATTTGTTGGCAATGTCCTTGTTAGCGACTTTGGTGGCCAATCCACATAAACTAATGGGTCTAAAGCCCTCCACCATTTTCAAACTCTCCTACTTAGGAATGAGGCACTAGAGTATCATTGCTTCCCTTGGTAAAAAACATGTAACAAAAAAGTGGACAACAAAGCAAAATAATTCTGAATAGATTAGGTCCCAAAATCTTTGAAAGAAAAAGAGGGCGGGGGGGACCCTCCACACCTGGACTCTTTAGGGGAGTCATATCAAACTAGGCCATTCTAACTTCTTCCAATGTTGGTTTAGCAATCATCATCTCATTCTGCATGGTTGACACCTTTGCATGTGTTCCAGCTAATGCTCTTTGTAGAACTTCATCTTCAATTTCATCCCATGAGAAGAGTTGTTCATAATAGGTGAAAAATTGCTTATAGATTTCCTTCTCTATTGTACACCACTCCCTATCCATGTCCTTAATTTTTAGAAATCATGTTCTTCCTTCTCCGAGCTAGCGCATTGGCATGGGAAAATGACGTATTTCGCTCACCTTCTTGAAGCCATTGAATCCTTGATTTTTGTTTCCAAAAAATCTCTTCACTTTGAAGGAGATCCTCTAATTGAGCAACCAACACACTTTCTTGTAGTTGTGATTCTTCATTAATTGGGAGACTTTGGAGATTAGCTAAGTGTCTCTGTACGACCGTACCTTGCTGATTTAAGATTGCAAATGTTTGAACACTTCCTTATTCCAAACTATAAGGCTTTCTTGGCACCGGTTCAACTTCTTAAAGAGTATTTGAGGGATAGAAGGGAGCTCTTCCTTCTTCCCTGATCGCTGAACAATGCCTTCACACCCCCATCCTGCAGCCACATTGTTTCAAACCTAAAAGGTCGAGGGCCTCTTAAAGGTCTTCTATCAATATCTAAAATTAGAGGGACATGGTCTGACGAAATTGCAATTTCAACAAATACAGAAATACTACAACTTCAGTGTTAGCAATAAGCCATTATGCAGTTACTAGAGCTGTCTAACCTCACCCGAATGCTCCCCTTACCTATACAATTATTGCTCTAAGTGTAAGGTGATCCCTGAAAACGCCAGATCAAGGAATCCACATTGTTCCACCATTGACCTAAAATTAGTCACCTCTGAGGGTGGGATATTTATGGGATTTTTATCTTATTAATAAATAAACACATACTTAATTTAATCCATTTAAGTTTATGATTGTTTATATATTACGAATGATATTATTATAAAATATACAAAAAAATAGAACCCACAACCTCTTCATTGAGAAGTGTTAATCTTATCAAGTCAGCAAACCATAAAATAAAACCTGCACAAAACATCCGACATCCGAGGTGAACCCTGAGGTGGACCCTGAGCGCTTGTTGACATGTTTTCCGATAATAGTGAATGGAGAGAGAGACTTTATATATAGTAGTATGTGTGTTCATATAATTTCAATGTCTCCCACAATTGGAAAAAAGAAAAGATGGACGAACCGAAAAAGAAAAAAAGATTACAGATACATTAAGATAAAATAACAAAACTGCATTCAGAATGGCCTAAGTTTGCAATCCTCAAACCCCGCAACCAACAAACACTCTCAATGACCACCAGCAGTCTCTCTCTTTTTTCCCTTCAACCAGACAAAATTAAACGATAAATAATCGCTCGTAATATACATATTCTACATAGTAACACTTATCATCCACCTCCACGACTTTTATCCTCAACTGACCAGAACATCGCATTGCCAGAAAATCCCAAGCCAAATGAACGACTGAAATACACTATGAAAGAATGGGTAATGAACATTAATAGACACCAAACCAAACCAGATGTAGCAACTCTTCACTCGAAAATAACGATGAGAAGAACCAGACAGATATCCAAAAACTAAGAGGAGAGTATGGATTGCAACGCCAGCTGTTGTTGAGGCTGCAAAGATGAAAACGTTGATGCTAGAGTAGAAGGCGGCAAAGTCTGTTGTAACTGCCTTATAAGATTGATCATTCGACTGGCAGTTTGCTCTGTTGCAAATTCCTTGCCTGCACATAGAACCTACACAAAACACCCAATCACCACAATGAATACATGAAACAAAAACCACGCTGTCCAACCCAATCTTGGCTGATAATCTAGTCTGAAAATCGGACGGGCTGAATGGCAGGTCAATTCCTAGGCTATGCACTGCAAAAATTGAACTCTGTAACCAGAACCTGGGGTCCAAGGTAAAACTACTCCTGACCACACGCTTTTCCAGTTTTGTAATATTAAAGGGTGAATCCAGAGAGATGAAAACCAAGGATTTGATATTTCACATTTCCAAACATCCATCTGCTAAATGAAACAACACTAGTAGCTTAAGACCACATAAAACCCATGCCATGATAATTTGGTACACATGTTGCCAATGCCAGCCAGCAATGCATCTATTTGTGGTCTTAACTTCTAAATCAATGTGAAACACCCCATACGTAATAATCAAGGTTTAGAATGAGTTGGAGAAGACTAGCGAAGAAATCTGAACTTAACAGGAACCGGTTGAAAATCAATGCACAAACCCCACACAATGTACAATATATGGTTTAGTTAGGCAACCAAATGTGACAAGCAACCCATCAAGTGGTCCCCACTCTACCCAATGGGGTCAGCCTCGCAAATCATAAATTCACATGGCCAAAATGGGGGAGCATGGTAGAAGGGAAAGAACAAAATGCCCATGAAAGTATCCCAAATAAATAGATGTACCTCGGCAAAGACAGCAACAATCTTGGGAAGAAATTGATTGTTCGGGCCCAAAAGATCCATGTCAGACCTGTAAACATGATGATTAAAAGTGAATTTGAACTACTCCAAGAGCACACCTAAAGAAAAAAAAGGGTCTTTACAACTAGGTTTAACAAAGAAGCATGGGATGAAGTCATAATATGTAAAAATGAAATAGTTTAGTACCTTTCCACCATTGAGCAAAGCTGTTCATGAACAACTTTGGCCTCAATCAAATCACCTTTTATTGGCAAGCAGCTTAACCAAGCAGGAACAACCTGCCACACAACACAATGACAAAAGAAAGCATTTTATTTTATTAAAATAATGGCTGGCCAAAGGTTTCTGTAATGTTAAATGAAATTAATGGTTAACAAGATATACTAATTCAGAATGTTACAGTTGGAAGTTTGAAAACAGAAATTAACACTCAGTTATCTTGAAGTACTTCACGCCAGAAAATAAACACTACATACATCAGACAATGATGGACAAACCTGAGCAGCATCAATACTTTCACGATGATACTGGCATATTTTCCCAAGAGCCGAGACAGCATTGTCATATGCCATTACATTATCCGAATGGAGAGCATTCGGATGCCTTATCACGACATTTAGCCTTGAAAGAGCTTCTGCAACATACAAAGCAGAGCAGTGTTTTCATACACAGAATATTTAAGTTCAAATACTTAAATACAACCGATGAGGGGCCCGACTTTTGAAAACATGCAAAAGAAGAGGAAAGCTACCTCCAACAAGAGGTCTGAATACAGATCCACCAAACTCTGCACAAATACCAATGCCATATACAGCTGCCTGTAGATTAAAAAAATAGTCACAGGAAAATTAACCCACTCCCCAAACCCAGAGAAAGGGATAAAGATAAAATTTAGCTTAAATATGAAAAAAAATTAATAAACAGAGGAAACTAAATGCAAAATGGAGGATCAGAATCACCATAGGTGTTGGTCATGACACAAACCTGCCGAACATCCGGATTTTCATCATTGCAGGCTTCCAATAGGAAAGGAAGGTATGTATCATAATACCTGTTCATCCATTCACAGAATAAACACAATGCAAAAACCCAAACTGAAAAAAGATTGAATCCAAGCTTAAATATTTTGTAGGGAATGCATACTTCAAAGCTGCTTCTCTACATTGCTCTGCAACATCATCAAAAATGCAAATCGCAATCCTCCTTTCCTCAGCTGTTTTATCTTTGCCCTGCATTGAAATGCATTTTAAGTAATTCAAATTGTGCAATAGTTCACTAACGCATTATCAGAATTTGCAAGACAAACTTGAATTCCTAAGATATCCAAGGGTGACAACAAAATTAACAGTAAAAGGCCCAATCAACTGAGTAAAGGATAAATGGTGCAACTTCATAGAGGTGACTTTTTATTGTTTTGAGACAAACTTTAAAAGAAAAACAGAATGAAAGAATGGGAAACAGATACTGGGCATCTCCAAGATAATTCTACGACTGCAGACACACATGTTCATGGCACTGACACAGTCTGAACGAGAAGCACAGATAATCATTAAATGCATGAACAAGAATCAAACAGGTTAATCAACTCCAGTCATTTGAAGAATGAGCAAAAGGAGATAAGAATTGGTTTATTTTCTAATTCAGATTTAGAGTTTGTTTAGGAAGCTGTATTCTTTTTCCCTTTACATATTTTAAGAAGCCCAACGCAATAAGCAGGCATAGAGAATGCAACATTGAGTTAGGTTTCAAGTATTGCTGGCCAAGCATTCTTTCCCTCTCTCCGTTTCTATATCTCCCAACTGACCTGATATTCTCTCAGGCATGATTTATTCTAGAATTCTAGCCCTTCTACCATATACTTAATTTCCATCTGTTAAGTCATACTTTGTTTATCGTCCTCTTGTTGAAATAGACTGTCCAAATATAAAAGATTTTTTTGATCTCCCTAGTGCCTCCTCCATTGACCATCAAATTTGGGGTTAGAGTCGCTACTTCTGGGCTACCCTAACAGCATATTCCCTACTGATTGGCCAAAATCCACTGAGATTGGGTGTTTCAAACTGAAACTTAAACATGATCCCTACCTACCTGTTAGGATCTATTTATTTATTTATTATTATTATTTTTTTTAATTTTGTTTCATCTGATGTTAATCCTTCTCAAGACATTAAGATGTTGAGATTTATGCATAAAATCTAGGATTGAAAGAAGTCTATATGCTGACACACTCTACCTGAACCAAGACTAATTTTCCACCCTTGCTGGTTGTCGAGAGGTTGGGGGCAACTTCATCAACATAGCATATAAGCATAATTCTCCTCACTTATCTTCTTTCCATCAGCACCCTCCCCTTTTTATCTTTACTCTTCTTTTTGTATTCTGTCAACTCAAGTTTGTCGCTATTAATAAATTCTATTCCCAGAAGAATTGATAACTGTGTTAGACAGGACAGTTAGCCAACCAGGCACTGCCCCTATTAATCATCTCAAGGATAATTGCTTTTTATTTTCAATTACAAAGGTAATCTTTCAGCACAAGACTACTCAAATACTCTTAATCAATCTCAATGCTGGAAAAGGTCACGAGACCACGAAATTCCCATGGTTCTTCTTTGAGACCCAACTAGTCAAATTAAATCTAGGAAACCATAGATCATGAGACCACAAAATTCCCATGGTTTTTCTTTGAGACCCAACTGATCAAATTAAATCTAGGAAACCATACTTTAAGCTCTCTCTATGGATAGCAGAACCATTACATGTATTCTAAATGAGAAAAAAAGAGAGGGGGGGGGGGGGTGGATGGCGAGGGTTCGGGTTTAAAACACACAAAACCTTAGTACTTGAACACACCTAATTCAATTAAAACAATTTAAAATATGCACAAATAAAATTAAAGCCATTTCATAAGTATCAAACATTTTGATGGTTCAATATAATACGGAAAACAAGACACTATACATTCTTACTATAACCCTTCGTTTGTTTGCAAGATAAAAAGGAGTGGGAAAAATAAACATGTGGAATCCACTGTAGTAGGCTGGGAAAATAACAGAAAAGGAAAGGGTTTTGTGGAAAAGTTGAAAATGTAGGTCCTACATTTTTTTATTTCCCTCCTTTACCCACAAAATTCCATTGAAGTTATAAGACTTCTAAAAGACACAGGGAGGGGAAAGTGGGATGCCACATACACAAGCTTCCTTAAATAGCTCATTTTCTCACCCCCATTGAACCAAACAATCTAGATTTTGAGAAAAAAATTACTTTTTCCCACCCCACTTCAAATTCTTCAAACAAATAGACCCTAAGATATTGTTTGTTTGAAAAAATTGAAGTGGGGGTGGAAAAAAGTAAAATTTTCCACAGAATTTCAAGACCTAAATTGTTTGGTTCAATGGGGTAGGAAACTGGGCAAACATGCTTCCTTAAATTAAGGAGGCCTGTTTGCTGACGTGACATCCCACTTTTCCCGCCCCATCCTTTTTAAAAGTCCTACATATTTGGTGAAACTTTATGGAAAAGTAAGGGATAATACAAGTGGGACCCACATTTGAAACTTTTCTACAAAATCCTTTCCTTTCTCCCACCACACTACAAATCTACAAGTGGGTCTAACATGTTTATTTTGCCCACCCCTTTCTATCTTGCAAACAAATGATGCCTAAGTGAATGTTGTACTTGCTTTTCACACTCCACTAAAATACTTATGGCTAGCAGGACTTGTAAACAAATTGGCAATTCATCACATCAATCAATGAGTATTAAAAGTCAATTAATAGCAGTAGTGGTAGTAACAAAAGTATGTCCAATAAGAAAACCAACAATAAAAGTGACAGTTTTGTAAATTGCAAATAAGTGCTCCAGTTGCAAATAACTATCACAAAAAGGCACATCTTCTTTTTGAAGTGCTATTAAATGGTCATAGATGCCATTACTGCATCATTCAATTGTATCACAGACTGATGTCATGGTACAAAATTCTGCTAGTTTCCAAGTCTTTTGACACTCATTGAAATAAATTCCTTGACGGGGATCTTCAATAATTTGGCTATACACCGAAAAGATGTAATTCAGTGAGATTTCAGCCATACCCATGGTGTATTTTGGCCATTCAGCAGCATACTTCAGTTTCAACCAAGATCAAGATCATAATTGGAAGTTTGAAACTGAAATATTAAACCCTGTGGGGCCAGGCCTCAGCTAACAGTGCATGCTACATCTAATCTTACTAATGAAACAAAAACTGTCCAACATCAACGCAAGTACAAATACAAGAAATGAAGTTTGTGTTAACTCGTCTAAGTGCCAAGTATTGAACCTTGGTGTGTTCAACTAACAACCCAAGCAACAACAACTGTCCAGAACCCTAATATTGACCCACAGGCTCATATCAACTTAAATAAAATAGCAATCTACTAGTAAAATAAATGAAGTTCTGCACCAACTCACCCACATAGGTGTTATATAGGATGAAAGCTCATCAAAGAAAGGTAAGAAAGAGGTTTTGAATGTTTTGATCAGTGTGCCCAAGCAATCACCAACCTGAAAGAGAACAGAATCAGTCAATTATGAAAACTTGGAAATTGAAAATAATGATTAACAAAGTAAATTGGGAACACACTTGATCAAAGACTTCTTCTTCTTGCTCATTTTCTTCTTTAAGCAACTCTCCTTCCTCTGCGTCGAAATCCTCTGCTTTGGCCCTTTCAGCTCTTTCTGCTTTTCTAGTTGAGCTAGCTGTTATTACTTGTTTTATTTCATCGACTATGGATCTCACTTGGCTTTCATCCAGAAGTGGTCCAGATATCTGAGAGAGAAGATGACAGTATAATTATAAAGTGAGATCATGGCTTCTTCCAAAACCAGCTGGAGAACAAGAGTACATGATGCAACCTCAAGAAAAAGTTTAATGTTTCTAGTAAGGATCAGAGACTACTTGATAGTTCAACAATTATTAAGAAATCATGAGATAATAGGAATTAGTTGGCGCCAAAAATTACCAGTGATCCAGTTAAAAAAATCTAAAGAGTATATAAGATGAATTTGACACAATATGCATACTGCAACCAAAGTTACAGTAGGGATAAACCATGCATAGTTAACCTATTCTGGAACTCTCAAGTCAGATAGGAGTCAAATCGAGTATAGTGTAAATTAAGATCTAATCTCAAACCCTAAAACATTATTAAATTCTAACCAAAATTTAGTTATTTCCCCCAGCTATAAGACAAAAAGATTCTCCTTTGGTAAAAGACCCTGGTAATTGAATCATTTCAATCTAGAAGTGTATTAAGTAGTTAACTCTAGCACTCAGTAACTCATAGTTCCTACCTTTTAACTGCTAGTGAACACCTCTAAACCTGCCTTTTCGCTAATCTATACAAAGTCACTCTTCCGCAAATGAATTCTACCCGTGTTTAATGATGTCATATTTTCTTTACACAATCTTCATTCATTCAGTGATTCTCTAAGTCACATCCAAAATCTGTCCCAACAATAGTTTACCCCAGCACTCCAGAACTTAATACCATACCTTAATTGGTGGTGAACAATCTCTAACCCTATACCCATCAATCTATTCTGAATGGTTGAATCTGTTACTTTCTTCAGCCAACTGGCCAACATCTTCCATCTATTCTTCTTAACATAGCTGGTTTGTTGCAACATTTAAAAAAGAAAGGAAAAGAGAGGAGGGCAGCAAATGAAAAACAAGTATTGCATTATATATATTTTGGGATTCCATAAATCAAAGAAATGCACAAACCTGAATACATTCGTTCAAAGCATCCAGCATGCTTGCACAAATTTCTGTCTCAGGCTCCTGACAGACCAATTGCAAGTCAGAGGAGGGATCAATAAATCCACAATAAGCACTAGATACAGAAAATGTCAAATGGGGTACAATGTGAGGAAACAAATGAAGATGAATCTATAGAATGACCTTGTGTAAAGCTTCCACCAGAGCAGGTATAATGTAATCAGACAATTGCTTAACATAAGACTCATTCCGACCTTGGGCTTGCCCCTTTTCCACAGCAAGTTTAGCTGAACGCAATAGCTCCGGCATGGCTAAATTTATTGAAAAAAAATAAAATAATAATAAATTAAAAATCTTTGAGTTACATTCAAGGATCATGAAAATGGCAGCAAAATATACCCAAAAAAATGTTTAATAAATTTATAATAAAACTAATACCCGAAACAGCAGCCTTCCTAACTTCTTCATGGAAATAAAATTTGAGAAGTGGAACTAAAGTAGGAGCAACCTGCACATTTTAATAATCCAGTTGATCAGTAAAGAAAAAAATCCATTTAAAAAAACCAAACAAAGTATAATTGCATCAATCACCAACCAACCTGATCAATCCATGGGTAGAACCCCTCCTTTAATTCATCTGCATAGCAGCATAGCATATTACAAGCGGTAGCTTTCTCCTCTAGTACACTAGTTTTGATACCTATCCTTTTATCTCCCAGAGTGATAGTCTCAATACTGTGATGAAAACACAGAAACTAAGCAAACAAATACAAAATCCTTGCACTAATTTAAAGGAAAAACATTTATACCATTATGAGAATGTATAAAAACGCATGACCAAAAAAAACAAGGATGTCATCTGTCTCATGACATGTAGAATCAAAACAATCTAGCAGCTTCTGTCTCTGCTACTGACAGGGACTGCCCCTCGGATACAGGCTTGCTAAGTTGAATTTTTATGGTAATCTAATGGTCATAGTCATATAGAATTAAATCAAACAACCAAGCTTATGGATTTGAAGACAAACCTTTCATCATCTGATTCATCAATATCATCATCAGAATCTGCAGATGTAATGGTGACATCAGGTTTAAGCTGAGCAGATTGAAGTAGTGGTGGCATAACAACACTCATGTAAGGGAGAAAATCCTGGCCCAGACACTTGCAGAGTCTAGCCCATGCCTGAGAGATGAGTCAGATGACAAGAGAAATTAAAATTATTCCACTACCACAATATATGGAAGACATTACTGACATAATCCTTAGATTACTTTAGGACATTGAAGAAACATACTTGTAGCATGTAACTTGTTGTCGGATCATCTGTCTCCATTTGAGACCCTTGCAAAGCCATAAGCACCTCCATGACCTTTCAAAAAATGAAAAGAAAAACCAAAAAATGAGCCCCACAGGCCTAGTAATTCCTACAAAAATCCAGTTTGATCATAAAAAATATACAATTGGCAATGTATGAAGCTCCAAAGCAACAAAACTACTGTTCATCATTCTCCAAGTCCACAGCCAACGAGATCTGTGTAGCATTAACTACAAGTCTAATTCAACTAGCACAAAAATTTTAATAGTCAACAGATTAGCAAGAACTTGAACTTGTTTCTGTAAACCTTTAAGAAATCAACAGTCACGTATTCATCAAAAAAGACCAAACACGGTGCATCCCATTTTTGCTGGGACCCAGGAGGAGTAGATTGAGGTGAGTCGAACAGTTCAGCATTTTTTGTGCATGCTGGTCACTCTCAGACTTAATCCAGCAGCACCCTCCTGGCAGCCTGAGATTTTAACATCTGACCAAGGGATTGCCCTTTGTTGCGCAGCTATCAAATCATAATATTTATAGATATATTACATAAGCAAGTAGACATGTTTTTCACTAACCTGCTTGGCATCATCTCTGAACTTCTCTTTTCCAACAGCCATTCCAACCAAACTAATGCATTCCATTGACTTCGCACGAAGCATGCGGTTAGACTTGTCAGTTGCATTAATCAAGATAGCTTTGAGATATGGCATAACGACATCGTAGTACTTTTGGAAGTGTTCCTATGGATGAATGTGAAGTGTAAGACTTCATCATTTCAAAGCAAAAAAGTCCATTACTAATAAAATAAGTGAGATTGCATTAACTACCTGTGATGAATCGGCAACTGAGGCTAAGGCTGTCAATGCCCCCTCCTGTACCATTTGCTTCCCATTCTGGACACAAACATACAATTTAGTTATCCTCTCCAACAAATAAACCTCAATATCCAGGCAGGCTTAAATGGCCATTGACATGTTTGTACATCAGTAAATAAAATTATGTAAGAACCTAAAAGTGATTCCCTCAACTGGATAAATAAGTCTTCGTTTCCAATTTTTGCTGACACAAAGTAGGCAAATAACTTCTAAGGAGATTTAACCACATTAACTGTTGCATTAGTTATCCAATTTGAAAGGCAATTTCACCCAGCTAACTGAATACCATTTCAGAAAACAGGTCATTTTAATGCTTTAATAAGTAGTATTTTCATTTTGGGTTTTGTTCCAAAATGAATCATTCAGGAATATACAAGGAGTACATAAGTAAGAAAATTCCATAACCATGTTTGCATGTGGGTGAAGAACTGGTATACTAGAATGAATGATCAACAAATACATACCTGTAAGAGTGTAAGCAATTTGGTTATTATCCCATCCAGGTAAGGTGTTAAGATGTCTGGTGTACAATTTTCACTGAAATTGAGGACTGCTGAAGCAGCATGTGCCTACAGAGCATAAGATAGGAATAATATTTTCACAAACAAAGGAATAAGATAGCCACAGATTACGCCCAAACCAAATCCCCCCCCCCACCACAAAAAAAAAAAAGAAAAAAGACAAAAAAAGGCAGGGCAAATTATATTCAGAAAAATGATACAGGTACATAGAATAAATCCCACAGGAGGCTTGCTTTCCATCTTAAAAGATATATAGAATGGTTAACAAATACTTTACTATAGTAAAAGGAACTGATAGCAGTATAAAAAAATGTATCGGAAACAAACAAGCAAAAGCACATGTAACTGGTAAAGGGCCACAATAAAATACTAAATGAAAACACGAAATTAAGCATAAATTATAACAATATACCCAACCATATGTTGGGACGGAATCATACTAGGAAGAGAGAAAATAAATAACACCCAAAATATAAAGAGAAACCTCATGGCAAGATCTTTGTTTGTTTCTGATGTCAAATTGTATTGCCGAAACGGTGGCAAACTATTAGTGCAATATAAAAAATTTCCCACTATACATATTATTAACAAGTATCCTTTTCATGAATGCAACTCCCTTTGATAGTGCAATATGGGCATGCAATGTGTTAGATCCTCCAAAACCCAGACAACTTCTTGTCCTGATATATTGGATATGGTACATAACCACCCATTGTCTGCTCAGCACATAAATAAGGCAGCTGCACAGCTAGAAGTCCATCCTCATTTAAATAGAGTTCTTACAGCATGTTCACGTTAATAGTGCCAGAAGTCCATACGTGTTACACTTCTCTAATTCCTTTATGTCATAAGGCTTAGCTTGACCTAGTGGAAAACCTACGTTCCATAATCTTAGTTCTCAGTACTTACTAGTTAACTCAGTTCAGATGAGGCCAAAGGCTGAAGAAAATCATAATACTCCACTATCCTCTCCCAAGATTTATAAGTCTCTTTCATTGGCAGATAAATCTCGAATATAACTTAATATATAGTGAGTTCCATCATCACTGTATGCACATACAAGCCAAAGCATATCAGTTAACCAACATAACAAACCAAAAGAAGCCCCTCCACACTGTTCACTTAAAAAAAAAAACAAAAAAGAATAGGTTAAATGATAATACCTACAAGTATAGAAAATGAAGACAGTTAAAAAATTGTTTATGGAAAATGGCCATTAGGCTTCAAAAGCTTTACCAGCTACAATTGGTCGTGACTCTGTTTACTAAGCAGATAAAAAGGGCTTCCCGTGGGAAAATGCACCAGAGCTATAAAGATGATACTATCCATTTCATAAATTGCTGATGGAAAAGCACGATGACATTGACAGCTTCTGCCAACTACTACACTAACATAGATGATTAATCGCATTCAGATTTAAAAGGGCTTTCAACAGTAAACTCTACCACATGTTTTGAAGCCACCGATACTAGATATGGCAAGGAATTACTAAATTACCAAGCAAAAATGAACACCTAATAATCATTCTCTCAGAGAGTGAAGAATCTGCATATTTGACATGAGAAAACAACCACCATGATAAGATCTATAAGCTTGCAGGGCAATAAATTCAATGTGGTTCATTCTTCTACAAAAATTAATAATGGTCCACAAGAAAAACCAGCAAGCAACTATAAGCCCACTACTCATCCAAAAACAAAACAAAACAGAAAAGCTATAAGCCAACCATAAACCACAAAGATTCACTCACCT
Source organism: Hakea prostrata (assembly GCF_041222555.1). Classification (NCBI taxonomy): domain Eukaryota; kingdom Viridiplantae; phylum Streptophyta; class Magnoliopsida; order Proteales; family Proteaceae; genus Hakea; species Hakea prostrata. The sequence goes on along the minus strand of NC_142609.1, from coordinate 50,048,389 downwards.
GTACTCTGGGATTTTGAAAATCGTCCATAGCTGTTGCTAGTGCAGGCAGCACACTTTGGTGATATTGTATTTGTAACTCTGGTCCCAAGTCCGTTGATAGTTGCCCAATTGCATTAATAGCCGCCCATCTCACACGGGGGTGGGGATCTTGGAATGAATTGAGAACCATGTTCACTACTTGCTCGAGATTTTTTATCATTACCTGCATCAAGTGTGGTAGAATATTTGGAAGATTTAAACACTATTGTTCACAATCAATATCAAACGAAGTGTAACTTAAAAGATGAAGAACACAGCAAAGGTATCCTTTTTAATCATATACTCGCAAGTAGTAAAACGTAATAACAAGAAGACGATAAACAGGAACAACTTTACAAAAAGAAAATTACTTTAATAATTATAAAAATCACAATGGCCAATATGATGATTATAAATTTTGGAATGAGAATAACTAAGTAGCTTAAATACCTTGGAACACCCCTCTGCAATCTGAGCCAGGGTAATCAATGCTGCATGGTGTTTCTGCCACTCAGGAGCGGCCAAGTACTGTGGCAAAAGCTCCGATGCAACAGGTACGATCGTATTTCCACCTAATGAGATAGACAAACGATCCAAGCACTCCTGGCCGACGCTGTAATTACTGGTCTCCCCAGCATCCTCATCTTCACTATCAGCATTGTGCCAGGCGGGATCATCTTCGATATCCAGAAGCATCTTCATCAGGATCGCAAATAATCTGCTTATGAACTGTGGCAGTTTTCGCATCATCCCAGGAGCTCTTTCCCTGGCCTCGGCGAGTGTGATCACGAATTCAATGGCAAGATGACGTGTCCCCTCCTCGAGGGAGTCGGCCTCTGCAATTTGCAGCATGGAGCCAACTACGTCGACCAGCTGCCGCCTCAAAAACTTGGGCTCCGATCCGGCCAACTCAATTAAAAGCTCGAGTGCTTCTTGCGCAGTTGCTTCTTGAGCACCGTTGAGTGCTTCCGTCAAAGTCTGCATCATAGCCGGCAACAGGTCTTGGAACCGATCACGGTCTGAGGGGCTGGACAGACACTGAATGAAATTAATAGCAGCACCAAGTGAAGCTATCCGTACATCGGAATTGGAAGAAGAAGCCAAACACTGGAAGAAGACGGAGTGGAGAGTAGTGAGGTGGGGAATTAGGGTTTCTCCTATGTACTGTGACAACTGGGCAAACATCAAGAGTGCGGATTCCTGAAGCCTAGGGGAATCGGAGGTGACACACTGGAACATAAAGGGAAGGAGTTCAGGCCAACCCCCGTCGGGAAGGATTCCAGAGGCGAGCTCGGAGACCGTATCACAGAGCTTTTTGGATATGGTCTTAGCATCTTCTCTCTGAATGCAGGAAAGGAGATGAGATTTGAGAGTGGATTGTGTAGCAGGAGAGAGACGCGGCCAGATATAGGAATCATCGCGGGTGAGCTGCTTCCGGAGGAGAATTGCAGACATGGCACGGAGCTCGGGGTGAGGGGAAGATTGAAGATGAGCGAGCTTGAGGGACAAGGCATCGGGATGATTCTGCTTGCATAAATTGAATATTGCCTCGGCTTGCGATCGTTGTTCGTTCCCAGAGGACATGAGATGGGAGATAAGGGTTTCAAATGGAGCAGGATCGGGGCCGAGAATGGCAGCCACCTGGGCTTGTTGGAGTTGAGAAGACTCTGAATCCATGGAAGTGTTAATTAGGGTTTTGGAGTGAGTGAAGGAAGCTGGGAGGGAGGCGATGAGGAGAATGGAATGGATATCAGATAGATAGAAGACGGAGGCGACTCTCTCTCTCTCTCCCTTTCTCGTCTCAACGCTTTGCCTCCGAAGCGACAGTGCAGAAGAGAAGGGTTTTTGTTGGATTTTAATTAATTGTATATAAAGCTCGATTAAAAAGGTGCTTTGAAGGGTTTTATAATTATTTTATTTTAGGGTAAAATAATTAAATACTGATTAAGATTTATCTATTTTGGAGGGAAACGACGCGGGTGAATCTGAACAACGGTGAATCGAACCCCCACGCACTGGCATAGGGTGATAGGGGGGGGGGGGATTTTGCAATTTTACGATTTTAGTGGGCGCTCGTTGAGAATTGTTGCATCGACTCGCGCGCGTGTGTGCATTGGTGGCCATAAGCCGTGCGTGCGACTACTACTTTACAGACCGTGTCGGTTGTATTCAAAACTACCGTTACGGTCTTACAGACCGATTTGATGGTCCTAGGATTTTGATTGCATGATGGGAATGTTCAGGTCAACTGAAAATCGACTAGTCAATTGCGAATCTTTCTCTCTTTTTTTCTTTTCTTTTTTTCTTTTTTTCCGTGTAAAAATAACAAATAAAACAACTTTCCCCAAACTTATTACCCAGATCAAAAATTATCTCCCTGAGACCATAAGTAAAATCAAGGAACAATATATCGGCAAAATTTGCCGAATTTTGCCTAACTCGGTGAGGAATGAAACAAAAGTGGAATCGAAATCGATTTATTGCATATCTCGCCAGAAAATTGGCGGCGAACTAATGAAATTCCAGGCGAAAATCGCCGGAATCTATGGGAGACGCTGCCTTAAACACTTTGCAATACCACTCAAGGTGCGATATCTCTTAATCGCTGTCTTCGAATCCTCATCTTTGCTAACTCCGATCATCTTCTCATCGTCATCTCCCGTAATTTTTTCCTGAAATTGCTGCCCTGTATTTTTTCTAATATGCTTTTGGGGTACCGGTGAGATCTGCTGCAGATATTTGAGAGTTGAGAGTTTTGAGACCTTATGTTCTTCACTCTCACTCAGAGCAGCCAAACCACATGTCACGAACACAAGTAGAAAGGTCGCTATTATTTCTACAGCTACCTGTTGTTTAATAGTTAAAGAACATCTATGATTTCAGTTTTGTGGAAAGAAAAGTTCTACCAGATCAATTAACTAAGTAAAATAAGCTGTTTTGATAATGGATTTATTAAAACCTTTATGAGAAACGCTGGTGGGTAGTGTTCTTCGAGTAGCCTCCGTCTGAAAGAAGAAGAAAGTTGGGAATTGGATGACCGGCATCAGCCAAGCAATCTCTGCGCCTCCCGAAAATGTCGGCAAAATCTCGCCGAGATTTCGCCAGTTCGCCGGGTTCGCCAGGCAGTGAACTGGCGAATCTCAGCGAGATTTCATTCCTTGAATAAAATCATGACTCAATTATATAAAATAGTTCTTTCAATGAATCACATTTTGATGAGATAAAACTCTAAACTTGGACAATTACATATATCTCATTCAACAACAAAAAACTAGCCACCAATCCAATTGTTAAGTAATAGCAAGCATAATAGGAAGGGAGACAAATACAGGTAAAAGAATATATTAATCTTAAATATTAGTACAAAATTTTTTTATATTGTACAAAAAAGTAGTCCCAGCCCCTATAATATATTAAAAAAAATAAAATAAATAAAAAAGAAAGAAAGAAGAAAGATGTTATGTATGATCCCTTAAATCCCTTAAGCGACTTAACCGGACAGGTAGCCCAAAGTTTTGATATACCCTAAGTTCGCCACCCAACCCTGCTGCCACAACTACAAGACCCCATGCTGTTGCTTGAATGAAATGACTCCCAGCATTGCTGCTGCTGCTACTGTCTTTTTTTGGTGAAAAGTTGCTGCTGCTACTGTCAAGCCATGAGAAAGATGAAGATGAAGATGAAGACTTGCCCAATGCATCCCCGGAAGGTGAATCACCATACTTCAGGTAACCAGATTCTGACTTAAAAGAGGAGCTCACATTAATGCCCAAGTCTGCCCTGGAAGCTGATTTAGTCAGCCTCTCATCCAAGCATGACGACGCTCTCTCTAATGTGTTTTTTTTGGTAGGAAGAGGTGGGAAGTTTCTTCTATTGCTGTAGTTGCTCATGCTTCCACATTCCTGAAGAAGTGGCAGATTTCTTCTACTACTGTTGCTGCTAATGCTTCCTAATTCCTCAAGACTTGAGCTTAAGGAATATGCAGATGGAACTAATGGCAAAATGGAACGTTTTGAGTGAGATCGCTTCGATTGTAGTGGAACTGTCGGTGATTCATATTTGATAGATCCAGGCCATGGAATTGCAACCGAGACATCTTTGCAATGGAATTGCTCATGAGACTTCGTAGTAATTACTCCTTTGCTTTTTCCACCTCCTACATTTTTCATCTCATCTCGCCTCCACAAATATATTTGAGAGTCTTCGCTTGCACTTACAACATATTTCCCATCGGCAGTGAACGATGCAGATATCTGACTACTTGTGTTGCGAAAGCCTGCCAACCAACAATATAAACTGAATTTGCACCAATGACACATACTCACATACCTATGGAACCCAATGAAAAGCATGGATTGGAACAGATTTGGCCATAAACTGAATCCCGCAAGCATGTTCATGAATCAGGATTTGGTCATATGTTCTGGTCTGGGTTCCTCAAAATTTACGATACCTACATATGAAAATTTTCACAACAATAAAGATAAAAAAAAAATAAATGATACCTCTAAATTTGTGAATGATATCAGAGCCATCAAATATCCGGATGCGTGAATCAGCAGAGGTTATCAGCACCTCTGATGGATTAGTCGGGACAAACTGTTTGAAAGGCAAATGACAAAACAGTATCAAGTTTTAGCATAAACTTTTAAGTGGATCATATCGTAAAAATAACAAGAAAGTGTCATTTGTTTCGGTAAAGCATATTATAATTATTGTTTGAAGATATAAGATATGAGCGAAGTGTATATTTTTTTCAATTTTCTTATGGGCAATTGGAAGGAAGCTAGGAGCTACCTCGAAACCAGTAATCTTTTTCCCTTGAGACTTCTTTTTGGTATGGAGCTCTATTTGACCTTTTTGGTTCAATTTATATTCTGAGAGATCATACAATTGAGAGGAGAAAAACAGATGTCAATGAAAATTAAGAGATAGAATTTATAAAAAAGGGTTTCACATCAAATCTTTATATCAATATATTCAATCTCCATATTAATAATAAGTTCCGAACATATCAACAACAATGTGCGAGAAATTGTAAATATTTACAAACATCAAATCAGAAAGAATACACCTGTTGATTTCTAACAACAATAAATTGAAAACTCTCTATCTGAACATTCTTATATCCATGCTATCTAATAACAATAGGAATTTATTCAATAGGACAACATGATGTACCAAACAAAGAGTTTTTGGAAACAAAAGGATCAAAAAGGATCATTCTGGACATGTTTTATCGACACTATTACCAGGAATTTGTTTAAGAACAATATGATAAACCAAACAACGAGCTTTAGAACCAAAATGTAATCATCGGAACAGAAACATACCTGCTGTGTCGTAGAAACGACAAGTCCCTTTATGTGAACCTACCAATGCAACCTTTGATGGGAAAAGAAGAAAGAAAAAAAGTCAGAACAAATCAAATACTTAACAAGTAATATCTGGAAGGAACATATCTAACTCAATCAGATCATTCCGCAATTTAACAATAAGTTTATAATTTTTAACCACCTGAAGCCAAGCAACAGTATTTAATTTAACTTCACTCACGTACCAAATAATGCTTGAAAAGAATGAGATCAAAATGAATATAAACGGACCTGTCCGTCAGGAGTGTAGCAAGTGGCAGTGACCATTTCATGAAGATCGGTCCAATCCACAACTTGTCGATCTGGTATACTCCATAATCTAACCTTTGCATCCAGTGAACCACTGATGAAGTAGCTATCATCCACTGGGTTAAATTGTATACAAGTAACTGCGAAAACGGGAAAAAAAATGGCAATGGAAGATAGACAAAATAAATACTGTATTATTATGTTCAGTCAAATCATAACCAACCATGACATGCATCTCACCATAATCATTGTGTGCAAACAGCCTCAAACAAGTTCTGCTTTCCATGTCCCATAACCTAACAGTTTTGTCCATTGAAGAAGAAAGTAATTGCTGCACAACCATAGACTTATAAATGCCATTGACTCACAAATCACCTACAATATAGTTTGGCAAAAATGTGTAAGACTATTCATTGGTGTAAGGATAAGGATCCGTTGGAATGTTAAGAGTCCCGCTCCAACTTGAATTGTCAAACTCCATCATCACAACACAGATACAATTCTAGCAGAGTTTGACAACCCTAGCAGAATTTCCCTGATCAGTATTTCAGTATCTTGTGTTTTGAGTTTTCTTCAAACATCTGTAATCCAAATCTTTCAAATAGAGAGGAGCAAGCATCACATTGAGTACTGCAGAAAGCTTACCTGAGATTTGGACCAAGAGAGGTCCAAGACACCATCAAGATGACCTTGGAAAGAACAAAAAGGTTTGTCCGAGAGGGAGAAAACAGTGTCTGGCATCATGACGTAGTCTGGAATCGCATCCTTCTTGCTGCTAGACGAAAACTTCCCTTTCCTCTTCTTCTCTGATGGCATCAATTGAGCCTCTCCCATAAGTGGTCGATCTTGCTGGTTAGCGACGACTGCACCTGCCATCGGATGGATTGGGGAAGATATACCAGAACCTTCTTCTGGCGACCTGGAAGTTGACGACATCACATCACAATCGATGACTTCCCACACATGAATTACACGGTCTTCTCCGGCGGTGGCAAGGTAATGTGCATCCTTGCTGAACCTGATTATCCAAATGGAGCCCTCATGAGCTTGAATTTCTTGTGACATATACAAACCTGTGAGCTCCTTGTATGATTTTCCTTGTTGACGGACTTTGGTCCATTGGGAAGGATTCTTCATGGACGCCCGGTGCTCCATTTCACCGATCAGTCCCGTTACCGAATTTGCCACTCCCTTTATGTTCTTCAACCAGGCAGCTCCTCTTCTCTTGCTGTTCCTCAAACTCCTTCCAATTCTAGGATTTTGATTCTGTAGATTCGTAGTGGGTTTCCTCTCAGTGACTGCCAACGTGAGATCTCTAGACACATTTTGTCTCCGCATCAATTCCTTGACAACTGGGGAATACCCGACACTCTTCTCGAATTCCTCTCTGGACAATTGCTTCCCTGTTTCGAGATCACTGACTCTGTTCCACATACCCTCTTCATCAAATTCATTAACGATGAATTCCTTTCCGGTGTCCAGATTCTTAATCAAAACAAACCCACTACCGTTCCCATTTGATGACGGGGGTGACAAAGATGCACCTGCACGGCTTCTACATCGACCAAGAGAATGACTAAGAGAGTTAGGGCTCTGCAGCTGCGATTTACGGTTACTTAACGACGAAAACCCCGAACTGCTGGTTCGGAAAAGACGATGCTTGGATGAAATACCGAGGAGATGTTCCGTTCTTTTTTGGGCTATGATGAATGAAGATGCCACATTTCCATCTGATCTCGACCTAACAATCAAGGTAGGAGCCAAAGGAGAAGGGGAAGGGGAAGGGGAAGGTTTTGTTTGCGTTTTTTGTTCACGTTCTTGTTGTTTAGAGACGTTGGTTGTGGGCGAACGTCGTGGAGAAACAGTGGGTTTGATGGAGGCGGCGCGGGCCAAACCCATGCCTTGGAGAAGGCGCTTGCGGCGTTCCTGGATGGAACCTGGTTCGGACATCCACATATCGTAGTCTTGAGACATTTTGGTGATTCGTCTACTGGATGATGGAGATGGATATGGAGATGGTGATGGGGTGAAGCCGCGGAACTCTGGTGGTGGTGGACCCGACATACATGAAGCGAAGGAGATGCGATCGGCGTCGTATTCTTCATCGGAACCAGAAGAGGCCATGTCCCTGGCCGTGACGTTCGACGTGCGATCCATGGACTCAAAGAACTGGTCGTCATCGTCTCCCAACCCATCCCAGTTCATCACCATCAATTTCCTGTCGGCCATTATTCGCACCACCACACAGGGGTGGAGGTGGGACAGGGGGAGAGAGAAGGAAATGTAGGGAAGGAAGGGAAGAGCTTTTTCTTTTTTTCTTTTTGTGTTTTTTTTTTTTTTTTGTTTTCTAGGTAAAGCTGATTGATGTAGGGAAGAAGAACCCTTTGCGCAGGGAAATCTGAAAATCTGTAACTGGTGGAGGTGAAGGTGTACCGTCTACGTAAAGAAAGAAGGAGACGAATGGAATGGTGTAAAGTAAAGGTGAGAGAAAGAAAGAGGAAGCAGTTTGATCGGTGTTTTGGGATTTTAACACAGGAAGGCCTTAAATGTAGGACGTGAAAGTGAAGAAAAAAACGTGAACGGAAGAAGTGAGTTTCCGTTTGTTTCCTCTTTGACTACTCTCTCTCTCTCTCTCTCTCTTTGCGCTGTTTTGCATTTTGTGGTCTGAAAGGGAAGGATCTAAACTGTAATTACAAAGCTGGCCAGGGTCCGGTTTTTGGGAATACAAGAAGACAATTGCGCCCCGGTGACGGTGTGGTAATGCATGCATGCAGTACACATATTCTATGACCTGACCTCTGTGTGTGTGTGTGTGTGTCATTGGATTTGGGCATCTGGCCCCCCCATGAACCCATGAAGGATACCATACCAACAGATACCCTATACGTATATCCAATCGTTGCCTTACTGCACAGTGAGTGAGCGAACGAATTGAGTGACCATGATAGATAAAAAGGGTATCAGAGTATATATATTTTTCTTTTTTTTTTTTTTTGGTTCGAAAGTTCAACGGCCACATCGATAGAATTGGATAGATGGAATGGAGATCCGTACAACAATACGAATCAATAATAGAACGTGTACATATTGGCTCAGCGGACACAGGTACTGAAACGTGCAACGTAAATCACGGTCTTTCTGGCCCATAGATGCCAGGATGCGAGGAAAAACAGGCTATCTGCACCAAAACAACCCGGGCCAAAAGCCAGACGCCATATAGATTTATATGCCAGTACCACCACCATAAACCATAGATTCCCTACATTATCCTTTTAGGAATTTTCCTTTCTTCGGTACAACTCTATGTCATAGACTCAAAGCCATGGAGGAGAAAGAAAGAAAAAATACTGTATCGAAAGTCATGGCAAAGAAGAGGCGAGGCACGTGAACTCACACCAAAGTCCCAACAGAAAAAAAGCCACTCAAATATCGTTGCCTTTAGCAAAACGATTCTTAACTACCTTTCTCAGCTGATTCCCATTGCATCAATGTATTGATAACGATTGCAGAAGAATCCTGACTCGTACAGGAGTGAGTAGCTTATAAGATCAGATTCTTAACGGTCGATCCTCCCAAGCTCTTGGAGCAAAAATTCGTTCCCAATGACAGGCGTATACGACTTGATAAGTAACAATGCACCAAATCCATACACATCAATTTCCCACATTAATCCACAACTCTGGACTCTAGCTACGCTTACCTGATTACGCGAACTAAATTCAATTTTGCACATTTAATACCCCTCATATCCAATCCCATCGTAAAGAGATGAAATGTGCCAGCAGGACCAAATGCCTGAAATGCAAGTAGAGCACATATACTAACCCGGGGCGGGGGGAAGGTGCCCCAGTCAACAACAGAGGCCATGGCAAAGATCATTCTTTAATCGGTTTCATATTGCCTCATCCCCAACTTGCTGATTGGTACTGACAAGAGGTCATAAAACCCTAAAAATCACATTTAGCAAGTGCAGATGAAACCCTACCATACCACCTGAGATATCCTATCAGGATGACAAATTCTGATTGTGTACTAAAACAACGGCTTAGGGTCTGCCTCATCCAGGCCAGAGACAGGCTCCTTACTTGGGGCAAGGCCAGCATTTTTTGATCGAACTAGGATGACCTGAGATTCTCACAAGGGTTATGAAAAGCCCATCCCAGCAGGAGCCTGTTGCAGGTCTCAAATACATCAGGGGCGACATCATCACTACTACCAAAAGTGAGATTATAAGTAGGCATTTATAATTTAACAAAGATGCAAATGCACAGTAAGCTGCCTTTATCAGTCATCTTAAGCTCCTCTTATAAGAAAGATATTCTAACGTTTGATACTTTGATAAAAAAAAAAAAAAAAATAAAAACCCGAGATCAATAAAAAACCACCAATTACATCTAGCAACAAAATTACCTACCAAAAACCATCCATGTAGACCAAACTCTGCAATAAGTTAAGAAAGCAGAAGCAGAACAAAAACCATCTCTAATGCAATTAGCACCCCTAGCCGACGCCTCTTAACGGTTGGCTTTAGCAACTCGCTCAATCTCATCCTTCTTCTTGATAGCATAACTATAAAAGAATAAATAACAAACTTAGCATACAAATAAAAAAACAGCAATCGAGCAAAAGCAGAGGACTGGGGATGCAGAAGGGGGGCGGGGGGGGGGGGGGGGGTTGACTAAACATATGTTTTGCCTTGTTCCCTATTATATTCTATATATTTATATTCATATGGATTCTGATTTCTGTTGAAATTTTATGCAAAAGCTTCACTCCCTAATAGTTGGTAGGTTCCAACTGAAGCCTATTCCTGACTCACTCCAGTATTCAGCCCAAAACTATTGTCAGGAATATTCAGCCAAATGGACTTCTGGTTTCTGTACCTGTTGGATGATCCCTTGGCAGCATTGATGAGCTCATCAGCCAAGCATTCTGCAATAGTCTTGATATTTCTAAAAGCACTCTCCCGAGCACCAGTTGTAATAAGATAAATTGCTTGGTTAACACGCCTCAAAGGAGAAATATCAACAGCTTGACGTCTCACAACACCAGCAGAACCAATTCGAGTAGCATCTTCTCTTGGTCCACTACAAGAATCGTCAACAAAAAGAAACGTCTAAGACATAGCAAAATAATATAAATGAATACACACAAAGGGTATACTTCCAGCTGCTTACCTGTTGATCACTGCATCAACGATTACTTGAATAGGGTTCAAGTCTGTGAGGAGATGGATAATTTCCATTGCATGCTTTATGATGCGGACAGCCATTAGTTTCTTCCCATTGTTCCGCCCATGCATCATCAGAGAGTTGGTCAACCTCTCCACAATGGGACACTGTGCCTTCCTGAATCTTTTGACTGAGTATCTCCCAGCTGTATGTGGTACATAGGTGGCATGCTTATTTGCAGTCACACCAATGTAATCCACCAAAGAAATGTCAGCGACCTACAAGGAATCCCAAGAATATGATCAAATTCTATGAACAATTCATGACTTGGAATACTTCTTTTCACCATACGAATAATGGTGGAAAATATATCCAATGGCTTCTAATGCATGTTCTTTCTCAACTCTTGCCTACAAAGTTCACTTTTACAATCCACAACTTCTGTTGTAACCATTTCTTTTGGGGATCATACTCTAGAAAATAAATACCCAGCCGTTGGAACAGAACCAATAAAAATTTGTCAACAACATTGCTGGAAGGAGCTGTCATCATAAAGTGCATAGTTGAAGACGACAACTTACAAAGACCTTAAAAATCAAAATTTCAACTAAGAAACCTTTTCTTTTCCAACCACGAATGAAAATGAAATAACAGGAGGATGGCAAGCTCCTACAACTCATTATTGACCCTTACAACACCAAAAGCCAACAAGCAGTGTAGTTGATAAACCAAAAACTATGCTAGACCTATCAAACCTGCACCACTAGGTGTAAACCTTTCAATAAGTGCCTCCTTTGTCTTAAATTACCCAGATGAAGAAAGGAACCGAGACTGAACTATTCTGCTATAACACCCTTAATTCATATAAATTATTTTTAATTTAATTATACCACCAGCATCAGAAGCCATACAATGAACCCCTCCACCCACCCATTCCCCCCCCCCCCCCAAAAAAAAAAAAAAAACTAAGAAGACTTTCTCTGTATTCCATGGATCAGAAAGAAACATTATAAATAAAACTTTTAATGAAAACATCCATTATCTACTCTTGTCAAATTTCTACACATCCAACTATATAAAGATTGCTTTACCATTCCCTGGATTTACCGTGCAATTATTCATTTTCATTAGACTGATATAAGCTCAACAACTATTATGAACACAGTTAACTTATTCTCAAGTGTAGAATTATCATTGTCAAAACGAAAGAGGGATTCCATTTTGTTCCAGGTGAGATTATAAATGTTCCAATGGATCTCCAAGTGTATTAGATAAATAGACTGATCTACATAAAACACTAATATCTTTCGCACAGATAATTGCATATGTTTGCTTTCTGTCTCGCTTTTCTATTTTCTCCTTAAAGAAACAGTCCGCCAAATCAGGCCTTAATCAACATCTTCAAGTTGCACAACCACCACAGAATGCCAAATATCTTTATTCAATCTGTACCCAATAATACAGCATTGAAGCAAAGGCGCATTTTATTCTGAGCAAAAATTATTACGCTTCACAGAAAGGAGAATGGTACATAACCAATTACTGAGGTATTCGAGTTTTTAGGATGTACTGCTCAGTCTTCTTCTACAAATCAATAATCACCAATAATTAAAACAACAGGTTCTCGAATACAAGTTGAAAGAGAGTTTGTGAAGCTGAAATCCTGAAAAAAATATAAAGTTAAGATAGGGCTTAGGGCTGTTAAGACTTATAAACGCAGCAAGATAAACGCTGAAGACAAATAGAACAGAAAGAAGTATGGCTATCGGAATAAACTTGATACAGCGGGCATCAAATTCAAATATTTCAGGAGTTTCACCTCCAGGATAAGCTAGGATAACAGCATTCAGTAAATTTGTCGATACCGGAGAAAAAGAATAATGAACGCTTAGTTATGGTTACGGACTAGATCTAAGAATGAAGAGAAACAAACCAGCAAGTAGATGCGTGATTTCGTGGAGTCTGATGGGCTCTCAATAACAGGAAACTTCAGGGATGTCAAAACCTAAGTTGCTACTATGCATGAAACATTCCCACCACAGAACACACTGAGATCAGATAAGGGAAATAAACCGAATCTGTCATTTCTAAGGATCCAGAAAATTATCTAATCAAAGTCATGCAAGAATGATATGATTAGGGTTAAATAGATGATAAGACAAACCTGGACCTCCTCGAAACTCCATCGGTTGAAAAGCTTCACTTCCTGTTGAGCTACTACCGCCATGGCCGCCTACCCGCGCAGGATTTCTGGTTTTCTTCTAAAGGACTAAAACCCTAAATTGCCTGTAAGCACAAAACAGACAAATAAGAGAGGCTCGTGAATCTCGACCTTCACTTATATATATATATATATATGGTGATAATCGAACGGGAGAGTTCCACACGGGGTTGCTAGCTCTAATGACCCTAGATCTATAATTGGCCTTTATGTCATTCCCATCGACGTGGTTCAAACCCGTTCTACAGTGTAATTTGGTAGTTCTTGAAGCATTGGGAGCAAACTCAATTGAAACCCTTCTTGCTCCCTCGTGCAATATGGTAATAGCAAAAGTAAAAACCTAAGCCGAAATATTAAAACCAAATTAACTGGCTGAACCAAAGCTTAATAGGCTGTATTTGGACTGAACAACCTCAGCCTGCACTAGTTCGGGCTGAGCCAAGCCAGCCCATGTGTTGCCCGCTAGCCCAAACCTGAACCAACCCGTTAAACCTATTATAAATAAATAAACTAAATTAAATTTAAATGTAAAAGATAGAAAAATCCCCAAATATCAATTTGTTTTCTTTAATTGTTTTGCTTTTGAATATTCAAATATGTAAACAACAAGCTTGTCAAAGCCTTCCATTTAGTAGAAGATTCAAGATGCCAATTTTCTTTTGTATATTAGTTATATAATTTTTATTTCTTTGTAGAAAAAAAGTTTTTGGTTTTGAACACCGGACACAAGAGACTTGGAGAGAACTTAATGCTTATATGTGTTCATAAGCTCTTGATAAATTTCACATATCAACAAGATATTTAAAATATACAACCATTAGTAAACCCTATTATAAACCATTACATAAACCGTTAGTCAACCCGAATCCAAAATGCATCGGCTCGAAATCATTATATTCTTAATGAGCTATATTTGGGTGAGTGTTTTTCAGCTCGAAACTGTTAAGCCCAGCCCGAAACTGGCCCAACCCAAACCGTTGACACCCTTGACTAGAAGCATTAGAATTACACAGTGCTAGTGCTTTTACCCAACCCTTGAGCCCACTGGATAAATCCTTTTTATTGGTTTTTAAATAATTGCCCGGTCGGTCCCACCGTAGTATAGGTGTTTACCAAAAGTGGGTCAAAAAAATTAACATCGGGCAATACATGTAGGTTGTAATGCATAGACATAAAATCATGGTTTAATGTATCCTACGATACGATTACGATTGATACATGTCCATATTAGATACGGTCAACACCATACATGCCGATATGTATCTCTCTTTTGTTTCTTTAGGCATTTAAGTTGCACCAAAATATATTGACTACTATAATATAATACTAGAAACAAGACAATAGTCTCTCAAAAATACCTGATCGATACAATACTTGAGACCAATACTTTGTACCTTTAAAATTCAAAATTCAAACTTTAAATGAATATTAAGGACAAATATATCTGATACCAAGCAGATCAATTTTCATATCCATACCAACCATTCTGATACTGTGCACTAAAACCATCTTCAAGATTCATGTATTTGAAAAAAAGGATCGAGGTACGTCCAAAAAAGTTTGATAACAGTTTTATTTGCAGTTGAATCATACAGAGAGGCCTATCATGTTCACCACAACTGAAGGTCATCCTCCCTTCTAATTTGTGCTGCCTTATCTGTTTGTTTACTTCCATTAATTGAAATATGACCAAGTTGAAAGTTGAAACTGGCACAAGCCTTCCACATCTTGGAAAGTTGTAGCCTTTTGTATATACTTCCACTCAATGGCATCAACAAGGCCAAGTGAGATTAGTCCATCAATGGCTTAAGCTAAAGTTCAGTGTCGCTCCAAAGCTAATATTGTTCAGAAAATATTAAAAAGGTGGGAAACCTTATTTGATAACATTTTGCTAATATAGGGAGGTGTGAATCCAATGTATTGTATGTTTCACGTATTCCTTTAGAGCTAAGAGAAAAATGTTACCAGACGGTAATATAACAAAAATGATAGGTGGAGCCGAACGTAAGATAGTGAAGAAACAACATCAGTGAAGAGAAACTGAAGACGTTGTGAATTGTGGTGGACAGAATAAAAATTATAATAAGAACAAAAATGATGCAATAAAGAAAGAACAATGTGGAACTAATTTAGGAGTAGTTCAAGTACATAAGTTGCGAGAACAATCATCTGAGGGACAGAAACTTATGCAATGGAGGCCTTTCAATGCCCAAAGATGGAGGGGTGAATTAATACTCATTAAAAGCAAACCCAGTGCCAAAGGCTTCTGCACTAGCACAGTCTATGCCAGGATAAGCTTAAAATCTACTTTAGGAGAAACAGTGATGGAAGACATGGCGTAGCTTAGAACAAGTGTGGTTTTGAAAGATGATAGAAGTAAAAAGATCTAAATGATCAACTACGTTGAGATAGCAAGAGGCTTCATCAAGTTATTGTTTCAACACAATCAACGTGTCACATTACCTATCATTCCAAAAATAAAAATAGAAAAAGCTGAGACATTTTCTAAACTTTCTGAGATTTTTTGTGCCACACCCTAGGATTTCATGGAGATAAACAACTGCTATGTTTTGCTGGCTGTCGTTGATAGCACTGTATCACAACTAAAACCAGAGACAAATCAGAAAGTTACCTTACATGGGAGGAGTCATGAATTGAAAGTAGAGGCAGGTTGGCTAATGAATTTCAGCATGACCTGTGTCAACAATGTTACAAACTTGAAGCCATCTTAAGTTTACAAACAATGGATAAAATTGTTGGTTTTCATTTTCCACAAGTTCAGCACCCAAGCCAACTGATCTTGGAGTCCAAACTCTAGTTTTAACTTCGGATAACAACATCTCGAAAATGATTTCATGGAAAATGCAGAACTATTACTCCCCGACCAGTTGCTAGGGTTCAATAAAATTGACTAACGTTCCTGCAGGGGTATTAGCCCAAGATGCATTGCACTGTCAACTCAATATAAAATGAACAATCTAAACCATAGAATGAATTGCATTCCTAATGCCCGACTTATTGAGGTAAAGATCCATGTTCCTCCATGTTCAGAAAGAAAGCAGAACATCAGTTTGTTTGGAAGGATCTTACACTCCAGACATCATTCAGGCACCAGCTATAATATACGCACTGCCACAAAATCTGCTACTGAATCCCTCCTGGGAGTGGAAGCACAAAAAGAAGTTCAGTAAAGATCAACCATTTCCATACAATCATATCCAATGACCCTGTAAAGACAAATTGGTCCTCCTATTTGTGGATTAACTTTGTGAGTTCCATCAGGGGCACCAGTCAGACTTCTCTTTTGTTCCATGAATTTTCACATCAGGTACAAGTGGGCTTTCAAGGAATATCAAGGTATTACAAGTTGCTCAAACATTTGCAAATAGGCTTAATCCCTTTACCCTCAGTCCTGGTTTTACTCCATTTAGATGAGCTTTGCAGCAACAAAAGCTGTGACATATATGAGAAAGAGGCCCTCAGTTAAATTATCAGGAAATCTTAAACAGATGACAATAACTCGATAAGGAAATCCAACTGTGAAGTTCGACATCTGCAACATAATGAACTCTTGCACCTGTGGTCTAGTTAATCTTTTTACAAGCATGTGGCAAAAGCAACACGGCTGGTGAGAAATGTAAGAGGCCAGGCAAATTTTTTTATTTTTTATTTTTTATTTTTATTTTTAACTAACTTCTAGGAGATCTTAAATAGGGGAATGAGTTATCATACACAAATGAACTTGATTTGCTGAAAACCATGAATACAAAAAGTAAAAGCAAGCAACCCAAACAAGAAAAAAGAAGCTGCAGAGTATAGGTAACCCAAGAACTGGATCAAGAAACTGAAATAAGCACAGGAGTTCTCAAGCAACTGACCAACATGTCTTTGGCTGCAATCCCTTCATCTAAATGAACCCCTAATTACACGTTGTCCACAACCAGGCTCAGCAAGTATTAATGCCATCCTTGCAATCCTTTGTCAGGTTATAAAATGTCTCTACTCGAGTCTTAGCCCTGTACAGGACCTCAGTGTCCACCGCAACTCTCATATACCCATCAAATTCAACCGGGTGCCCATCATTCAAGAGCGTAGTCTCATTGTACCACTCACTAGTGTTTCCCCACAATTCTTTGTAATCGTCAAGCAAATGAACCTTATAGTGGGACCTCAGCCTGTCAAAATGATTATAGAATGGCTCATTGGTGGCAATGTACAGGTTGCGCCAAGGCTGAATGATCCCTTTAAGCTTCTCAACAAGGGCATCTGGGTCAGTGTCACTTTCCAAATGAGGCCAGAGCTCCTTATTCTTAGCCTTTTCTCCTCGTACAACATGAACTGCATCAAAATCCCAGTCCATCCGACCACTAATCTCAGAAACTATATTCATAAGCCTCTTTGACTTCCACAAGGCATGCCATGGCCTCTGCAAATACTTTGCAGCCGGCCCTTCACATACTCTGTACCAATAATTTTCTGGCTCAGGTGCATCAAATTGCCTCCATATGATTGTGCTTTTATCTTTCCTTAGCTGCATTGGCGTAATCTTGTGGCCTGCAACCTTTCTCACTGGGATTTTTTTCTTATGGGCCTTGTCCAATTTCTTCCAATCCCTGAGAAAATCTCCTTCCTCAACAATTGATGCTTCTTCCTTGAGATGCTCAAAATCAAAATAGTAGCGGAAATCCTTGCCCTCTTCATCCTTGTTACTTGGATTATAAGTCGCAGCCAAGCAAATACTCAGATCCATCACAAATGTTCTGTTCAGATATTGTGCCTCACCAAGACCACACAAGAAACTCCACATGTAATGGTTCATACCTTTGCAGTAATCTCCTCCCCGAGAATAATACAAATATCTCCCCTTTCTGAAAGCAGCCTCGGACTGAACAATGGGTATCGTATCATTAATCTCCTCGTCACGTATCGATGACGAAACCTTCGGAGCTTTGCCATTCATCGAAGCAGAACCCGAAGTATTACGTTTCGGCCTCCTGGCATTAACCCCGGAATGCCAACGGCCAGCTTTGGCTACCTCGTAGGTGCAGTTGTCTCCAATGCGAAGCCTAAATCTCCTGAAGTCTCTATACTTTCGCCAAGACTTCTCCTTTTTGTTCCGAAATCTCCAAGCCACGTCACACTCATTCGGCTTTGATCCATTTACAGGGGTCTGATACCTTAGGAAGACGATGGACTTGAATACCTTGAGATTGAACTTCTCTATCGCAATGAGAACACGCGGATCCGAACAATTAACTTGGTTCAAGTTATCTTCACAGTACGAAGTGGTGTTGGAATCAACAATCTTCTCCTCAGACTTGTTGATGGTGCTGGTGGTAATGGGAAGCTCCGAAGCAGCAGGAGAGATGGCAGGGGCGAATGCGACCAGATCCTCGCCGGTCTGGATTATGGAAGAATCGGTTTTGAAAGTAGCGTTCTCTACTTCCGTGAAAACCTTAGTGAGGGCTTTGGAGGAATCAAACCAGGGATCTGGAGGTTGGTATGTGATGGCAATTACAGTAAATACAAGAACAGAGAAGACAAAGACGGAGAAGCAAACATTGCTGATAAGTTTAATTAGGTTTTGCCCTACAGGCTCCGTTGAAGTCGCTTCTTTCATGGAACTTCCTTCTAGTTGTGTGATTTGATCGCTTCAAACGAAGCCCCAGGTAGGAGAGGAGAAGAAGGATTCGGAAGATAAAACTAATGAACACAAACAATGTAGATGAAAAAAACGATGGATTATAGGAGCTCGTATGGTTAATCGTCACTCACCATAGATCGCTGCTCCTCCTATGGCTGGACGAGATCTGCTTCCTCCCGCTGCTCTCTTGGCGTTTTCCTTTTTGGTAGAAGCTGTTCCCTACGCTTAGCTTTCAAGAAATCATTTTTATTTTCTGGCCGTCACCAGATTCACCACTGAGAGAGACTGAGAGAGAGAGAGAGAGAGAAAAGAGGCGTCAGAATAAAATGGCGCGTGCAGTTTGGGTCGTGGTTCAAAAAATCCGGATCCGGTTTCTCAATAAATCCGGACAAAAAAATATAGGGATCAAATTGGAACCAGAAACCAGTCACGGATCCGGGTACCCGATAAATCTGCCGAAGTCATATCTTTGGCGTAAAAGACAATTTATCCATGTTCTAAAAGTCATAAATTATTTACCCATAACACCAAAAAAATACAAGGCATAAATTATTTGGTAGGTGAGGAATCCATTCACAAGATTAGTGGTAGCTGAGACTTATAACTCAATAAGTCACCTTTCTCTTAAAAAAAGGGAAGATCGAACTGAAATCATATTCTTAATTTGGTCTTCTCATGAAAAGTGAAAAATGGAGCACACCAGTATTAGGACAACTTGCATCATCAATCAGTGAAGGAAGAAAAACTTTCACAATCACATTCATAATTTGATTAATTTTTATTTCTATTTTCTCGTACGTTCTTGGTTACATGTCGATTCTATTGGAAGATTATCTTCAAACAACCGGCATAGAGGAACGGTCAAGTACAAAGAATACCAACAGAACATAGATTCAGTAACAAGAAGGGAATAAATTAAAAGGTAATCTCATTTAAACATGTCCAAGTGTTTTTCTCCAACGAATATGTACCATCAATTTTCTACAAATCATCTTTACATGGCCTTTACAAGAAGAGGCAATCATCTATCTAGGAAAGTTTTGTCTAGACAAATTAAACGACAACATCTACACTAATTAAAGAAAATTTTCTTTAAGAAAATCCTAGAGAAGGAAGCAAAGCTCCATTCTACCTCTCATCAGCAATATTATTGTTACTCTGCCATTCCAAGCATAACCTTGAGAAAGCTGAAATAAAATACACTTTATTAATCAAAACATTAATTATTGTCAAAACATGCATATGGGTAGTAAAGGAAGGCAGCTAATAGTGCAATAACATATATCAACCTAGTGGAGAGTAACCTTTTCGATGCTAAATTTGCTAATTTTCTCATATATTTGCAATGAGACGTTCAAATGATAATATCAACCTTCAATAAGGTCATTTTGAATTATATATTCAGAGAGTAAATACGAAGCAAAGAATCACAACCACCCAACATTGAATTCAAAGCTTTAAAATTATTGGTGATGTTAGTTGTTGGGGGCAGTTTTCTTCTCTTTTTTCTTAAACATGTCAAAACACGCACAGCTAGACCACAAATCAAGGCAACAACCGCTGTCTTTATTGGCCAGAATTAAAGATAATGTTTACCGCTCAAGTTTTCTCCTCCTTAATTTATTAACCGGCCAATGAACATGCAAACCTACAGAAATCCACCATGCATCACAATGGTTTCATAAGTACAAGATGTTCATGCTTATGTTTTCCATAAACATATAGAGTTCAAATCAAATTCAATGAGTTTCTCTTATGTGCCAAGTATGAAATTAAGAACCATAAAACGATAACATAGAACTTGATCACCAAAACCAGAAAGTTGCATTAATTTCGACATCTTAAAGTAATTTTGATCGAAACATGCTTGTATGAAGTGAAGAAATTCGTATATGTTTGTAAAATTAACCTACTTAATGAAAAAGGACAAGAAATTCAAAAATACCATCTGCACAACACGGCTGCAGTTCGTGCTCCACTGTAGCAAATAAACCAAACCAGCATGATGACCAGTGAATCTAAAACAGTTAAAGAATTCAAAACATAAAGACTTTCTGCAAAAAGTTAAGAAAAAAAAAAACAAAAACAAAAAAACAGTAGTTCTACCTTCAATGTGCATACAGAAAACTGTCGGCAACCAGAGGTGCCAGTAAATTAATGAGAATTAATGTTTGGGATTGTGTCGTTCTCTTTCATAGCTAGCTTTGATCAATTTCTTGATCCACTTACTTTCCAACTTAATTATTGAACTCAATGTATCTAACATGTGTAGTCTCAAAAAGAAATAATTAGAATGTAAGAATCTATGTAGTGACCTCATTTAATTTGGGACAAGGCTTATTGTTATTGTAATAAAAATGAAAATTTGTTTTCAATTGCAAGTCTATTCGAATACAAATACCAAGTATTGATGGTTTCCTCCGGATACTACACCTCAAAATTAAGAACTTAAAGAGAAAGAAAGAGAGAGAGGGAGATCAAACTAAAGGATACTGAATATGTATTTTTCCCACCAATCCAACCCGTATGGTCCGAAAGTGACATTGTATAGGTAGATCTTACGCTGAATCCAGTTCATGGCTTTTAATCTATGAAGCAACATAACAAAATAAATACATAAAATAAGCACATATGTATTGCCAAAAATCTGGAGAAAGAGAGAATAAATCTATTAACGTAATTAAGCAATCTCATATTCAAAAAAAGAAGGAAATGGAATAGATAGATTAATCGAGAACAGAAGTGAAAAAGATGCAAGGATTTAACCCAGTTTATTTATCAAACCGTCTTATTTCAATTTGTTACATGTTTCTTCAATTCCGGCAAGAATTTATTAAAATTTGTTTATAATGATTGATCGAGAGATGTATGACTCAAAGAACAGTAAAAGATTTACAAATTATAAGTAAGTGACTTATAAACTATGGACTCACTAACTGAGGATCGGTTACTTTAGTAACCAAGAAACAGACAATGAATTGACCGAGAGAAGCTATGTGACGTTTTTTCTTTTTCCGAGTTTTACCAAAACTGTTACTTAAGTTGGACTTAAAGTTTTGTCTACCTACTTTAGTAGCAAAAATTATATACTGTTTAGACTGGCTCTTTTTAAAAATTACAAATTACTCACAGTTAGATTTTGATCATTTTAATACAAATCTATTTTTACCGAGTAAAAAAGAAAGAAAAAGAAAAACAACCAATAAATATATCAATAGTTGATGTGCCATACAATTTACAAAGTCTGCAGTGAAAGAAATAACTGCCATCCAGAAGTTGTTACCCGTGGGCCGTGGCCATGAATAAATCATAACCTTCAATTTTCAAATACCTAATCCTTTTATATGTTTTCTTTAATTAACCTAATTTATTTATAAAAAATAAAAATTATAGGCTTATGATTGATTTACTAATGAGAAAATTGCTTAACAACATGACAAGAAAATTAAAAAAATGTAATTGCAAGACAAGCAAGTAAAATCTATTAATTATGAAAGAAAGTGCTTTTTTATTGTTTTAAAGAACCATTTGTGTTAAGGAAATAATAGAAGAAAAGTCATGGAACTGATAAAGCAGGGGTTTTTTTTTTTTTTCTTTTGGGTAGAAAAAAAAAGAGGGTTTTGTTTGAAAGATGTTGAGAATTGACTATTGAGATTTGAGAGGCTAACTAAAATGGAGCCCCCAATAAATAGGTGGGATTCCCACAAAAAGGAAAAGAAAAAGAAAAGAATTGAGTATTGAGTATTGAGAGGCTAACTTAAATGGAGTAAAGGGTCCCACATAATGCCGACGATGGGGGATTGAATTGCATGCGCCCTAGTCCCTACTCACCACTCTCTCAAAATGGACAAGGGCCTTAATTTCATTCCCATCCCATCCCATCCCATCCCATAATTTAGTAATAAGTGGTTTGGTCCCCGACTAATTAATTGTCTCTTGACTTGAGCCTTGAGGCAGCTCAGGCTCTCAAGCGATCTCAACAACACTCCAGTAAGTAAGATTTTCCAATAAAACAAAATCTTGCTAATCCTTTCCATTAATGACACTTGACCACTCTATCTATCTATCTATATATATATATAGTTAACCCTATCTCCATATGTGGAAATGAGTGGCCCAACAGAAACTCCTCTCCCTTGCATGGGTTAAATGCTATTGAAGATCGGTAGATCAGTATCCAGTCCAGATGCCCAGAAACCCAATGACCAACTCACTTTCTATGCGGACTTCAAGGGCTTTCAACATCACAAGCTGCTGTACGTAGATGGACATCTGAGATTCTGAGTTGGTGCTCAGTGCCAGTGGTTTGTATAGTAAACAGTAACGTTTTCAGGTCGATCGCTACAGGTGGAATCTGAAAGGGGTTCAATATCTGGTGGATCTTATTAAAGCTAGAAGGCATTTTAAATTGTCTAAAATGGAGATCTAAAAGACGGTGAGGTATGCCTTCACCGAAGATTTGGGAGTATTGGGGTCATACACCATATATGCCTTGGTGGAAACTTGGAGAAACCTTTACCAGGAAATACAAAGAAAAATAAATCGAAACTTAATTGGAGAAACAAAGATTGAAGGTGAAATAATCTGATGAAACATCATCTTGGATGGACACAGGAGCAGACTTGATCGAGTAAATGAAATTATGAAACAGAGAGCCAAAGATAGAGATCAAGATTTAATCCAAGTGTCAGTTGAACAGGAATTGGCAAGTTTCCGCTTGAATTTCGTTAACGAAAGAATCTTTAAGTAAAAGAAAAAAGGTGATGTCGCCATCAAATTAAGGACGTTACATCATGTGCCAAATGGAAGCAAAGACTGCGCAAATTTTAAGATCATAAATACATAATAATTTGTTTTAATCGAACAGTAAGTAAGTACGTCCTGGTGTGGGTGGAAATTAATTAAAAAAAGCCTTGACAGAGCAATTCCATTCGATCTGGATTCTGGATTTGGGGGAAGTATTAGCTCTGATCGATGCACCGACAAGTGAACCAAACGAGCTTGGTAGTAGTACTGTCGTTCAAGCTTGCAATGCTTGGAATTACTACTATATAGATGAGTCTTATGAGTTTGATCAATGTGTTTTTCGTTTCGTCTCCCTCAGCAGATCAGAGAAGATATATATATATATATATATATATATATATATAAAAAATATATATATATATATATATATATATATATATATATATATACTCGCTTGAAGACTTCAATTGGTTCAGTTACTACTTACCCTCAAAAGATCGAGAATATATATATATTTGTTTAGAAAGAGAGAGACAAAAAATTATGAGAAACAAAACAATTAAGTAGAATTAACATATATAATTTCCATCAACTTCATCGAGAAAATGGCCAGATCTTTGGGAATGAAAGACTCATGAGATCGAAAAGCAAGCATTCCAAAGGAAAAGAGGTGATCACGGAAAGTTATATAATTAGATCTCATTTGAGCAAAACATTAATTTACAGAGAAAAAGGCAGCAGCTAGTAGTGATGGAACAAAACAAATGGAATGTTCAGATCTGACATGAGCTAGTAGCGTACCTTGGGATGGAACCACCGCAGCTCTTGCTAGCTAGCTGCTGCTCTTTAACTGGAACTTTATTTTAAGTTGATCGAGGATGAACTTTCGCTGTTCGCATGCAGTGTATAAATCAAGAGCTAGATCGAACGAAGAAGGAATCTGCTGCGGGCCGGATGAGTACTAGATATATGGATCGAAGTAGCAGCAGAAGAAGAAGGTTGATCCGCATCCGCACTTCCCCAGTGGACAAAATCACCAGAAGAGACGAATAAGGAGATGAAGATGCATGGTGTGAAAGTTTGTTTTCAGATCGATCAGGGCGTACCTGGGGATGAGAATCACACACATTCTTAGGTGCTACCTCCAACGTCCTTCAGCTTTTGGGAGTTGACCTTCGATTTCGATTTCGATTTCGATTTCCTCCATTATAAACAAAACTCACCAATTCGCACTCCTTACTGCTTGGATTGGCTTGCCCTTGCGGCCTTGCCTCAATGGCTAGCTCCGCAGTTTTTTTTATATATTTTTTTTTCTCATTGAGTCGCTTGCATTTTCCAAGCAACTCATTTCATCTTAAATTCTACTACCAAAAGATTCTCTCTGACACCCGTTTCACTTTTTATATTTGGGAAAACAGGTTTTTCTGTTCTCTCAATTCTTTTAGGACTTCATATCAAATGACATTTTGAATCTTAATCTCATTTGGTCAATTCATTTATTCAAAGAGTCTTATCTTTACCTTAAAAAAAGGAAGAAATAAGGGATGTGGAATTGACCAAAAATTGCCAATTATAAAAAGAAGAATAAGGATGGAAACAAATGAAGAAGGGTAAAATTGTCTTCAAAAGTTTACTAAACTATCGTTTAGACTAGTTTTATGTTGTTCCATTGGCCTAAAATGAAGGTGTTGTTATTGTTGGCAACTTAAGTGGGCTTTGATATGGTACAGCAAAACACAAAAAGGTTTTGAGAGAAAGAATCCAATTCAAATAAAGAAAACTCAAGAATCCCGTTTTTGAGGGTCTCTGTCCAGTTTTGATCAACCTCTTCATTGGATGGTCATCCAGTGTCCGATTGAGCCGATTTTTGGAGGAGAGCTTCACGACTTCTTGATCTTCAAATCCAACGGTGGGATTGTTCATTGGAGATCTCTAAGTTAGTTTTATTTGTACGTCAAAACACTCCTTGTTTAAGTTAGATAGGAACTCTGAGTTTGATTCAAACTCTGAGTCCAGTTTTGATCAACCTCTTCATCGGATGGTTATCCAGTGTCCGATTGAGCCGATTTTTGGAGGAGAGCTTCACGACTTCTTGATCTTCAAATCCAACGGTGGGATTGTTCATTGGAGATCTCGAAGTTAGTCCGATTTATATGTTAAAACACTCCTTGTTTAAGTCAGATAGGAACTCTGAGTTTGATTCAAACTCTGAGTTAAATTAATCTATAAAAGGAGAGCAAACTCCAGCACAAGACAATAGGACGTTTTGAGGAGCTTGGGAAGAGCGTGGAGGTCGAATCAGAAGACGTTGGTTGGCTTTGGAGATCTGAAGCTTGGGAATAAGAAGTCTTTTGTTTTGCTAAACAAGAAAGAAAGTGAAAGAGAAGGAAGAAGAAGCAGCAGAAGAAAAGAATGGAACATGGTTGTAGTTACTTACTTTCAAGAAAGATAAAGGGTTGTTGTTAGCCTGTCTGAAAAGTGCAGCGGAAACGTGGTGGGCCCATAACCCAAGAGAAACAAGTATTGTTACCATGCATCTTGCACAAGTTGAGGTAATCCGTATTCACAAGTTATTGTCTATTATTTTCTAAGTTATGGTTAATGATGAAGAACCTAGATCATGAATTATTGGTTTACATTGTGACCTACCAAGTTGGAGTTTGTCTAGGGGGTTGGGGTTGGTGTACTTATCTGAATTGCATTTTAGACTATAGCAGGGATTGGTGTTCCTGGACTGTTGTAGCAGTCAAAATATCTAAAAATAGGTTTTATGTTAACCCAAGGGGTGGCTCAGGTGGAAAGTGGCTCAGTTGGGCTTTCCACGTAATAGGTCAGAGTTCGAATCCCCTCGGGGCCAAGGGCGAAGCCTTGCCTATATTAATTATATAAAAAGCGCATTGAAAATGTAGTCGTGGTGCCCACATGCTTGATGTTCTCTCAATTCTTTTAGGGCTGCATGTCAAATGACATTTTGAATCTTAATCTCATTTGGCCCATTTATTTATTCAAGAAGCCTTATCTTTACCTGAAAAAAATCATTATTTTATGTCACCCCAATGAACTTTGACAAGGAAGAAGTAAGCGATACCAAATTGACCAAAATTGAAGAATAAGGAAGGAAACAAATGAAAAAGGGTAAAGATGTCTTTAAAAGTTTACTAAAGTATCGTTTAGACTAGTTTTATAATCCAAAATATAACAGAATTTAGTTTTAGTATATTTAAAACAATGTGAATTTAATTTTATACGCAAAAACATAATAGTAATTAATTTTTATTATTGTGATCAACAAATGACAAATAAAGGACCTTGCACGAATTTTCACGATGGTGTTTCTCCTATATTTAATTTGACTACGGATTTTGACCCAGAAAAAAAAAAAAAAAAACTATGGATTAACTTAAGCAAATATCTTTAAATTAAGCACAGGTCGGTCTTTGGTAAATTCTATATAATTTAGTAATTTATTGAACTCTTTTGAGGATTAAAGTTGTTATGTGGTCCAATGGATATAAAGACAAGAAAGCAGCTTTGGAGTTATACGTATATCTCAATCAAATAAATTTTATCCGATGACCTGACCTACAACAAACTAATTAAGTGTTTTCATGAGGAAGAATCTTGCATTAGATTAAATACATGTGAGGTCCCTGATTAATACATCATTCCAGATTTTTGAATTTATTTTAACAAAAAATCATTATTAAATGGTCCTAGTAGTTACACATTTAAATGATAATGAGACAAATTTTGCATTCAAGTAGGAAATTAAATGGGAGTTGATATGCATTCAAATTTGACATTAATTAATAGCTTTACAAATTTTGCAGCCAATTAAAGTTTTTTGTAGCTCTTGTATTGGGGTAAGAATTAAACTTTTGTAACAAAACTTTATTTGGAATATTCAAAAAGGAAAAAAATAAATAAATATAGAAGTAGGTAGTTTAAAAAGTGTGACATGGTCAATTATAATTTAATTGAGCATAAATTTTATTTTAAAAATTGTTAGGAACATTTTAAGGTTAATAATAATATAAAAGAAAAAACCACAAAATTATGTCAAATTGACGAATGCTACCTTCAACCCATTGGTTGAAATTTTGTATTCAATTGTGATTCCAAGGAGGTATGAGAAAGTAGACACAACTATGCACCCCTTCTTAGAACCCCAATTAAATGATGGATGGAATTGTTCCATTCATTCATTGGTGGTAGACTACATTATTATGTTATCGTTTATCAGAAACAGCTCACCACCTTATTCAATATTTTGTTAATAGCTTCTTAATTTTTTTATAGTAAAACCAAATCAAGGTAGATTGTCCATGTGTCTCGGCCCGCCCTACCTGATAAGTCTAGATTAGGGTCAAATTAGGATACCTAGAATTAGGGTTAGAGTCAGATTATTAGGACATAGGTTACGGGTAGAATTAGAACCGGATTAAATTAAAAATTGTGGTCCAATCTACCCTTTGACCCATTTTCTGTAATGAATCTAAGCACATTTTCTTTAGGATTGGGAGCTTTTCACTCTCTTCGTTTTTCACCTTGAGTATTTTTTTTTATATTTTAACCATTTTATGCGGCAGCCCGGGCGGATAAAATTGAGAGTCCAAACCATCAAAGCCCTCTTTGTTGGGTCCATTGTTCTCGTGATATGAATTCCTCCAAGCACTAAGGATATTTTCTTGTCCCGGGGAGATTATTGATTTCCTTCATGATGCATCTACTTGCAATTTGTTCAACTAAGCTCCTCAGAGTAGTTGTTATATTACCTTAAATATAAGTGAGCTTTAATTTACTCCTTATTTTAAGAAATTCAAACTCTAGATTCATCGGAAGAGGTATTTTGCGGCCCGGGGTAAAGGGCTCCATTTATATTATGCCACGGGAGAGTACCCATGACGCCCTTCCCTAAGAAGGGCTTGGCCATTGCCAGGTGAGCAACCCCGTGATGGTTGATCTCATACAACGTTATTAGGGTAACCCGATTTCTGTTGACGGAGGTAGAAGAGATCTAGTGGAGTAATCCGGCACTTTGGTCATAGTTCCAAGGTTAAAGATCGTTAAACCAAACAGGAAAGAAGCAGGAAAGATAACTGCAAAAATAAGAAACAGAATTCGGATAAGTTTGAGAAACAACTTCTGAAATGGATGGATTCATATTTTTCCACTCTCTAAATATATATATATATATATATATATAATATATATATAAATTTTCCTTCCATTAGCAGTTCCTTCGCTCATTTAAAATTAAAGAAGTCGTAGTAGAAGCAGCGACAGTGAATTAAGAATCGGTCTTGTCGACTGTGATTAATTGCAGATAATATTAATATTAATATTAATATTAATGTTAATGGAAGTAAAAGAAGGGAAGGAGGTGATCACTCAGGAACGGCTTGTTAACATCATTTATTTTCTGAGTCAAATGGGACGAAACGAGCATCCTCACCTCATCCGAGCTCATCATTCCAATCGAAATGGGGTTTATTTACGAGGTTCGTTCGTTCGATCGTTCTTAATTATATATGGAATTGAAAATTTCTTCTCATCTTGTTTTAATTCTGATTCTTCTTATATTTGTGTGAATTAGATGTTAAGAAATGGCTATCTCATATAAGAGGAGAAGACATGCCCGATTTATTTAGCTGGTCTTACAAGAGGTAATTAATTAGCTAGAGATCGAACTCGATCGATCTGTGTTAATTAATTATTATGCTCTCTCTCTCTCTCTCTCTCTGTCTCTCTCTCTGTCTCTCTGTGTGTCTGTCTTGTAACACGCACTGAAAATGATCGATCGAGGAGTTGCATGCAGGAGGTATAAGAGCGGTTTTATTTGGCAAGATTTGGTAGAAGGCGAACTAATTACTCCAACAGCCGACAACGAATACGTCCTCAAAGGAACCGAAATCATCTCTCGTATTTCTTCTTCATCAACTGGTAATTAATTAATTAATTAATGGAATCCCGAACGAAATTATCTCTTTTGCCTTTCATTCATGATCATGCATCCAAACAATATTTCTTTTAACTGTATGTTGGCATGCATGGGTTTCTTAATTAGATGCTTGCAGATTCTGTGGAAAGATATGGAATTCAGGATTCGGAAACAGTAGTACTGTAAAACTACCAAAGCAAATGCAGGTGATGGAAAAAGTTTTCCACATGGAGATCGAAGACGCGTTCGAATGGGAAATGTCAAAAAAGACGACATGGGTAGAAGAATATTATTCATCATCAACGAAACTGAAACAAGCAGCAGCGAAGAGCGAAAATAAAAACAAAAAGAATATTAGGAGTAGTCATCTTGAACTACCAGGTCCACCACCACCATCATCACCACCCATGAACATGATAATGTTCCCAGCTGCCGCTGCTGCCGCTGCTGCTGCTGCTGCTGCAGCGACATTCTCCAAGAGTCGGAGTCGTTCTAGTGGAACCACTCCCGTGGTCATCAAGTATTTCTAATAATGGCAGATCGAACCTGCAAATCAATCACAACATACATACATGCATGCGTTGACCCTTTAAATCCAATCGTACGTGGAGCCCAATTGCTCGTGATCGAGTATCATGATTGCTTGAAGCTCCTTCAAATTAAGGACTTAATTCAGAAATTCAGAAAAAATATATATATATATATATATACTTTGCCTTCCCTAATTCTTTTATTTCTTTTATTTCCCGGTTCTTTTATTAGGTTCTTCGATAAATTATCGGAAGAATGAGTCATAACAAGTCTTCTGTAAACTACAACAATATCGTGAGAATGATTATTTTTTTTTAATATATAATAGAATAATTTTTATTGTTTTACTTTTACTAATGTATGGTTGTTATTTATACTAAAGCCCGAGAAATTGCATTCCTAAATGATGTCTTGCAAAGTTATGAAACGTTTAGAAAAATACCAAATATCGCGGAATTTTTTACCATGGCGAATGACTAAATTTAGCCGAAACTAACATCCATTCGCTGGAATATATCGCCGAAATCTTCCCTACAACTCTTTCATTTCTCTCTCCATGCGAAGATCTTGGCATATACTTAATGGATTTTTTGCTATAGGGTGAGAGGTTAGAGTTTTTCTTTCCTGCTAACAAACACTTTACTTCTAAAAGAAACCAACAACTAGAGGTAGAAGAATTAAAAAAAAAAAAAAAAATGATCTTCAACACTCTTATCTTCATCTCTACTTTTCTTCTTCGGAACTACCGTCGGAAATAGCCACCCATGAGCTTCATGCCTTCATCTCTACTTTGCCGGAACCGTCGCTGCAAATACCAACCGTGAGCTTCAACTCTACAACCACCACCGTCAACCTTGGGAGCCGAGCAATCTCATCAACATTGTGTTGTTGTTTAATGAATAATGAGCGAAGAATTTCACCGGATTCGCCCAAGTGTGAATTGGCAAAATTTACTAAAAGTCTTTACTTTTTGCAAATAAATGATGATGATGCTCTCAATCAAATAACGGCCGTACAACATACATACTGCATCATTTATTTGTATAATAACAATGGATGAAAATATTGGTATCGATGGGTAGATTCTTATGTAGCCATTCTCGTACCTCCTTGTAACCGCAATTGATTAATGATGAATTTCCTTTGTTTCAATATTGGGGCCGGGTAGACTGCACTACTATAGCATCATTCAAAGTCTCATTTCAATCACAGTTTAAGTGAGTAAGAGAGATATCCAATGAGAGTAAGGATTTAAGTAAATAAGAGAGATATCCAACGAGAATAAGGATTAGCACATTTGTTTTTTTTAGGTACAAAGGGACTTGTTAAGCCAGGAGATGGGGATATTAGATGCCTTAATTGACAAAAGTTGAACCCACGACCTCTTCACTAAGAGGTGTTGATTTCACCACTAGAACAGCTCTGCGTTTACAAGATTAGCACTTTCACTACAAAGACATTATGAAAACTATTTTTCCAGATTCCCAGCACAACTTAAAAATAAAAAGACAACTTCAACTTAAGGGTATGTCCCTGAACTTCCCTGGCTCATCTTGAGCTTAAAATTCTAAGCAGGCAACTCCAAGTTACGTTATGGTGAGATTGTGACTTAGGATAAAAAAAAAAAAAAAAAAAAAAGAGATTGTGACTTAGGATGATTTGGTTTAAACCCATCAAAGTTATAGGATATTTTGGTAAAAGTTGATTAATATGAAATTATATATGCAGTGTTTGTCGTTTTATGGTCATGCCAATTAAGGTTAAATTGTCTACGTGTACGTGTATTGACCCAATCTAACCGCCCTATAGGATTATGTTAGGGTCAAATTGGGGTATTGAGGGTGAAGGTGGGGATCAAATTAAGATATCCAGGACTCAAGGTCAGGGTTTTGACAAACATGCATGGCCCAATCTAACCCTGTTTAATTAGCTCGATCTACTTAGACTGTT
The DNA here is from genome assembly GCF_041222555.1 of Hakea prostrata. Taxonomy (NCBI): domain Eukaryota; kingdom Viridiplantae; phylum Streptophyta; class Magnoliopsida; order Proteales; family Proteaceae; genus Hakea; species Hakea prostrata. The sequence goes on along the minus strand of NC_142609.1, from coordinate 50,016,543 downwards.
GTAAAATTGGTCTCTCTATTCATATAGATCATTGGGGTAACTTGGTTTTGTTTGAAGGAGTAGAAGCTAGGGAATTATATATCGACACTTTGGCCAGTACAAAGTTAAGGCTATTGAACCAAACAGGAGATCGAGAAGGAAAGATAACCGCAGAAATTAGAACCACCTAGAATTCTGTGTAAATTAATGGATTTGTACAAAGGTCAAGTATTCATCTTGTTACACTATAAGTTTTCCTTCCCTCAGTAATTCCGCATCTATTGAGAGGTTTATATTTTATACATTAAGTTTAGGGTTTAAGTAGAAGATTTGCTTAAACTTAATTGTTGCATTCGGCTAGTATTTAATTACAGGGAATCGTAAGTATTAAGGTTATTAGACTTTTTCGTAAGTCAATTACACTGTCGGATAGTAACCAATCGAACGCTCTACATTAGAACATAAATTTTATATTTCAAATACCTCAACACCAAATACAAGGATCAAAACATATCCATATACTAAAAAACAAATCATATATTTTGTTGATTTACTTGAATAACTGAGAATCCTAAACTTAGACGGTAGACCCAAATCAATGTCAATGTAGGTGAGTGTGAATGATTACTAACCTCTTAGGTTTGGTTTGTACCATTAGACACTTATATTAGTAATATTCCTCTCCTCATAGAGACAGCTACTATCCAAAAATAAATGTACATATAGTTTTTTCAATTTTGAACATTAGAAAAAATGAATCGGTGTACAATCTATCCTGTTTTTAGGTCTACTTAAGTTAAAGACTTAAAAAGTTAAAAGAGAGGAGAGTGGTGTTTCGACCAAAAACAGAAGAAGAGTGGTGCATGTGCTGATCTCGATCTCGTTAGGGTGAGACCCGATTCCGTTGAAGTAGTAGAAGCGAGTGGAGTTATCAGCACTTTGGTCAGTTCACGCCGTTAACGAAACGGTAGAGAAGGAAAGCTGACCGCGTAAACCAAAACCAGAACCAGAATTCGGATACCTTTGAGATATAAATGGAATTTCTATAAGCTCTCAAGCTTTCATATTTTTCCACTCAAAGATTCAATTTCGTAAATGGAAGTGAGAAAAGGGAAGAATGTGATCACTCAAGCAACGCGTACTCATATCATTTACTTTCTGAGTCGAATGGGACGAACCGAGCATCCTCACCTCATCCGAGTTCATCATTTCAATCGAAATGGGGTTTATTTACGAGGTTCGTTCTTTCCATATTTAATTTCGATGTCCATTTTTTCTTCTTCTTCTTCTTCTGATTTTGTTCGGACTTATTATTATCTGATTCAATTACAATTAGACTAGTTATTTTTTTGTGAAGATGTTAAGAGATGGCTTTCCAATTTTAGAGGAGAGGACATGCCGAATTCATTTACCTGGTCTTACAAAAGGTTAGGCTTCTCTGTTTCACACTTGTAATTAAATGGTCGATCTCTCTCAAGTCTCAAGTCTCATCACACTTCATTAAAAATGAGAGTTGCAGGAGTTACAAGACAGGGTTCGTTTGGCAAGATTTGGTGGAAGACGAACCACTTACTCCGACACGCGATGATGAGAACGAATACGTCCTTAAAAGGATCCGAAATCGTCTCTCATGTTTCTTTAAGTGGTAATGCAATCACTTGAAAAGTCATCTCTTTTTTTTCCTTCCTAATAGTTCTATCTATAACTGGTAATTAATTAATAAAATGTAGAATCCATTATTGAATTTCTGTTGTTGGATTCTCAGATGTTTGCGTATGCTGCGGTGGAAAGAATGCTTACTCGGAGAAATCAACAACCACGACGACGACGTCGACAGAAGAATCAATGAAAGTGAATGCGAGAAAACCACCAGAGAAAGACAAGAAGAAGAGGGTGGAGGTGCGCGAACCGCTCACTGCGTACCCTGTCCCTGTCCCTGCTGCGACATTCTCCGAGACTCAGAGTCGTCGTCAATCTAGTGCAGCAACGTCTAACTTACTCACTAGTTGTGCTGAGGTCGACACCAACGATTCAGCATTAATAATGGAGAGTGATTGGGTCAATAGAGCTTCGAAGAATCCTTCAATGAATGAAACAGAGATCACGGGTGGATCTCCGAGGGTCCTCGGTAGCGCTTGGAATCAACAGAATTCCAGGTAAAAGTGTAATAAAACTAACTAATTTCATCTTGTTTGATCCTTTCTTGCCATTTGAGACAGACGCTGTTTTTCTTTTCTGTTGTGGAATTAGCAGGAAACGCTTCAGAACTGGTTCAAATATTTCCAATGGCAGGTGAGCGTCTTTAATTAAGCTCGTGAGTGCCATACTTCCTGCCGCCGCCGGAGTCTTCTGTATGCGTGCTGCAAGAATGTCATCAGATTTGGATAATATAATAGAATTATTTCTCTTAATTTCCTAATAAGAAAGAGTATAAGCTAACCGATTTCAAGGATGTGAATTCATTTGGTTTCAGGCAATGTGGAAAGACATTCAAGCCCGACAAATTGCATTCACATATGATGATGATGATGATGTCTCCCAAAGGTATGAAAAGCTCAAGAAATGGTGGTGGTGGTGGTGTTGCTAGTACTATGGCCCCAAAAGTGAGATTACCATGGAAATAATAAACAGATCGACTCGTCAAAGGGAAGCATCAACCCATTTCTTGACATGCTAGCTAGTTAAACTGCACGTTTGGGTAAAAGATTATATTCTATGTATCTGTCCCCTCGCTCTAGCCTGTCTGTCCCTTCTCGCCCCTTCATCCCCATCCCTTGACTCTTGTTCTCGAGCTTTCCTCTAAAGCAGTAGCTAGCCGACCTTGGTCATGGGCCTGGGGACTCTCCTTCCCTTCAACATTGCAAGAGAAGTATTAATTGTTCCACAAGAGGCCGCCTCACCTTGAAGCCAACTCCATTATGGACTAGCTCCCAGCTTCTAGGAATAAGAAGAAGAAGGAAAAAGAATCAAAAAAAGGTTTATGGCCTTGTATTTAGTTGGCCTTTTGCTTCAGCCTGTGTTTTGCTTCTTTATTTTTGTCCCTCATTGGCTTGGTATGGCTGCTTGGCCCTTGTATAGGTTCTTGTTCTTCTTGTTCTTCTTGTTCTTCTCTTCTCCCCCACCCCCTTTCTTTCTTTCTCCTTTTGGGTTAATAAACTCTTTATTCATTCAAAAAAATATCATCAAAAACTCTTTATTCATCCAAAAAAAAATCATCAAAATTGTTTTGCCACGTGTTTGGCCAAACAAACATCAATTTTAAAGATAAACTTAAAAAAAATACAACTTCAACCTACCCGTCCAGCTTCATCCATGCTCAATTCAAGAATCATTATATTAGGCCAATCTATTAGGCCAATCTATCACCGGAGAAGACACTGTTTATTAAAAAAACAAATTTATTTCATGGTACATATTTTTAGGTATGGTCAAAATAAAACTTATATTAACCTCTCTAGGAAAATTCTTTTAAAAGCATAATAAGAGGGATTTACAATAAAAGGGGTTGGAGACTGCCACCAAACTCTAATTAGAGAACAAAAACCCGAGGACCTTTGGCCAAAATATCTACCAATAAATTCCTAGATCTATGCACATAATAGAATTTAACCTATTAGCAAACTTCAAATTTTCATAATCAAGGATATGGCTTGCCTGCTGGGGCTAAACTTGCAGCCTTACAATCAGAAAAAAAATTGCTACTTTATGCAACTGTAATGAAAGAGCAATATGTAATGCATCTCTAGGTGCTATTTCAGGAATTATCTCTAAAACTCTTGTACAAGCAAAAGACTTTGTAGCTATGAAATTTCCTCCTAGTTCCCATGTCAAACAACTTCTTCAAACCTTATGACTAGTTGAATCCCAAGATGCAAATGTAGGATTTCGAATTTGATTTTCCAGCTAAACTGAACCTTTAATTAGTGAAAGTCAATTGATTTTGTCCAACAGATGATGGTTCATCCATATTCAGCATGGACAATATTTCCCCTAGTGAAGTATGAAAAAGTATAAGAGTTTTTGTAAGTGATGGAACCCTCCTTGTAAAAAGGCCAGAGTTTCAGTCCTTCCATATGACCCAACACAAAACATTCCACATGGAGTAAACTAACTCTATATTCCTAGAGTTTTTAAAGCCTAAACCAATAAATCCCACCCAATCTATAATAGTAGTACTAGTGAAAGAATCTGCCTCCAACTAAAGAGTGGATGTGCTCTATAAACTTGTTGAGCATGATAATAGTGAAAAAGCATATGTTCCACAGTTTCAGGTGAACATAAACACACCAAACTAAGAGAAGTTTGAGATTCATTCTTTTTAAATACAGCTTGACCTATTGGAAGTGCATCATGGGCTGCTTTCCATTAAAAGAATTCTAATTTTGGTGAGTATGCTGATACTCTAAACCTTCTTCCAATGAGAGATGTTTGAGGGAGAAGCACCATCATGTACCTGCAAATAAGAATTGTTAAAATCTTATAATAAGCTGACTTTATGTTGAAGTTTCCCTATTAAGTGAAATACCAAACCTATGTATCCTTTGTTTCTAAAGAAATTATAGCTATCTCCTTAATTGCCAAACCTTTTGCCAAGAAAATATGGATCTGAGAAGAGGGGCATACCATTGTTTAGCTTTCCACAAAATTAGTTTATCTACCAATGTAGGTCCATTTCGCGACTGGGGACCATAAATGAAATGAAAAGATAGGAGTGGGGTCCATGGATCATTGTAAATAAGAGTTGCCATTCCATTTCCCACATATGCTAAGAAACTGTTGGAAAAACAATAATGTAACACAACACAAGCATTCTAAATCCATTGCATAGAATCTGGGAGGGCGGGAGGGCATGGGAAGCAATTTGCTACTATCCCTATCCTGATGAATAGATAGTTTGCAATAGAGATTGAACAAAATATGTTAATCTAAATAATTGGTTTTAAATTTACCTAATTATATGGAGCCCGTCTAGCTCAGTTGGTAGAGCGCAAGGCTCTTAACCTTGTGGTCGTGGGTTCGAGCCCCACGGTGGGCGACTATATTTTATTTTTGTCATTTTGTCATTACTTACAAGTTCTATACAAAATTCGATTGAATACATAGTTTGTGACGCCCTTAGTTTATTTTCAATAATAATGGTTAAGAAAATCAATCACCAATTCAGCATACTACCTATCTAATAGCAAACATTCTTGCATCAACATGCTCTAGTAGAAATCCATACAGCTTCTTTCTCAATCTATCTATTCTCTCATTAACCTCTATGTCATCACTGACCACATCTTCCAACCATTGATCTACTCTTTTAAGCTGCCCAAGAAGACCCTTGGTCACATCATTTTCTTCCCCCTGTTTTAAACCAAATCCGTTGCTCAATGAAACCTCCAAGTACTTCAAGAACCATCCACGGGAAAACAAGAGCAGCCGCTTGGCTAGAGAAGCTGTATCTTTCAACCCACTACCCTGTACCAATTTCTCCTTCTCAGTGCTCATCTTCTTTGATGCATGTACCACAACCCCCCTTCTAGGAGAAGGCATCTTCTTGGTGCTCAAATCACACAGACTTCGCCTGAATTTTGGGGCTTGCTTTATTCTGAGGTGAAAGGCTCTTCCTGTTGACTTCTTTGGTTGAGGCAGAATCTTCTAACACAACATAATAGCGTTTATCATTGTGCAGAGGTTTCTTTCTCATCCTGATTGACAAACAAAGAGAATTTGGAAAGATTGGTATCTAAAGCAGCTTGGACCCATGATGAAGAATCCACAGCTTTACCAGTAACGTTTGTGCAGGTTTCTGGTGATACACTTGGTATACTACTAGAAACGGTTTTCCCTTCTGGAGATTTCGTTGCCAGTAAGGCATTTACGACAGTTGATGCTTGCTGCATGCTCTGGTGGAGATTTAGAAATCCATCCACTACGAGTCCTGGTGAATCTTGCTGCAGGTTGGAGTGACACAATTCCGAAAACATGCTAAGAGAGAACGGGGAAAAATTAGCAAGCAATAGAACAAGAACAGCTAATGATAATCAACCACTTCAGAAACATTCAATAACCCTGAGGCAGATAATAGAAGAACACTTCAACAAAACAAACATTCCATGGCAAGCATTGGTTTTTTTTTTGGGGGGGGGGGGGTGGGGGGGGGGGGACGAATAAAATTCCAACCTGTATGTTATTCTTTGATTTATGTAACTATAAATTCTTTAATTGAAAACCATCGACAAAACATGAGTAATATCGTAAGAGACTGACAAAATGGTGTGATCCAATCGGAACTATTGAAACTCCAGTGTACGACGGATAGTCCATATAAAAAATAAGAGGCTGCAAGCCTTCAAGCAGTGAAAAGAGATGATAATAAGAAAAGACCAAGTACCATATACCTCATGCATCGAATGACAGACTCTGCAGCTGAAGCTTCTTGTAATGCATCTACCGCAGCAACAAATGCATCATTTCTATAATGCAAAGCATCCTACATGCATTCCCAGTTATGACAAATTTCAGACCAAGGACATGATATAAACTAAAATTCTGAAATTTAAGTTAAACTTGAGTAATTGGATTGAATCAGATTAATGTGATTTGCTCTTCCACAAACGTGGGATATTGTTTACACGAAAAGGATATTCTCTTTCCTAAAAACTTCTTCTATAATATTCTGATTACAGCAAATAAGGAAATACGTAGAGAATACACAAAATATAGGAATGCATATAGAGATACCTTCCCAAGAGCATGAATGCTACATGGCAGTAACTCCCACGAAATGCTCTGATCAAAATTCTTTGTAGAACTAACAGGAACCTTAACAAGATGGCATGCAATACTTTTCTCCTTGGGCTTCATGTCTCTTTTTAATGGCCCTTTTGGTATTTTTGGTGACGAGCCATTACTTTTATTTGATGGTGGTGACTGATTCAGACATTGATGCTTTGGAGCAGACTTACTCCTGGAAGAAGCCTTGTCAGAAAAAACCTACAGGAAAACAGGGCAAAAGAGAAAACACACACTCACACCATTGATTAAATGTCATATCTCTGTAAATGACTCGATGAGCTAATAAATTCATTCAGCCCTAAATATCAATCCCAGAAAGTGAGAAAACCGAATAAGGAAGGAAAATCAGAATTATCCGTAAAGTAAATAGGTAGGACTCACAGAAGCAGTATCGGAGAAACTGGAAAAACGTACGCCGTTAGCATTCTTTGATTCTGGGCTATGGTCCCATCCTTTCCGCATCGTATCCAAACTCAGTCTTTGAAACTCCAGGTCCTCCTCCACCTTGGCATTATTCGCCAAGGAAGTTGAAGTTCGTCTCGGCTTGGCTTGGTCTCCAGTGTCTGAACAGGTCTTCACCTTCGTCGTCTTCAATCCTTTCTTCCTGGTGGCGTTGTTTGCATTCTCGGAGCCATGTTGTTTGCTTTCAATCCCATCTTTCTTACCGGCGCTCTTCACATTTACCAAACCCTTAGTTGCCGCAGAGACATCATCATTAGGTCGAACCAACAACCAATCGCTGGAGACCAAGTCGACAGGTTTACCAACACAAGGTCGCCTCTTGGGAACAGGCTTAATACCACGAAGAACAGGAACAGGATAAGCAGAGTCGAGGCGAGACACATGAAGGAACTGGCCGAGCTGGATCTTATCGCTGAAGATCAAATCGAGGTCCTCATTGGAGATAGAAACATAAGCCGAATGCAGGGAGTCGGAAACCTTCAAGAAGAAGCCTTTACTCTGCCAAGGATCATCACCGGCGGCGAGTGCAGGGACAATCTCGAGCACCTGCAATAGAGCGGAGCGGTGCTCACCGGTGACCTTGATGCTTCTGTCACTGATATGCTGGAGTAGCTTCAAGAGCACGCCTTGAGTAAGCGACGCCATGAGAGACGTCCCTGAGTTGTTTGTCTGCAACTGCAACCACCACAACACATGGAATGTATATCTCTCTCTCGTTCTGCGAGTGAGACAGATTGAGAATCTCTCTCTCTCTCTCTTTCTCACTCTCTATATGTGTTTGGGAAGATGAAACGGGGGGATCACGTGACATCGGACATCGAGGATAATGGCGATTGGTTGCCAAGAAGCAGAAGAAGACAACGTGTGAAAGGATTTAAAAGGGTACTTCTGGGTTGTCGAGACCTGAAGGCAATGCAGCTGCAACAGGATTTCGTGCTTTTCAATTGGGTTGGAAATTAAAATTCTCTTCCTTCCTTGGGATATCTATCGCTTTCAGAAGCGAAGAAAGAAACAGTGACGCAGTTCCCCAAGCCGAAGATTTTTGATATTCGAACAGAAGAGTAGGAGTAGCCGAGTAGGGGGCCTAGGGGGGATTCAGGATTTTCAGCCTTTCAGTGTATGGTAAGGCTGGTATCCAGGAAAGACTACTAGTAGCTAGGTGTCCCACCCTAGGACTAGGAGGGAGGAAACGACCACGACCAAGCCCAAGCTCAAGCCCAAGCCCAAGCCCAAGCCCAAGCCCAAGCGGTATGAAATGAAGTGCCACGAAAATTTCCTATTTGAACGGCGATGCTTATGACTTGCTGGATTGAACTGGGGACCACACTCCACGTCGTCGAGATTATTATCTGTAATCGAATTGCCCTTACACTACTGACTACACTACATGCCAAACAAAAGCATATCGGATTCAACTGGTACTTGGGTCTAATTCTTTTTTTTTCTTTTTTTCTTGTTGGTAGAAGGTCTAATTTTCAGTTCCATCCAATCATGGACTGAAAATTGACCTGGTCGGATGCTTCATGAAGTGACGAACCTCATCTCCTCAGGCTTACGGAGTGGGAGCCCATACGGCCATACCTAATGACCCTACAGATCACGTCAATTAAACCTCCTCATTTTAAATCAAGTCTTAACTGCGATTATCAGTTCTAATCCCTCCATTAATATTATTATCCATCAAGTAAAATAGAAATAATAATTGAGATAAAAAGGGAAAGGATGCCTTGAAAATATCAGGTTTATTAATTTTTACGCAAATCTAGATCACTTAAAATACTTAATCCCAAAGGATTAGGCGGAGAGACCAACGTTTCGACTTTCGATTTCCTTGAAGTACTAATTCCCAAAAAATAAAAATAAAAATAAAAATTGAAATCTTTAACTACTTAATTACATCAGATTTATGAAAAAAATTTATTAAGTCTAACGTAATATAATTTTTTTTGTTATTATTTTATTAAGTTTTCATAAATTCCATACTTACAGGCTTACGGCGACCGTGACTTTGTTTTTTTCATTTTTTTTTTTTGGGGGGGGGGGGGGGGGGGTTGGGTTGGGTCAAAGCAAACTTGGTTGCGGCCATGACAGTTAAAAGGATAACCACGTAGACTTCCGCACGTCTTGTAGAGGGCGACACGATCCCGATGATTTGGTGGGGTCTACCCAAAGTCTCTGCAATGCAATCTGTTGAATGATGATGAGGTAAAGCACGGCAGCACGTAATGGGGACTGGGGAGGTTAGGTTAGGTAGCTCAGGTGTGGCAATTTTGCATCTGATTTCCAGCGAATCTTGATCGACTTGGATTCCAATGAAATCCAAGGGCTGCTGCCCGCCCTCAATTGCCTCCTTCTTCTCATTTCTCATCATTAGCTGTTAATGAGTGTAGTAGGATCAAACAACAGAATCAGCTTTCAAGCTTTCATGGATTCCGACTAACTCCATAGAAATTAACTAGCCTCACTACATACCTTTTAAATCAAGGCGGAAATCTATCGACTTTGTTCACGATGTAACCAAAACCCAAGTCCAAATCCAAATCAATATTGTCTAGACCTACAAGGACGGGTCCAAAATAAGCGATAAGCCCATGCAAAGCCCAACTATTTGGATTCTTGGAGTTTTGGACTTTCTCACCTCTAACATGATTGTCACGGATCCATGTCACATCCATCCATCCATCCATCGGTACAATTTCCTTCTTCCTCGCTACGATCCTCATTCAACAACTTATTAAGAAGGTTCAGGAACGCTGGGGCTTCATCGTCAACTGATTATTCTTCAACAGCTGCTGCTTCTCGCCTGTCCCACCAAGCCAATCGAGGCGTCTCCGCATCTCGTTCACATTTTTGCCTCCCGAGTAATTCCTCTTTTTTTTTTTTTTCATCTTCTTCTGCTTACTTAACTGGATTTAGTTCGTTGATTAGGGCGTCTTGGTGATAGAAAGTGTCTAATCTTTACATTTTCTCCAGAACCAGCAAACCTGTGGCACAACGTGGAAATGTTGCCTTTCTCTCTCTTTTCTTTTCAAATTTTAACTTTTTGGGATAAAGAAAGAGCACCGCTGGAGTTGCATTTATATGGGTGTCCACTTAGGTGTTTTGGCATAGCAAAAACCAAGATTTAATCTTCGTTCCTACTGCCAAGGCTGTAAAATATGTGGCAGCCAACGGGTTCTGTGAATGGAACAGATGGTGGACTTGAGAGTTTAGGTTGATCGAAGGTAGTGGTTTGTTGAGACAGTACAAGTGATGTCATCTCAAAGATTTCAGTTTCGCACTTAAAGGCAACATAGCCATCAGATATCATTATTTCTAAGAAATTAGGGAAGAGCATGCTTGTTGTAGATTATTTGCTCCCATTATGGAATCTTTAGGAATCATGTACCTTCTTTTGTTTTGTTGTTGAAAGGGGAGAGGGAGTCCTTATCGCTGGATGGGTAGAGTCCCATTGCCTATTCCTAGTTTGGGGAAAAATTTTTGGGTTTTACACAAGCAAGGAAAGTTTGTGTATTTGCAATTGATACAAGGTTGCCAACACAAACTATATGCAACATTTGTTTGCAAACTGGGTGTGTGCATTAGGGTCGGATGGCGGGAGTGCATAAGGTTATGTGTTCTTTGGTATAAGATCACTGTCAAGATACAAGCAGACAGCTTGAAAAACGAAAATTTATAGATGCACTGGTTCAGTCACTCTTTGTTATAAGATCACTGTCAAGATACAAATAGACAGCTTGAAAAACGAAAATTTATAGAAGCACTGGTTCAGTCACTCTTAGTGTGGACCCAACTCCCAAGTATGGCCTACTAGGAGTACAATAATGGACCTGAAAATTGGGGTTATACAACTCCATTATTCTTCCCCATTTTAGGTCGAGTTACTGCTTGATTTTGAAGGGAGACAACTAAAACTGAATTTTCATATCCCAATATTGCAGTTGGTTGACTGCCCCTATCTTTTGGTGTCAAGTAGCTAGATTACATGGCTCTTTCACAATTGCAGTCATTATGTCCTCACATGTCATGGTGGGCTTTGGATGAACTAAATTGGGTGCTGGAGAATGAATAATGCTGCCGTCCAGAGTAATTGCACTAGGGATTAATATGATTTTTTTTATTGAACAAATTAGTTATTTATGCTTCAGAAAATCACATGATTTCTACTTCTTTTGGCTTAAAATCCATCATCCCTTTGGTTATGAGTCCTCAACAGCATAACATCTATACCATTAGTTTTAGAAAAAACTAAAAAGAGAAAAAGAATGTGCCAATTTATAGGAGGAAAAGAATGTTGTTGAATTGATCTGTTTTGGTTACATAGTGACTGACTTTCTCCCCCTCCCTCTCTCTATTTTTCTTGAATTCGTTGTTGTTTTATTCTCTGCTGTGTGCTATATTATTGGCTGCATTCACCACAGTGCAATACATTCTTGTTTGTCTCTGTGTAAGGACATAGTGCCCTTTCCTATTTGAATTTTCTTCCTTGTATGGAGATAAATTGATTGTGTGAAATATTTTATATTACATTTTATGTCATTTGGTTGCATGCAAGTTACACCAAGGCAATAGTTGTCTACTTTCAAAAATATCATATTTGCATCATTGCACTATTGTATCTTTACCTGCATTTATTCCTTTATGTTACTAGTGCTACCATATTTTTTATACTAGCTGTATAAAGGAATGAATTCTGCAAAGAGATAAAAATGCTTGTCACCTTTGTTAGTTGTTTGTTAACTTCATCTGTGGATTATCAATTCGCATGGTTAAATTCTGATTACAGCTTTCATTTATCCATGCAAGTAAAGAGAGAAGCACTAATATTGCACTTAATTTAAAGCAAAAAAGAGTGGGGTGGGTTAAAGGGGAAAACAGAGTGCTAGAGCCAGAGGGGAGCTAGATCAACCTGACCACAATAGTTGATGACATTCTTGTGTTGCTTTCTGGGTATTATAAATTCCAATCTACTTGTATCATAGTCAACAGGTTCTTCATATCTCTGTCTGTTTTTTTTTTATTCCAGCATTTAATCACTGTAAAACCCCACACCCTGGAGAAAAATGTTTTAGGTGGGATATCATGATATCCGTGCTGTTGGGGGGGGGGGTTTAATTGGGTGTTAGTAATACCCAATTTTAAATTTTTTGGAAAATCTTGACATTAGCGAGCTTCCAGTTCCAATCAGGGATGGTTATCAAATGTAGGCTGCGTATTGAGAATTAGATCAATGTCTGATTAATGACAGTGGTAAAATTTGATATGTTCAAATAGACTTTGTAGATTTTATCAAGGATTAAGAATTGTAATCATTGCAAATCACTCTAGGGAAAAAAGAAGCGGATAAATAACTCAATAATTACACAAAATATTGAGAATCTTGGCAGCATCTGATATCTGCAAATGTGTGGTAACTTTTTATTTTTTAATATCATCAGTATAATGATAAAAAAGCACAAAAATCAGAAATTTTAATTGTTGTCAGTATAAGCTACCATAACAGGAGACGCATGCAAGTTTGAAGAGTTGCATACTTGCAGATAGTTTTTTTGTTTGGCTGCCACAAACTACTGGGAGCCAGCTGCTCAATTAGCTAGAACATAAGTTAGACATCCACCGTTATTATTTGCTTATTTGTGGAATGTCAAGGTTTAATTAACCTTGGAATTAACCCTGATATATCATTTACAGGAACTTTTCAGTGATAGACAGCTGCAGAGACTGTTGAGGGAACCCAGAAAAAATTCAGTTGGATTGATCATGAACTAAAGTGATGGACGTGCTGCTTGCCCATGAAGATTTCAGGAATCTTATTAAACGTTGCTCTAGCTAAACTAGGTAAGTAAGAGTTGCGTTGCATGCACTTAATGAATGGGCAGAACACTTCCCTTCACACGCATCCCTCACCCATCACCCCCACCCCCACCCCCACCTGAAGGAGAACTAAAGTTTTCTGGATGAACCAACTCCCAAGGGTTTCTTGTATAGCCAAAGATCTGTCATATAGCTCTAGAACCCAAGGCTACTAATCTATCAAATTTCATGCCATAGAAGAGAGTTGTCTATATAGCAAAATAGAGCTTTGCAGATGATCCTTAGCATGGATGTTTGGCTCATGGTTGCAGCATGGGTGTAAAAATAGTAAAGATATATGGTTTAATTACTTATATGGTTATGGTACATATACATGTTTTATGTAAGGTTTTGGTCGCATTGATGGAGAATATATGCTTTTTGGAATGTTTCTTCAAATAGAAATTAAGTACACTTATATGGGGTAGGAGTGCAAGTTTGGCCTTGACGGCCCTGACCCGCCCTGAGCCGGAATAGGGCTTGGGCTCAAGATTTTGACCGAGGGCGGGTTAAGACCAAAATATTCTTGCTCTAACTAGGGCCAAGGGTGGGTGTGGGATTTCTCTTTGGTCCACCGGGCTTGTCTCGATCCGTCTCTGAATTTTGGCCTTGATCCTAACCCTAATTTTGTCTCTGATGCTTAATCCCAATGAATTAGGAATAGGAACAGGGATATGGCCAATCAAGGCCACGGGCCAATATAGGGTCAAACAGGGCAGCAATGGGCTTGGCTGGCCTGGCCTTGAAGGGGCTTAGGGTTAGGGACAATAATCTTTGGCCATGAATTAGGGTTGGGGCGAAAATGGGCTTAGATTAGAATATATATATATATATATATATATATATATATATAAAGGCTAGGCTTGGGATTGCAAAAATCCCAGCCCAGCCTAACCCGGTTGCAGCCCTATATAGGGGCCCTCTATCGAAATGCCTTGCATTTCATGAACATTAGTAGGCCACTAGAGATGAGACTCTCCATGAATGATAGTTTACAAGATTTTGATCAAACGTTATGCTGGAGTCCATTGAAAGAGAACAGTTAGGGTTTCCTAACTCATCGGGTTAAGTATGTCAAGGCAGTAGTAATGGGGCATTCTTCAACTCTGGCCCAAAATGCAGGTTGATTGAATTGAGTGCATCAGCAGAGAATCCATATCCTTGGTGAGAGCTCTCTCGTGGGATCACTTTCTGGTTATATTAATTTTTCGGATGATTTCTTCACGTTGATTTGTTCTATGTGCATCACTGCATTGCACATGTACCTGGGTTTTACATATTTACCCATAAGAATAAGGGTGAGTGACCAAATGCATAATAGGTCGTAGAGCCACCAGATATGACTTTTTGTAAATGCAGGGGATGATTGGGAGTGGCCACATCAAGTTCCAACTTCCAAGAATGTAGAATATTATACAATATTGTTGAATCTTATAAATTCATTTGAAGAGTCCCTCTAAGGAAAGCATTCAACTCTACATGACCCAATACGAATACTTGTATCTTGAACCATGACACTTGCAAAAAGAAACGTGAGAACCACTCAAGTTTTCTTGGCAAAGAAAATCCCATTTTTGAAAATAATGAGAAACTGTGATGAAAGAGGTGATGATCATGACTGCAAAGAATTTCTTATGTATGAAGTACTATGACTTTGTTTTTCGAGTTAAGGAAGTTATTTAGACCAATGCAAAGTTACCAGGTAATTTGTTGGATGTATGTATCTCTAATTGTTATTTTAAGTTAAAGAATTTATTTTGGTAGAAACGAAATTAAGAATTGAATAATGTGTCTTTAGCGAAAGGATGCCCAAAATTTAATTTAATTTAATTTATTTATTGCTATCATTGGCTGGGTGAGCAAAGCTCTAAGAACCATTGATGACCATGTCTAGTTTGGGTTGTTGGGATATTGAGCTAAACCAGCCCATGTTACATAAATGAAGATTAAATCCCTAATTATGATGTAATTAATTTTATTTAAATAGAAAACCTAAGAGAAGGATTAACGTATTATCCCTTTGTATCTAAGTTGGCATTATACATGCCATTGAAAGGGTAAGAGCTCTGGACTTCTATGTATGTTGATTGGTCTAATTGTTGGGTGAATTTTGTCAAAAATAAATAAATCAAATAAGATACAATTAAAACAGATGCTACGAATTTTTTGGAGTTCAAGTCTTCAAGAGTGAAGAAAGAAAACTCAAAACATATTACCAAGGACGTTTGCAGTTCCAAGTCTTCAAGAGAAAGAGGCGAATTTGCAACCATCATGGATGGAAATAAAAAAATAAGATAGTTTTTCTCATTTTTATTGTGTGATAATTTGATTTTGAGGAGATGAGCAACAACAATAATTATTAAAATATTATTTAAAACTGAAATGGAAATTGTATAGTAGCGATGGCACCATTAGAATTGATGGGGATGGTGGATGAGGGACATGTATTGACATGTCCCATATGAGCTTCTTCCATGCACATGTAGTTGAGAGCATCTAGATAGATGGTCAGTTTGCATATCAATGAAGGTATCCAAATTAAAGCTTTAATATATATATATATGCATGGTTTGAATCGATTATTAAAGTTGCGTATGTATGTATACATATGAGTTCAACTAAGAATTGATTGGTTGAATATAGAACATTAATATTTTTGTGGGAGGCATGCATGCATGGGTGGAGTGGTTGGTAGCAACTAAATATTATAAGAAGAGTGTTCGCTGCTCTTCATTTTGGGTACACCACACGAGTGGGACCGGACCCTCATATTGATTGAGTGGTATATATATATATATACAAAGTATATTGTTAGAGCCTTAGAGGCACTCACTCGTAGCAGGTGATCAGTTTTGTTCACTATTTTCAATACTCACTGGGTGTCGGCGGGCATAGACTCGAAAACTCATTGCCGGGCGGGCAGTTAAAAACGAAAAAAATTACAAGAAAAGGTAAAATAACTGGAATGACTCACACGTTACGTTATTTTACGTTACGTACACTTGGTAACTAATTCAACATTAATTAATTAATTAAGACCAGAAAATTGAAAATTCAAAAATGATGATGGTCAACGATGCATGGCTGCATGGCTGCATGGCATTTTCCTGACCATACCCATACGTCTGGTTTATAGAAATATGTGGTTGGTTTGGTTATACAATGAATCGTCTAGCTAGAAGATTAGCCTAGCTAGAGTACTAGAGTCTGACTACGTACCAAAAGAGTGGCCTAAATATGTGGGCTGGATGGGCCATAAGTCAGCTTAGCCTGATGATCCAATTAGTTGGCAGTTGGCAGTTGGCTCTCTCTCTCTCTCTCTGTGTGTGTGTGGGTGCAGAAGTCGTATGATTCATGGTGGCAGTAATGTAATAATATATGAAGAAGAAGATGAAGAAGAAGAATGGAAATGGATAGAAATACTTATAATCAACTTTCTATCATTATTTATTTTGTGATTTTGCTTGTACGGTAACATTTAACCTGCCTAGGGAGGAGTCTAGGACCACTGACTGACTGACTGACTGACTGACCACAACAAAGTCGGTGTCGATAAAAATATATAAAAAATGAAGAAAGAAAAGAAACCGCGTTTTGCTTTGGAAGGCTCGCTCCCGCTCCCCAACTAGTAGTTTGAGTTAATGCACAGTAGACGTAGTAGACGTAGTAGATCCCAATTTAAAATTTCCGATCCACCACAATGTCCACAATGTGAGAGAGAGAGAGAGAGAGAGAGAGAGAGAGAGAGAGAAAGAAAAGAAAAAAAACGTAACACCTCGTGGATCAGGCGAGGCAAGATTTGCTGTCGCTGCAACCCAAGAGATCTGTCGGAGATTTCGAGAGTGTGAGTGAGGTGAAGCAAAGAAAAGAAAAGAAATGAAATGAAATGAACAACTGTTAAGGGACAAGGGAGTCTTAAAAATTAATGAATAAACTCATAAAGTAAAGACTGGACAATGATGAAGATGATTCATAGTTCATAACTTCATACAGATCATACAGATACAGCTATGAGAGAGAGAGAGAGAGCGAGCCTATCGTTATTCATTTAAGAATCCTCCAAAAAGAAATAGTCAACCATTTCACGAAGCTCATGAAGAAGGTTGTGTTGCGATCCAGCTGCCTTGGCGGTTACTCTTACTCCAACGACCGAACGACGACGACAAGTCGACAACAACACCAACAACTCAGTAATCCAATCCAATCCAATTCAAGACCAAGAGTCCACCACTACCCAATTACAAAAATGCCACTGCCTGCATTGACGATGATTCACGATTCCGATTCCGACCAACGACCACATGACATGAACTCATGAAGGAAGGAAGGAAGGAAGGAAGGAACGAAACTACCACGAAGTCTCGAATCTCTCAGAAAGAGAGAGAAGACTTTGTACGGTCCAAGTACTACGCTACACTAAAGGGACCACCGACACAACTTCTGAGCTGATCGAGCCACTTTTCTCACACATTTACTCTCTCTCTCTCTCGCACTTTCTTTCTTTCTTTCTTTCATTTTTTTAGTTTCCTTCTTTCGACTTCACTTTCAATTTCAACCTCAAAAGGCATTTTCCATACTAATAAAATAGTTTGGTTTGGTGATGCAATGCCATTGCCCATGCATATATATCCAAAAACTACAGTTGGATATGAATCATCTCATCTCATCTCATCTCATCTCAGACTACTCTTTTGACCCAAATTCGCACATCTCTCTCTCTCTCTCAAGTCTTACCCACAAGTGAATGGATGGCCAACCAAAAAGGGCATTTTGCAGTTTCAAGATTAATTTGCTGGCAAATTTCCTTCCTTCTATACTCTATTACTCTTGAGTCTTGAGAACCGGGAGGGTGACGACGGTGGAGATCGGTCACCAACTCTTCTCGCTTTCCAATAACTTTTTGCTGCCTTTACATCTGTTATGTATTAATTGTTAATCTCATCCCTTTCTCCTCTGTCTCTTTTTCTATATGTATAGCTTTGACTTTTGATGATCAAATCAAATAAGCAAATTCTTAATCTCGATCTAACCAAATTCACCACTTGCACAACCCATGGCATCTTGTTTCAGCCTTTCAGGAGGGTGAGGGTGAGGGTGAGCGTGAGGGTGTGCATTCATTCAAACCCATTTATTGGGGCCCAGGGTCGTCTCATTCACACAAAATTCATAGAATGTTCAATATTCTTTCTTTCTTTTCTTCCTTTAGAATCTTTCAAGATTATCCTTACCCAATTCAACTCTTCAAATTTCACCATAAGAGAAAAAAAAAAAAAAAAAAAAAAAACCATCCAACCTTCAAACACTACACTACAAGAAAAGCATCTTCCGCTCAATTATAACTCTTGATTACTTTTGCCTTTTATTTTTTTATTTTTTTTGGAAAATCATATTTAATATATTTTACAGAAATGTTATAATCATCTCACTTTCTTGGAAATTCATGTTCAGCCTCACCGCCATGGAAATTTCCTTTTTTTTTTTTTTTTTTTTACTAAGAACAATTTTTTTTTTTAAATAGGCTTGAAAATGCAAATGATATGAATATATATATAATATATATATTTTAAATCCTAAGTCAAAGGATTACAAAAAAGAAGAACCCCCTCAAAAAGCATGGCTGGTTTTGTACCATTTGATTCATGCATCACATTAGCATGTTTAAATATGTCATTCATTCTTACTAGAATCCGAAATACAAACACATATTGAGTTTGGACAAATATTAACAAAGGCAATGCATCAACTTGGGTGTATTAAAAATAAAAAATAGAAACAAATAAATCAAGGTGTCCTCTAATAATTCCACTTCACAAGCAAATGCAATTATCAAATTCAAAATGGATTCAACAAAGGAAACCCTCTTGATGTGATCAATTTTTCATAAGTATATTGAATAGTCTCAGGTAAATGGCTCGCATGGGATAAGGTAATCATGAAACTTTGACCGATATACCTTGCAGTTTGTAATGTTTGTTTACCATAATTCATTAACCCATTTACCATAAAGAGCATATCGTGAATATCTATGAATGAAATTCAAATAATTTTATTTTTCTATTACTTTCTTTGAAAGAAGGTATATAATGTAAGACACAAGGACAATCCTTAAAAATAATTCCATATAATTGCTTCACAAATTCGAGTGGAAATGCCATAAGTTCCTCCTTTCTTGATCGATGGCCAAAAACAACCACAATTGCATCAGTGGTAAAAAAAAACATTGGTCAATTCAACAAGTTTATTCACCTTCTAATCCTCATATGTCTACTATCTCAACTTTAAATCCTTCCTAATCAAATGATAATAGACATCTTTACTTTCATTAAGTGGGGACTTTTTTGCCAAACTATAAGGAAAAGCTTGACTAAATCAAAATGCTCTTCAATTAAAATGAATTATCAGCTTGGTGGAACTTATTTATTTGGAAAATAACCTTATATCCTAAGTTTAAATTTATTTTTTTGGCATATGTTGATTGCAAGGTTCCTGTTAATGCCATTATTTCACAATAGACACTGATACAACCTACAGGGCCATGGAGACACCGCCGAGGCACTTATACTGTGCGACAATGGGATGGGATTAATTGTAAAGATTCCTCCGCCCAAATGTGCACTTGTAGCAATCTGCCTAGTCCAGATGGCACATTTTTATTACCTGTGACTGAATCAAAATGATTTAGATGGAAGATTTAGAATTGATAATAGAGATTCTCTCTTAGAGATCGGTGCTTCATTTGTACAAATCCCTTGATCAATTGCCTAAACCAAATCTCATGTGCCTCTAGACTTAACTTTATCTCTGCTACATATTAAATCAAAGCTATCAAAAACTACAGACTACCTTTTCTTGCTTTAAATCCCTATAAAACATTTCGTTCCCATGTCACTAAATGCTTTTCTCAAGGTAGTGTTTTCAATTTTAATTAGATGTGAAACGAGTGACAAATCACATCTTTTTATGAGGGTAGCGAGCATTTCATACAGGTTACCCAAAAAAAGATCATTTCATATCCAATTGTATATGAATAAATTATACATTAATATGCCTAATTGAGTGAAAATGTTCTTTCTCCTTATAATTAAACAACAAAGGGAATAATGATTATCACCAAAAAGTTTAGCATGATCAACGCTTTTAGTGCAGAGGTGATATAATAGCACATCACAATATATATAACATCACTAGTTCTAAAAATAAATAATAATTTCAATAAATTTCCAAGCAGAAATAAGAAAAGAGTTGCCCAATAAATATTAGAAGAGTGAAAAACGAAAGAGACTGGAGACGAGACACTGTAGTCAACAACACGAGATTGGAAAAACATCCTGGCTTATCATTAGCGTGTAACCTCTTTGCTGTTTCCGTTCTATTTAAATTGAGACAAGCCAAGTGAGTATTAACGTTTATTTTAGCCTCTTAGGTTTGAAAAAATCAAAGCAAGCTTCAGCTATGGAAGCCACTCTGTAATATCCAAAACCCAAAAACTATACGGTTCTACTGGACTGATAAATATCCCCAGCCCCCACCTCTCCCGTATCCTCATTTGGGTTTTCTTCTTTCTTCTTTCTTATTTCATCTCTCTGCAATATTTGTTTCCAAAACCCCTCTCTACCCACCTAAAACTGGAAAAATAACCCGTTTCTGCGTTTCAAGCCACAGATTGCAGGTAAAACATTGAGAGATACATCTTTTAATTCTCATGATCTAACGGGAAATCTGTATCTGCGTATTGGGTTTTTCTGGTGTTGTGTGAATTTGTTTTGTTGATCGTGTAGGACTGTGTTTCAAAACATACCCAGGTTTCGATTGGTTTGGGTTTGGAGCATTTAATTTAGTGCTTCTTTTTTCAACCTACATATGTCTCTCCCCCAATAGATTTATTACCAATGATTTTCGAATTATAGGGCAGTAATAGATTAATGAAAAACAGGCTTTTAGATGAATTGTTTCTTTTTGCTCATATATGTTCTTGCCTTAACAGGGAAGAGATCTAATCCTCTACCAGACAGATTTCTACAAGATATCCGTCTTTTTAAGGTGAATGGGAATATCTTTTTCCTGCCCTTTTTCTGATGCGGATGAGTTGGGTGATGTCTCTGAAACTATGATTGTGAGATCCATCAGTTTTAACGGTGACAATGTGTGCACAACGCTAAGGTCAGTCAGTTTTAATGGCCGAGGTTCAGAAACCACGATACTGAAATCCCTTGGCTCTGGGAAAATGCTTTTAGAAGGATCTGTTAGCTTTAAATCGTCAGAAATGGAAACCATGATTCCACTAAAGCCTCCCATCTTAGATAAAACCATGACCCCGATGAAGGATGGAGTGATTAGATCCGTAAGCTTTGAGGGCAGAGAGATAGCTAACCCATTCCCAGCAACAAATACTGAGGAGATACCCAGCACACCCACCTTTGATTCAGGCAGTCCCAAGCATGAAGCAGCACTGAAATTGCAGAAAGTATACAAAAGCTTCAGAACCCGAAGAAAACTAGCAGATTGTGCGATTCTTGTGGAGCGACATTGGTGGGAGCTGTTAGACTTCGCTGAGCTCGAACGTACTTCTGTTTCATTCTTCGACATTGATAGACAGGAGACTGCAATTTCACGATGGTCAAGAGCAAGAACTCGAGCTGCCAAGGTAAGTGCTAGTAAAATCTATATATGTGTTTCTACTTTCTATTAATTGATAGATACCATGTTGATTTTATCTGAACCAGAAGTTTTCCTCTTCTTTTACAGGTAGGAAAAGGTTTATCCAAGGATGTTAAGGCTCGGAAACTTGCTTTACAGCATTGGCTTGAGGCAGTAAGTTCTGGATATTAAAGAATACCAGCAAATTTTAGTTGGGACAAGGCTTATTGTTGTTGTTGTAGTAGAAAACTAGTGTTGATATTGTTCTTCTTAACAGATTGATCCAAGGCATCGTTATGGACATAATCTTCAATTCTATTATCTTAACTGGCTTAACTCTGAGAGTATAGAACCCTTCTTCTTCTGGTAATTTTCAAAAAATGCACTTGAAAAACAAGATTTGATTAAATCATGTTCTGAGTTTTAGAATAACCATTTGGGAATTTGAAAATGCAGGCTTGATATAGGACAGGGGAAGGAGGTCAATCTTGTGGAGAGATGTCCTCGGGCAAAGCTTCAACATCAGTGCATAAAGTACCTCGGTCCGGTGAGCCTTCATTCTCAATGTTTCATTCGCTTTTCCCCTGGATCAAGTGATCCAAGTAAATTCAATGTATGTTAGTTGTGCAGATAGAAAGAAGGGCTTATGAGGTTGTGGTTGATGATGGAGAGTTTTTCTACAAAGAGACTGGAAACCTCCTTGACACTACTGCAGGACCTAAGGATGCTAAATGGATATTTGTTCTTAGCACATCTAAGACCTTGTATGTCGGCCAGAAGAAAAAAGGTCGGTTTCAGCATTCAAGTTTCTTAGCTGGAGGAGCCACTTCTTCAGCAGGAAGATTGGTTGTCCATAATGGTATACTAAAGGTACAAAAGAAATGCCAATGTTTCAATTAGAATGTTGTATATCTTCTTTGGTTTTATGTTGTTAAAACTAGTGTCTTTGAATTTCTTGTAGGCTGTGTGGCCTCACAGTGGGCATTATAAACCAACAAAGGAAAATTTTCAGGAATTTGTGGCATTCCTTGAGGAACATAAAGTGGATCTCACTAACGTGAAGGTAAAACAATCTGAATCAGTTTCAATCATATTCATGGCATCGTCCCCTGTAGGGAAAGGAAGTAGAAATCCAAATAGGCATACACTGATTTACATCTATTTCTGGTTCTATTTCAGAAAAATCCTGATGAGGAAGAAGAATGTTTGAGCAAACATAATGGAGGAAGTCTTAGAAGCAATGCATCCTTGGAGAATCTATTCCAAAAGGTGACTTACTCTGAGACGGAAGACATAATGGATGAAGACTTGGAGGAACTGAGGAAAACTGATTCAATGGAACAAGATATAAAAAGTGAAGCAGGCTCAAATAGGCCTCTTTGCTTGCATAGAAAATTGAATAACCTTGAAATCCCTAGAAGGAATGGTCTATTTGAGAGACTAGAGTGCAGCAATCCATGTGCAGTCACAAGTGAGAACAATTTATTGGCTGACTCTTTATTGGGTGCTTATGAAACAACAATAGAATCATCAAAAACAGATCAAGATTACATGGTTTCTAAGCAGAACTCAGATCATGCAGAAAATGAAGATATAATTCCCAAGGAATCAATCCTCCGGCGGATCAATTCACACAAAGGATTGAATTCTTATCAATTAGGAAAGCAGCTATCTTGCAAATGGACAACAGGAGCAGGACCTCGTATTGGCTGTGTTAGGGACTATCCATCAGAGCTTCAATTCCGTGTTTTGGAGCAGGTAGACTTGTCTCCCAGAAGTATCAGAACCAACTCCTCTCCAAGGAATTTAACAGGCTTGAGCCCGAAGGTCTCAACACCAAGCACATTGCGAAAAGAAAACTCAGCAACAAAAAAATTTGATCTCAGATAAGGGAAAATCCCTAACAAGTTCTTTTGTTAGTGTAGACAAGCTAGGGAAATTCTTTGGCATTTTTTTTCAAGATTATTTTTTTATTCTTTTTTGTAGATCACCAACAAAAATTCTATGTAACTTGTAGAATTTTTTCTGACTCTGAATACCCTTTAAATGGAAAATAAATTTGACAATTTAGAGTAGCATACTCCGATGCTTGGAAGTGACATGATTTGCCTCTTTCCATATGAAACCTTGCAAACGGATGAAGAGAAAGTACGGAAAAATACCAATCAACCCCTGTGTAAGTAAAGATGGCATCATTTCTTGATAAAATTTGCCAGAGTTTCCTTAATTCAATCTAACCATCAAATATCTTCCTTTCCTAACTGGGGGAATTGGGGGAGGGGGTGTTTAGGGGTGGGGATTACATTGAACCAGGAGCATTCTGGTTGATGAATTCAATGCCCCTGGTTGATGAATTCAAGGATCTGGTAGTTGAATGATCATATAATATAATGATGTTAGAAAGATGGTCTTGATCTATTTGTAGATTTGGTTTATGTTCAAGAGTGGCAGGTCTGTCTTCCCAAGAAGCACAATGGGTAAGCATTAGCCTTAATATATATATATATTTTTGAAGATATAAGTTACTCTTATCTGTGTATCTTCAACACTCCCCCCCCCCCCCCCAACCCCACAAAAAAAAAAAAAAAAAAAAAAATTCAAAACCTGTACCTTGAGCAAACTCTGTTTCGGATACAAAGGAAGTTTCTAAGTTGCTTAATGTTTCTACTGGGATTAGAGGAAGTCTTGTGTGGGATGGTATCTGAGTGGGAAACCGTGTGACAAAGTGGAAGAAAGTCATTTTTATTCTTGCTGCAAAAAATCAAATATAAATATTCTTTTACTAACTTTTATCATAAAAAAATTTCAAAAGTTATTGGTTTACATCATATTTTAAGGGGGTTGTTAGTAGGAAACTTTTAGGTTTCTTGGTGGAGAAGACTTGAGGGCAACATATGTATAGCTAAGGCATTGACAATGACTCGATACCACTGCATTGCTATTAGGACTTGACATTGCAGTTCCAAAGAAAGTTACAATCAGTTGACCAGGATCTATATTTGTGCACTTGCATCAGTCCAAGTCAACCAATTTTGACGTGAAGTTCAAGAAAAAGCAATATAACTGACTTATTTTATTACCTACCATCATATATTTTCCATTTTAGTATAACTGAATTCTTGGGGAGGACCTCTAAAGTTTGTGTAAGATTATGACTTCAAATCTCAATATTTTCTCTCACATGTACATGAACTTAACTCCTAGAAAAGAAAAACACCGACTTAGAATTGATACCATATGCTAAAGGAAATAAAATAGTCTAGTGTAAATAGCCAAGGATAATATGAGAACTTGGATATCTAATGTGAATCTATATCTATATAACTAGTACAAAAAATTCACAATACTATGAAATGCTCTAGTTGACCCAGGAGGAATAGATGAGATTAGCATTTTTACAGCAAGAATTCACTCTAAGCAGTAGTCACTTATACTGGATTCGTTGATCCTGTGATGGGCCAAGTGAAAATCCATTTCCCAGCTATGAATTTTGCTTCCTTTAATGTGACATTCGTTAATTATTTATGAATGTGTGTGACAGGCATGTTTCTAAATGTTGATAATCTTTGGTTTTACAACAGATACACATTAATATATGGTTTGAAACTTTATTTTAGTTCTTATGTCCAATGTAACATGTGCAAAATAATATTAACAAAGCAAATATTTAATAGCTAAAACCATCTTAAACGTAATTGGAAGCACTTTAACATGTGATGTCTGTGGAATAATGAACAACAGAGAAAACAACAAATCCTAGGATTCCAACTCAGCAAACCCAATATAGAAGACAAAAAGCATGCATAAATCCAATAATCCAGATAGATTCCAAGTGTTCATTGGTAGACATGTTTCTCTCCAATAGACTAATAGTGTTTGGTCCCTCTCCCCACTTTCTCTGGATCTTCCCTGATCCAAATGCCATCTCTTTGATACCCTATTTTAAAGATCATTTTATCTTAAAGTTTCAAAACAGAGATCGTACAGATAATTAAATATATTGTTCTGAACATGGTAGTCGGTAGTCTATGAAGAAAACATGACAAATATATGGCTTACACAAAAAATAGTGCAATGCACTGAGTTGTCTATGGTCCAGATCAATTTAGAATCTCCACCACCCGTTTTGATTTTATTTCTTTTTTATTATTTTTGAACTATTCCATTGAAATTCAAAAAAAAAAAAAAAAAAAAAGGAGAAAACAAAACGGATGGTCGATTTGCCACCACTTTAGATTTGGACCGTAGGTAGCTTAATGCTGCACAATTATTGTATAGTATTGAAGCCAAACGCCACTACATTGTGTTAGTGAACAATAGACATGTATGAACGTAGATTTCTACTTGTGAAATTGTAAAACAATTTACGACGAGCTCTCCTACCCTCCTAGTGACAACTACCTTGTTGACCCACCACCAACCCCTAACCACACCCCCCTGCCACTACTCCTGTTGTTACCACTCGACCTCCTCATGTCTGCAAACTACCAACATACCTAAAGGACTACCATTTGTCAGATGCAACGTTGCCTTCTATAGTTGGTTCAGTTAATTTTCATCTCATTTCCCCCATCCCGTATGTCCTTTCTAACTGTCTTTAAGTGTTACTTCTAAGCCCTCTACCTTTATAGAAGCCATGAAGCACCTTGAATGGTGTGCTGCTATGGAAGTTGAAATTATTGCTCTAACCAATAATCAAACCTGGTCTTTAGTTCCCCTTCTTGAGGGTAAGTGTGTGACTGGTTCCAAATGGTTGTTCAAAATTAAATGAAAACCAGATGGGCCAATTCACAGTTGAGTGCTACGAGGCTCGCTGGTTGTTATGGGTTACAACCAAATTGAAGGAGTCAATTACCATGAAACCTTCGCACCTGTGGCCAAGTTGGTAACCATCTGGATCCTCCTCATTGTAGATGTAGCCAATGATTGGCCTCTATTTTAGCTCAATGTCCATAATGCCTTCTTAAATGGTAACCTCCATGAAGATGTAGACATACAAACACCACCTGGATATCAATGTAAGGGGGAACAACTTGTTTGTAAACTCCATTGATCTCTCTATGGCCTCAAATAGGCATCTTGAAATTAGTTCTCCAAGCTCTCTACAGCTCTAATTAGTTTGATTTTATTAAAATCTCAAATTGATCACTCATTATTCTCCTTACATCGGGCTTCAACTTCTACCTTCATCCTTCTTTATGTGGATGACATGAACATCACTGGTTTTGATGCTACTTTACTTCATGAAGTTAAGGATCGTATTTGTAGAGAATTTCACCCCATAGATATGGGCTCACTCAAATATTTCCTTGGGATTGAAGTCGCTCGTTCTCCTCGTGGCCTATATTTATATGCCAAAGAAATTATACTTTGGA
Organism: Hakea prostrata; assembly: GCF_041222555.1. NCBI lineage: Eukaryota > Viridiplantae > Streptophyta > Magnoliopsida > Proteales > Proteaceae > Hakea > Hakea prostrata. The sequence continues at coordinate 49,989,454 of NC_142609.1, read as the reverse complement.
TATTCTCAATGATTGTGGCCTTACTGGAACATGTCCTTTAGATTTCCCAATGGAACAAAATGTGAAACTTTCTAACTCCGACGCATAGTTCTTTCTGATTCAACACTATATCGACAACTTGTTTGTCGATTGATTTACCTTACTATGATCAGGCCTGATATTGTGCCTTCATTCAAGATTTTAAGTCAATTCATGTATCAACCTTGACAACCGCACCTTGATGCCACCCATCGCCTTCTTCTATATTTAAAGGGCTTTCCTAATCAAGGCATTCTTATCCCTACAGAGAATATACTCAAATTGACTGTATTTTGTGATTCTAATTGGGTTAGTTGCACTATGACTCATCGATCCACTACTTGTTATTGCATCTTTCTAGGTATTTTTCCTATCTCTAGGAAGACAAAGAAGCAAACCATTCTTTCCCGATCTTCTGCAGAAGTTGAGTATCGTGTGATGACCATTACTATTTGTGAATCGATATGGCTTATATTTTTCTTTGTGATCTTGGTTTACCTTTCTTATTGCAGATTCCCCTATATTGTGATAATCAAGCTGCACATCACAATGCCGCCAATCTGGTTTTTCACGAGCACACTAAACATATTGTGATTGATTGCCATGTTATTGGTGAAAATTTGCAACAATGATTAATATGTCCAACTAAAATTGCCTCATTTGAGCAGCTTGCAGACTTATTTAGTAAGTCCCTTGGTCGTAACATCTACAGTAGTCCAAGCTAGACATTCATAATCTTCATTCCCCACGTAGAGGAGGAGTGTTAATTATTTGACTTTATTTTGTATATCATAAATATTAGGAAGTTTACCGTTATTATTTTGCATATCTTCAAATTAAGAAGCTAATTATTGTAAAATAGGTATATATCTGTATAACTATCTTGTATTTTAGATAGATTACTCGTGATTGTATTATAAGTGGATTTCTCATTGTAATATCTTCTTGTAATCTTCCATTTCAGGTAGATTTTTATTTTATTTTATTATATATGTAGATTATTTTTCCTGTGGAGAAAGACCTTCTTCCGTTCATGTGTTTATATGCATTAATTCTCAATAATACTCGTACCAATATTCATCTAAATCCAGTATTTTAACTAACTTTTCACCATGCAGGTCTAACAATTAACAAAGAAACACTAAAGACGAAGAAAAACCCGGAAGAAACTTAACAAATCAGAAAACCAAACCTCTTATATTGTTGTTGCCACCATGAACAGTATCCACTAGAGATGTGCGTCGCACTGATGAAATGAGTTTTAAACGCTCCCGCCTGCCGCGGCTACCCAATCCATGCATTCTGCTGAGTCTTCGAAAAAATGAACCATTGGATCCAATATATATATATATATATATATAGATGCACAAACAGAACAGAACAGAAACCGAAGCAACGAGGCAAGTACAAAGGAACTCACCATGTAAATTTACCTTCCAACAGAACAACAGAAACCATGTGCTCCAGCATGTTTCTGTCAAAGAGACTTAGGTTGGAACTAGGTTAACGCGTTTGGCGTGTGGAGAGTGGCCGGAGAGAGAGACACTTAGCTAGCTTGGGAACGAAGTAAAGTATTCGTCAAGTCAAGCCATTCTTCCTTATACTGATTCAAGGCGGCTTATTAATTAAGTGGAGAGCGGGAGAATTCCCAAAACATTGAGGTTTACGTTTACCCAGAAGTAATTAATTCTCTGAATCGATTTCGAACCAAAACTATTCCCCTGATCTACACTGCATTTTATTTTCGTCGTGAAAGTGAAAGTGTGAAACTGCGGAAAGGGCTGGATCGGACCAGCTTGGGTTGAAGTCGCCTTTCCTTTCCTCCTTGGGAGGGGCTACTTCGACAGTCTGGGCTTTAAACAAGAGTGGGCTGGGCTGGGATGGCTCTGTTAGTTTGATAGTATTGTATAGCAATATATAAATATCTTGGCTTAATCAAGTGGACAGCCACGGATTTATGGGCTTTATTAGTTCCATGACTAAAATAAATGGGCCATAATACTTAGATAGTTACCAATCAGGGATGGGCTGGGCTTAGGGAGCTCATTAACAGTGCCCAGTAATTATTAAAGCCACATTAATTAAATGTATAAGTCAGCAAGACATCAATGCCTCCACGTAGAGTTAGAATTCGAATCCCCTGTTTGCCCCGTCTGATCCACATCCTCTTCGGACTCTGGATTGTAATTCATAGGATGTCCATGGCATTAGAATCCAGGTTATCAATTCAACAAATTTGAATTTTACTAAACTTACCCATAATTTGAATTTTATTTAATTTCGTTGTGGATACCTTGCGTTCTTCGCCTCGCTCCTGGATTCGGGGGAATATTCGGATGGGTCCGTCTGATACCCCTTCGGACTCGGAGCAACTAAGGTGCGCGGTGCGCTTAAGCGGCCCCCGGCAAAGCTCATTTCCCATGGACAAATCCGGGTTGGAGCACAATCGGGTTCTCTCTGGAACCGGGTTATAGAAGTACGAAAGCCATGGAAATTTGGTTGAGGACATCTCTTGTAAAAACTTGTAAGACAAACGGCAATGGCGACCGCGGACGAAGACTCGCCTTTCGTGCATTGCCGACCAGATTCGAACGGCGATCATTATGTAGCAAAGTGCGTGCTCAAGGGGACTGCAGTTCAGCAGGCGGTTCAAGGACATCTCCGCTCTTCTTCGTCATTCGACGTTGTCTTCGGGAAGGTTCTATTTCGAAACTGTAAATGCTTAATTTCTCTGCGATTTCATTCACTATTTTTAATAATCTTGGATTAATTCATAGTCGCACTTTATTTGTTTCACCGCTGTCTTTGGCAAATCAGTGACAGCGTTTCATCTTTAACCATCACTAGAAGAAACCGTGTAGAAAGATCGCTGCATCATTTGGTTTAGTCTTCACGAAATTTCCCTAGTATATTCATCCAAAAAAAGAAAAAAATTAAATAAAAAGACAATTATATTTTCCCTATTATAGTTTATAGTACATGGTTTAAATTTGTACCGTATGCTTCTTGTCACGGTACAAAAAAAGTGAAGTGAATCATACTTATGTTGCTGTTGCCTTTTGGAGCTCAGACCAATTTGCTGTGTGGAGAGTCTGCCTCAGATTTAATCCTTTTCATATATGCATGACCACAGAAGGGTGATTCATGCTCAAGTATGGGAACTTAGTTTTATGCCTGTCCTATCAAGTAGAAGCTATTGCATTTGCTGTTATGTTCTGAAGAAGCCGGGTGTTTTAGAAGGAACATAGATATCTCATACGATCATCATCAGCAAAATGTTATTTCTTGGCGTGAACTATGTTCCTGCTTAGCTCTTTGTTAATTTGTTTCACTAGTGTCTCCTGGTGATGTTTATTTGTCTGAACGTGATATTGTCTGGTAGTTGATTGAAAGTTTGCTCCTGTTGTGCATTGTGGAACACCAAGGACACCAAAAACACCTTGAAACAAATACCCTAACCATTATAACATATTTTTATTTCATTGAACTGCAACGATGGATCTCAAAGAATGTTAAGATTCTACTATAAATGTGTGGTGGTTCCCATCAATTATTTAAACTGGGTCACTGGTCTGTCAACTAGTACCTTTCATCCTTATAAATGCTGTTAACCAGGAAATCTTTTCAAAAACATTACTGGTTGTCTCTTTTCAAATACTCTAGCCTCTGCCGATGGTTAGTATTTCCCTTATCTTTTCTGTCGTTCACCACCAGATACCCAGGCCTCCAAAAAGTAGCTAGGTCAGGTAATGGTGGCGGAGAAATACATTCAATCTCTGAAACCATCAAGTAATAGCTCAAACAACAGTTGGTCAGTTATAGTGCATGAACTGATTACTTGAAGTTTGAGGGAAGTTTTAGAATATTGGTGGAGCACATCTTGTTCTTCAGTGAAACTCGGGGGCCATTTTGTAGTGACATTGTTATGCTCTCAAAGTACAAACTAGCAGCAAGAAAGGAAAAAGAAAGAAACAGGGCAGAACTAAATAAATATTTGAAGAATTTATAGATATTTAAGATATAATTGGTATGTATCCCTGTCTGATTTCTATATGTATTATGGGTTCTTGCTTTTTCATCAAGTTTTCCTTACCGATTGGTGTGCTAATATTGTGGGACTCTTTCTAATGTTTTTTTTTGTGCCTTTTTAGTAAACATTTTTACTCCTACTCATTCACCATTTCCGGAATATTCAAATGAGGGCAACTGGTTCATAATGCTGAACATATTTTCAACACCACGACCAACTTAGTCTTCCCAACCAAGTGGGGCTGGCTACAGGGACACTTGTCCTCCAATATGACCTAGGCTATGCATGTTTTTTGTCCCACCTGTTCAACTGTCATTTTAGGTCTACCCTGTCTCTTTAGTTACTTCAACCTGAATTCTATATTAGGGCACCATGTGCCGTCGTTCTCAGACCTTTGAGGGAGTGGTGTTGTCTATCATCTGCCTTCAGAGTGTCCTCCATTTGTAATACTATTGGCTAGCTTGTCTTTGGGGCTATGATCTTTCACATTTGAATGGAGTGTAACCTTCGAAGATGGTATATATATATATATACCAAGTATTCATTCTCCAATCAGATTTGGCAAGACGCTTATTAGGATGTTAGTTTCAAAATTCTTCTCTAAAGTCCGTATTTGATAACCACCCCCAAGGACTAGGCTCACTGCTCTTACCTAGGGCTTAGATTCCTCTGTTTGACTGTCTAGGTTCCTTTGGGCCTTCCCCCTTTCTTCCTTTTGTACCCCCACCCCTTTTCTTTACTGCTTTGGAGCTATTCAAAACAAAGTCTTGATCCAGTGCCACTAAACAATTAAAATAAATAAAGACAACTAAAAGTGGGTATTCCCTAAGCCTTAAAGAGTATCATAACATAACTTAAATTGAACTGTTGGTTCAAACCTGCAAAACTGGTTCAATATTAAAACATAGAAGTTACCCAAGTATAGAAGCTAAATTCATACTCAACCTAATTACCTATGCTTTAGGCCCCATAAAAGTGGCCTGATACATAGAAAATCTCAGCAGCACTCATTTTGTATGTGTTGTTTCTTACTGGCCAAAGTTTTTCCTAGTTCTGATTGTTGGAGTCTTGTTTATAAAATGGAAACTGGATGATAAATAGAATTTATACTTAGAAGTGTCACATGCCTAACTTCTGGTTTCTTTTCATATTATTTTGTTTTAAAAATTTTAATTTTAGATGCTGAGGTAATAATTAGGAGATCCTTTTCATTGGAACAATATGTTTTATTTGGCATTTAATGTCTTGATGGTCTTCTGATCAGGAAACATCTATAGAGTTGGTGGTAATTGGTGAGGATGGGGTTGTACAGTCTATTTGTGAACAGGCTGTGTTTGGAACAATTAAGGATCTCGCAATTTTGCGCTGGAATGAAAAGTTCTGTGCACCAATTTCACAGGTCTGTTTCTTTACTGATTTTACATTACCAACTTTCCATCTCAAAAGATATAGTATGAAGCATTTTGTATCTGGTGTTATCATGTTAGTAAATGTTTCTAGCTGGTTGTGTCTTTAGGAAAAGAATTTAAACAAAAGTAGTCAAAAGAGAGATCAAAATTTCAACTGTTTATGTTGACTTAATTATGAATGCTTATTGCTTTTGTAGACACAGGGAAGAGATCTTCTGGTTGTTCTTTCTGACTCCGGGAAGCTTTCTTTTCTTACATTTTGCAATGAAATGCACAGGTAACAGATTTATAGTTTTTACGGCTCTCTCTCTCTCTCTCTCTCTCTCTCTAGGGTTTTGTAAAATCACCTTGGTGGGTGAGAGATTTGCTGAAGTTCAGTAACTACCACATGGCAGACATGGGTGGGTGACGTGGGTCAAGCCCATAGAGGATCCTGTACTTAGCTCTCCAGTTAGTATCCAAAATGACTAGTGGAATGTGTTCTGAAGAGAGTCTGAAGCTTCAAGACTACAGAAATATCAGTTACATATTTTATATGGTGGCCATTTTTCTTTATTAGATTCCACTTCTGAGCAATTTGTTTTGGCGTCAAATTTGAACTGGTGAGATGGGTGTGGAGTTCTCCATCAATGAAGGCTGTCACATTTGCAATGTGGTAGGGCTAGAACCTGGAACAAGGTTTTGCACCGTAGTGGGGCTTCAACCAGGAACAAGGTCCACTTGTAGTGCTTATATCACTGACTCACATTGAATTTGCAGCTTAAAAGCATTTTACCGCATCTTCAGAATAAGGCACTCTCTTTTGGGTTAAAATATGTATAGCACACAACTGTGAGTTTGAAGAAGAAAATTTATGTTGTTTGTCTAATAAAAGGTATGCATACATTTTTTCTCCCAGGTTCTTCCCAGTGGCACATGTTCAACTTTCCACTCCTGGAAACCAAAGGCATCAATTAGGAAGAAAGTTAGCCGTTGATTCCAAGTAAGTTGGTATTATAGCTAGAGGTTCCTGAAAACTGGTTTTGGTTACACTATTGATTGGCCAAACTTTATGGTAAGATTTTATTTGGCTTGCATTACTATCAACTTTCATGTGTAAAAACCTTGTCCAATTGCAACTCTTCTAAAAAAGGATTTCATAAAGTGGGAGACCTCATGGCATAGTTGTCAAGGCAATGCCTTGGTGGTGAGGCAACCATTCTAGATCCCCATGTTAGTCAAGGCACCTAGACTGAAAGAACGACAAAATGGTGGGGAAGTGGTTGGGTCGGGAGGAAACGGGAATTGGTGAAAAAAGGAAGAGGAATAAGCAGCAGAAAAAAAGTGAAGCATTATTGGGTAACCAACTGTTCTAGACATTATCTATCTTCTTATTTGTATTCAGCTTCATCTTTGTCGTTTGTGATCAGCCATCATGGAAGAGAGAGAAAGATGGCACATCTCAGCCTTCATGTTTAATAAATTTGTTTCTAACTGTATATTTGGGGTTGTATGGCAATGATTCCGTGCCAATTTTCCCAATTTGGTACAAAATGAACTTTTTATGCTTTTGTGTTGAATTGGGCAAATTGGGCACAAAATCGATACTGAAATCTTGTATGGTTGGGCACAGATGGGGATGTTTCTTTGGCAAAATGGGCACAAAGTCTTGTATGATATGTATATATAATCAGGGTACAAATTGGGCACTTTTTTTTTAAGAATAAAAAAGGGGTAAATGCACATCAATTGATACACAATTGCTCACATAAAATCAAGGGTTGAAGAGACATGGCTTCGATTGATCGGTTGTAGAGAGAGGGCTTTGCTTTGCACATAGAGGGCTTCGGCTTCGTTGCAAGAGATGGTGAGAGTGAAGGCTGCAGAGTGTAGAGAGGCGAATCTTCGCTTGCTTAGGGCTTGAGAGAGACGAGAGAGTCAAGAGAGACAAGAGAAATTCGAGAGCAGAGTCAAGAGAGATGCAGATGTGTTATTTTAGGGCTTTTGAAAATAGATGGGTAAATGACATCGATACCCCGATTCACTGTCAGCTTCCTTCTTATGCCCTGCGTTTTCTACCAGAAGTGCTTTTGTGCCCAAGAAGCTCTAAAGCAATTTGGAGCTTCTTGTTGGCACAAAAATTGTGTGCCAAACATCCGGTTCAACACACTTTTGCCGAACCAACACATTATTTTAGACCCGTTTACCATACATGATTTCGGCGACTTCTGTGCCAAATTGGGCAAATGACACAAAATTAGTGTGTCAAAATCATTGCCATACAACCCCTTAATGGCCAAGGCAAACTACTTGCTCATTTTATGCATTTGCCATTTAACCCTTTATATTTATAAGTAAAAGGTACCAATCTCATTTGTTTACATAAATTCCTCTTTGTATAAAACAATAGGAAACATTAATATTGGATACCTAAACCTACCTTTTTTAATGTGTAATGCGATATTTAGGTGCCTTCTAGGGGCCTGCAAACCACATTGGCTTGATTGAACTCCATGACAACTGTGCCCCTTGCAATTATTGGTTTTGTAGAACCATTATAGTATTGAATGAACATCTTTGGGTTTTTCCTTTTTTATTTCTTCTGCGAAGTTAGGACTTTTCACTTAGGTTCTATCTGTGATATGTAGAATAGTTCTATTTGAAAAAACTAGAATTGGAAATGATTATGGTTTACTAACTCAATTGTAGTCTTTATCTGAAAAACCTTCTTAATCGTTGATAGGTGAATGCTGTTGAAATATTTTGAAATTACATTCACTAGATGAAACCATGCTACCTATGCATTGCTGGGTAGGGCGATGAATAATCGGAAAAGCATGATTATCTATAAGAATGGACATTTTAAGACTTTGAAACTAATAGGTGGTGAAATAGACTTCTCTCTCTCTTCCTGTTCCAATGTGTAAGTGTCCCCCTGTTGGAGGAATGGATGTTAATTTTTCTCTCTCAAACTGAAACTTCAAAAGCTAATGATGCAGATCCAACACATAAGTTATAGGAGATTTTTAGTCTAGTGATTCTCTCTGAAACTGAACCATGTCTAATTAGTGGAATAGGCCCAGGGATGGGTCTTATACTCTTATAGAAGTTAGACCCTTTATCCCAAGGTTTTACTTGGTAATAGGCCTCTCATAGAGGCCTAAAACATGTGTACGAAGGTGGTACATGAATTTAGGTTTGTTCCAGTATTTTAATTCAGTCTTTAAGTCAGGGGCAGTTAGATCTTTTAATAAGATTTTGGGGGGGGGGGGGGGACATTATTATACGTTAGGCGACCTTTAGTGCCTAATCATATCAGGGTGTCCACCACTTATGCCTAGGTTACTATGACGGTCGCCTTTTGATGTGTTGATAAAGAGGAGCATCACCTAGCTAGCAACAAACCACCTAAGAACCTGTTGGCTGTTCATGAGCTAAATACTAGTACTACCTTTCTTGATTCAGGCTAAAGCCATTGGTAACAGTCTCCCTTTTCTAAGTCTCATTTGATACTAGTTCTTGAGCAGCTCAAAAGTAAGATTCTTCTGCTTCTGGAGTTGATGGACTCATGGAAGGGTAGCGGTGCCATTTTTGTTCAACATTACTAGTGTGAAATCCTATGGCTTATCGGTTTGTGAAATGCAATGCCTTGAAAACTGTGGCGAGGGCTGTAATGCTCCTATGCCCCACAAGACACCACAAATCCCTGATAAGCATAACTCACAATATCCTATTAGACTAAAAATTTCTGAGAACTTAACACATTCCTTATAGAGTAGGAAGATGGTTCATGTTTGTAACCACATTTTGCCGAACAAATGGGTAGCTCACATTTTATAAACCTGCTTTTGCATGACACATGCATGCAGTGGACGGAATCTAATGCCTGTGGATGATATACTTAGAAATGTTACTGAGCTGACCATCCAGACATAAGTTCTCATCCTTGGAAAGATTGCCTTTATGTGTATTATCTATATCTGAGGATGCTCTGCATCTTCTCCATTCAGTGACTAGTAGAAGAATATAAGAAAAATAAATGCTTCAGTTCATCTCTCTGTCATTTTTTTGTTCCCCTGCAGGATTGAAATGCTTTTTGATATAGCTATGTGTCTAGGTACGTTTATGTAAACATTTTGACTCGTTTTAACAACTCGTGTAATTTGAATTAGATGGTCTCATATTTCAAATTGGTATTTCATTGTCCATTATCTAGCAGATCCTTATTTGTTTCTTCATTTCTCTATATAGTTGTTGTTTTAATATTCCAACAGGAAGCAAATAGAAATAACATTGAAACTCTTGCTTATATTTCTAAGTTTCACACTATGCAGTGGTTGTTTTGTTGCTGTTAGCGCGTACGAAGACCGGTTGGCTTTGTTTTCTGTTTCTATATCAGCTCGCAGCAATATCATTGATAAGGTTGAACCATTGGATTACCTAATTGTTTATTTAACCTACACTGCTGGATTTTGGTGGTAGTGGAACAAGCTTGTGCACTTACATTCAGGCTATTTAAAGGTTCTTCCACATGTCATAATTTCAGACAATATTCTATCCTCCTGAAATTGATGGGGATGCAAACAATGCAATGGACGTTCAGAGAACCAGTATCTGTGGTGTTATTTGGAGCATGTGCTTCATATCTAAAGATTGCAGCCAACTTAGTCGGGATGTATACAATCCTATAGTCGCTCTTCTTTTGAACAGGTATGAGTTTGCTAGTAATGTATATTTGGAGTTTTATGTTCTTGTCTTTCTATGCTCAAAAAGTTGTCTTATTGAAGAATAGCTTTTTATCTATACTTTACGTCTTGATTCTCTTCCTGCTCATTGTACATAAAAAATTGGGAGTTCTTACAGTGAGGTTGTTTCTGACTACTTGAAAGACTAAGTTTTGGTACTGCAGGAAGGGAGGAATCTTGAATGAGCTGTTTTTATTGGAATGGAACATGAGGGAAAATTCTCTTCATGTCATCTCTCAGTATACTGAAGCTGGGCCTCTATCACTTGACATCGTTGAGGTTCCTCATGCTTATGGGTTTGCATTTCTGTTTAGGGATGGTGATGCTTTGTTGATGGATCTTAGAGATCCTCATCATCCCTGTTGTGTTTACAGAACAACATTAAGTCTTCTGTGTACGCCAGCTGAGGAGCAAACATCTGTTCAAGAGCCATGTAAAGGACTTGATGTTGATGACGACGGTATTTTTAATGTTGCTGCTTGTGCATTGCTGGAGCTCAGAGATTCAAAAATGGAAATTATAAAAGGTGATGATCCAATGAGTATAGATACTGAAAGCAATAAAGTGAGTTCTACTTTCAAATGTGTTAATGCTTGGAGTTGGGAACCAGGAAAATCAAGGCTGATGTTTTGTCTGAATACAGGAGAATTTTTTATGATTGAGGTTTGTTTGGACTTTGATGGTATTAGAGTAAACTTATCTGATTGTTTTTACCGACGTCCAACTTGTAAGGCACTTTTGTGGATTGAAGGTGGATTAGTTGTTGCACTTGTAGAGATGGGTGATGGGATGGTCTTGAAGTTGGAAACTGGAAAGCTAGTTAACAGTAGCCCTATTCAAAATATTGCTCCAATATTGGACATGTCAGTTGTGGATTACCATGATGAAAACCAAGACCAGATTTTTGCTTGCTGCGGAAAGGCTCCTGAAGGATCACTAAGGGTTATTCGTAGTGGAATCAGTGTAGAAAAGCTTCTGAGAACTGCTCCAATTTACCAAGGCATTACTGGTACATGGACTGTGAGGATGAAATTGACCGACTGTTATCATTCCTTTGTAGTGCTCTCATTTGTTGAAGAAACTAGGGTACTATCAGTTGGTGTGAGCTTTATTGATGTCACTGAAGCAGTTGGTTTCCTGTCAGATGTCTGCACCTTAGCATGTGGTCCTGTGGGTGATGGCTTGTTGGTCCAAATCCATAGAAATGCTGTACGACTTTGTTTGCCAACGGTTGCTGCTCATACTGAAGGCATCCATTTAGCTGCTGCGATTTCTACATCTTGGTTCCCTAATAAAGCAACTATCAGTTTAGGGGCAGTCGGACATGGTTTGATTATTGTGGCGACTTCTAATCCCTGCTTCTTATATATCCTTGGGACTAGATCATTATCAGCGTATCATTATGAAATATATGAAATGCAGCATGTGAAGCTGGAGAATGAGTTATCATGCATATCTATACCACACAAAAAATTTGGATGCCAACGGTTAACTGTAAATATTGATAATAGTTGTGAGGTTGCCATACCAGCTGGAGTTGAGATTGGTAAATCTTTTGTTATTGGAACACATAAACCTTCAGTAGAAATTCTAACATTTGTACCTGAAGAAGGCATAAGAATAATTGCTAGAGGGGACATATCCCTGACCAACACACTAGGAACTGCTATCAGTGGCTGTGTTCCGCAAGATGTTAGGCTTGTGTTGGTTGATCGACTTTATATCCTTTCGGGTTTGAGAAACGGAATGCTTCTTAGGATGGAGTGGCCTGCTACATCCGTGGCATTTTCATCAGAGTTATCTAATCAAAGCCCTTTTGTTCCTAGCTATTTTGGAAATGCAGGCACTGTTTCTTCAACTAAGGTAACTCCAGCTTTAGTTGGGCAGAGATATTGTGCCAGTAATGAGTGTCAAAGAGCAGAGGACAATGTTCCCATTGATCTACAATTGATTGCCATCCGTCGGATAGGCATTACTCCTGTTTTCTTGGTTCCTTTGAGTGATTCTCTTGATGCAGATATAATTGCTCTTAGTGACAGACCCTGGTTACTGCAAACTGCAAGGCGCAGTCTTTCATATACCTCTATCTCATTCCAACCTGCAACACATGTCACCCCTGTTTGTTCTATGGAGTGCCCTAAGGGAATTTTATTTGTCGCGGAGAACAGCCTACATTTGGTAAGCTTTTCTCATGTGATTGTGAAGCACTTGTTTCTAGTTTATTTTTCTCATTGGCTGATTATCTCAACGTCAAGATGTTTTTCTGCAAGATGTGTTTGTCTTACAGCAACTGAGTTAACTTCATTGGAAACCTAGACAAATGACTGCATTTGATTGGTTGTGAACCATCTAAACCTGAAGAGTTGGTATTTATGATGGCAGTGTACCTCTTCCTGTTGCGTGTATAAAAATGAAAGTTGGAAAATAGAAAAGTTAGCTTCATTATAATGGCAAAGGGTACTGTTTAACTTTGACATAAGTGTGACTGGTGATGTTCTTCACTACTGTTTTACCCAAAACCTTGATTTATATATCAACACTCCTTGCACTTAGTTGCGAAGCTAACATGGTCCTTGGACATGGCTAAGAACATATGGCATGTTGGGAGAACAAATGTCAAGAAAAGCCTTTGGATTCCTAACTGGCCCTCAACTGTCGTTTGTAGAAGTTAAAGTTCAGAGTGATTCTTTAGCAGTCATTTGATTTTAATGCATAACATTTTAGCTCTTTGCAAACAGGCTGAAGCTGGATGCTTCTGTGTTTCTGAAACAAACTGTTTGAACTGCTGTGACTGCATATTAGGGGCTGAACTTTCTTATATTATTTTAGTTGTCATTATCAGGCATTATGCATTGTTAGCCTTTCAAGTCACTTTTCATTATTCTCTAGTACAGGTGGAGATGGTTCACTGTAAGAGGCTTAATGTTCAGACGTTTTATCTTGGAGGCACACCTCGGAAGGTCTTATATCACAGTGACAGTAGGCTATTACTTGTTATGAGGACAGACCTACATTGTGAGTCAAGTTCATCTGACATATGCTGTGTGGATCCTCTCAGTGGTTCGGTTCTTTCAACGTACAAGTTTGATCCTGGAGAAACTGGAAAATCTATGCAGTTAGTGAAGGTTGCAAATGAACAAGTGTTGGTGGTTGGAACCAGTCTGTCTTCTGGAAGAGCTATAATGCCCACTGGGGAAGCTGAAAGGTTAAAGACCTACCAGAAGCTTATGATATGCTTTCCTTTTGGTTCCAAAAATTCACTTGCCATTTAGTTGCTTTTTTAATAATTAGAATAGGATTCTGAAATTAAATTGAAAAATGTGATGGCTCTAAGAGTTTGACAGCTTGCCTTATTTAATATATTTTCCCAAGTTACTTGGACATTTTTAGTATGATCCACCGATGTATGGCTCTGAATCTCTTAAATTCTGTTTTGCATCCATCCCATTCCCTGGTTAGACAGGAAGACTACAAGTATGGATCAAATACATTGTGTTGGTTTAATATGGTAGAACAGGCCAACAGGAAATAGTTGTCGGAAACTTTGGTCTTTTAGTTAGGTTCAGGTATGTCAGGAATAAATGGGGGCACCTTTACTAGAAGGTTATTACGAGTAAATAGGACTATAGGAGAGCTAATGATGCAGGAAGACAAACTAGACAGGGTACCGAATAGCCTCTTGGCAGGTATATTCCCCTCACTTGCACAATGCTGGGCTTCTTTTTCCAAGGACTTTGGGTTGGGCCTTGTAAGAGGTCTAGTTTGATTACTTTAAACAAAACTGATTGTTATTCTTTTATGGGTCTTAGGGGTGCAGCTATTTGTTGTTTGTATCGGGCCTGAAATATAAGTCCATCTATGGGGTTTAATATAAAAGTACAAAAAGTGATTGGCCTGTCAATTTCTTTTCTTGAGTCATAATGGTACTAGGAGTTGAAGAGAGGTCTAGTAATTGATTTTTCGAATAGAATTTTGCTCTCATTTAGGTCATTGTGTGACTGGGTCTTAGGGGTCGACCTGGTAATCAAGTCATTAAGCTTTAGTTCTTTGCTTGCTGTACCTTATGGTTCTTGTTGATTAATGAATCATGATTCTGTTAATAAAATCAGTGGAAGTTTGTCTGAGCACTTGAGTGTTGCTGAAATCCTTGGTTTGGCTCTCTGAATTATTTCTTCTGATAGTTGGTTTCTTCTTGATCTCAGGTAACCGATTCATCCCAGTTCTCATCAGTTTAGATTCCCATTTCTCTTCTGACAATACTCGTCTTTGAGGAGGTTTCTTTTCTTATCAGTCTTTGTTATTTTCCCTATTCACTGTCACTTGTTGGGTTACTCTGAGATTTAATAGTTAATCATGTGTTACTGTTTCCTAATAGTTCTGATTAATAAATCTATGTATAAACCCCTCAAATGCTCCCTGGTCCTATGCCTTCTCTGTTTTCTATTAAACTTTAAGTGGCCCTAATTGCACCTTTTACATTAATCTTTTTAGAAGATTATATATGTATAGCTGAAAGGCTCTGTCCATAAGGAAACTCAACTAGTTATTGCTGCCATGCGGTCTTTTACAAGTTATTGAGCTTCTCCCGCTCTCCCATATGTTTGTCCTGTTTCTGATTGTGTTGTTTCTTCAAACATTGCCTTCACTTGTTTCAGTTTTACCATAGCTTTCAGCTTTGATTTCAGAATATGTTCTCATGTGTTCGATTCCCCTGCCGAAGTTTAAGTTTCTGTCTGTACTTTCATTCTGAGTTTTAGATTATTGCAAGTTTTTCCTCCTTCTCTTGTTAGAAGAACTAGAATCTTTGAGCCCTAGTACCATTATGTGGACAAAGGACCATATCGTCGATTTGGAGATGAGGGTATGGTAGTTCTTGGTGATTTGTTGGCTAGAACTTGGGGGCATGGTACAAATTTCGGTCGACAATTCGGTTTTTTTGAAACTGAAACGAATCTCTGAGATTTTGAAAAAGTTCAACATTTCGATCGATATGGGTTGAGACTGGTTGACACAAGGTTTGGACCAGTTTCAGTCCATTTCTTTAATAAAAGTCACCAGTATCGGTCAAAAAACCTGTGAAATACCCTTTCTGCCAAGTCTGTGACAAGGGTTTCGACCCGCTAGTGGCTTTTTCCTTGGTTTTTGTTTATTTCCCCATTTTCACCTTTTTGCACAACTCTTTTGCCTTAAAAAACCTCTTTTGCTTCTCCTCTTTTCCACTACTGGTAGCAAGGTTTAAAGTATCGGTATCAAGTATCGTATCGGTCAGGTGATTTTAAGAGACGTATCGTCCTGTATCGAGTATTGTATCGCTCTGACTAATGTATTTTAGTGTAATTCAATGGAGAGACGTATCAAGATGTATCGTATCGGTTGTGTCAAATATGGATACGTATCGTCCTGTATCGAGTATTGTATCACTCTGACTAATGTATTTTAGTGTAATTCAATGGAGAGACGTATCGAGATGTATCGTATCGGTTGTGTCAAATATGGATACGTATCGGCAAGTATCGTATAGTATCGTGGGATACTTTAAACCTTGACTGGTAGTACCATAATAGCCAGCTGGGCTAGTTTTGGGAGCGGGTGTCACACGAAGTATCTTCTCTTATGACAGATTTGCTAGGATGGGATAGCTAAATTATGTGGATGATTCCACCTATAGAAATGCAGTGTCTCAATTCATGTGTAAGTGTGTAACTTCGTGGGCAAAATGTCATGGTCAACTTTCAGCCAGTATTGGGAGTACTATTACAAACAAGGGATAGATGCACCAGCTTCAGGTAGGCACTCAACATGGAACCGAAGTCTGGGACACTCTAGTTGCTAGTTGGTCATTGCATTTTGTTGACTTATTATATATGTAATCATTCTATCAAACAATTCATGTATATTGATGATTCAATGCCTGTATGAAATACAATTTGTACTTCTTGGAACCAATCATGTGTTAATATACTTGAATGATAACTTTTCAGTGGTTTTTTTTTTTTTGGGGGGGGGGTTTGGGGGCGGGGGGCAAACTACTAGTTTCATTTTGTTTATTATGCTTTAAATAGGTAGGAGGCAAGAAATCACATGAAATGAAGGCCATATAAGCCCCCAAACCTCAAACCCTTGCTTGAAAAGTACTAGGGAAATTTCAATTTTTTGCCAGGTCGAAACCGGCCTCGAATCCAAAATACCAAAACTGTGAGCCTTGATTGAGGGTATCGGATTTTTTGTCTCTGCTTGCTTATCTCCTAGAAGAGTGAAACATTTGTTGTGCATCTTTTGGTTAGCTTGGTCCAAATAGGATTTGGTGGAGAGAAAAGTCCCTTTTTTTTCCTTTATTTTGTTTGTCTGTTTCTCTTCTTCTTCTTCTTTTTTTTTTATTTTTTTTTTTTTTTTTTTTTTTTTTGGGGGGGGGGGGGTTGTTTGACATATGTTCTCTACCTTGCCCCTACCAGCTTATGAGTGTTAGTTCCTCTTATCCTATTGCCCTTTTGTAAAGAAAAAGTTGTTCTTAACTCCGGTAGTCCTACTCTGGTAATTCTCCCATTGCTCGTAATAAAAGGTCTTGAGTTCCTCCATTATCAGTTTGGAACCTTTCTGTTGTCACATGAAGTCTTGTTATCAATATTGATTTGTTGACAGTTCTTTGCCTGCCGATTTTTTTATGCTCTTTTTTTACTGTATTCTGTACCTTTCCTATCATCTTATCTTTTAAATTGTGTTCCTTCATTTTTACAATTTGCTCCAGCTGGTGGATGACTTAACAGTTTCTTTTAGGGAGATGCTCTTCTATGCTAGTTGGATGGTTGATTAACAATATAATGTAGCTAATCATGGGGGATTTCAATTCTTTGCATGCCTATTCTTCTCAGTTTTGTATTTTTTGTGTTGTACTCTGCCTCATGTGCTGTTCATGAAACTCCATTGGCAAAAATCAATACAAATATGTCTATGTTGCATTTCTGTACTTAGTCTAACAGTTTTTTCCTTAGCAGCACCAAGGGGCGTCTGCTTGTCCTCTGCCTTGAGCACACACAGAATTCTGCAAGCAGTTCATGGATTTTTTCTTCCAAGACAACTTCGTCTTCTCAACTAGCGTCTCCATTTCGGGAAATAGTTGGGTATGCTACTGAACAACTTTCAAGCAGTAGCCTTTGCAGCAGCCCTGATGACAATAGCTGTGAGGGAGTTAAGCTTGAAGAATCTGAAGCATGGCAATGGCGTGTGGCTTACCAGACTACATTGCCTGGAATGGTACTTTCTGTGTGTCCATATCTTGATCGTTACTTCTTGGCATCAGCTGGTAATGTTGTAAGTTTGCAGTAAACCATATTCTCAAGATTCCAAGCTAGTGTCTGTTGAATTTGCTTATCATGGGTAGAACTGATGGGAATTTCAATTTTCTGTCAGTTTTATGTATATGGATTTCTGAATGAGAATCCTCAGCGGGTGCGGAGGTTTGCTTTAGGGAGGACACGCTTTGCAATAACATGTTTAGCCACCCAGTTCACCAGGATTGCAGTTGGTGATTGCCGTGATGGAATCCTTTTCTATTCCTATCAAGAGGTATGTTGGAACTACTTATGTCTTTAAGGAACTTATAAATGATGCCTTTCTTTGTGTATCTAGAACTTGACACCTTTTAATTATCTCTTGTCTCATTCCCAAAAGTTCATTTAAATAGGGGTGTAATAGGTTTTCAAGAATAATCTGAAAGTGATTTATCATTTGTCATTATCAAAAATAATTTGGAAGTAATTATCATTGCCATCACCAAAAGCTGTAACTGTCTTGCACATTTTTCAAATGCGTAAAACAAAATGACATCATTTACCCAGATGAGTGTTGGTCCAAAAGGCTAAAAGGTTATGGTTACAAATTATTTGACACCGTAAGGGGTGTCAAATGAGAGAATCCCTGAATGTCTAATCCAGTTTTTTATGGATAGTGGAGGAGTTTGAACATCACAGAGGAAAGGTGATAAAGTCAGTTGGAGGGTTTACCATCAGGACTGGATGGTCAAGCCATTGGAGTATGACCATTCATATAGCTGAGTACCAGTCATTATGATGATGTACCAGTGCATCATATATATATATATATATAGCATTATGATGATGTACCAGTGCATTTTAGTTCTTCCTTGTTTCAGACTTTTGAATGGATAGTCAGCAGGTGAGCACTGCACCAGCCTGTTCTTTAACATGGACCAGTGCTTTTAGGACAGTCTGCTAATCTAGTCTATAAATATCATGCTGTTGGCCCCTCACTGCTTAAGCAGATTATATCATGTTATTGTTAGTTCGTGAGTTTGTGTGTTGCTTTTGTTGTTTAGAGGCACAAAACAGGATAAAAATCTGATAGGTTGATTCTGGTCCTCTTGGACTTGCCTATTGTGCTTTCTTATGCACCAGGATCTCAGAAAACTGGAGCAGCTTTACTGTGATCCAATGCAGAGGTTAGTTGCTGACTGTACTCTATTGGACATGGACACTGCTTTTGTCTCAGATCGTAAGGGGAGCATTGCTGTCCTGTCACGTACAAACCATTTAGAAGGTGATTAACTCTTCCCAGATAAACTTCTGTAACTGCGTTTCCCTTTTTTCCCCCCTTAATTGGGGAGGGGGAGGGTGTTTGAGGTGGGGGTGTAATGGTTTATTCTACCAGTTATGGATTGGACTAGGATGGTTGGATTCATATTATGAGCTTATTCTGCTCTTTTTTCCTTATAAAAGTTATTGACATTGCACTGTTAGATTCTAGTTTTTTTTATGTGCTTCTTGTTGCTGACTCGCTTTTAATAAGTTTGCGAATTAATTCATGCTACTTTCATGCCTTGGTGACTGGTTGGACTTGCAAGTGTTAGTCTTCAAGTCTTAGTTTGACCTGGATCAAGAACAAAGGTTTGCTTTTGGAGGATCCAAATGAATTTTTATAGCCTGTCCAATGTCCATATCTAATTGGTAAGTTCAAAATTAAAAATCTTAATCCTTGTGTGTTATTGTTCATGGCTTCTGGACATTATTTCTTGCTTTTTCTTTGGTTTTCTTTCTTATATTGTTAGAAACAATTCAGATTCCATTTAGGTGACTATCATAGCTGATTAGAGTCACAGAGTTATTGGAATTCCGTTGAGATTTTAAACCCTTTGTATCCTGGAGTTGCTCTACACTTTCTTTGTTAACTTTGTAGTTTTCACTCATCTTTTCCAACAATAACATATATCATTTAGAGGTTCCCTTGTCCTATATGTATGCTTTCCCTAGAATGCATTTGTTTTAGTCTAGGCCTTTCTGGTGGCTTTTTTTTTATATCTTGCTAGTATGTTTTCTGTGTCTCCCTTTTCCTAGAATGGGTACCATGGTTTAAAATATCTGATACCATAATGATGTTGCAGTGTTGCTCTATACACTTCAGTTAGGATCTTATATGGAGTAAATAGATAAATAGATTGGGGAAACCAGTAAATGGGACCTTTCCAGATCTATTTGTAGCTTGTTTTTCAATCCCAGCCAACTCCTCCACATTAATGAAACCTTTCTTTGCCTCATCCTTGGATTTGAAGGAGTGTCTCCTTTCTCTGCTTTAAGGCCTCTCTCTCTCTCTGCAACCTTCTTAACAAGTTCATTGCTAAAATCCTGGCAAATTGGCTCCGATCTATTGTTTCTTGGATGGTCAGCTCTACCCATTCTGGCTTCATCTCCAGCAGAAGCATTACTGTGAATATCTTTCTTTGTTACAAAACAGTCAGGGGGTTATTGAGAATTGACATTCACAAAGCTGTTGACTCTCTTTGATGGGACTTTACTTATGATGTGGTGTTTCAATCCTTGTTAATGCCTCTCTTGCTGGTTTCTTTACCTCCAATGTTGGCATTCGTCAAGGCTGCCTTCTCTCCCCCTTCCTCTTCTCCCTTGCTCTTGAAGTTCTCTCTAGAAGCATCTAGGCCAAAACTGACCATCATTTGAACTCTCCTCTTCCCAAATTAAAAAGGTTAAATCTCATCCATCTTACCGTTGCTCACGATCTAATAATCTCCCATGAAGTCACCCACTGCATCTCTTTGAATTCCTTTTTGGGTTTCATATTATCCTTTTAAAGTTCAGAGTCTTCTTCCTTGGGGTCTTTTTAGTTTGTTACTACTTCCCTTCTCTTGACTGGCTCCTCTCTTGTGTCTCTCCTAGCTAAGTATTTTGGCCCTTTTCATATTCTAGGTAGGCTGACTAGTCGCCGCACTCGTATGTTGGATCTCTTACATGGAAGGCTGGAACTCAAGAAATTTTCCCGTCAGTAGACTTGTGCTAACCAAGTGTACTATCCAGTCTTTCCACATACATTGGTGCAACATCTTTGGTCTCTTCAAATGCATAATTAAAGCTATCAAATCCCTCTTCTGTAGCTTTGTTTGGAACATTCAAGAGACCCACAATATCCTCCACTCTATTGTTGGGCCTCCATTTGTCTCCCCAAATCTGGCTTGGTGCCTTGGTATTCACATAATTTGAGGTTATCATTATCTGTTTTCTTATGTTAACCTCAAAAATCTCTTCCAAACACGAATTTATCTAGGTCAACTAGGTCACTTCTACCTCCTTAATCTGGCTGCATTTGGGATGTCCCTCCTTTGTCCAATCCTTTTGGTTTGACACTTGGCACCCCTTAGATATCCTTTTCAGCCTTGTGTGTGCACTTGCTGTTTATGTCTCTGGCATTCCAAAGTCTTCCCTCTCCCAAGTGGACAAAGGGGTTTGGATCCCTTCCCATTTATGTTCTTTTCACCACTTTGTCTACTTGGAGTTACAATTGATCCACCTTTGCCCCTACCCTTGGTCAAAACTTATCTGGTTCAAAGGCCACATGCCTTGCCATTCCTTCACATTTCTGGAGAACCTTGAATCTTTGCCTCCTTACTCAGTCTGTTCTTCTTCACCGCCATAATTGTCAAGGCCACGAGGCAAAGGTGAGGCAATGGGAACCAAGTCGACACCAAGCAAGGCAACAAGGCGACACCAAGATGCGCTGACCTAAAGAGGGACCAGGATGCGTAGGCGATGCCTTGACAACTTGGTTCATCATCATATCTAGGTCTCCCCTTTTTGTAACCTCTGTTGGAATGGTATTGAGGACATTAATCATCTTTTCTCTCTAGCTTCCTCACTTTAGCTGTTTGGATATCCTCCGTTTGACCTCTCTGGAGGTTCCCCTTCCTTTTGACTGGGAATGGCATCGCTTAGACTTCTTCCTCCTACAGTTCCTCGCTTTGTGACATGCTCGACAGGCTAGTGTTTGGAGCCACCATCTCTCATTTTTGGCTTGATCAGAATGTAGGGAATGGACTAAAAATCTTGGTCCCTCGATGTAATTTGGAAGGCCATCTTCAGTTATGTTATAGGTAGTCCTACAACATTCTTTAACTACGTCAATATTAGGTCAAAGCTTACTTAGCTTCCCCAAAAACCCTTGACTCCCCAAGGAATAGACACATGTTGCTACTTAGGGTTTAGATTGCCTCCTTTTGTTGCCTTCTAAATTTCTAATTTAGGACCTTAGTTTTGACTTTTGAGGTTCCTTTCCTTTGGCTGGCCTCCAATCTAGTTGCTTACTTCTCATTCATCCCCTCCACCCTGCGCCCCCCGCGATTTATTTTCCTTTTCCTTCCTCTTTTTGGGGGTTTGTTATTGATTATTTGTTCACCTGAAAGAAATTACATGAACAGTAACCTATTGGATAAGGTTTTATTGTTGTATTGTTGTTCCCTATTGGAGGGCAATGATCATTGATGTTGAGACCATGTAGATTAGACTTTCCTGATCTCTTTGGGTATTCCCCTTCTCTTACTTCCTTTTCCTTTCTCGTTCCTTTTTTTTTATTTCATCCCTCTTACTTTCATTTCTATTTGTGTGAAAAGCATGACTAAATCCCAGTATTCCATACATTGTTTTGATAGGATCCATGTAACTAACACCTATTAGTTGTGATAAGGTTGGTCCCCTTCACCCCCCCCCCCCCCCCAAAAAAAAAAAAAACCCATTCCCATGCCCATCTCGTTTGGCTCCTGACCTCCTCAGCTCCATCACCACGGCCTTAGCTTGGAACCACATCACACCCCTTTTGATTTGGTCCCTTGGCTTGGTTTGAAGGTCATGTCCCTCACCACCTTCTAACCCTCTGGAGAACCCTTAGCCTTTGCCTCCCCATGCCGTCTTTCCTTATTCATCGCCACATCCCTACTAACCCTAACTGTGCATTCTTTGCAAGAATGGCTTTGAGGACATTGACCACCTTTTTTCACCTGCCCTTCTCCTGTGGGGGAAAGCCTCAGCCTTCATTTGGCCCCGCCCTAGATGCTCTTTTGGGTTTGCCAGGGATTGGCTTTGAGTTTCGAGATCCTTTTCCAATGATTCCATTCGGGTAAGCTGGTCTTTGGAGCAACTGTCACCACTTTAGGAGATGGATCTCCAACTCTAGGTCTTTGGACTCGATTTGGAAGGCCATCTTCTCTGATTTCTCCTCTTAAGTTGCAGTTGATCCCCCATCTCCCTGTTGGCGATACCTCCAAGAAACAGGCTTATTGTTAGCTAGGTCTTAGTTTCCACTTTTCAGTTTAGTAGCTGAAGACCGTTTTTCTTTCTCTCCCCCCCCTCTCCCATTGTACACTTTCTTTCCTCTCCGTGGGGTTTTGGTAGTGATATTTTATATTTTTATTCATTTGGAAAAAGAGAGGTTGAGTTATTGTACCATAGGCCGGCTAATAGAACTTTTCCTTTTTATAAGATTTCTGTCTCATGGTTGATAGTTGATACTGATATTGGACCCTTCATTTATAAAATGTGTGGCAGCACGAACTGGTTAGTAGATGAAAGATTGGTTTTGAACCTTCTCTGCTCTCTTCAAGCTTCTGATTACCCCTCTCTATGTTCTTTTTCAGTTTCAAGTTCACTAACTTCACTGCATCAGTGTTATTTTAGATTACAGTTCTCCAAGTTCTTTGATAGTTTGGGAATCATGATGTGTCAATGTGATACAGCCAACCTATATGTCTAATAATTAGATAGGTGGTAGAAAGACAATAAAGCTCTAAGGGCAACACCAAATAAACCTTGAGCACAATTTTCCCCTTATTCCCCGTATTACAACATTCTTCTGGCGTTCTTATACATTCTATTGTCTTAATTTTATGTTTCAGATAACACAAGCCCAGAAAGCAACTTAACTCTAAGTTGTTCATATTACATAGGGGAGATAGCCATGAGCATCACCAAGGTAAGTTTTATGGTCATTGAGTTGCAAACCATGCTTCTTTTGCTGAAATATTTCCACAGAATTTGGATCTTGTTAAAATAGTATGTTCACATTTGACTGGAAGTTTTGGGTTGTGGTGAGTGCCATCGTTTGCGAATTGCAATTTGACGAATGCCACAAAGGTTCATCATCTACTCACAATTCTCCCCCTCCCAATTCTTTTTAGGGGGTGGTGGGGAGAGGTGGGTGGTAGCAACTTGTGCTTTACCAAGAAGAGAATGAATAATTTTTCGATTAGTGCGAATCACAGTGCAGAAAATAAAGCCACCAAAGAGGAGATAAGGTGGGAGTAGACAAATAAAAGAATAGAGAATTTGAAAAAACATGGCCCAGCTTTGTGGATCTATAATTCAATTCTACTTCAGATCTGTCATTTTTGGTGAGCCTGTTTTGAGTTGGCTGATCCATAATTGAAAAGAAAAAAAGTAATAAATGAAGACGATGAAAAAATATGGAAACATTAGGTTGCAGGTTTTTGACATTGGAAGTGATGGAAGCCATTTCATTGCTGCCATATATGTCATTCCTCACACACCTCCACTCCCTAAAAGAATCCCCAAAAGAAAAAGGTAAAGATCTGAGTTCTGAAATCATCCGCAAGAGAATCTGATGCAGCATAACTAGAAGTTACTGTTTAGGAGATAAGTCTTGATATTTGGTGGGTGCCCAAGTCTAGCATGTAAGGAGATAAAATAGGAGATGCTGTTATTTGTGGGAGTTTTAGAGATAATGTAGGATTGTTATTTATTTATTGGGAAAATTATGTAAGTAGACTTTGGTTTGGATAGGTTACATAGGACCAATTTTAGTCAAATAAATTGTTAGGAGTCTTAGTTTTACTGAAATATGTTTCTTTTATTTTTAAATCATTGCATTCAGCTTGAAAAACAATAATGAAGATATGAATTTTTAAGTCTTGTATGTGTGTTTGCACCCCTCCCCCTTTTTTTTCCATCTTCTTATGATTCTTGGTCTCTCTCTCTCTCTTTCCCTACTACCAGTCTGATTGTTCTCGAGTTCCCCTTCTTCCCCCTATCTTCTCTCTCCTTGATTCTGTCCCCCATTATTTAGCATCAGAGCCAAACTTAGGTAACTCTCTCTACCTATGGGATTCCCACTCTCTCAGTTCTGCTCTCAATCCGTCTTTCTTGCTAATTCTCCGTCTTTTTATGTTCTGTATTCCCTCCTAATTCTTCTTTCTGTTATCTGTCTTCCCTACCATTTCTTCTTCTTTCTATGATTTTCCTGTCCATTCTGTGTTCTTCATCTATTCACTGCCACTGGGATTGATAACACCATCAACAAACCTTACCTCTGTTCATTCCCACACTCCCAAAGAAAGAAAAAAGGATTCTTCCTGCCTGGGCCAAAAGTTTTACATACAATATCAGCTCTTTTTTTTAACTAAAACTTGAGCACGAGTTCTTTTTTAAGATGGGAAAATTGATGCAGCACAACTAGAAGTTACTGGTCACGCTATAGTAACATGAATAGTAACTTAGGCTATAGTGCTTCATATTTGGCAGGGCACTTGTCCAGCTTACAAGGAGATATTCATATTTGGGGGGCCCAAGTCCAGCTTGCAATGAGATAAAATGGGAGATGCTGTCATGCATGGGAGTTTTAGAGATAATGTAGGATATTGTTATTTATTTATTGGGAGGATATTGTTATTTATTTATTGGGATAATTATTATGCAAGTTGATTTTTATTTTAGATAGGTTACATAGGAAGCATTCTAGTTTATTTAAATCATTAAGAGTCCCAAGTCTTACTGAAATATGTTTCTTTAAATATTTAAATCATTTTATTTAGCTTGAAAAACAATAGTGAAGATATGAATTATTAACTTTTGTACGTGCATTTGCACTCTTTCAACCCCCCGGCTCTTCTCTTTTTTCTTGTCTTCTAATGATTCTTCTTCTCCCTCTTCCCCTACTGCTAGTTTGATTGTTCTCAAGTTTCCCCTTCCCCGAATCTTCTTTCTCCTTTATTCTTCCCCAATTAGAATCAGCTTAAGCTCTTTCAAAGCTGAAAACATTCCATTCATAGTTTGCAAAAAGTGCCCAGTAACTTTTCTCTCGCATTGTTTGCTGGTGTCACCTTGGTTTGTTACCCCCTCAATCGCCTTGGTTCGCTTAACACTTTCACAAGTATTATTCTACTACGGAAAACCTTAAACCTTTCCCTGAACTTTGAAATGCTTCTATCCTTGAAAGCTTATTGATTCCATAATTTCCATACTTAAAAGTAAATAGTAGAGGATGATTCTTCTTGCTACCATGACTTTTAGACCACCCTGATGGAACTATTACCATGTTAGGAGTCTTGTGACCACTTCTTCTATAACAATGGCAAAATACCAATTCCTCTCCCTATGTTTCCTAGTTTGACCCAAATGATCTAGCAAGATTGTAAGTTATCACTGGAATGACCAAAATTTGAGTGAATTTTGAA
Organism: Hakea prostrata; assembly: GCF_041222555.1. NCBI lineage: Eukaryota > Viridiplantae > Streptophyta > Magnoliopsida > Proteales > Proteaceae > Hakea > Hakea prostrata. The sequence goes on along the minus strand of NC_142609.1, from coordinate 49,963,516 downwards.
GATTTCACTGCAACTCAGCCTTATCCCAACTAAATAAGGTCGACTACATGGATCCTTGCCTTCCAAGAAGCTTTATTCAAGATATACTTCATACGAGGCCTAAACCATGTAATTTTTTCCTCACTACTTCTACTTCCCGTAAGGTCGTTTTAGGTATACCCTTGGTTCTTTTAGTTCTTTCTATTAGTATCAAAGCATTATAAGGACATTAATTGCCTAAGTAATAAGGGATGGCCCTAGATGCATTCTTTATGATGATGGAGGCAAGAGCACGTAGATTCCATACCTTTCTTCTTGGACATTGTATTTCTAGAAGAAGTTTCTTTGGGGGCATATTGTAAAAGATGCTTTTCCTCATATTTTACTATTACCTTACCCATGGTACAAAATTCGGTCAAAATGTGCGAAATTTCGATCAAAATTTTGCATTTTGGAAAATGTGAAACGAAACTCATGAGGACTGAAAAAAAGTCCTCAGTTTCGTTGAAACTTGTCGAAACCTGTTGAAACTTGGTTCAACCCAGTTGGACCAGCTGGTTCATGAGAAAAAAAATCCTAAATTTCGTGGGAAACCTGGGAAATTTCGTGGAAACTTAGGACTTTTTCTTGTAAATTTTGTAGCTTTCCCAAATTTTCAATTTTTTTTGTTTATTTAATGTGTCCCCAAATACCACAATAAATACCCCCTCCATCAGGACTTCCCTATCCAAAGTGCGTATTCCCTCAGGCTAGTTATCTTAAGCATGTTGATGACCAGACTCATAAAGTTACAGTTGTCGATTACCTTGACAACCATAGGCATAAAATGTCATGGGATGTCTATATTTGTTGGTTGGAGGAAAGGATGTTATAGGTATAGTACTACTCAACTCACAGGATGAATCCACTCTTGGCACTCCTCTTAATACTAAGTCGTATTTTCCTTTAATTGTCAACTATTTTGAAGTTAGAAATTATATATTGAATGTTATGTGCTTAAGTAGTTAAATTTATAATGTACTTTTCGGACAACTCTACATTGATGTTATGTACATTGAATGACATATCTACATTGATTTTTTTAGCAAAATACAACCAATGTGTTCTTTATACTCTATTTAGCTTAAATACTGAATCCCACCCCAAAATACTCACTAAAACCTGTTGAAACTTGATGTTGAAACTTGTACGGAAAAGTCCTCGATTTCCTCGAAATTTCTCAAGTTTCCACCTAAGTTTCCCATTTTCACCCAGTCGAAACTTGAGTTTCCCTCGAATTTTTTACCATGACCTTACCTCAGGTGAGTGAAATCTCTTCTACTGTCAATCCCCTCAATTAAAAGGAAAAGGGAAATAAATAAACAATCTTCTCTCTCAGGAATTAATATATCCCAGACACCTATAAACTTGATTTGACTAGTTTAATTATTAATGAATCCTAATTAAGTGTTTGACCCAACCATGAATAAGAATTCATGCAAGCATCTGAAAATTACTTTGAAATGAATATATAGTGGGCCGGATTGTTGTCGAACATGTGTCACTTGTAGGGCTGTCTCCCCCTATGCACAATTAGACCTCTCAATAAGACTGCAATAATTCTGAGTGATTAGTTATTTTTCTTGTAGGGCTCATTTTCATACAAACTTCCAGCGGATGATATATTGAAGGGCTATGACAGTACTAACACAGTCACGGATTCATCCCACAACACTATTGTGGCTAGTACACTGTTGGGGAGTGTAATGATCTTCATCCCTATTACAAGGTACAATCCAGTGTAGCACAAGTTATTGAAACTCATTTTGTTTGACACTAATCAAGGGATTTAATGTATTTCTTTATCATAGGGCTGAGTTGGGGTTTCTTGAACATGGTTAACACTTAATTTTTTTTTTTGTGAAGATTTGGACATCTTGGGAAAATATTCAAATAAACATGGGCTATATAATCAAGTTTGGGTTTATTATAGTTTGTTAGATGATCATTCAACATGGTCCCTATGATGCAGGGTTAAAGATGTATTCTCAAAAGAAGCCCAAGGGGTTTGATTAATAAATGGCCTAGGAATATGACTTATTCAGTCCATGGCTTTTTCATGGACCAAGACTACTTTAGTGGGCTAAAGACAGCCCATATATTATGGTCCTCATGAGCTAAGACCTAAGCCAAGTATAGTTTAATATGGATGGAAACTTGAGAAATATCTCAAAATCAATAAAAGTAGTTATAGTGTGAAGATAAGAAACTCTATTGTTGAAGGAGCTTTCCTTTGTCAAGAGTTGGGGTAGTTGAGTTAGTGTTATGTTTGAGTGATGCTCTAGTTAATGCATGTTAGCTAGTAGCTGGTTGATGTATTTAACATCTATTTCTGTGGATTGGCTATATAAAGGGGTTTATGCCAGAGAGTTGTCACCTCACGTGTTTATTGAAATCAATATTTTCTTTTGCAAGTCATTCTTATTTGTGGAAATACCTTGCATTTGATGAACGTAGGTTGGTGTTGAATCCAGTCTGTTCACCTTGTAGTGTGAAGCGTGGGTGTTACTTTGTTATCCTTATTGTGTTGTGCTCTCACTTCTCTCATATTCTTCCATTATTTTCCTCATCTATTAACATGTCTATTTCGGTGATTAATCTTCTGTTTTTGGTTACTAATCAGATCTAGCCATCTACTTGATATCAGATTTTCAGTGTATCTTTCTCATTTCAATTTGCTAATCTGTAGCTTAACTGAATTCGGATCTACTGTTCTGCCGTACTTTAAATCACAATTTTGTCTCTGTTGTCATAGGTATTTTAGAGTTATTATTATGCATCGATTTGAGTTTCAGTTTTGTTTCACATCTGATATTGTGTTATTGTTGACCTTTCAAATCTCGAATTCATTCTCTATAAAAAGGTCTTGATTGTTACTATTGTGATTACTCAAATTCAGTACTACATTACTATACTTCTACAATGGTTAGAATTGCAATGTTGATACTCACACATACACCGCGACATTGGAACGATCGAAGGTCTTCCTTCTATCCAATGGTGGAATCAGCCAGATCGACCTTCCTCATGGCCTAGAAGTGATCGGACATGTTAATAAGCTTATCTACCAAAGACCATCTAAATTTATTCTAGTAATTCTTTATTTTTAATTTTTTGGGTCAATTATCCTTGTTATTATTTGTGGTAGTATTAATATTAGAGTTTTTTAGGCGTGGGTCCTCTTAGTAGAGCATAAACTAATGTTGGGTCCCTTTGGTGCAATAAATTACATTTGGGTCCCAAAGCAATTAACATCGTCTCCAACCTTTAAGTTTTTTCAAATTTCAAACCAGGAAGGACCAGAATACCCCTCAGCTAGTTCAATGACCAAAATAGCCCCCCCTAGGTATCATATTTTCATTCTTATGCCAACGATCCTAATACCAGCAAACTAAGAAAGTGAAAGCCAGTGACTGTTTCTGATTTTTCAGGATCATTGGGTATTAGGATCATTAGGAGACTCTTGTTGAAGTAATCCTATACAAGGAGGAAGAGCTTCTGATTTTTTTCATTGAAGTTTCTTAGAATCTAAGATGCATTGAACATCTTCTGGGTCGATCACAAATGAACTTCTTTCAGTGAATCAAAGGAGAGTGCTTGAAATTTGACCCCAGGGGCGATTGTGTTTAGGGCAGGGTCTGAGCCCTCAAAAGACTGCAAATTATTTGAGCTCATCTCGGCCTAGGTTGTGTACTGAAAATTAGAATTATGCTGAAAGATTGGCAGAGCCTCTCCTTGTCCCTTGCTGAATTGTCCTCCCATCAATGATTCACTCATGTGCCAAACAAATTGTATAAAAATTCAATCTAGAACCACCATGTCCACTTTAAGAGAAAAACGAAGCAGTAGCAACAGTAAGGTTTATGAAGGGTATACGTTTGAATATGGTGTTCTGTCCTCTGGGTTCTCCTCTTCTTGATCATTGAGGGCTTTGGGTACTTAATAGTTGAGAATTACTAAAAGGGAGAACCACGGCAGCCACACGCAACCTCAATGTTGAAGGTAATCATAAGCAGATTTTTGTTCGCATCTGCGTGGATGATAGGCGCGAACAAAAATCCCACAAATTTTCAAGAGTTTGCAGTTCCTTGAGGGAGAGGGAGAGTGAAAGTGAGACTTCAAGAGGTGAGTGCGGTGCGTGAGAATCAAAAGCCACGGTTCATTGGGTATTAGGATCGTTGCATAAGAATGAAAATATGATATGTATGGGGGACTATTTTGGTCATGAAACTAACTGAGTGGTATTTTGGTTTTTTCGTGTTTGAAATTTAAAAAACTTAATAGTGGGAGACGGTGTTAGTTGCTTCAGGACATACGTAATTTATTGCACTAGGGGGACCCAACATTAGTTATGTTCTACTAAGAGGACCCACACATAAAAAAAACCCTTAATATTATTGTTGTCATGTTTAGGATCATATATGATTAAGTCATTGTTACTCTTGAGTATTATTTTCACGAATTAGATATCTGACTTCAGCTAGTAAGAATATTTTATTGATAATGCATGGAATTGACAGAATAAGATTATAAGATTCATCTTCTTTAGTTGAAAATTTTTGAGCATGTAGGATCAAACGCTTGCCGTTGCTCCGAAGTCCTGGACCTATGAATATGATGCCACTAGTATTTCCTTATATCTTAGCCAACAAGCACCTAGGTTCGAGCCTGGAACTGGGGCAGACCTCGGGCAACCTCATGACAGCCCAACGAGGTCCCCAATAATTCCCCTCCCCCTCCCCATCCGAGGCGAGATTTTTGGATACCTGAGACAACCCGACGAGGTCCTAGAATCCTCCAAAAATCCCCCCCAAATAGCACCATTGGGAATTCGAACTCGTGACCTCCTGGCTTTGATACCACTTGTAGGATAACGCACTTGCTGTTGCTCCAAAAGTCCGGACCTATGGATATGATGCCACTAGTATTACCTTATACCTTAGTTAGTGAGCACTCTGGTTCGAGCCTGGATCTGGGGTAGACCTTGGGCAACCTCAGCACAACCTAGTGAGGTCACTAATAGAGCAAAATACTTGGCTACTTGCTTTAAATACAAATATAGTCTTAAATATTGTTTCACACGTATGGTTCAGTACAATATATAGTAAATATCCCATTTAACCAATGAGTACAAGGTCTGAAAGGAGTGTATCTAGAAGGTTTGATCTATTAATAATAGGGGTTCTATGCCAAAATCTATGTTTTTGAGTTTATTCCTGATTTGTTTGCCTCATTAGTCCTCACCCAAACATAAGCATCATAAAGCCTTAGCACTTCTCTCTGATAGGACCCTGAGAGATAACTGCGTGGAGGGGAGAGAGAGGGGGGTTAGGTGTGATTGAGGGGATTATATAAATAGGGAGGAATAGAGAGGAGAGAGTATCAGGCATTTGTAGCGTGAGTTAGGGAGCCTTTGGGTGAGGGCACCATGAGGTGTAAGGGGGTGACTGGCACCATTAAAACCAGATCAATCTTGTGTAATTCCTCTGTTTTGAGATTGAATTTCATTGCTGAATAGAGGGATCTTATCACGCTCCTTTTGGTTGTTAACATTTTTAAACATACCCTCCACACCCAAGGAACTAAAGTGATAAGGAAAGAAGAGGTGCTCTCTACTTTCAACCCCTCCCCCAACAAATAGTGCAATTTGGTGGCACCAATATCTCCCTTGTCAACAAATTATCTCTAGTCCGCAATGCATCTATAATACATCTCCAAGTTGTAAATGAATGTTGAGGAATATTCTCTGCAAGCCACACCTTCCACCAACTCACCTCCTGTGGTTTCTGACAGATGACATCCCAAGTTGATGTGGTGGTAAAGAATAACTGTTGTAGTCCCTTTCCAAGCCACCACATCTACCTTAGTATGACCAATGTTACTGCTAATCGTCAGTCTCTCCTTACAGCCATCAAATTTGCTGAACGTCCTGTACAACTTTTCATCTTCCATCAATGAGAAACTTGTCCACCATCCCCAATCTCACATCTAACCTGGTTGTGTTGCCGTATCTTTTTATCAATTATCCAGCCACATACGAGTACCCTTTCCATCACTAATGACATGCGCCTCCAATTACTCTTCCTACACGATGCAACATCAGTTGAAGCCCTCTGGGCTTCTAGTGTTCAAAACCAAGAGGTACAATGGAGTGAAAAGATGTTGGTCTACTCTCAAGCCAGCTCTGGCCCCTGGTTCAAATTAATGAAAAAAATAACAAGAGAAAAGAGAGAAAAACAAGAGAGAGATGCACAAGAGACACTCAGGTAGAGAATTTTGCTTCTTTTCCTACATGGTTATCTCAACATCTTGGTGAACTATGGCATTGGAGGGGGCTCGATCAAGTCAAGCAAGGTGTCCTCGATGCCTGGGTGACTCCTTTTTAGTTATTAACATCTGAACTAGCATGTAAGATTACATCAGTACCGGCACACCAACATAAGAATACCTGGGGATGTAAAAGACAAGACTGTTAACAAAGTACTCCTGTTATCCTAAATACCTGAAAACATTTTCGTGGCATTTCCGTGCCTGGCTTGTTATAATGACTAAAAATGATTTTGTGCATTCTGAGGACTATTTATCCCATGTGAGATAGATAATTCTCATAATCTGTGATATACTTTGGTGATGGAATATTTTTTTATATGTTTAACAACCCAAAAGGCAAGAGTCAATATTCTGATGTTGTTGTGTAAACCTTTCTTTGATGATTGTCGGAATCCTCCTTTCTTTTTTTGTTTTTGTTTTCCCTCTTTAACATTATTGTCACAGTTTAGATGTAGATGGTTTGTGGTATTTTTATTTTATTTTAGAGGTTGGGCCTTGGTAGGTTCTCTTATTTTAATTTGATTTGAATTCCCTAATTTTCTTCATTTATCTGCAGGGAAGAGCATGAACTATTGGAAGCTGTACAAGCTAGACTTGTGGTTCACCCACTGACTTCTCCTATCCTTGGAAATGACCACAGTGAGTTCCGGGGCCGTGAATCACTGGTATGCTTCAATTACTCTATAAATTAGCATTTCTGTTATCAGCTCCTGATGATTGGATGCATAATAGCATATATGACTGAGCTAATTTTCCATGAATTGTTCATACGTTTGACATTTTAATGGAGTGCTATCAGGTTTTGATCATTTTTGTGTGCTTTTCCTTTGCATTATTCTGGTACTTTGTGGAGCCAATTTAATTTTTTTAACTTTCAAAGGAAGACGGAAAGGAAATGATTTATATTGAGATTAGTATTATCATGTTGAGAATACTGTGTTGGATTTTGAGTTTTCTTAATGTATTCTGAAGCCTATTAGGGGTCCTCCAGGGAAGGGCCTTATTTTACGGACATAATAAACATATTGGTCTCTTTGGGTATTAAAATGCAAACTGGCACGGTGCTGAAGGTGATTTGACTAAAGGAGATCTACCACTGGGTCCACTACCACGTGTCATTTTACATTTGCTGGTGGTTATCTTGTAACAGGAATGAGCAAGAAGTAGACAACAGTGGCAAAATCTAGGGTTGAAACTGAATATGGAGCTATGGTTTACACCATAGCAAGAGTTGATGTGGTTCAGATCACTTTTTTAGGAATTAGCCAGTTACTAAACTAAGAGTTAGGATTTGTCATAACTAAGCTGCTATTTACTTTGTCAATAGTACAAAATTTCATGAGAGGATCAAACACATCGAGGAATAGAGTCACTTGGTGAGGAATTAAGTTATGAGGAAACTAATTTCTACTCCATTTGATCCTTCATGAACTAACTTGAGTTTTTTTTTTTTTTTTTTTGGATGAATAAATAAATTCATTAACCAAAGGAGAGAAAGGGGGAGGGGAAAATACAAAAATGAGCCAAAAGAATAGAAAACTTTGGAATGTTATGCTATCACCAAATCTTTGTTTTGTCTAGCCTTTCTTGAGGTTGCTTCAAGCTGGGCACTGGGTAATTCCTCATAGATAATGGTATGTCCTATAGTTGTTTCTCAATATTATTTATGCATAACATAGCTCACAGTTAAAGTGTATAGTCTAACTATGAGCTAGACTGTATAGTCTACCTATGAGCCTTTTTCTTCCCTAGGAGAGTTGCATCTTCTCTCAGCTCTCTCTGTTTATTACCGCAGCGTTACTTTGGGCAAAGTAGCACTGCTGTTAAGGGTATTTTGTATAATTTCTCATAGATAATGGTATGTCCTACAGTTGTTTCTCAATATTATTTATGCATAACATAGCTCACAGTTAAAGTGTTTAGTCTAACTATGAGCTAGACTGTATAGTCAACCTATGAGCGTTTTTCTTCCCCAGGAGAGTTGCATCTTCTCTTAGCTCTCTCTATTATTTCTTGTTCTTTCTATTTCTTGGCACAAATTGGTTTTTCTTGACATTGTTTCAACTTTCAGCATAGATAAGATTAATCAGAGGGAGGGCGGGAAAAGAAGGGGGGGGGGTTGGGGGAAGAGTCTGGATCCTCTACCCAAATAGAGAGGAATTTTCCAACCCACATGATTGAATTCTTGATACGTGTCCAATCTCAAAACAAGATCTTTTTTTAGTAATTAGCTAAAAATTAAAGTTAACATCATTAATCTCCACTTTAGCTAATTACTAGAAAAAGAGGATCTTGCTGTGAGATTGGATGTGTATCAAGAATTCAACCATTTGGATTGGAAAATTTCCTCTCCATGTAGGTAGAGGATCCTGGTTCAAAAAAGGGGGGTTGGGATGAGAGAATAGAAATACCGTGCATGAATTGATAGATGAAAAGGAAAATTCTGTACTCATTGAACCAAATCTATACTCTGGAAAGAGAATACCGCTGATTCAGAAAGGATACAACTGAGGTCATCTGCTTCACAAATGATGAAAATTGTAACTATGGACTGAAGAACCATGGGTTTTTTTTTTCTTCTTCTTCTTCTTCTTCTTTTCTTTTTTTTTTTTTTTTTTTTTTTTTTTGGGGGGGGGGGGGGGGGGAGGTGTTTAACATAACATCTACGCTTTTTATCTGATAAATGTGTCCTGAAACTAGTGATTCAACTTTTTTTTTTTTGGTTGGCCAATGATTCAACTTATTCTCTTGCTTTCTGCCATAGGAAAAAATTTTGATACATTTGGCGGGTGTTGGGAGGGTAGCCAAACTGTATTTGCTACTTAAAGAACTTAAGATCAGCCTCCTCCAGAATCCCAAATACGAGCATTCTACCTAGTGTTTGTTGTCTTCTTTGTCTTTGTAATTGGGTTAAGTATACCAAATTTTGCCTGAAATTAATGAGGATTCATGGTACTGCTGGACAGAACTTGATTTTACTTCTGTCACAAATTTATCTGGCTTTTCACTTGTTTCTGACAGTCATTATTATAGATCTCACATGGCATCATTCAAGTTGATGTCAAATGAATTTGAACTTTGGGTTCTGTTCAGTCTGTATGTTCGCTTAATAACATTGTTACTAGACTTCTAGTGGCAATGTCGACTCTCAGGGTTCAGATATTTTGGTTCCTCCACAGGCTAATGTACCCAAGATGCTTGATGGGGACATGCTGGCACAGTTCTTGGAGCTTACAAGCATGCAACAAGAAGCTGTACTGGCATCATCATTTGGTTTGATGGATGTGGGGTCGTCGAGTTCAAAGCCACTTCCTCAGTCACCTATCCCTGTCAACAAGGTTGTACAGTTGCTTGAACGACTTCATTATGCCCTCAACTAAGGATTAAACAGCAAAAGATATGTGTTTTCGACCATCAGTTGTACTTTTGCTCACGCAGGGGAAGGAATCTTAGAGAGCCAATAATCTTCCTTAGCCAAGGTGCAATGTTTGTCTCCATATGTGCGGCAGCAAGGGGATTACTGCTAGCAATTATTGGAGGTACATTTGGAATTACTGCACAGAAAAACAGACTTCTACTCGCAACCTTTAGGATCTTCATGCGGCTGGAGTTAGGAGAAAGAATGCATGATTGCATCTTGGTTATCTGTAAACAGATGCTTATTTTGCATGGAGGAGAAAAAACATTTTATTTGGTTAGGTTCGCTCCCTGAAGAAGAATCACTGACAGTATCAGGCTAATTTCAGAAAGTTCAGAGCTTCTTTTTGGTGTATTTGATTTCAGAAATTTTGTTGTAATAGCCTCTGTAACATGTAACATGTAACAGTAGTAGCCTTTCACCTCCCCTTTTAAAAGAATGAAAAAAGAAAAAAAGAATGGGAAAGATATATGGGTTTCTTAATATCATTAATCCATGACGACATCAAGTTTTCAGTTCCAACTAGGTTTGTGTCAATGGTTACTTCCGGGTATGTTGCATGTTTCGACTGATCTCAGAGGTCTCCTTACGGTGCACTGATTTGTTGATGACTCTTTGTTGATATAGATCGTGGATACTTACCAAAGAAACACCCCCACCCTCACCCCCCTGAATTTTTATTTGTAGCAACCAGCCGTGGCTGCTGCCAATGGTGGTGAGTGCACCATGTAATCAAAATAAGGTCGAATCGTTGAAAATCAGTTGGCGGGAAAACGTCTCAAGGAAATAACAAATAAAAATTCATGATGGGAAGATAACCAATAGAGCACTTCACCAACAGAGAACTGACGGCAAAGTTGATAGGTCAGAAGAATGGGAAGATGATAGCCAGAAACCATATTGAATCACTACAAGCAGCCTCGCCAAAGCTTTCAAGAATATGCTCTTGGTGTCGTGCATTCCTATCACCGTGTTCCATACGAAATACAGAGGCGTACAGGCAAACTCAAATGTTATGAATTGCATTGCATTTTTCTTTCAGTCAATTACATAAACACCGTGGCGACATCCTTTAACTTTTAACACCTCTAGAAGGCTAACATGGATATTAACAAATAATCAACCAAAAATATTAAATTAAATTAAATTAACAGAAAGTAGACTTGATGGATGAGCATTGAGAAGGAGAGAGAGAGAGAAGGCATTCAAGTGGTTGAGGAGTTGATCGCCGAAAGCCCTGTATACAAATGCTGTTGACGGAGTCATTAGGGTAAAAATGTACAAGGTTGCCAGCAAGTAGATGTATTTAAACTTCTGTGGCTTCCGCTTCCACACCGCATGCATTATTTCTCTGAGAAAGTTTCACAAACGGAAACTCTCAGTGATCCACACACCACTCTGAATTCATTCTCAAATTAAAAGTTTTTAAAACTGAGAATAATCGACTACTCTCAGATCTATAAAGAAATCCAACACCCAAATTTACTTCTGCAAGTGGAACTTCCATCTCTGCCACGTTAGTGACGGAATTCGTCTCAGTCGCCATAATTTTTTGGATTAAGGCGTTTTCCGAACTTTCCCCTTGGCTCATTTTATCCAAGAACGAAATTTGTACATGGTCAACGAACCAGCCAAGGACAAAAGGCAAAAATTTTTAATTTTAAAAGCAGAGTATAGTTGGCAATCCAAAGATATGGCCGCAAAATCCTTGTATATCGATGAATAAATGAGAGTAACGAGGGATTTTTATTTGAAGAAGAAGAAAGAAATAGGGATTTGGGAGTCGCGTAACGAGTGTCTGATTTTGTAACTTAGTAAACTTTAAATCTTTAAAATATAAAAATAAAATATAGTATTTACAGGTAAATTCCACCATTTGATTCTCAACCTTTCAATCTTATTTTGATTACATGACATGATCACCATTGTTGGCAACAACCAGCAGTGGCTACTACAAATAAAATCTTCCCCCACCCTCCAAAATCCACATAAAAAAAAAAATTTAATCTAGATTTCTTGCAAAAATATCCTTAGGTGAATATGAGGTTTGACTTTGATCTCATACATGAAAAGATCAAAATACAAAATTGCATGTTCACGCTCCCTTACCATTAATTAAGTTTCAACTTAACCTTCCATTAAATCTCCTTTTCAAGGGTTTTGAGTAGTTTTATGTTCATATATGCGTGTAATGCATCATAGAAAAACTGAGGTTAAAAAGCTAGTTTATATCTACCAAGTAACATGCAACCTCTATTAATTGCTATGAGGTGTTTAAATCGAAATCTCCCCTTTTGAATTTATCATCGTAAATAGAAAGAAGAGGGAAAGTTTCCTTTCACTTGTGGGGTAGAGTTCACTCACCGATGAATTTAGCTTCATTATCACTCTAGTTTCCAAATACGTCTCACTATCACCCATGCAATTGTGCAATGGAAGTTATGGATGAAGGGTTTCCTTCACCATAACCGAAGCGAAAATTTTCAAATTCTCTTGATTTCAAGTAAGACAAAAGTATTCTACAAGAGTTTTTCCTAATGGAGTGAAGCACATTTTCCCTCGATGGAATGACCTATTTATATCCTATTCAGAAAACGGAATTCTTTATTTATTGGAGGATAAATCGTTAAATTCCAATCCAAACCGACACTTTATGACCATAAAATTAAGGGGACGTAGGAAATCGATAGAAACTCAATAAGTCTCTTATGTGTGGCTTCATCACTTGCTCAAAGAGTACTTCCCCTTCGTTTATGTTTGTTTTAACTTAATTTTACCTGAAAAATATTTGCAATATTCTTTTTAGAAAGCTTTTCAACAAAGTAAAAATTTGCGTGTAATTTGAAGAAGAAAAAAAAATCAGTTATTTGCATTGGAAACAAATGGAGCCTTAAGGTAGCACCAATGCTCATTGAATGATCCCCTGACAAGCCCACAGGAATTCATATCGAAAAAAGATAGATGGTCCACTGATCAGTCCCTTAGCACAACCGTCCAGACTACAGAGAAGAAAAAGCTAGCAGAATGCATTTTTCATAATAATGCTTCCTTCATGTGTTGTCATCAATACACTTACTTGCTCTTTCCAGGAATTTTATGGCTAGGTGTTAAGCCATTCAAGACAGAATCCTGTTTCAAGATCATTAATGGAGGCAATGAAGTGTGACTCCTCTCCAATACTAGCAAGACAAAACAACGAAGGAACCACTAGTACTGTCCTTTTTCTCCTCTTATCTCCTCTTATCTCCTATCAACTTTTCCTGATTAGTCTTCTTTACTCACTCCAAACATTAAAATTGAATGAACCAGATGATTATACATTTCCATTTTGAACAATGGGAGACTGTAAATAGTTTTTGAGTTTATTATTTTTTTTAAATAACATCAGTAATAATTAGGAGGGGAAAATAACAATGTTCTTCACTCTTTTTGATACAGGGTGCCTACTAAAGTTAGGAATTCAAAGTTGATGGATCCTCATCAATAAGAGCATATAATGTGTAAAGAATCTTAATCTCATTAATTCAATTCCCAATTAATCCTTTCGATATGAATTTGATGCTCCCTCCCCAGTTGATATTTCAATACCAGAATCGATAAAAAGAAACAGAACTCATATTAATTATGTCCCTACATGAAGTAAGTCAGTGAATGGATAGAAGCACATTCATCTATATAGATAGGACTAAAATTGAAGAAAAGAGTGAAGCTGACAAATGCCATACTGATGCAATGCTTTGATTGTCCATAGCGTATCTGGGTGTGAGTAGTTGAGAGTGGATAACTGGAAAATAAATGTAAAGATGACGATAACAACATATATAAATTGAATGAAATAGTACTGATAGGCAATCAATTCAAAAAGCTTGCAATCATAAACTCTGGGATGGCAAATTGGTTGTGCTGCATTAATTTATGGTTGATGAATGGATTACTTGTCAGACCCAACTTCTTCCCTTCCTCTTTCTGGAAAAAAATAATTAAAAATATATAGTTTCTAATCAGTTTGGGAAACGAAAGAAAAGTACAAGATCCATATAGATTCTCATATTTTTTATTTGTTTCTCACCAACAAGAAATTAGGAGTATTTTTCTTTCGACTACTCTTCATTAAAGAACTACTGAACCCATATCAACCCTATCAAGCCTATGCCTAGTTGTTAATTCCCCTTTTTGAGGAAAGAGGTTAATGTAGTTATCATTCAGATAATTTTATTTTTTATCTTTAATTTCCATGAGAATGAAAAATGTTCATGCATGGTCCAGTGAAGAAATAAACTGATGCTTTGATAGTGTTGATGTCTTCCATTGATGAGAAATCTTTCAAGTATTTTGATTATCCTGTTGCTTTATATCGCAATAACTATAATTTAATTTGCTTTGATTCGAGTGATATTTGTAAGATAATTTCGCATCGAAACAAATGGTGCCTGAAAAGTTGGACAAAGTTTGAATTAGCAACCATTGAATGAGCCAACCTAACCACACTGTTCCTTTAAATACTAAAGAACGCACAAGAATTAAAACCAAATACAGAAAACATTTGGGTAGCTGTATAAGTAACCCATGTCAAAATCAAGAAATGTCGAGAAGTCCAAAATGGAGAAGGAAAAAAAACGCTAATGAAAACAAATATACTGGGGAACCATATCATCAATAACTTGTCGATCTGAAAAACCAGTAAGGAAAAATATAGAAGAAGAAAGAACCAGCCAGCCACATGTATCACACTTTGAGAGAACTTGTACAACTTGAAGGTGTGGTCATAGGTGATTGAAAGCAAAATCACAGCTGAGTAGTACTAGCTGTGACTCTCTCTCTCTCCATATTCTCTTTTTTCAAAAATAATTGGGGAAAATTAAGGATAAAGGAACAATCTTATAGAAAATTAGCAGTATAAATGTCTAGCATGGAAGCTATATCATCACCAAAGCTCTCTGTTTTCAGTGACAACATGGATATTCTGAATGGAGAGGTGGGGATTGTGGAAGCTCTGAACGCCAGAGTTTATGGCAATGGAACAGAGACACTAGTTCTCTCTCATGGGTTTGGTTCAGACCAGACCGTATGGCACTACATCCTTCCTTACTTGGCATGCTACTTCAAGGTGGTGGTCTTCGACATGGTTTTCTCGGCCAATGTCAATCCTCTGTTATACAATCCTCATAGATATTCAAAGCTTGATTCCTATGCTGAAGACCTCATTTGCCTTCTTGATCAGCTCAATGTTACCAGTTCTTTCTACTTGGGTCACTCCATGTCTGCTATAATTGGGTGCATTGCTGCAACACATAGGCCACACCTCTTTAAACATCTTATCTTATTAAATGGCTCTCCAAGGTCTCTCTCTCTCTCTCTCTCTCTCTCTCTCTCTCTAAAACATTTGCAGGTGCCCATTTTTGTAAAGTTTCACTTGGGCAATGACTTAAAACTAATTCTCTGCAACAGCCCTGTCTGATGGGGGATCCCATGGATCCTGAACCGACCTTAGTGGTTTGTAAATTTTTTTTTATTAGTGTCTATAATTAATTAATGTCTTCTGTTTAAAGCTAATTGACAGGGCCTCATGCTAAGTGCTACAAAATCTCATGCATGCGTTGGAATCCACATAGCTGGGCCTGAATCCATTAGTATGGAACATTTTCTTTTCCATTCAGTTTTAAGTAAAATCTGTGTATGGGAAGAAAAAAATTGCATGTGTTCTATTTATATAAGAAGCCTTTGTATTTGAATGCTCGAAATTGATTTCTTCAAAGCTATTAGAGTGGATTCATTTTGGGGGGACTATGAGTCAAATTGAAGCAATAGCAGGAATTTTCTAGTGGAACTTCTCACAATCATATCTCTGGAAAGATGATTCACTAATAAATTAAGGGTTTTGTAATTCAATATTCTCCATTATCATCTAATTACTGAAACGAATTATTTTATATATCTACATAAGTTTCTGCAGTGTTAACTGTGACACTTCATCTGTAGGTACCTCAATACAAAAGGATATTATGGGGGATTCAAGAGATCAGATGTTGATATGATTTTCAAAGACATAAATCAGGATTATCATGCATGGGTGAAAAGCTTTGCTCCGGAGGTTATTGTTGTGAATGATACAGCTTCAATACATGAGTTTGAATGCAGTTTAGGGAGAATGAAACCCAAAATTACACTCCATGTTGCCAAAACTGTGTTCTTGAGTGACCTCAGATGGGTGTTGAGACATGTTAAGACACCTTGCACCATCATCCAGTCTGAAAGGGATGTTGTTGTTCCAATCTCAGTTTCAGAATACATGAAACGCAAGCTTGGAGATGACACAAAGCTTGAGATATTGAAGACAGCAGGCCACCTTCCTCAACTCACAGCTTATCCTCTGTTGTTGGATGTACTAAAGAGAGTACTTCATATTAATGTTTAACATCAGACCCTTGTCTCTGTTCTTAAAGGCCTAGGAATAAGGAGTTTTACGAGTTATCTATGAAGAAATAATCGATATCACCCATAAGAGATGGTGCAGCAAGTGGAATTAAGATCTGCAGAAGTGATTCTTTGTAATAAGGTATATATATATACCCTTAAGTAAATAATGCGAGATGTTTATTTCTCTTATGAAGACTATGTAAATAAGAGCTGCATGCAAACGCTGTAATGGAGTTCTAAATGAAATAAAGCGAAATTTAGAGCCAAATAAGAATATCATTATACAGTATCACAGTAGTATATTAGCAGAAGCGAACAGGGATGATGACGGTCATGAGTCATGAACACTGGATTATTCAAGGATGCTCATGGGTATCATGATCACCAAACTCCTCATCTACCGTATGAGCAATAGAATTTTGATCTTCTCTTTCCATCTTCTGGGTTCCATCTTTTAATTATAACTACCATTGCAATCAAAGTACTAATTGGCATGGATCATATACTTCATCAACCCTATCCCACCAACAAAACTCCAACTGGATCTTGTTCCAGACAACATTATATAACAGAGTTGGTTAGGTAGAAAAGCAAACGAGCTCCTACACCAATCAAAGAACTTCTCGCATCCGAGACTGTGAATTCCTCTTTCAGAAACATCAGTAACCCAGTCTTGTTCTCCGTTTTCCAGTTCCCTTTTCTTCGATTCCTTAACATCCATACTTACGATCCAATTCTAGCAATGATTTTCTTCAGGAACTTCTCAGCTGAAGGGGCATCCATCAGATAAAGTCAATAATATCCAACCAAATTTTCTTCTCATTTTTGGCAAGAAATTGCTGAAGAAAGAGAGAGAACAAGGGGGCGGTGGTCGAAGAAAGACAAAAACTAAAGAGGGAAAAGGCACAGGGTTGGCTCGTTTTTGTTAAAGGAACAATTTTGTTTTTTAAAAATTCCAACTTGCTTACATCATCATTCAATGTTTTTTTTTTCGGTAGACATCATCACTCAACTTTGATTGACTGACATGTAGTTTTATTTATTTTACTTTTTATTTTTTATTTTTTTTGTGGTTAACTAAGACGTAGGGTTTGACGACTCATACAATTTAGCTCAATAGAGATGCCGCTGATAAATTCATAAAAGTATAGGGGATCTGACAAATTGCGTAATTCAGTCGATGGCTCTGAAAATCTCCCTAGGTAAAATGGGGTGCGTCAAAGCCTGAGCTGAGTGAGCGAGAAGAGCAAACTCTTATTGCCCCCAACTGAAACCTGCGGAGATAAATCAGAGCTTAGAGTGGAGAGAGCGTTAGAACTTGTGTAAACAACAAGGATTCCTCGTATCTCAGGTATTTCTTCAATCGATCACTTCATTTTTTATTTAAATTTTATTGCCATTGTTGTTATTTCTGGATTCTCACTATTTTCTTTTGAGGATCCATTGTCGTGATCTTCTTGTTGATTTACGGTCTTCGCATTATGGTTTTCATGTTGAAGTCGATTGATTTTAGGGTTGGTTTGCGTGCGTGTGATTTGATTTAGGGATCCATCTTTATGTTCATACTTTTATTTGGTATAGCCCCTTTTCGGCGAAACTGATCTACAATCTTTTTCTCTGGGGTTAGGTTATAGTTGTCTGTTAGTTTGGAGTTGTTTCATGATCTGCAAATTGATTTGTCAAGCCTCTTTCTTGAAAGTGCGAAAGAAGGAAGAAAGAGGATTGCAGAAATTATGGAGATCTTTTATTAAATCGTTTGCATGTATTAAGAGAGCAACAGACAGTTCTTGGGAGCTTCTTTGGTGTTTATGTGCTTCGATGAACATGTTGCGGAAGTGACTCTGATATGGTGTACCAGATATTAAGTTCATGGATAGGGGTGGAGAGAAAATAGGGGGAGAAGAAAATATAATAAGGAAATAAAAAATAGGAGAGAAAACAAGGAGCTTTTGGTTTTACAAACAAAGCGGTCAAAGCCTGATGTCTTGGCGTAATTTGGAGTTCACCAATCTTACTCTCAAGTTGGGGTGGTTATCATGTTTACTGCTTGGAATTTGGTTGCATCAATTGATTTAGCGTCTTTCTTTCCTTGAAATTCTTCTTCATATCTTCTGTTTTGGTTATCTCTCTGCTATGTCATTGAAACCATGCAATGCTGATTATGTCTCTGAAATGCTTGTGCATGTGAACACTTTATTTTCTCACTTGAAACCAACTATTACTTTCAATGTTTGAACTCCAGACCATTTGAATTTGGTACAGGATTGATGTGCATCAATTCCAATCCGATTCCAAATCAAATCATCCCTGTAGCAGCCAGAATCAACCAGACTTAGTCTAGATCTAACTTAGTATGTATGGAGTTGTATTTAATGGGAATCAGCCCTATTCTGACCCAAGTCTTAAACCCTGCATATTGTGAGGTTTGAAAATTTTGAGTACTTAATGTGATGTCGCATGCTTTGCCTTATGAACTGATTCCTAACATTTTCTTTCCTTCTTTGGGTGTGTGGTGTTTTTTTTTTTTTTTTTTTTTGGGGGGGTGTTCTATTTTAAAATGTATGCAGGTTAGGGATTCTGTACTTATTACAAATGAGGGGTAGGAATTACAGCTACAGCCCATCACCACCAAGGGGTTACAGCAGACGAGGTCGGAGTCCTAGCCCTAGGGGTCGCTATGGAAGTCATAGTAGAGATCTTCCTACTAGTCTCTTAGTTCGCAACCTTCGCCGTGATTGTAGGTATGTCCTTGTTAACTTTGCTCTGCTTTGCTTCTTGGATCTCTATTGTTGCTCTTAAGAGACAACATCTAGTCTTTATTATGCATTCATCAGTTATCATAAAATACCTCTCATTTGTTTGTTGAGAAGTCTGGGTCTTATCTTTGTACTGTTGAAGTCATGCATTTGGCCCCATATAACTGCAGTTGTTTTTTATGCATGAGAACACATGGAATATAGTTTACAAATTGAAGTTCTACACAGTTTTGTGGTGGAGCAGAAGAAATATCATGTACTAAGCCCCCCCCCCCCCTTTTTTTTCTCATTTCAAGTAAGGATGTTTCTAATAGATTTTTTTTTGGGGGGGGGGGGGGGGGATGAATGATGCACAGATGTAAACTGCAATAACAGTTTCAAAAATAGACTCCTATGCTGTAAGGGAAAGGCCTAACCCAATCCTTAATCTATTAGGTAAAACTAACCATGAAATTGAAGTAATGAAGGAAATAGAACTCTAATCAAAATAATGAAAACATCCCAATTTTCTACTTTGTACCCATATTTTAGGCCCATCCAATTGATCAAGTACAAAATAAACCCATAGAATAAGGGCCAGTACATATATGACCTGGTCATAGACTATTACTGATGAAAGAAGCTCAATTTGGTGATGAATCTGCTTTTTTTCTTCCTTCTCTCTCTCTCTCTCTAACTTCCATTTTCCTTAAACCTTAGCCATTATAACCTATCTTCATCCAAAATTGACCATTGAATCCATCACATAGCACCCTTGTATGATAACCCACGTCTGATCTACCTTGCTGCTCATCCACCCTCCATAAAAACCATAATTACCTTTTTAACCCTCAAACCTGCAACTCCCCTTTGACCTAAGATTCCTCCATCAAAACTCTACTGCCTTTGAAAAAGCCAACAGGTACACAACCCCTCCATTGTATCCAAACTCTAGTCTTCCCATTGAAACACCATTGACCTTGCATTCATAACTTCACTCAACCAACCCCTAAATTTTGGGAAGTATCCAAACTCCTTCAAACTTCAAACAGTCCTTCATCAGGGTTTTACAACTTTACCCTAAAGCCACCAATCCATCTGCAATATAAAACCTCAGTTCCAGCACCTTTCTTTAGTTGTTGGACTCCCCAATAAGCCCTAATTTCTAACGTAAATTCTACCCAATCTGACCATTAGAATCTTCCCAAATTCAACCCATATTCACCTTATACTAACCCTCCTTGATACAAGTTATAGCCTCATTCTCACATTCGAAACCCTAGATCTTGCTAGCTGTTTCTCTTTAAGGTATTGAAAGACTGGCCCCGTGTTGGTCATACTCAATCTATGACTACATTAGTACTATGTTAAAAAGTGTATCAGAAAATGTAGAACAATGTTGGCTAAAGAATCAGCAGTGCACTTGCTTTCCTAAAAAAAGACAAGTTGCTCCAAGCTTGTAACTCAAAGAGAACTTTTTGAAACCAATACCACCTCCGCTAACACCAAAAGTCTTCAGAAAACACTTACTTTTCATCCAAGTCATCTAATAATCATTGGACTACAAACATGTTTATTAAAAACATGAAATGGCGTTCAACTGGAAAACTAATGTAAATTGAAGAAGAGGAAGCAAAAAAAAAAAAAAAAAAAACTTATTGCAGTAGCTCAAGCCTAGCCAGCAGTTCAACTGGACCACTTGACCATATTATTCTCTCTTTCTCGATTTTTTCCCCTTTTTTTTTGAATTTATATGGTCTCTATTTCTCAATTCTTTTTGTTATTCTTTTTATTTGATTTTTATATTGTGAATGGAATATTTGTAATTTGTAAAGTAACTAACTACCATAATTCGTTTGGTTTGCGTCTAGCCTCTTACTATTGAAATCATGTGTGTGTGTGTTTTCCTTCCTTCTTCTTCCTTTAATGTTGAATTTGTAAGTTTTTTTAATGAAAAAATCATTAATCAAAACTAAAAATTATTTTGTAAGATATTTATTTGTTAGGTATCCTCATGCTTTAATTTACCTTTTTTTTTTCTAAATAATTTACTTATATTTTTGTAAGGGTTAAAACGTCATTATCAATGATTTACTTATATTTTTTAATATGTGGGTCTACGTCTGACGATGATAAAATAATCCAGAGGGGGGACCCTCAGTGGGTCCCACATTGTCCCACACAATATGTGGTGAAAAAACGTCAGTGCTCCCCTGATGGGGAGGTGATCCATACTCTCATAATTGCCCCCCCCCCCCCAAATGTTTAATCTGGCTCCGCCCCTGTTTGTTATTTCTTTTTCAAAGACTTATTTCTAGTTGCTAAATTGTTGAAAATCTCTTTCTACCACTCATTACTAAATAAGAATGGGGATTCCAGCATGCCATGCTTTTTACATTTGAAATAAATAAATATATATATATATATATATGAAATTAAAATAAAAAAGATTGTGTGAGCTATCATTGGGATGTGAGAGGCATTCATGCTATGAGAAGCAGTGTTTCCTGGTGGATACCTTCTCTGCTTTAGGTGAGATACCTACATGTTTATTTCTTCTCCTCTTCTTTTAGTCAAAGATCAAGTCAGTGGTTATCTAGTTCCTGCAATTGTTATTATTCCTACTTCTATTTTTCTTTTTCTTTTTCTTTTATATATTATTCTTTAGTTCTGAATCTTCTGATCCCTTCACTGCTGTGAAACCTTCCCTCTCAAGTTTTGCAGTCAAATCTGGTTTGCAAGCTGTTTCTGTGTAATAATGAAATCCCTGTCCTTTTTGGTGGTCATTTGGTGGTCATTCTCTCATTTCTTATAAATCTAACAGCAAGATCAAATCACCCACTGATAAGTGCCCTCAACTTCAGCTTTAATTTTCTCGACTTAACTTTCTATTTCTGATCATCTGTATTTCTGTTTCTTAGCATAGCTTCTGCAGTTTTCTATTTCAGTTCCAAATTCAGGAAATTTCTAAATTAGTTCCTCATTTTAGCTTTTGGTTACTATAATTTCCCAGTTTCTGAAATTGTTTGGACATGTTTCTATTTTGTGTCCTACACCAGTTTCTTAGTCCAGTCATTGGAATATGTCCCAGCCTGAACAGTTACTCAAACCAAGAAGGGTACTCAAGTAGCACTTTGGCCCAATTTGACTTCCCTGTTGTGGGAGATTAGGATTCTCTTGTGCTTGTTTCTTAAGCTCTATGATTTTTGTCATTTCTAGAATCTCTATTTTTTTTTTGTGATGAATAAATAATTAAATTAAAAACAACTAGCAATATACAAGCACAAAAGGAGCAAGGAGCTCAAGAGCAAAGAACAGAGACCCCAGAGACTAACGGTTAACCTATTCCGGGGTGGAAGGTAGGCGGCCCCGGCTAACAATAAACCTTTTCGGGGGAGTCAAACACCGGGGGTGGGGGATGGCATCCTCTGATGATCATCAGTAGATGGCACTCCAAATCAAGTCAATGGCGGTTTGGGTCCATCTTCTTGTTTCGCTCCCACCGGAGATGATGGTGGTGGCCCGCTCTTGCCTGCGTCGCTGTTTCACTCTGATCTCTATTTAATCCTTCCGTGACTTAAGTTTCCACATTAGAATCTTAATACAAACTTAAACAAGAAAACTAAAAGTGAACCCACGACCTGTCTTGGATTTAGTTCCTTGTGGTGTAGTAATCCCCATGGATCATGTGGTCCAGCCAAGTATACAACAACAACAAAAACAAGCCTTGTCCCAACTAAATGGGGTCGGCTACATGGATTCTTGTCTTCCAATCAGCTTTGTTTGAGGTCATGCTAGATACAAAGCCTAAGCTATGCATATCCTTTCTCACCACTTCTCTTAAGGTTATCTTAGGTCTGCCCCTAGATCTTCTAATTCCTTCAATTTGAATATATCACTTCTCCATATAGGGGCATTTACAAGCTTCCGTTGAACGTGGTTGTGCCACCTCAGATTTTCTCATGGTTTATCACCTATCAGAGCTATTCTCATCATTCTTTATCTTATCCTTCCTAGTTTTGCCACTCATATTTCTTAGCATTCTTATTTTTTCTACATTAAGTTTATCTATATGATTCTTTTTAACAGCTAAAACTCTACTCCACACACCATAGTTGGTCGAACAACGGTCCTATGGAATTTTCCTTTTAGCTTTAAAGGAATATGTCAATCACACCTACACTCCATCCACCCTATTTTGATTAATTGGGAAACATCATCCTCTATATCACCTTTTTTATTTATGATTGAACCAATGTACCTAAAACAATTGTTCTAAGGAATCTCCTTATCATCAAGTTTCACCTATTATGTTTTCATTTTACTAGTTTAAAGCCTTTTGATTCCAAACCCACTCTCCATAATTCTAATTTGGTAGTAATCCCTATTTGAGTTTCATCTATCAACACAATATCATCAACAAAAACCATATACCAAGAGAACCTCGTCTAGAATGTCTTTGCCTCTTTGGTATTAATCCCTTATAAGTGCAAATAAATTTGGGCTTAAAGCTGATCCTTGATGTAGCCCAACTGTAATTGGGAATTCATTACTTTGTCCCCCATTGTTCTTACACTTGTCACTGAACCATCATACATATCCTTAACTATGTCAACATATTTATTTGCAACATTTTTCTCTAGTACTTGCCAAATTAACGCTATAAGAACTCTATCATAAGTTTTTTTTAGGTATTAGACTATCCTAAAAATGCAGAGGTTTGAAGCTTAAGTGGCTTTGTACGTATAGTATGTGCCACTCCATACTGTATTCTCTCTTTGAAATATATCTTGTCCTATGCATTTAGTATTAACTCACAAAATTTAGCCAAAGAAATAAATTATGCATTACATTTAAGAAAAACCATTTGAATAAAAGATAAATAGGTATGGGTAAGAACCGAGGAAATGTCTAAAATGTTCCCCCGTAATTTAAAATTATGTCTCTGGCATGGTATTCATTTCTTTACTCAGTGTAAGAATCAATGTCATATCTGATGTGATTGCTAGAGATGTTTGACGCTTTGTTCTTAGTTTGGTTCCATTTGTGCGTTTCATTTTTCCTGAAATCAAATTTATTCATGGACCGTAAGGTTCTTCTTGCCTTTGATCTTCTAGGGTGGAATATTTTCAACTGTCTGTCCTTGTTATGCCACCAAGATTCGTTACTGTTATATCTATTTTTATATCGTGCAGGCCAGACGACCTCCGGAAGCCGTTCACGCAATTTGGTCCTATTAAGGATGTATACTTGCCAAGAGATTACCATACAGGGTAAGTTCTTTTCTATGTCTGTAATTGTACTGGTTTGAAGTAGTTGATTAAATTCAGTCATTCATGTAGCATACATGCTTTTAGATTAGGGATTTGTGTTATTGTGAATGAAGTTGAGGTGCCAGTGTGACTTTCCCTGGGAAAAGAAAGCCCCTCCTTGGTCATCTCATACTAGTATTCTTTTTGACGAGGTTACTCTTTATGTTTTGCCATTTCTAAGTAGCAAGTTCATTTTTTATTAAAATTGTTACAGATTTAGCATTTGAAAATAAAAATTTTGAAGATATCAATCAAGTAATAAGAGTTCTGTTGAAGATGATATAATGTTTGTGAAGATTGGAGAGTTGAGTTCGTGAAGAGTTCCAAGTCTTGAAGAATTTGAAGTCATCTTAAAACTCTGACAATTGCAAGGTCAGCAGCCGTGTGCTTGCTTTTACTTGAATTGCATGAAGTACATGTAGTATTTCTGCGTAAAAGATCTTCCACACATATTGGAATTATTTTGGTTGTCTCATCCATCAAGGGTATTCAATGTGCATGTTATTTCCCAAGTAGCCTTGTTGGCTTCATGAGTTATCCGCTTTGACTATAAACCTGCATATGTTGCAGAGATCCCAGAGGCTTTGGTTTCGTCCAGTATGTAGACCCTGTTGATGCTGCAGAGGCAAAACATCAGATGGATGGACAAATTCTTTATGGCCGGGAGTTGACTGTTGTATTTGCAGAGGAGAATAGAAAAAAACCAGCTGATATGAGGGCGAGAGAACGTTCAAGGTAGGTTTTCTCACTAAGACTTCTGTGTCATTATCTTCTATTTGCCACTGATTTTGGTTCTGCCTCTATATTAACTAAGATGAATTCGGTAGATGGTGTTTGTGGTTTCAATTTATGCTTAAATGCTCATCAATAAATGTAAATGTGTCTTGATGTTCCTAATTGGGGGCTGGGCGTTAGCGTCGAAGCAATATGCGTCCTTTAACCATTAAATAAATGTATTCATTGTACAACTGTAATTCATGCTTGAACAAGTTCTAAAAAAGCACATCTGACTGCAGATGTTATTCAAAGATTCTTCTTATGTGTTACCGCAAGAACCTTTTTAGTTGTGGCAGAGTTTGCTTTTGTTATATAGTACAATTATTGGCTCTCAATATAAAAACTACCTATTCAAATCTAGAAATATGGATGAAGCTGTGTGACGAGCTTCTTGGTGCATTGGCCGTCTCCGAAATGTAGATGCTGGACCTTTATAATTAAATGAACTACTAAAGGATCATTTGTTTAAAAGGTAGGTAGCAGCATGTTTTCTTAACTAGGTAGTTGGATCTGGTTAAGGGAAAAAAAAGGAAGTTGCTAGTGTTTTTGCAGCAGTCCAAACCCCAGTAGAGGAGGGTTGGTATAAGTCAAATTGGCAATTTTTTCTTTGGATGAATAAATAAATTCATAACCAAAGAAAAAAGATACAAAAGCACAAAGGGCAAAGCCCAAACAGAGGGAGCCACAGGGCTCAACTGACAAGCAACCAAAAGGCAACAAGCCTTTTACGGTTTTACCACCCGGGGAAAAAAAGGGGGGGGGGCAACAAGCCTAGCAACCACCTATGAACACAACGAAAAGCAAACTAGTCATGCCAGACAGCACCTATTTTTTAGATTTTTTCTTTTTCTTCTTATTTAGCGGCACCGTAAAATCTACTATAAAGTCTTCGCCAATTTGATGCATCCCTTTGTTGGTTTGATTGCTCCTTCTACAACCCTCACGATCAGAGACCGACAGAGAACTTGGGACAGCATCCTCGATTGGGTCGGATGGGGGGGAAAGAGGAGGACGAAAGTGACGCAGAGGTTTTTTTTTTTTTTTTTTTTTTTGGGGGGGGGGGGAGCTTGAGAGAGAAAAAGGGATGGCCCGAAAGGGAGGCAGAGAAGGAGGGAGAGAAGAGGAGGAACCAGAGGGAAGGAGAGGGGATTGCGGACTGGGTTGGTGGGAAAGGCGGGTGAGAGAAGTGGGGGGAAGGTCCAGAGGAGAGGTGGGCCTAGTTATGTATATATTATTAAAACTTTTAGCATGTCCCTAGGACTGTATTTTCAAGGGTGGCAAAATGGGATGATGTGACCCCATATAGGTAGGATAAGGCTTGGTTGAGATGAGATGAGTTTGTTGTCATCCAACTTCTTGAATGAAACAATCATTCACAAGTACCTAGGAATCAAACATTGTATGCTACCCTTGGTGCCCTTTTTTCTTTTTTTTTTTTTTTTTTTTTTTTTTTTGGGGGGGGGGGGGGAGAGAGGGGGGGGGGGTTGGGTTTGGAATTTATGGGATTATGGTTTCTGGTGGATGACATTAATAAAATATGTTGTTCCGTCTTATTTTACTAATTGATTTATTGAGGCATTTGTGAACCTTTCCTTCAAAATACTTTACAAATAACGGAATTTTTGAGTTAATATAGTGAAATTTTCTGCATGACTTGGTCAAGAGTCGTGTTGCTTATGAAAGAGGTGCAGGATATGACTTGGACTTGGATAGACTGAATGAATTTTAATTTGTTAAAAAGAGGGGGTGGAGGGTGGGAGTTGCGCCCCATCCTCACAGTTGTAAGTTTAACAGTCATGTTTTATAGAATTTTATTTCCTTGAAATTTCTGGTCTACTGTTGTTGATATGTTCATGCTTCAGTGGTAGGGGTCGAGTGTATGATAGGAGACGGTCTCCCTCACGTTATTCCCCATCTCCACGTGCAAGATCTCGGTCTCGCAGTCCTAGTTACTCTCCACCCCCAAGGAGGAGGCATTATTCGAGGTATTTGGTTAGTAATTGTGGACTTAATTGTCTTGTCATTTGCTTGTTAGCCTAATTTCTCATCTCTTTATTCAGATCTGTTTCACCTCAAGAGAAAAGGCACCAATGTGAACCCTCCTACTCCCATGCTCCTCCCTATAATGGGTCAAGGAATCGGAGTCTTAGTCCTCAACACAGCCCTAGCCAGTAGCCACAGCCATTTACCAAGTGGAAGCCAGAGCAGGTCCGCTGATGACTATCCGAGGAAAACAGGAAGGGAAGGATCGATAAGTCAGCGACTAACTCTGAATGACTCTGGTTTTGGAAACAACTATGCTGATCGGGTATTGTACTGAGCCAAGTCTTCTACAATTAGTTTTAATAACAATGTTACTATTGGGATTTCTCTTTCAGTTTAATCTGTAGCTTTGATCTGTTTTGTGGGGATCCCTGTAGCTGCTGCTGCTACTTTTATGGAATAGCATTCTGTTGAATGGTCAACCAAATTGTGTTATGGTGCTTGGAAGGTTTATTGTTGTGGTATTAGCCAATGCAGTTGAATTGTTGGCCAAATTGTAGTATTAGCCAATGCAGAGTATCCACGGTTTCCTGACAAATACTGATATTGATACCAAAAACATCACACAGAACCCTGCCAAATCTCAGCAGTCGGCTCCATGGGAAATTTCTCAACGAAATCTTCAGTATCAAAAACATGCCCAGATTTTCCAAAGAGCGTCGATAAGGCCCAAGTAATGTTCCATCCCTGGGGAAATTCCATACTCAATTCTTCATTTATTCAAAATTTATGAACCCGTCTTCCACAGCTTCTGCACTAGCACGTGCTGCCAAAACAGCCACAAAGGTATGTCCATCGGGATTCAATCCCTCCTGCCTCCATCGTCTCCTTGTGCATTCGTTGCATACCCATTTATCTATAAGGGTTAAGATTTAAGCACAAAGTTGCTTAAAGCATTACACCCTGAATATTTAGATTAGAATACTTAGGCCATTGCTTACAGGTAGTATTTAATCAACTTACTAAAAATTTTCATCGTCAACCCATCTGTTTAGGAGAACTCGAGAAGAAAAACAATTCCATTGATCCGGTTTGATTCCATATATGATTCATTTCTTGGTTCGGTTTTATTCCATGTAGGATTCATTTTTCTTAATGCAAATCTGATCTCTATAAATGGAATGGGAAATTTTCAGTCCCACCCCGAGTTATTTCTTATTATTAATGTCATTTCCTGAATCTATTCAATTTATCAGTCAGAACTTCAATTACTAATACCATTAATTTCAATTTTCCAATGTTACCTCTACATCCCAAGTTTAAATATCATTATCCATGAGCAATTTTTTACAAATTTTGTGAAGATTTATGATTTGGAGAGGAATGAGTCACACGTAGAAAGAGACGAAGAAACAAGTCAAGTGTTGGATTTTTTCGTTCAAAGTTATTATTGTCCTTCCAAAATGTTTAACTTGATCCCATGAACAATTAATTGTAATTTCCTAATGGTAGGGGTGACTTTTGATATATGTATATATTGGTAAGCATCTTTGATATATTTTCAGCCAGGAGAGGGTGTGATTGACAAAAGAGATAACTCAAGGGATGGTATTAATTTTAGGGTGTAATTCAAGAAGTGGCATTGTAAACTTCCCAAAAAGGGAATCTCTAAATTGAGTAATCAATGGCTTGTACTTTGAAACACATTATAATTGGAGAAAGCATGCTATCCTTTTAAGCTATGAGAAAAACATGCAGAATTACATAATCTCGTAAGCCATGGAGCGGAAGGTCAAACCATTATACACTACACAAATAGAGCCATCCAAACCATGGAGTCAACCAAGTTGTTTTCCTCCCTTGGAATAAAGAGAACATTATATGTGGCAAATAAGGAACACAGAGGTACATCATCACAACATGACATAATTGGAACCCTATCATGCACTTTCGAAACTGTTGGCGATGTGCAACTAACTTACTGCCAGTAAATACCGCTTGTAACTTTGCATAGGAAACCTCCACTGAAATTGCTGGCGATCAAGCTTCATGTGTTTAGATCTAAATCAATTGGATTGTAGGATTTCATTACAAATACAAGATCTTTGGAAAGCAATTAAAGCATTTGAAGTTGGCAGCAATGTATTAGAATCACCATCTACTGCAACTTTCCTTGTCGTTTAGTGATCAGAAATAATGCAACAGTACTTTGCAATTGGAAATGTGAGTCACCATAGTGGCAAAAACACGCCTTTGGAAGCAGACAGTGTGAAAATCACCGTTCATGGAAGAGGGATAGCGATCCATCTTGCAGCAACCAGAGAGATCAAACTTTCTTTTGTGTCCCAACAAGAGCGAGCGCCCCTTTGGCATTGGAATTAAGCAAAGAATTTTTTAAAAAATTTTAAAAAAAAAAAAAAAAAAAAAAAAAAAAAGACAACGAAAGACAATAAGGTTTCACTCCACCGTTCCACATAGACAGAAAACCAAAAGTATTAACATCCAATTGCAACAAATGGAAATGGTAGGCAGCTAATTACAATGGAGAAGTTTCACACAGAAAAAAGACTAAAAGTAGAAAGAAAATTTTACGTTTGAGTCACTTATTTCGGACCTAAACTCGTGCCCAAAATTATAGTTGCGCCACAAGGGAAACTAATGCCGTTAAGCCCAGTTAACTTCATTGGTCAAAGACTCAATGCTCTCATGTGAAATTAAAAGAGATATATTATTAATGTACCCTTCATTTTCTTATCATTTTTATACCCTCCTTTCTCATACTATACCCAACACTTAGACATGTGAAGGGATTCCCCTTCATCCATGTTCTTCCTTCTTCTATTTTTTTAATCACTTTCATGGTTGCCTAATATGTCTGTATGGTTAATTTTAGGGTAAAAATGTTCAAACGGATGAAAAACTCATTGTTTTAATTAGTTTTATAAACTCAAAGTTAATTTTAGCTAGTTAGTTTGTTTGAAACATTGAATGGTTACTTTTATAAACTAAATGTTGTTTTTTTTTTTTGGAATAAGGAGCTTGTATTAAGAGAGTAACTAAATAAGAGGATTACAATCTATAGTATGGTTTTCCAGCAATATCATTACAGACAATAATATCCAAACCAGGAGGTAACCCTCCCGGGTCAAATTGTAACTCGCCAGGAGCTTGGAGAAACCCTGCCAATAAGTCTGCTCCTTGGTTCAACTCACGAAAATGGTGTAAAATGAGGCAATCTCTAAACTAAACGTTGTTAGTCATGTAAACTTTTCTTTTTCCAATCGTAAGTTTTGAATTTGAAGCTGGCCATTGTTCAAAAAAAGACTCTGGCTATGATTCTAGGTATGGGTATGAACTTGAAAGCCTAGAACGGTAACCTTAAAATGAGTTTGAGTAGGCTTGATACACTTTGTGTTGCTTAAAAGAGTAAACTTGCTAAATTTTGTGTTGTTTAAAGAGGAAGCTCGCTCATGTGTCCTCGTAGCATCAATTCCCCATTAGATCTCAAGGCTTCGCTAGGTTGGTGCGATATGGTGGTGTCTAGTGTCCAGCATTGGATGGACGCCACATAGATTTCATTAAATCTTAGTTATATAAAAGAGGATGTGCAGATTATACTAACTTAAGTAAGAATGTGACATAAATCATTTTTTCTTAATCCGAACCGTATCATTCTTTTGTAGCTTGGATTTAATGAAATCCACATGACACCCTTTTGGTATGGCACCTCTATGCTAGATGCACCAACATAACAAGATCCATTGAGATCTCACTTCTGTCTAGATACTGCAACGAAGAATATTACACAAATGGACCATAGCCTCATACACTATGGGCCCACTAATACAGTGGATCTCAGTCGTGTTTGTTCTAAACGAGCATTTTCATTACGGCTAGTCTAACAACCAAACTCTCCAAAGCTTAACAGTGATGAGAGTCTAGATCCTCTTCACCTAACTTGCCCATACAATCATGCGCCCATAGTTGCATGAGTATAAAATCTACACTGGGGATTCAATGAACACTCATGTAAATGTGGGTGTATGACCGTCCAATATGAATGTGAGTTTAGATTCTCTCCTTAGAGGATATTTTCCAATGAGTGTCCAATGAATGATGATCGATTGCCACATATAAATATTATAATTTAAAAACACTCATTGAATTTACTCTACTATTTGAATTAAATATTTCTTTACCAAAAAAAAAAAAAAAAAACTATTATAATTCATTGGGGCTCATTGAAAGAGCGCCTTCAAGAAGAGGAGCCGAACCTTATGAATGCCCTTCCAAAGAGAGGATCCAAATAGTACGATTTGGGATTCTTTGGAGGTTCTTTTGCTAAAAAGTGTTCAATTTTTACCCCTTTTTCCCTTGCAGAAAGCGTGCGATGCTTTAGTTCTTCGGTTCTTCCGTGACTTTCCATTTTTCGGTGTCTTTTGAACTTTAAATAAATGAGTTTTAAAGACAAATAAAGAAAACGCACAAGAAAATTAAAAAGCCAAAAACTTTGGAGTCCCTCCGGAGTCTGAACTCTTCATTTTCTTCAATTTCAAAAATATAAGTGGTGCCAACTTTGAGAAGCTGGAAGCTGTGGAAGTTTATAATTTATTAACCTGCTCTTATAAAAGCAAAAATTCCTCGTCATCTCGTGTTTATTTATTTTATTAGAGGAAAAAGAATACATATATGAAGATTTACACGAAGTTGCAAGTTTTAGTTTTGCTGCTGATCAGAGAAAGCAATATAAATTTCTTTGAGGTATTCGTATCCTTTTTCTTGTTTTGGGTGTCTTTTTTATTTATTTATTTTTTTTCTTGTTTTGGGTGTCAGGGACTGTAGCCTTCAAGGTTCATTTCAAATTAATCTGCCTTCTCCCTCCCTCCCTCCCACCCATGCTTTCTGTGATGTTTTTCATGTTGACTCTTTCGTAGTGGTTATATACCTGTATGTTATTGTATTTGGGTCATGTGTTGTTACCGTTTAGCTGTAAGTCAGTTCTGAACTTCTGATTCTGTGCAAGTGTGCAGCTTTATTGGTTTCTGTTTTTTAAAGTTAAAACTTAAAACATAATAAAAATGTATCTGGCTTCTCTCTTGGATACTTATTTGTTCCAGCAGGACCTGCACTCAGTTTTGTCGCAGCTGAATGATTCCGAGATATTGAGGTCCAACTTGTAACATTGCTAGAGATCTCTATCAGGTACTCCTTTCTCTTGCTCTTTCTCGCGTGAGTTGGGTTTGGACTTGGGGTTTAGGCTTTTTTTTTCCTGCTGATTTGTGGAGTTTTAGCATCCTGGTCGTATGAGCTAGGGTTATTCTTCGATACTCGCACTAGGATCCCCCTTTTGTCCCTGCTCGTCTTAAATACTTTTTGTGCTCGTTCGTCATTACATTTCCATTTGGTTTGAACTACAGAGCTCGGATTTATGTTTTTATTTTGTATGACTGAAGGTTAGAAGCTTAGTAAACTGCCTTCAGTTCTTTGTAAAAGATCTCTTTCATTCTGACCACTCAATTCTTGCCCGTAAGATAGTGTTTTTTTCAGTTCCCAGGTGTGATAGTGTGTCCTTCATTTTATTCTTCATGATTTCATCTTCCTTTTTCAATTTTTAGTTCTCGTCTTTCATTTTACTTTTCCATTGTGGTTTTTGTCTAGTTTTTGCTGGTGATGCTTGGTTTCTCGGGATTTTATTTTTTTTAAATGAATGTTTCTATATTGCTGCATTGAGCCTTTTGTAACTGATGTATATTCTTTCTTCCCCTGTGGTTGCATATGAAGGAATTTTTATGGTTTTGGTGCCTGGAAAAGTATACTGTTGGCAAACCTCATGACACCAAGGTGACACTAGTGGCCATTGGTTTCTGGCTTTACTTCAACTTCAAGCAATAGGTAGCCATCCCATTAGGGCTGCCTTGATTTATGCAGTCTTTCCTCTTTAAAGCTTTATACTAGTGTAAATTACATAATGAGCTTCTTTCAGATGCTTAAGATGGTGTAATGTTACTAATGTGGTGAATAGTTTAGTTGCTACTAGGTTGAATCTTTTATTGCACTTCTTGGAGTACCATTAAGGTCCTTGCGTTTCCTTCTTTGTACTGGGGATTGGTTTTATTTGCAATTTAAAGGTTATTCACGTTTGGCAGATTGTTGTTCCTTTTCTTTCTTTTTAATTTTTAATTCCATTTCTTTCTCTGTATGCCCAGTTCTAATTTGTGGTCTCCATGCCAGTAACTTATCTTATTTGTTTGCTTATTTATTTACAGTTCAGGCTCTGCCTCTGGGGAGAGGCATAGCTGCCGAAGTTTGATTGGAATTTAAGGGGCCAAATGAAGCCTGGAAAATGGCAAGGAAGTGCTTTTTGGCTGCTTACGTTCATTGTTTATGATGTATCAGGTACTTCAATATGCTTCTTTGGATACACTTTCCATGGATGCCTTTTTATTTATTTATTTTGTTCCTTGAATTCTATCCCTTTTCAATTTTATAATTAAGATCTCAATTCCTTACATTTTCTTTTTGTGTTCTCTTTCATTCTTCTTTTGTGAGCTAGTAGGTTAAATCTGCAACCAGGTATTTCTGAGCAATTGAGAAAATTAGCAAGTTATCTAACAGTTAGATAGGCTTAACTTCTCTGAACTGTTAAAGACTTTTTTTTCCCCCTAATCCCATTGTCATGGACTGGTCCAGTGAGAAAGTCAAACATTCTGATATATGTTTCATTTGCTTGTGGCAGTCTCTTTTAATTCTAATGATAGAGCTTTATTTTAAAAATTTATGAACTACTACAACATTAATGATATTGGGTGGGTAATGAACTTACTAGTTGGCAGATAGAGGACAGCTCATCATCTGCACTACATGGACCTTATTCTCCACTATGTGACATTTTCAGATGTTGATCAAAATCGTGCCAATGTGTTATCCATGTCATCATTGGCTCATCTGTTAAGCTTTTGTGTGCAAGCATTGCACCAGATGGCAAAATCAGCATCTGGATTTAGGCAAAATTTGGATGGCTAGCCAATGGACGTGGTACTCTTATCTGTCCAATGGTTAGAATTTGCCACATTATCCTGCCCTCATAGCACGACTAAGAATTCACTGTAGAAAAAATCATTAGATGGTGAGTGACATAGTTGACAGGCACTAAAATTTGACAGACAATCCAAGGTCTGCATTACCTATCAAATGGTCGAATCATCGATTTCAGCCCTCCACTCTACTTAAACAGCCGTAGAAGGAATGCTGGACCAGAAAGGACTTTGTCTGATAACAATGTTATCAGGTTACAGTTTCCTACAAGGCTGGTCCATCGAGGAGTTAGCACATACTGGGTTTGTTTATTTCGATGAGTTGCATCTTAGGTATTGGTGTCATCACCAATGTATTTTCTGGATATGATTTTCGTTACCCCTCCAAGAACAGTTCTCCACACCATGGCAAAGAACATATCTCCCCCTCCCCCCCCCCCCTCTCCTTTCCTTGTTGTAGCATGTGTAGTTCATTTATTTCTGCTATAGTGCAGAAGAAGAGCCTTTTCTCACCTTTTTAAGTTAAGAATATTAGAATTGCTCTTAGTGGTATACAGTGAAGAAAGCACTCAATACATGGTTGCTTACAAAGTAAATGGTGACAATAAACTCTGTTGACCAAGTCCAATGTCTCTTACCGGCTATTGATATGGATTCAGTATCTTCTTGTTTTAACATGGGATTTTTTATTCGTATTCTTTGCTTCAGAGTCTACAAGTAACTCTTCTAGGAAACACTTAGTTGATATGGAAAAGTTAAGAGTTAATATTTACTAGTTTCCTCTTACTTGTTTTGTGGTATGGAGGATAGAGGTGCAAGTCAGTCTGTCAATTGATTGTGATGTGGTACAGCAGATATCTATACACAGTACCTAATGAATCTGGTCTGCCTCAAACCTGCACCATCTACCCATAATGATAGCTTGTTGATTGCTTATAAGTCAGAAGCTTGCATGCGTAGATCAAGCGTGATACCGACTTATCCTTTCCATTCATTAAATTAGCTGATGAAATGATGGAGATCACTAATCCTCCTACCTTGATCCAAATCACTCTTGCATAAATATCTTGGTGTAGTTGTTGGCCTGAACAGCTCTTGATTGCATGGGCAAGCATGACACAGTCAACATTTGAAGAGTGAAGCATTTCAATCAGAATGAGAACTTGGGATGTCCTTATGAGTAAAAACATACAAGGGTTCTGGGACTGGTGACTGCCATTTTTTGTCAGCACAAAAAAGTCCTGTAGATCTTTTATGTTTCAGTTGTTTAAATAATCAGTCCCCAGTCTGTTGAGTTATTAGATCATTCTCAATGAGAATCCTCTATGTCAACACATTCATTCTCAAGCATGTGAACTGTGCAATTTCATTTCCTCTAAATATAGGACACACGAGCAAAAGTTAATCCTAGTGTTCTATAATCCATCTTGGCGAATGAGGATAATGTCACCCTTCATCTTCATCCATTCGACAAGGAAGTTCTGATTGACCTATAAAGTAGGCTAACTAGGTAACATTAATGCACAGCCCTTCTGCATCTTCTCCTTGCACCACACTTGTTTGGAAAGTTGTTTTCCTGATGGTAGATTCATCCCTACTTTGAAAGTTTGCTGCCTAAACTCCTACTCATGGCCGTCTTGAATGGCAATCAAGCTATTGTCAGTTCCAAAGTCATACTAAAAGTTGGATGATTGTAGATCTTATTGGATTAATCAATAGATATGGTCTTATCATTTTGTGCATCCTTGTTGACAATCCGGTTTTATCATATACAATACATGCTATAAAATAGAAAAAAAGGAACAAAGATTACCCTTTTATTCCTGGAATGACTGGCATGCCTTACAATAAGAAATTGAAAAAGAACTCTGTAAGGAAGCATGGCCTACTGCTCCCACCGCCCATGGGGGCCCCGCGGGGGGGGGGGGTTGCAATATGACCACCCCACCCACCATGAAAGGTGGAAATGCTTACTTGTTGGCGCTTCTGTTGTGACCCCCATGTGTGCAGGGGCCCTTCTTCTAGAAAGAACTCTTTCCCATTAAAAAAATAGTCAGAAGTGAATATTTCAGAAATAACAGAGACATTTAGTGATATGATACATTCAAAGACCAAGTTCAAAGAGCAAACTGACTCTCCTTTCTTTCTGTCCCTGAATTTATTGCTTGACATTACAGGTGCATTCATAGGGATAGACATTGGCACTGATGTTTCCAATTTACCATCTGCTGCGGATGTGGTTGCAATCCTTAAAGCTAATCAAGTGACTCATGTCCGTCTCTATGATGCAAACCATCAGATGCTGAGTGCTCTTGCAGGCACTGGGATTGAAGTCATGGTGGGGGTCACTAACGAAGAGGTGCTAGGGATCGGAGAATCACCATCAGTTGCAGCTGCCTGGGTCAATAAGAATATTGCAGCCTATGTGCCACAAACCAATATCACAGCCATTGCTGTTGGCAGTGAGGTGCTGACTTCAATACCCAATGCTGCTCCCATACTGGTTCCGGCTATGAACTACCTTCACAAGGCTCTAGTGGCGTCAAATCTCAATTTCCAGATCAAAGTTTCAAGTCCACAGTCCATGGATGTAATTCCTAGGCCATTCCCTCCCTCCACCGCAACCTTCAATTCCACATGGAACTCCACCATGTACCAGTTCCTCCAGTTTTTGAAGAACACTGGATCCTTTTATATGTTAAATGCATACCCTTATTATGGTTACACTAAAGGAAATGGCATCTTTCCAATTGATTATGCGCTTTTTAGGCCACTTTCTCCCACAAAACAAATTGTTGATCCCAATACTCTTTTCCATTACAACAGCATGTTTGACTTCATGGTTGATGCTACTTATTACTCTATTGATGCACTCAATTTTTCTGGGATTCCTGTCCTAGTGACAGAATCAGGCTGGCCGTCACTAGGTGGAACCAAGGAATCTGATGCTACTCTTGAGAATGCACAGACATACAACAACAACTTGATCCGCAGGGTGCTTAATGATACAGGTCCTCCTAGTCAGCCAACTATACCGATCAGCACATACATTTATGAGATGTTCAATGAAGACAAACGGCCAGGACCTACATCTGAGAAAAATTGGGGCATGTTTTTTACGAATGGAACCACCGTGTATCCTCTGAATCTGGGTTCTTCATCTCAAACTACTGGGAACTCTTCCGGTGTTGGGGTGTTCTGTGTGGCAAAGCAAGGTGCAGATTCTGCTGCATTACAGGCTGGTCTGAACTGGGCATGTGGGCAAGGACAGGCTAATTGCACTGCTATTCAAGAGGGGCAACCATGCTATGATCCTGACACACTCCGGAATCATGCCTCGTATGCTTATAATGATTATTTTCACAAAATGCAAAGCATTGGTGGGACTTGCGATTTTAGTGGTTCAGCCACCATTACCAATGTGGATCCTAGTAAGATTCCATACTTCCCTCTATCTTGTTGTAAATAAAAAGAACAGTAATTAAGATCACCTTCCAAATTTTCTTATGAAATTAAATCAATTGTAGTCTGAAGAATGTGGGTAGTTATCTAGTACTGCTTACTGTGCATTTCTAAGCCATTTTTTCGGGGGGTTGGAAATTAGTAACTCATTTGAGTACTGTGTTTCTGTTGCTCTATATGCTTTGCAGGCTATGGTTCGTGCATTTTTGCTGGAAGGTGAGCAGCTGTTGATACCCCCCCCCCCCCCGTTTTTCGTCTCTTACAAATTTAATGTTTGTCATGCATGCTCTAAACATGTGTTTGTGCAGTTCTAGTTCAAACACCAGTAGAGGAACAACTCCATCTGCATTTGCACCCACAGGCACCATTGATGCTGGTTCAACTTCAAACTTGCAAATTTCCAGGATTTTGTATCTGATCCTAGCTTTACTTCTTTCTCTCGTCTGATTCCCAAGAAGACATATTTCCAGTTTTCGCGCCAGCTTTGATCAAGGTAAAATCAGTGGTGTGAAGACAACGGTGTTGTAAAGAGTAAAGAAAGAGAGATGTAGTGTACCTTTGCCCAAGAACCCTCAACCATGGTTGAATGTTCATCCTTTTTGTTGTTCATTCTCTGTTGATCATTCTTTTTTCCCTTCTCTGTTTTCTTTTTATCACTTCTTTGGTTTCACTTGTATACTCAGTTACAATTCAGTAAACTTTGCCATGATTATTTATGGAGTTTCAGTGCAAATTTAAATGATTACTTCCTGCTTTACTGGCATTTCTGTAAGTAGCTGACTCTTGGCTTTGAAGAAGAGAAGATTTTATTTTTTGGTAGAAAAAATACAATAGTTTTAGGGAATGGTCAATCATTATCAGTATCTATCATCTATCAAACTGATATGTAATGGCACAAGCCCGGTTTGAAATTTAGCTAGTTCAGTATAGAAAATTTTGCATTTTACTAAAAAAAAATAGACATTATTGGTTTCTGATAAATGTGGATGAACATTGTCTGACTCCAAGGGAAAATTAGCTACTACTAGATAAGATCGTTACTTGAGCTAAGTAGGGTTAGTTAGGGTTCTTATAAGTTGGGTTGACTGGTATGCCGGACCTGAATGTGTTGAGCTTCTTCCCTCCATCATCTCCCTCTTATGGAGTACCCATTAGCTAGGAACTAGGGAGAAACAGATTAGTTATGAACCGATTTCTCAACCCTGGATTCAGGATTAAGATCAATCGAGCCGAACTGGATCTGGGTCTGAATCGACCAATTGATGACATAGATTAATGCAAAACGAATTACACAAGGCGACTTCATCATTCAAAATTCCACACGTGACTTCTTCTTAGTAACCACTTGCGTTTTTATTTGAAAAAGAGCGAGAGAAAGAGAAAAATCCCATTCAATCGTCAGAGGTTTTGATATTTTACTCACACAAGTGATTCCAGTCCACCATGTTGTGCTGACAAACAAGGAGGCCAGTCGTCGTCACTCGTTAGATACTTGAAAAGGAAACGTGGGATTAATTCCCATCTGTTGACTTTTCATCATCATTGTCCACTTGTCACTATAATATGCAATAGTTCTATAATTAGATAGATTCTCATTTTCTCATTTTCATTTTCATTTTCATTTTCATTTTCAAACGCTTCCAATTTCCAAGTCTGGACCACCAATTCCGTGACGGAGGCAACCTAAACAGTATCCTCATGACTCCCTACCAGTCTCACGTCCGTCTAAGATTTAACGGTTGACAGAAATTGAAATATCAAAGTTTGATTGAAGAAATGATAACGACCCAAAAGGCTCATAAATATGGATCGAGGATAAATTATTTGAATCAATAGATAGAGATATTCATTCGTGTCCGATATGATTTATGTCGTTTTGACTGTTTTGTCCTTCCTCTCGGAATCTTGGAATTTTAATGGTAGTTATAGTATGTTACTTGATGGAGGAAAGAGAAAACAAATAAGTCCCAATTAAAAGCTTCGTGGATGGCACTGCATCCACTCTCATGCTCCTCTGCGATTAAAGTCAGCAACAAAAATTTGAGAAAAGATCCTGGAAGCTTATGAGATGAGGACTGAATTAAGAAGAATCAGACACCACCAACATATTGAAATGGAGGTTTTCCTCAAGTCATAAATATATGTAATGTCTTTTGCAATTCTTTCTTTCTCAAGCTAGAACAACATTACTTAATCTCCAAAAAAACACAGAATGTACCATTACTATTGTTATCGACATAAACACCTAAGAGACAATCCAATCCAAATATCTCATTTACAACCAATGAAGATTCCATGGATTTCAATCCTATTCTAAGAATACCCTTTCTTCTTTCTGTTTCTGCTTGATCCACCGCTTGACCTTGTTTCCTATTCTTGTGCTTCCGGATTCTGATTTTTATGATCAAGCAAGGATGAAAAGAAAAGAAAAGAAAAGCAAACATATGGTGGTTACTGGTTACCCCTCATTGATGATTCCCCCAGTTTCTTCGTCCCTGTGCTCCTCCGGCTTGGTGAACTCTACCAAGTTGCGAGCCTTGCACCATTTCATGAATAAGTAGCTTCCGATCCCAAGCATGGTGAGAGCAGCGCTGATCACATACACCAACACGGTTCCTATGACCATCACCAATATCAGGAACAAAACTGGGATAGCACACATCACCATCAGCCCAGGAATTCTCATGGGAACCCTATATGGCCTATCCAATTTGGGAAATTTCTTCCTCAACCAAATGAAGGATGCAATCTCCAGCAACATCCCTAAGCTGTACAAGAAATTTGCAGCTGATATGATGTTTGTGAAGTCCATAAACGAGATTCCCAGTGTTATGGCACTCGATAAAACAATCCCAATCCACGGGGTATTGAACCATTTCGATCTCACTGCAAAAACTTTTGGGATGAAACTCAGATCCGCCATGCCAACGACCTGGTAGGCGGCGCTGCTCAATTGGGCTTCGAAGAGACCAATTGCAGACAATACGGCACCCACTTCAATCCAATACTTGAGCCACTTGCCAACAATCATCCCTCCTGCATCGGCCAAGAACCCATCTCCCCACTTATCTTGTTCAAGCTCCAGAGCCCCTGTAGCTGCCAATAGAGGCACCAGGTAACCGATAATGGTCACAATTCCAGCTGACATCAATGCTTTGGGGAAGGTCTTCTGAGGACGATCCACTT
The DNA here is from genome assembly GCF_041222555.1 of Hakea prostrata. Lineage (NCBI taxonomy): Eukaryota > Viridiplantae > Streptophyta > Magnoliopsida > Proteales > Proteaceae > Hakea > Hakea prostrata. The sequence continues at coordinate 49,922,844 of NC_142609.1, read as the reverse complement.
CACCTGCTAAAGTACTGGCGTTGTCCCAGAAATTCAAGTTCCAGAAGAGGGTATTCAAGTAGAGATGCCAATCTTTCTTGGATCCAGGCTCACCCAGGCTGAGCCATCGACGGGGATGGATTTTGGGTATGGAAGCGAAACCCATTATATAGAAGGGGAGCATAGAAGCGACAGCCAGAGCAACGGCGGTGTAGCCGACGATGGTGAGGCCGGTGTAGTTCAAGAACGTCAAGGAGAGAGTGGTTGCACAGGTAGCAACAACCCGAGGGTAACCAGAACCAAGAATTGGGAAGATGCGTTTGAGATAATCAACACAGAGAACTGGATAAGCAGCGTTGTTGATGACACCACTGAGAAATTTCCAGTATCCCATAAGGTTACCCCAGAAAGGGCCAAAAGCCCGTTCTGCCCAAATGACAAATCCGCCGTTGCCGGGGAAGGTGGTGGCTAGCTCTGCAGTGATGAGAGCTTCAGGAATACTCCAAATAAAGGGGAATACGAGAAAACCCACAATCGCTAACAGGGGACCGGCTGCTTGGACGGCGGTTTCCTCCCCATAAGGGCCACCAGAGACTTCGAAGTAGATAAGAAAGATGAGCGGGAGGAGTTTCAGTTTGCCGTTTTTCTTCCCGGGTATATTGGGATCTTCTGCTCTTCCATCCCCATCTCCTCGTAGTTGATGATATGGGGAAGTTGCAGGAGTAACAGAGACTCCCATGTTGGCAACTTCACCACCACCAACCCCTTTCTTTGTTCCAACACCACCACCAGCAGAAACTGGTCCAACTGGGAGGTTTGTAGTATTGATTTCTGCAGCCATTGACAGACGGACAAGTAAGATTTCAAGTGGAACGGTTGGTAGATGGAAAGAAGAGTATGGTAGCGTCTGACACTGAAAGATTCATATAAATAAATAACGGTGATGAGGAGGAGGAGATCTATAAGGAATCTTGTTTGGTCCCACTGTCCCGTATTATGCAACTTCGAAGTCTCCTTTGAGGATCGAGACCTCAGTGGTCCTGCTCAACACCGTGAATAATACGGAACAGTGGGACTTCCGTTTATAAACACATCGAAAAAGACGGTCGAGATTTCCGTCAGCTCTACATACTGTGCATAAAATGCACAGCGTTTGCCAAAGGTGGTATGTTAAAGCGGTTAAAGATCCAACTTCCTGAGGGGAGGTCCTGGGTTCACACCTACTCGGCAGCATTAATATAAAAAAGCTCCCTTGAGGAAGTAAATCGTGATGCGTGCAAGCTGGTCCGGATGAACCTCATATCCAAAAAAAATAAAATGCACAAAGCATTTGAAGTCAAAGAGTAATTGGTTCCAACTTTTAATCTCGGTTCTATCAATGAATCCAAAAAAAATTCTCTCTAATATGATATATGTAATAGTTTTTTTATCATATATAAAAGCTCTATTGAATAAAAAATAAAAATTTTATCACCTAAAGGCTGAAGTAGACGGAAACATTTTTGTTATACACATTACACAACAGTGCGCATTTATGCCAAATAACTAGCTGAACAAGTAAAGAAATTATAAGATTATTTTAAACTTCTCAAATTTAAAATCAATCTTTAAATCTCAATCAATTATTTGTTATAAATCTTTAAGTTCTTTTTTTCATCCTTAATTTAATATAAAATGAACTTTGAAGAGAAAAGGGCATATTTATCACTACTAAGTCCGATACTATAGCAATTTAAGCTGTTCAGAAATTCAACGGCTTCAATTTGTCAGTAAAAATCCAGTCAATCTCTTTTTTTCTTTTCTTTTCTTAAAGGGTTTATTAGCTATTTTTTGTGAAAAAAAAATATATTGATTTTTCGCTTTTGGTTCTTCAATATTTTCTCCTTACACTCACAAATGAAAATTGAGAACAATACATTTATAAAATTTTTTGTTTATATCCCCTAACTAACTAGGGGTGAATTTGTCCACTTTCTCTTCTTGGATTTCTCTTCCTAGTGCTTGCTCTCGAATAAAATTTATTTCTACCAAAAAAAAAAAAAGAGTATAAATGGAAAATTAAAATTTGTTTTCAAATTCGCATTTGAGGGTATTCGAATGTGTCCTAATACTAATAAAATTCGGATATATTAGTATTCTTTCCGGTCAGACTATCACAAATAAATGGGAAAGATATCAACAGGTAGTCAAAAAGTTATATTCAATCTATATACATACCCAATTAGAATAATCTAATTTAAAAAATATTCAACTATCGTCCGAATCCAATTGAATCTGTTCAAAGATTGATAGAATATTTTTCAAATTCATCTGAATATAATAAGATGCAAATATGATATTATCACTATCTAATCTATTTAAACCCTTACCTCTTACTTTTATGTTAACATTTTGATTCTCTTCCTTCCTTTCACTTAGTAATAATGTAAAATAAAATAATATAAAATAAATAAAACCTTCAAGTGTTAAATAATCTGCTATTTTATTATCTTGATAAAATACAATTTTTTCCCAGATGATGGCAATAATGGCATATCATCTTTTCTTCAAGCGTTAAATAATCATTTTAAAAAAATAATAATAATCATTTCGCATAATTCCTCATTAAACTCGAGCACATTGAGCATTTCGGCAAAAACAGCATGTTATAGATGTCTTGCCAGCTTTAACTCCTTTATTTACTATTAATTAATTTCAGCAAACTTATCACATGTGAAGAGTTCTACCGGAACAAAAATAAAATAAAATTCCATGGGAACGTGGGTTTGCGGGCTGCGGCGGTTCTCACGAAGCATCCTACGATTCAACTTTTTCTTTTTCTTTTTTCTGAAAAAAAAATAATTCAATTTATTTTGCACCTACATAGCACTGTTCCAAACAGCGAACGGCTGGATGGAAAGTAATCATAAAATTTTAAATCCTGATAACACAATATCAACATGTGCAATTTAAAACAACTTAAGTGAACACTTCCAATTTTTCCACCAAACCCAAACGGTTCAGGCGACTCAAACAAATTCATTTTGAACCTTGACTGGGCATAACGACTTTCATCTAGCGCTAAATGATTTCCAAGCTCTGCAAGCTTCTATGATAAAACAACAAAAAAACGTAAGTCTCCATTGAATCACCAACAGAGTAAAAAATTCAAACCTATAAACAGAAGAAATGGAACTCAATTTAATCCCAATAATGAGACCAAAAATTAAAAAGAGAGACTTTTACAATTTACACTAGAAGAAGGAACCAATCAGGACCCAAAGACGCAGCAGCCATGGAATCAATGGAAGAGGACCGAAAGGAGAATTCCTTCCACTGAGGATGTAATGCATCGGTCAGTGTTAGGATCATTTGATCTATTTAATTCTTTTTTTTTTTGGTGAAATGAAGTTTATTCATTAGGAGTAACACCAGGAGAACAAAAGCCTGGCTCAAGAGATAGAACCTCAAGAAGCCAGGGGGAGCTCACAACCAACGTCTGGAACCAAGGGAAATGATCTATTTAATTCTTGAGTCATGTGACTGTGCAACTGATTTTATTTTTTTTTTGGATGAAGAAGTGGGATTTAGTTTTGATCAGCCAAAGTAGGTACATGATTATGCTTTTTAGGATTGATGATCATCCAAAGTATTCACTATCTGAGGAATCTGATCATAACTAATATCGTTGATGTTGTTTTGGAAAATGTATAGCTGGAATCTATCGGCCTGTAGATGTTACAAGTAAATATGTTCTGGCTGTCGGCAGCTTTAGAGAACCACCATGTTAGGGATGGAGACCCCCAGGTTTTCCTGTAGTAAGCTTGACCTTTTTAGAGGCATTCTTCCCTTAACCCTCTTGTGGCATAGAAAGGGAGGTTGAAAGAGAGAAAGGGCCAGGGGAGACGTTTCACAAGGACTAAGGAGTGATAAGCTTTGACGATGCGCTCCAGAAAGAGAGAGCCAGTGAGTAGTTGTCAAGATGTCACTAGTCGTTTCAATTTTGATGAAAGGTAGGTTGGTTGGTCTGATGGTTATGGTCAAACCCAAGCACCTCTTCTACTCGATAGTAGCCTTGTGATTTGTGAATCTGAAGAGGAAGGAAGAAGAACCCACGGAGGCCAGAGAGCAGCTTCAGTTGTGCACTTGTGCTTTTGCCTGCCCCGAACTAAATAATGAGAGGTGACCGAGTGGGTAATCAGGAAGCTCTAAAGAGTTCTGTTTTTCTATGGGAAGAAAAAGCAATTTCCAAGCATGATATTTTTTTATCCAATCGTTTGTTCACTGGTGAGATGAGATGAGATGAGATGACTCGCCTGATGGAAATTAATCCTCAGTGAAGGAATTCTCCTTTCAGTCCTCTTCGATTGATTCCATGACTGCTTCACTGAGTACTCATGGAAATGGAAGGAATTAAGTTAAAAGAGAGTACGTACTGGAATCTCATCGAGTTGGACCTTTCAGATTCACTTAAACTTCAAATCATCCATGAAATCATTCAAAAGCTTAGAATTGATCACAACAAAAATACAAGCGCACGCAGAAGAACAGAACACTACTTGTGAAGATGCGATAATACATTAAGCCGGACTCTCTGATAACAAGGCATTTTCCTGTTATAAACTTGGGGCCGGCCGGTTATGAAAAATGAAAAAGTGTTCTACTAAATCCAATCCGACTTCTGTGGATTCCAATCATCTTCGAAGAATCCCAAGTAGCTAGCATAACCCCTCTTCTTTTTTACCGTGCTCAATGTTCATTTCTTCAAACTGATGACCTTGTTCTAAATAATGCTTGCCAAGTGGGAGGGTAAGATAATTTAAAACGAACTCTGGAGTATATTAGTACCATCTTACTGTAAACCCCCTCACGGATGCTTCAGATCTCTGTATTCCTGTGCTCCACCTGCTCAGTGAACTCGAGACAGCTTCGAGCTTTGCACCATTTCATGAGAAAGTAGCTTCCAATTCCAACCACAGTAAGAACTGCACTGATGATATACACCACCATGTTCCCTAGGACCATAACTAGTATCAGAAACCCAGTAGGGATCAGGCACATTACCACCAGACCTGGCATTCTCAGAGGTACCTTATATGGCCTCTCTAACTTGGGATACTTCTTCCTCAACCATATGAATGATGCTATCTCCAACAACATCCCTAAGCTGTACAAGAAATTTGAAGCTGATATAATGTTTGTGAAGTCAACAAACGAGATTCCCAGCGTTATAGCACTGGACAACAGGATTCCAATCCATGGAGTGTTGAACCATTTCGATCTTACACCAAAAAATCTTGGTATGAACCCAAGATCTGCCATGCCCACAACCTGGTACACGGCGCTGCTCAGTTGGGCTTCAAAGAGACCAATCCCAGATAACACAGCACCCACCTCCACCCAGTATTTAAGCCACTTGCCAACTATTATCCCTGCTGCATCTGCCAAGTACCCATCACCCCATTTATCTTGTTCCAACTCCAGAGCTCCTATAATGGATAGTAGAGGCACCAGATAACCTATAACTGTCACAAATCCAGCCGACATCAGTGCTTTGGGGAAGGTCTTCTGAGGCCGATCCACTTCTCCTGCTAAAGTACTTGCGTTATCCCAGAAATTCAAGTTCCAGAACAGAGTATTCAAGTAGAGGTGCCAATCTTTCTTTATTGCAGGGTCGCCCATGCTGAGCCACCGATGGGGACGGAGCTTGGGTATGGAAACCAGACCCATTATATAGAAGGGAAGCATAGAGACAACAGCCAGAGCAACGGCGGTGTAACCTACGATGGTGAGGCCAGTGTAATTGAGGAAACTCAAGGACACAGTTGCTCCACAGATAGCAATAATTCGAGGAGGACCCGATTCAAAGATCGGGAATACACGTTTGAGGTAATCAATACAGAGAACAGGGTATGCAGCGTTACTGATAACACCGCTAAGGAATTTCCAGTAGCCCATTAGATTACCCCAAAAAGGGCCAAAAGCTCGTTCTGCCCAGATGACAAAGCCACCGTTGCCGGGAAAGGTGGTTGCGAGCTCTGCAGTGATAAGGGCTTCAGGGATACTCCAGATAAACGGGAATACGAGAAAACCCACTATGGATAGAAGGGGTCCGGCGGCTTGCACGGCTGTTTCTTCTCCATATGGGCCACCGGAGACTTCAAAGTAGATGAGAAAGATGAGCGGGAGGAGTTTGAGTTTGTCGTTTCTTTTCTTCTTCGTGTTGTTACTGGGTATATTGGAATCTTCAGTTACTCCATTCCCGACACCTTGGAGCTGACGATATGGCGAAGAAGAAGAGGAAACAGAGTTTCTTTTGTCTGCACTTCCATCTTCACCGGCTCCTCCACCGGCAGCTCTTACAATCCTGGGGTTGGAAATTTCGATTTCCGCAGTCATCTGTGGGCCTCTTTCAGCTTTCCCAGACGAGCTGTAGATGGAATTTACAAGAGTTGAAAATTCAAGCTACTTACTTATTCCAGCTTCACGATTCTCGGAGAGGTGGTGATTATATTGGACAAATTTTAGAAAGAATCCTGATACAGACGTGGATTGCATGAAACTTGAGCAATAATGTGATTGCTTTCTCTGATAGAAACCAATAATCAATAATGTGATATTATTATTAACTTTTCTCTTTCAGTTCCAGCGTAGAAGAAAGAGACAATTTTTTTTTTCTTTTAAAGAAAAGTCAAATTGTTAGTGAATCCAAATCCAATAAAGTGTTCAACACCCAACCACATCACCGTAGAAGGCATCTTAAGGATATTTTGATGGATTTTATTTAATTCCAACGATATCCTACCAAATCCTGAATACAGAGTCCTAATGCTTTTATTCTCTCCGGATTCTTGCCTGGATTCCGGACGGCAGGTGAGCCCATTTATGCCTTCAATTTTCACATGTTCGTTGGGCGTAATTTATGTCAAATTGCTGTTATTTGATTAAAAAAATTTGTGGTCAGGGAGTTGAGTTCCATGACCGTCTAGGGTTTTTCAAAGGTTCTGCAACTCTTCGTTTCGCAGATTACTTGCCAATTCCAAACTTTTGGTTTAAGTGTTAGGTTTCCAAAATTTATTACCAAATGATCAAATTGTCATCCTTTTTTCCCTTTTTTTCGTTCAGAAGTGGGTTCTATAAGTTTGAGTAATGATTTTCTAGATTCCTTGCTCTGTGCTGTGTTTGGAAAACGTATTTGTCCTGTTTTGAAGTGCGTGCTTCATTCATTTTGGGATTGGACACCCCTTCCTCTACCCTGTAGAAGACAAGAGCTGCGTCAGCTGAAGGTTTTTTAGTACCTTAAAAGGCTTGCTGCCTTGCTTATTATCTGGGTTTAACTCTTATGAGTATCCAACCTTTTTTTCCTTGGTACATCCAAAAACAGAAGTTTGTTCTTTGCATGGTCCAATAAATTTTAGTTCTGAAAATGCAGGAATGGAGGCAGTTTCATTGAGGCACTTAGTATCTTCAGCTTATAATAGCTTCCCAGTTAGATGGAACCTGGAGAGTACTCTATGGGAGGGATTCCCAAGAATCCAAAGTCGGAGAAGCAGAACCAGTAGGAGAATTAATCAATCTCGTCACATTCAATGTTCTAAACGATCTGATTTCAGGGGTTAGCTACCTCTTAACTTGGTTGCTGATATTTTTAACTTCTATATGCTTGATAAAACTGGCCGTTGCAGACTTATTTCTTAAGTATAAATTTTAGTCGTCGGAGTATACTCAATTGAGAAGCTAATTGCAATTTATGTCAATGTAAGTGCCTTTTTAGGTGGCGAACTGCACTTGGGGTGACAGGTTGCAGTTTCCTGCCAATAATTTGGGCTGAAGTCTAGGAACATATTCTGTACTCTAAAACAGAGGATGCATTGTCTCTACAGATTAAGACTGAAGGATATGTTGTAGAACCTGACTTTTTTATATCTTGTTATTACAACTGATATATTGCTTTACATGGTTTTGCATCTGCTTCTCAATAATCTAAGATTCAATTCTTGTCATAATTGGAGAAACATGATGAAACTTAAAGAAAGTAAGAAGATGCTAACTTTGTAGCATCATAATTATTTTACTTGCTTTAAAATCCAACTGATTGGTGGATATTCTTCATATCATTCCACATCATAAACCTGATCAATTTACCAAGATATACCAATCTTAAACTAACAGAATTAATACGTGGGCAATTTACTTTATGCCCTTTCTGCATCTTTGGTAACATTTACATTTATCAGTGAAAGGTGTGCATTATGACATTACAGCATATGTCGGTGTTTTTCAGTTCATTCAGATCATCCTTTCCCTTGTATGTAAAGTCAAAATATCAGAAGGGAGGGTTCTCTGAGCAAGTGCCATTAGGGAGAGCACACCTAGGAGGAGCACCAAAATGGTACCAAACACAGGAGGGCATTGAGGTTATTTCAAGTGAGAAAGAGAGAGAGAGAGAGAGAGATGCAGTGTCTTAGATATTATTATTTTTCCTTTTCTGAATTGCCAGAACCGTGCTGCTGTGTGCATGAATTAAGGATACCTATCAAGAATAAAGTAGTGGTGGCATGCATTTAAAGAGGTGGGCTACTGGTTATGTGATCTGCATTCCAGGCAGTGACAAGGTTACCATGGTTAGGAAAATGGGGGAGTTTGTAGTGAGATTCAAAATAGAAACATTTCATGTGTCCAACCCTATAGGATGTCCATGCCCTTCTGTGTTTTCAAAATTTTGAACTCATCTTTTCTCTCAAGGTGATGATACTTACTTAGTAAGGTGATCTTCAGATTTTCAGGGCTTTGCAAGACCTTTGCTTCTTTTGCCTGCCAAAGAGGCAGATACATGCTCAGTGTCATCAGTGGAAAAGTTGTCTGCTTCCTTCGGAAAGGATGAATCTCAATCACTATATATGATTAAGTTGCGCACTAGTCATGCCTATGGCTCATGCCTGAGTGACTTAAGTGCTGGAATATTACTTTGTGTGATAGATGAAAATGGTGCTTCAATATTGCAGAGGATTTCTTGGACTCCTTCAGAAGGCTCTCATGGACAAACAGGGGAATTGCCTGATCATAACCTGTCCTGCTTCGAAAGAGGTTCCATCGGGACTTTTATTTTTGAAGGACCTAAACTAGGAAAAGTTGAAGCAGTATGGATTGGCCTTGAATCAGGTTAGTATGATACCAAGTAGCATATCTCTGTTATTATTTGTATTTCCTTATCTTATTGAGAATGTGTACCATAAAGGCAGAAATTTTGCATGAATTTTTTATTTTTATGTGCATTTGAAGGCATGCATACATGAGCATATGGTCACAAATAAACATATTGTATTCAGCCATTCTAAATATGCTTTACTCAAAGAGGTGGATCCACTTGACAGGGCACGTTACAGATAATTCGGAATTTGAGCTTTCAAATTTGAACTCGGGTTTGGTGTCAAGATCTGTTTAATTGGTTCCTATAAAATAGGAATCTTTATCACATGAGAACTCCAATTATATTCAAAGTGTATCACTTCTAAAACTCTAACTGGGTACATCATAACAATTATATAGACAACACAATCCTGTCGCACAAGCATTGAGGGAATTCAAATCCAATCTGAGTTCTAAACTTGCACTCAGTAACAACGTCATCACTACCCTTTTGCATTTGCTTAGGCATGAATCTTCAACTCATTGGTTCACTCTGATATTGGGGAACACAGGATTTCTCGGTTGTGCGAAGTGGATTAGTTAAAGCCTGGATTCACTTGATTACCCCAATCAATTTGTGTTGTGATGACTGTACTAAATAGCTCAAGCAGCATATTGCTGATAAAACCCCGTGACTTGCTTAGAATATGAATATTTTCCCTTTTTATGGCCCCTGATTGCATGGTATATTCCCATGTATGAATATCTAATGTTGGTATTGTGACTGATCAACATTTTCATGCAGCTTGCATGAAATGGTAATCTGATTGATTTTCCCATTCTTGTATATATATTTTTCACCTTTAGCCTTGATCAGGTAGCTGGAGATTTGGAGGTTTGAGCTTGAGAGTTGTCTGTGGATGTCAACCCCAATTCAGAGAAGATGATGGGAAAACAATCCACTTCACTGGTTTGCTGTACAATTTTGAATCAGAAGATATCCTGCTTGGAGAGGGTGGGGACATGTCCATGGCTGAACTAAAACCCCATCTTGTTACCGAGTTGTGTGGAGCTGACCTTTCAGCATGCTTAAACACGCAAAGTGACCAGTCAACTTTACTCTCAAGCCCTGGAGTATCAGTTGAGGAAAGCATGAGGGAATACACAGATCTGAAGTTCTCCTTGCTACTGTATGACACCATGCTCATATTTGCTGGAACATCAATTGCATCTTTCTCAGCTGGAGATAGAGCTGCTTTAGCTTTCTTGACTGGTGGACTGGGTGGCTTTGTTTATCTAGTTTTGTTGCAAAGGTCAGTTGATGGATTACCAGCTCCAGCTTCAATTTCTTTGAGCAGGGAAAGAGATAATCTTAGTAACCTCTTTAGAGATGTAAAGGCTCCCATATCAACTCTGGCATTGGCATTAGCCTTTGCTGTTGCAGCAGTAAAGTATAAGTGGGGGGATGCAGCTGTGGTGTTGACACCGAAAGAACTCATGGTTGGGATGATAGGGTTCCTGGCATGTAAGATTGCTGTTGTGTTGGCAGCGTTCAAACCCATGCCAATGAGCATTAAGGAGAACAAATGACTCCTAAAACCTAATGGTAGGTTGACAGGGATGGAGAGTAAGGAGAGGTAGTATACACTTTGAGAAGGAAATATACTCACACTTGCATGGTACAAGAAAGAGGAGGGGGGAGGGTTTGAAAATCTCTTCAAAACAATAAAGAAAGATTCCATGTAATTTCATGTACAAGTACAGAGGGTAGAAACCCCCTAAATGGAATGTTAATTACTTCCTTTGCTATTCTTGTATACAAAAATCTAATTAATCTAGCTAAAATCGTTTCAGTTGTCAGATGCTGTTAATTTTTTTGAGATATGAAACAGGGGCACTGTCGTCTTTTCAGTGTTATGTATATACTTCATAGACAAAATGTTCCTCTATTAAGAGCCTATTTTTTTCACTTTAATTAAGTAGTAGAATAAAGCCGCCATTGATATAAAAGCATAATTGTTGATAACCATCTAATTCACCCTGATTAGCTCTAACGAATATGAGCATGCCACGTGTAGTCAACGTTTGTCCATCACTTGCTCTGTTTTTGGTTAGGCGTCTGGCCTGTCTGCCCAGTCTCTCTCAAGTTTCGATTTTTCCCACTTCCTTCCGTGTCCCTAGTTTTCCGCCGTTACCCAGAGCTTTGAGGAGTCAACTGATTCAGCTTTTCCGTGAGGAAAAGAAGAAACCCACAAATTTTGCGTCCATTCTTGTTCTCTCTCTGAAAAGCCAATTAAGACGAGAAGAGAGAAGAGAATGGAGAGCATTGCTGTATGGGACATTGCTCTATCTCAAGTGCTTACTCTTTCTGGCCTTCTGTTGTGGAATGTCATTGCTTCATATTTCAACATCACCCACAAGCTTAGATCCCTCAGCCAACACTGGGTAACTCAACGTGTCGTCGCAGACACTCCTCACATCCTTCAGATCCAGGTTAGCGAGAACCTGCTTGCCATTGTATCCCATCGAGTTAATTTTGTGATTCTTTTTCTTTTATTTGGTTTTCATGGTAGTTTGGCTTTGTGGGTTCTGCAGAGCTTCCAGCATCCTTTCTTAGACGCCTTCTTCTCTGGTCTGTCGGGTGTTGTCTCTGTGCCCTTCTATACTGCCTTTCTTCCCCTGCTTTTCTGGGTATGTTGTCCTTTTCCCTTTCATGGTTATAACTATGGCTGCTTATTTATTTATTATTTTTTCTCTCCTAATCTTGCAACTCATGCTATTATTTGGCGAAAACTCTGTAGAGTGGGCACTGTAAATTGGCCAGGCAGATGACCTTGTTGATGGCTTTCTGTGATTATTTAGGTAACTCCGTTAAGGTACTTGGTCCCCACCAATATCATCAATTCTAATTTGTTCATATTCATCTGAATTCAAGTCATGACTCGTGACTGCTTGTGTCATAGGATGTAGTCTCAGCTCCTAGACCCAGTTCTCCTCCGATTAGGAGATTAACCGCTACCACAGATGAGGAAGAAAATGCATTGGAATATGGATTTCCCTCCTCTCACGCTCTTAACACAGTTTGCCTGGCTGGGTACTGATGCTTTCTTCCATTCCTCTTTACATAATTTTTCAATTGCTTACATGAATTTGCAGCAGCTCTTACAAGAGTGGTGCATATATACTTCATACCATGTAGAGAAACTGAACTTGATTACTTAACAAATGTCAGATACAATATATATACAGGTATGCATATATAAGTACAGCTGGCATCCTATGTATTCCTAACATTCTTAACTGCTTTATTGGATTGGAGGGTGTTCTAGATACTTGTTGCACTATGTTCTGCATTCTGCCGATAATAGAGTTCCTACTCAAGCATTTTTGGGAGTTACTGTGGCATGTTTCCTAGTAGGATTCGTAAGCTTGGGTAAATTCACATTTTCTTTCTTTAGCTACTTTATTTATTATTCCTTACTGTTGATGTGGATCAAAAACAAAGCTCTAGTTGTCGTTAATTCCAAAAACGTAACTGGAATTCGTGTCTCTTGTTAGGAAGGATTTACCTCGGCATGCATAGCACAATCGATGTCCTAGGCGGCCTTGTTTTTGGACTCATCATTCTTGCCTTCTGGCTCTCTGTTCATGAATACATTGACAGCTTTATAGTCTCTGGAAACAATGGTATGCATACTACCAATTGCTCATTTTTTTTATGACACTTTTTCCTTTTTGATCTCTTATATGACATTGATGGCTTGCATTACTGTTACCCTTGCAGTCTCTCCCTTTTGGACTGCCTTTAGTTTCTTATTGCTCTTTGCATATCCGACCCCAGAGCATCCCACACCGAGTTTTGAGTATCACACAGCTTTCATTGGTGTCATATTGGGAATGGTAAGTGCAGAATCTACTCACTCTTACTCCTTGTATTTATAATCACATTTGCATACGTTTCTTAATTCTCTCATGTTGTGAATTAATTTACTAAATATAAGTATTGTGTGCCAATTTGTAACTACGAAGTTTCTTTCCTTTGAGGATGTCACAAGAGAGAAAACCCGGGCTTATTGTGACACCTGTTACATATGCTTTATCTCAGGGATTTAACTGAAACTATTGTCTCAGATTTTTCTTTTTCTTTGTTTTATCAACAAAAGAAAGGAATTATGGAAACACTCTATTAATCACACTTCTCAAACCAAAAGTCATCTGTCTTTCTTCTGGAGCTAGATCAGCATCTCCTACTTGACAGATACATGTCCCTTCTCCTAAATGCCTATATCTTTGCCTACTGATATGTCTTAACAAAATTCTAATTGCATATTAGAAGAGCCTGTTAGGAGGCTCAGCTTCCTCCGCATAAAATTAACCTGCTAAAATACGTTATATTTAAGCTCCATCAGGCTAGGTGATTGGCATCCCCATTCAATTGTCTTCCACTATGTGTACTACCATAATGAAAAAAGGACAAGATATTTGACATCTATAGTTGATTACTATATGTCTATATGGGATACCCTTGCCAAGACAATGTATCTTTGAAAGCTGTTGAGAGGGCTTACTATTAATCAGATAGGCAGTTTGTAATTTTTGTTATTTGGATTAAAAACTGAACTCAACTGAATTTAGTAAGCCTTATGCCAGCTATTGTGATTATCTAAATGACTACTGTTTCTCAAATCTACCATTTTTAGAGCTACTGTTTAGGATCCTTGGTAAAACATTTAGGCCAGAGGTTTCAAATGCCAACAGCCTATCTGATTTATAACCCAGCAGCCAAATGCACCTGCTATGTGACTTATGTCTCTTGATCAATAAGTTAGAAATGGCAAGCCCAATATTTAATGCTTGACACAGACCTGGGATCCTTTTTTCCAGTTGTTAAACTGACTGAAACAGTAGAGTGGCCGGGTAATAAAAGGGTGGCTTCCTTTTGTAGCTGTAACAAATTGTGGCAATAATTATTCTCCTACTGTTTTGAGACATCAAATATGGACCACCATGACAACTGTTGTTTAGTACCCAATCTAGCCATATAATGCATAGTTTTTACTTGGTGTCAGTCATTCTGAATATTGTGCAAGTTATCATAATATTTGCCAAGTAATTTCATTCAGAGTGATTAAAATAAATATTATAGACATCATAAATAAATATTCAGCCCAAGTTATTAGTCAGGCATCAATATTTAGAGAAAACAATATTCCAATTTTCAAGGTTATTGTACTTAATGGTTAATTATTACCGTTTCATTGAGTTGATGATATTGTCTTCTCTACTGATCCAGCTACTGGACATTCCAAGCTCTATCAAGATGACTTATTTTACTTGTATTAAGATATGTTTCTTTTAATCCCCCAAACCCCCCTTCCCTGCAGAACAGAAAGAGAAAAACTATTTTTTTCTTGTATTATATTTCCTTCCAAGAATGAGCAGAAAAATCCTTGTGTTTCATGGTTTTGGAGTTCTTCTATTTATCAATATTTTCTTGGTTAGCTTCTTTCTGCTGCTTCTTGCCAAAAGAAATAACTTCATATTTGGTCCAGGTAATTGGTTTCCAACGAACTTACCTTCAGATTGACCATGAAGCCATCCAACGCATCTGTAGCCCACAACTTACACTCCCAGTTTTTGTAGGAAGGATACTTGTCGGCATTCCTGCAATAATTCTTGTGAAGTTCTGCAGCAAGGCACTGGCTAAATGGATGCTTCCTGTGTTGGCAAACACTTTACACATCCCAATAAGATCATCCAGCTACATTCCCCAGCTAAATATTTCTTTAAGTGGTGAGAACAACGAAGGCCAGAAGATGTTTTTTTCCCCTCAGGATTCATTTGATGTTGACACAGGCATAAGGTTCCTTCAGTATGCAATTCTTTCTTGGTCGATAGTTGACCTTGTTCCACCTCTATTTTCTCTTCTACGATTGTAATGGAAAAATGCCTGAGGTTGCAACATAATGTAAATTCCTACTGATCTTGTCTTATCATACAAAAATCTTGACAATACATAGAGATCATTGTACTCTTTTATGTATATATACTGTTTTACCAGCACCCAGTTGGATAAGTCATTCTAGAGCAGCAGTGCTCAGTATGATAGATCATTCTAAGCTTTAAAATCTCAGTGGAGACTCAAGTTATTCTCAACATCTTTTGAATTTGAGTTGATGCTTGGCTCTCCATTTGACATATTTCATCCTCAAATCTTCTTCAGACAAAGATGTTCAAAATTTATATAGATTTAGTAAAATCCAATAACATAACAGTTAATTTGATGAGGAACCTATATTAACAAATGCACCATTAAGTGTTTTTGTAAGTTTCCTTCAGAGTCTCTGGGATGCAATTTTGTGATGTGACTCCAAGACCCGCTTGAGAGAACTAACAGATCAAAATTTCCGGCTCGGTAGAGATGAAATGTGCAGCTAGTCCATTCAGTTAAATGTGTTAATTTTATAGCTTTCAAAATCAAAATTATGCCACTTGTAAACAAGATATTACTAAAAAACACACAAAAGTTTGGAACGAAGAAAATCTTAGAGGGAAAATGCATTCTTTAACCATCAAATCCAGCCACTTTAGCCAATCTCACAAGAAATTGGAATGAAATGGGACCCTTTGACCCTATGAGAGGGAGAACACAAGTTAACAACCCCACCTAATAGCTGGATCCACTGTGTGTATAAACATCATCATCATTTAAATAAGGATGAGATGCTTCTGGTCTCCTTGGGGTTGATGGCTTCAAATTTCTTCTTACTTACTGACCGGGTCATAGTCAATTGTAGACATTTCTTCCATGACCAAAATCATCTTATCTCAAATCATATTGAATAAAATTCAACATTGCCGTTCGATTTATAGTTTTAGATTCCATGAAATAGATAGAAATCGAATTTATATAGGATAAATTGAATGTATCAACCAAAACAGAATCCAATTCCACAAAAAGAAAACCGAACCAAACCAATTCTACCCAGATGAGAAATTTCTCTCTTCCTCACTGATATGCTTATTATGAATGTGTACAAATAAATATATATTTCTTTCTTCCTCACTGACCTGCACTACCGAATTCTCATCTCTCTTTGGGCCATTTGAAACGTCTATACTTCTCGAATTGGTAGTTCACAGCCATTCTCTATATAGGAAGCCATCCAGAATATACGCAAAGCATTGCTTGAGTTTATTCCACCACCTCTAGCCCTAAGACTTCCACAAGTACAACATATGATTCTATGGGAACCTCCTCAACCAGGATGGGTGAAGATCAATGTAAATGGCTCTTCTTATGCTGATCTCCACTTGTTAAGCATAGGAGATATAGCTCAAAATCAGGATCATCAGGTCCTTTTTTTTCTTTTAGACAAGGTAGTGGTGCACAGGACTCTATGGTGGCCATGGCACTTGCAATTCAGTTTCAACTCTCACATATAATTCTGGAACGGATAATCAAGCATTGGCGACTTTCTAACATCACAAATTCATCTTTCTTAGAATGGTTATTGTCCTTATGAATGATATTTTTCACCTTGCCACTATGCGAGGCTAACGTTACGGTCGATGTTCTGGGCAAAACTGCCGCTAAATCACAAGATTGGTTCTTTCTTGTTAACTCCCCTCCCGCTTCTTATCTTGGGTCTTGCTTTATGATAATCTTAAATATAAAATGCCAAGAGGTTTTTGATATTAACACATAAAAATTCTTTTGTGACCCCATAAAAAACAAAAAAAAAAAAAAAAAAAACCGTGAGCTTCTTATCTTACCCTTACAAGAAAATGAAAAAAAAATATAAAGAAATACTAAAATACCAAAAACAACAAATTTTTTTTTTTTTTTTTTTTTAGTGAAAAACAACACTTTTAATGAGCAGTGCAATGTTTTCAGTCTTTAGATTCCTCATTAAATTAAAAATAAATAAATAAACCAAGAAAAAGTATACCTGCGCGTGTGCGGTGTGGTCAACAACGTCTCTCTGGGGGTCGCTGTTTTTCGCTGGTCTCTGCTGTCAACTGCTGGCCGGCTGGCAGTTGTTCTGTTTCTGTTACTATCACCAAGAAAGTTTCTACCTTTCTCGGTTCTTTCGGGGTTCCAAGCTTTTTTGCTGTTACCCAGTTTTCTGAGATGCAAGTGAATTAGATTTTGTATGGAATAGAAGACACCAATAGATTTCGTATTCCTTTTTTCCAATTAGTATCTTTTTTCCGATCGTTTTGCTGCTATCGGCAATTAAGCAGGAGAGAAGGTGAAAGAAATGGAGAGCGTTGCTCCATGGCTAGGGCTTTCTCTTTCTGGTCTTCTGTCATGGATTTTCGTTGCCTCGTATTTCAATGTCACCCAGAAGCTTAGATCTCTTACCCAACCATGGGTAACTCACCGTGTCATGGCAGACACCCCTCTCATCCTCCGGATCCAGGTCAGCATGAATCTACCTCCCATTTTCTTCGAAAGATCTCTAAATTTGGAATTCTTTCGCTTTTGTTCGATTTTAATGGGATTTTTGGCACCGTGGTTTCTGTAGAGCTTCCAACATCCTTTCTTGGATGCCTTCTTCTCTGCTCTCTCATGCGTTGTCTCTGTGCCCTTCTACACTGCTTTTCTTCCTCTACTCTTCTGGGTATGTTCTCTCTCTTCCCATCCTTTATTTCTTTTATTTGTTTGTTTTTTGGGATCTTATAAACAATTTTATCCCTTTAACATATATAATCTGGCAAAATTCTGCAGAGTGGGCACTCTAAATTGGCTAGGCAGATGACCTTATTGATAGCTTTCTGTGATTATTTGGGAAACACCGCCAAGGTATTTGCTCCAGCTGCCAAATAGTATCTATTCTTAAGATTGACCTTCTGAATTCTAGTCATGAATCATTGTCGTCTCCCATTTTGGTGTCTCCTTGTATAATAGGATGTAGTCTCTGCACCTAGGCCCACTTCTCCTCCTGTTAGGAGGGTAACTGCTACAGAAGATGAGAAAGAAAACGCATTGGAATACGGATTGCCTTCTTCTCATACTCTCAACACAGTTTGTTTGGCCGGGTACTGAGTCTTTCTTCCATTTCTCTTTCCATTCTTGTTTCGTGGATTACATCAATTTGAGTTGCGGGATATATAATTAACTCGTCTGTTGGATTCACTGGTGCTCTAGATACTTTTTCTACTATGTTGTGTATTCGTCCGATAATAGAGATGCTGCTCAAGTAATTGCTGGAGTTGCCGTGGTTTGTTTTTTTGTAGGACTTATAGGCTTTGGTAAATTCCCATTCTCATTATTTAGCTGTTTTGTATGTTATTCCTTGCTGTCAATGTCAAATGTAAATAAGGTTTCAATTGTTGTTACTTCCAGAAAAGACTGAACTTTGTCTCTTGTCAGGAAGGATTTACCTAGGAATGCACAGTGTGGTTGATATCCTAGGTGGGCTTGTCTTGGGACTGGCGATCCTTGCCTTCTGGCTCACTGTCCATGACTATTTGGACAGCTTTATAGTCTCTGAACAAAATGGTATGCACATTGCAGATTTTTCATGCTGTTTTGTTTTGCATCCTTTCTCCTTTATGACCTCATATTTTGCACTAATAACTTTAATTGCATCCATGTTTCCCCTGCAGTTTGCTCCTTCTGGGCTGCCCTTAGTTTCTTATTGCTCTTTGCATATCCAACCCCAGAGCTTCCTACCCCAAGTTATGAGTTTCACGCAGCTTTCAACGGTGTTGCGTTGGGAATAGTAAGTGCAAACTCTACTCTTTCTCCTAATCATACTTGTACTTGGGACTTGAGAAATTCTGTAGTATCTGGAGTCTTAAATAGCATGTTCATAAAATGTGAAATGAATGAGGAAGTTAATGATTCTTTATGAATAACCTGAAGGAATTAGGAGGAGGATAGGGACCAGTAAGCTATAAAATCAAATGGAGGAAAATTGTGCATGCTCTCTGTCATTGTGTTGTATATGGCACCATAACATGGTCCCTGCTTCCCTCTTACACTAACTAGCTATTGCTGTTTCTTGGAAAAATCGCAGACTGCTTTTGTTTGCATATGTTAGGGACCATGAAGCTACAAAACCAAATGGAGGAAAATTGCGCATGCTCTCTGTCATTGTGTATATGGCACCATAACATGGTCCCTGCTTCCCTCTCACGCTAACTAGCTATTGCTGTTTCTTGGAATCACAGACCGCTCTTTTTTGCATATGTTACCTAAAGATATCATATTGGGGAAGAGATTTGGGGGGGGGGGGGGGGCAAAGGACGGGGAGGGAGAGAGACAGAGAGATGAAGCACACTTGTAGACTAGGTCTCAGATCAAGATGCTTAAAGCATAAATATCAAATCTTCAATCTTGAAATGATTCAAATATGACATCCAGAGAGTACATGGATGGTTGGTAGAACATGGGTTATGATATATAAAAATTAAAAAGAAAAAAGGAAAAGAAGTGGCTTCTTAATCCCATTGGAGAGGATGCTATCTTAATTTCTTTGTGGTGCTCATGATATGGAATCCATGATGTGGTCATTATAATCTTATGCAAACCACAGTGCCACCTCTGTTCTCATTTAATGAAAACCACATATACACCCCTATATACTATCTAATAATTGGCGAAAAAACTGTCATCTTTCGACAAAGAAGCTCAGTTTTAGGAAAAGGATGGCTCTGTGAGAAAATTAAGCATAAACTTCTCGATTTCTCATCTGAGCCGAATCCAAATACATTTTTGGTAATATTTACTATTCAAATTTTAGGTTGATAAGAAACTCAATATTCTTCTTTGCAATATTAGCTGTTTCCTTTTTTCAATGTTGGGTTGCAAAGACTGAAGTCACTTTCTTTTGTTGAAACACAAACCTTATTATTGCACTGATGAGAAAAGCTAAGCAGATTTAGGTACTTGATTGACCAGTCAGACATTCTGACTTTTGATAAACTGCTTGGAGACATTGATAACCTGCTGGAATATGTTATTATTAAACCCATCTGGCTAACTAATGGGCATCCCAATCCCATTGTATTCTATTATCTACACAACTGACAGACAAAATTGATGAATTAACTTACTTGATAGGTTATCTTTTTTTTTTTTTTTTTTTTGGTAATACTTGATAGGTTATCTTTGTGACTACCATGATCAACATAAAGTATCTTTGACAGATATTGAGTGCTTACTTTTAAACAGGCAGGCATTCTGTGCTTTCATTCTAAAAACTTCCTCTGCCATTTGTGGTTGGTTAGCCGAATCTCATTTTGCAATTTCACAATATTTAAAGCTACTATTCAGGATGCATGGTGAAACATTTTGGCCAAAGGGTTGTGAACACTGGCAGCCACACTGACGTGTAAAACCATTCTTTATCTGGGTTAAGACCGGTTACCTAATGGCCTCTTGGGAGTTTTCTTGATCAAAATAACACAAAAAGGAACTTAATTTGGAAGCATTGCATATGAATGCTTGTGAAGACTTGAACCTAAAACTGTTTGCAAATGGGTAACAAAGTACTGGCTTCTTTTGGAGCTTTAACAAATTGCAGTAGTAGTTACTTTTCTTGGGTGGCGAGCCAACATAGATGGAGTGCCATGATGACTGGAGTTTTGAGTAAGTAAATGCCATAGATTTTCCTTGGTTGAAGTCATACTTATGTGGAAATTATCAACTGAAAGATTATCCGGTTTCTCATGTGATTTTTAGAGAACATGAAAGAAATACAATTTGTACATCAGAAATAAATTAGCAGCCTAGGTCGTGAGTCTACTTGGGACAATAAGGCTTTAACCTTTCTAGGAATGATTTCAGTCTTTTCTCAGAGAGATTGCACTCATTAATCAATTCCCACTTCAGCGACTACAAGGGTGGGCTAAAGGAGAATAAAATCAAGCTCGCATTCCGTTTATGAAATCAAAAAACCAAAATAGATGCAATGGCTTACCTTCCAATTGCCTGGAAAAATATCACGGAAAATTACATATTTGGAAATTTATGCTGAAGATCAAAAGAAAATTGTTCTTTCTCCTGTTCCTTGATGCTAGCTTGGTTTTACTTATTTGGGTTTCTGTTAGTAGAGTAAATAAAACTCCAAACTTTTTGTACACAATATAAGTGGTTTTTAGTCATATTGATAGACGGCTATTGAAACCCCCTTCCCCGGGACAAATTAAACTTACCCCTATCCAAGTTCTTCCTTGAAATCAAAATGAATTGTTTCTGCTTCCTGGTTGAGATATCTTCTATTTGTGGCGCACACGATTTGTGAGCTTCTCTTTGTTGCTTCCTGTAGAAGGAAATAACATTTGACAATTTTCCAGGTTACAGGAGTCCAGCTGACTTACCTTCAGTTTCACCATGATGACATGCCGCGCATCTTTAGCCCACAACTTCCGTTCCATGTCTTTGTGGGGAGGGTGCTTGTAGGAATTCCTACAATAATATTTGTGAAGTTCTGCAGCAAGTCTCTAACTAAACGGATGCTTCCTGTGGTTGCTAACACTCTAGGCATCCCAATAAGATCATCTTGCTACATCCCTCAACTAGTTAGTTCTGCAAGTGATAAGAAATCTAATGGAAGCCATAAGATGTTCCTCTTTCTTCAGGATTCTTTTGATGTTGACACAGGCATAAGGTTCCTCCAGTATGCAGGTCTTGCATGGTCCGTTGTTGACCTCGTGCCATCTCTATTTGCTTACCTACGGTTGTAATTGACAGATTGCCTGAGTATCAAGTTAAACTGCACCCTCACTTCCTTAGGGCTACAATATTAATTTTGATAATCATCAACACTGTATCAATCTAGAAAAGCGGTTGTATTATTAAATGTATATATACTTCTTCTTTGGTGTAAACTTGAGTCACATTAAAGAAGAGTTGGAAACATGCATTAGCATAGAATGGTCTTTATTAAGTAGTACACTGATTTGTCATTGTTTTGCTCTTGGGGTATTGTGAGCCAATGTACCCTGCTGTAAACTTCAATAGGGAATTGATTATTCAGGAAATAACCATCCTTGAGAACAACAAGAGAGAGAGACATGATCATGATTCCGGTATTGAATCATGAGCACTTGGCTCTGGGTGTTAGTCATTAAAAGATTTTATTCCTGCTCTTCAGACGGTGATGTTCAAAATTATTTTAGCTCAAGTGGTCAAGTAATGTATCAGTTTACTTGAAGGAGGGCCTCGTATGAACAATAATAGTATGACTTGCCTAAACTAGGCAGTTGTATGTTAACAATCTAATAACTATAGTAGATTGTTAAAAAAAAAATGCCCGGCTCTATCTATGATGTGGATTACTACCAACAAAAGAAGGTTTTAAAAGATTAAAAAAAAAAACTCGGGTCGAATTAAGCCAGGGGTGTTAATGTAGACCGGACTGTTGAGGCTGAAATGAATTGTCTCATTGTAACTTGAACCGAAACTGTTATTTTGCAAATGGTCCATATTTGGACTAGGTGTTTTTAATCCAAAACCTTTAAACCCAAACAGAACCATTGACATCCCTAGATTAGGTCAAAACCTTCTCTTACGTCCTAAGTTTCAACAAAAGTTGAAGCAACATGATAGAAGGCGTTGAACGAAACATCTCAAGGATCGTGCTATATCTGATTTTACTTTACAAGGGTTAAATGCTTCCCCTACCTAAAAAACAAAAAGTTTAAAAGCTTTTCCCAGAACAGAAAAATAAAAACCATTAATGAACAAGTTCAATATTACTGGGAGACTTAGGTTCATCAAGACTTCAAACCCCATTTTATATTTAAATTAAATGTAACTATCTCTGAAGATGTAATCAAGGTCCATATAAATTGATCAGGACAAACTTCAGTTTCAATATATATATATATTCACAAAAATAAAAAAAAAAGAGAAAAAATTTACAATTCTCTGTATGAACCAAATGCTTGAGAATAATCTGAGGATGCATTTGGTAATGTTCTTGGGGTTCCATAGTTCTTTTGTTCAAAAAGAATGGATCAAGTGATAGATATTCATTAAAAACAATTTTTTTTTTTTTTTTTTTTTTCTTTTTTTTGAAAGAATGAACCGTTGTTGAGAAAAATAATGGAAAGAACAACTTTTACAGAACATTTGATATACGTTCTTTTATGGGAAGATAAACTCATAAAATTATCCCAACCGCCAGAAAGAGTTAAACGGGCAACATCATGAGCATCTACCCAAACAGAAACCAACCAGTAGATGATCTGAACGACGCCAGCTTTTATGCCCGAGCGCATGAACATGCACCCTCAAAGCATTGCCATTCACACGCGACAGCGGCGGCAATAGTGTAACAAAAAAAACCGCAATTCATCTCAGCCGGTAGCTTCTAGAGACTAGAGGCACAACCGTTTCCATGTAGGCATGTACATTGAATCCTTACCGGCCGACATTACAAGTCATCCAAGTCAACAATTTAACTGAACTACGCCCACACGAATCCAGAGGTGGTTCATGGATTGCACAATTCAGAAAAATCCGCCCGCTGAGCAAGGGAAATCAGACATACTCAACTCAAATCCAGCCAGGCAACAGTGTTCTTACCGATTCGTCAAAATGAGAAGCGCAAACAAGATAACATATACTCGGTGAAATACTTGTCGGCTATGCAAAAGACGAACATTCGGAACTACTACTGCTGTCAATAGCCATGTGTGCGACATCCACTTTTAGATCATAGAGGGAGTGCTAGTGGAGACACAAACAGCCAACTGAATCAATAATGTCCAATTAAGGATTATAAAACACAACTACACTCTACAGAATTCCCCCACCCCCAAAAGAAAAGTGGGGGGGAAAAAATACTAGTTCAACAAGAAATGGTACATGCTGCCACAGCGTCGCCAGCTTTGCTGCCTCTGAGGAAACACAGCACAGTTTGCAACACAAATTAGAGAGAGCTATACCTGCTAATTTTACATGATTCCGCCCCCCCCCCACCCCCCACCCCCTTCTTACCCCTCTTCCGCACGACCAAAAGCATAGCAGGTAGAAATTATAAGATCTTAAATCTGATAAACAGCTCTGAAAAGGAACCAGCAGTATTTTGCACCCAATTGATGGCCAACAGCACGCAGACTACCGGAAAATCAGCAACTATTCCAAGGTGGCTGCATCATAGGAAGTAATCAGGTGTTCTGCGAGTTACATCTGGCTCTCCTCTCCTTGGAGCTGGATCAAACTGCAGCAAGTAAACAAACAAGGTTTTCTGAGCTTCATTGTACAGTTATGCGTGCAATACCCAACTGAAAGAAAGTGTACTGGGCCAGTCCAAGAACTATTATGTTCAATAGTGCATATTTCTGGCAGGGAGAAAGAGAGAGACCTGGATGAATGTGTGTCCTTTGCAATCATCAACTTCCAAAATAGAAGCCATGTTCCCACAGCGATAACAATAATTAGGTGCACTAAATATTGTAACCACCTTTTGCTCCTGTTATAAGCAGGATGTCAGATTTTCTATTTGCTCTCGCTACAAAGGGATGGACAGAAAAGGAATATAAGGTAGGTTTCAATTACGTGTCCCCAATTGAATCCCTCCATGACCAGTTGATGAGCTCTAGCAATCAGCTTTAAGTTGTTGGTGTGATTGAATTGCTCAGATATATCCTGTAAAAAGAAAGTGGGAGGGAAGTAAAACATATTGCACATATGTTGAGGAGAGACAAGGGTAGGAAAACCATATGAACAAGGAAAGATCAACTCTCTTTTTTGGGGTCAAGGAAAGATCAACTTACTTGGCCAAAAGTGTAACCTGCTCCACGAGGAGAGATGCCCCAACCACAGCGATCATCTGGGTCAGACCATAAGAGATCACACATAGGTCCTTCATGAGGAACTTCTTGGACACGGTCAAAATTCCGTATGTTGTCAAGCGTCTCAATGGAGGGGGAGAGTCCACCATGCAGACAAAATATTTCTGATTCGACCTTTGGAAGTTATCAAAGGAAAAAGCCACAACAACATACTACAAAGTTTAGAAACATGGATATCAACATAAAGATAAAGCAAGCAAAGTACTTCCAATGCAACCACTATATAATTTGTAGCACTTAAATCCAGCCTGTCAAACTTGATGACATCATGGTTAACAATATTACTCTGCTGAAGCCTTTACTGTAACAAATAAAATATTATTTAAAATACCCAAGAAGCCAGTTGACCAAAAGCCCAGCAGGCTATTCAGCTACCCCCGGTAACTGCATAAGTCATTAATGTGGAACTTCTCATGGGCATAGACCACATCAAGTATGAGGGGAGAGTATAAAGAGAACCCAGGAATTATTTGTCATTATCTTATTGAGTCTAAAATTAATTATAAAGGACACTGCCATATTCCCTTCATCAGTAAAAGATGCAGAAAGCAATCTTCAGCCTCAAATAGAAGCATATGATTGCTTAGAGATCCTAATAAACAAATAAAGAACTAACTAAAAGAGTTAATCTTACTAACCAATGCTGTCAGTGGAAAATAATCAAATAGGTCTGTGAAGATCTTCCATACATTTGCATTACCATACCTGCAAAGGAATCATTCTGAGTATCAGCAAGGATTTAGAAACAGATGTGAAACAGAGAGAAAGATGTCTGATTATATTCCAGGTCATTACATCAGAGACTACAGTTGAGAAGTATTTTTAGTAAAAATAAAACTCTTTGCAACTTAAATACATTTCTTATACAGATTTTGGCTTGAGGAAGAGTCTTTGATGCGTCATTTACACACAAGTGCATCTCTACAACCATAATAAGCTCAGAATTGGTAGATTATGACTATACTTATCAAATGATATGACACCATCCATCAAAACACTTTTCATGTGTAGATCCAAAACACGCAATTCTACAAGGAGGGCAGGGGGATTTTTGGAGACCACATAATTGTAGTCCATAATTCATAACCCAAGAACACACACAGCAGCTTGACATTATGATACCAACACAAACACATGAAACAGAGAAAATCATAGACTCGAGAAATTTAGAAGCCCAAAACAATCCATGTCAATGACTCACAAAGGTGTAAATCCCAACCAAGGCCCACTTCACACAGGGTGAATGAACAAAGTTAAAGGACCCTTGTGGAAGTGACTCGACCTGGTTAACATCATCTGACCATGAAATCAATTTAATAGAATTTGTACCAATTTGAATTTGATTTAAGCACTGGCCAAGTCCCACATAAGAACCAAGATTTAATTCCTTGACAAGAAGGCAGTTAAACACCCTAAAACGAAGAAGACAGAAAAAGGAAAGTGAATAACAACTCACTTCTCAACACAAAATATGCATCCCAGTTTTTCAGACAAAATAACCTATTCCACCAGCAGGTAACTCAAAAGCAGGCTTAAGGTAGACACAACAGCTATAGCAGTTAAAACACATTGAACCATTGTAAGCACACGCTGTCATTACTAAAATGGTTTTTTTTTTATTTTAATAAAAAGAAGAAGAAGAAGGACCAACTACTCAGATCAACGATGTGGACAGATAACTCACTTTCGCAGGCATTCATCATAAAACCCATAAACTTGTGTTATCTGCAAAGAAATAAATAAACAAAATTTAGCAAATCAAGCATTACTCAAACTATTCAAATGAAATTTTAAAAAATAATAATAATATATATATATATATATATATATATATATACATTCTTTGGAAGCGTTTAAAATTCATTACTTGGACAAAGAAGAGCTGACAGTCAGGACTGACTGCCAGGTCATCATAAGCTTCTTCAACAAATCAACAAATCACAAGCCTTCACGTGTCAAGTGGATTAACTTTGAAACCCTAAACCCCCTCCTTCAACCCTAAAACTCAACGAAAACCCGAGGGCAAACCCTAAGAAAAAGTGTTGTCAACCTTCCAGCGCAGCACACCAATTACTTACTCAGAGGGTGCTTTAGGGTTTAGGGTTTCGGTCTTAGGTTTTCTTTTGGTATCAAAGCCAAGTTTAGGGTTACTAGACCTTAAAGAGGAAAAGCCACCAAGGCAAGAGGACACTAGGCGAAGTACTTGCGATTATGAAAGGGCGTATACAGCTTCAGGAGCATGTGATCAAAAAGATCGTGGACTTCAATGAAGACGGACTACGCAAAAAGAAAGGGCTCAGATCCTTCCTTGGCATACTCAACTATGCCCGGCCCTACATACCGTACTTGGGAAAACTCCTAGGACCCCTTTACGCCAAAACATCCACCAACGGGGACAAGCGATTAAAACCGTCGGATTTGGACATTGTACGACAACTGAAGGTGCAGATCCAGAATTTGCCACCATTGGCGATTCCACCGACAAAGTGTTTCATCATCATCGAAAGTGATGGCTGTATGTTAGGATGGGGAGGTATTTGCAAGTGGAAAGCATCAAAAGGGGACCCACGCCACGAGCAACAGAAAAGATTGCTGCGTATGCCTCTGGAAAATTCCCTACGGTAAAGGCAACCATCGATGCCAAAATACATGCATGTATGAATTCTTTGGAAGCCTTTAAAATTCATTACTTGGACAAAGAAGAGCTGACAGTCAGGACTGACTGCCAGGCCATCATAAGCTTCTTCAACAAGTCAACAAATCACAAGCCTTCACGTGTCATGTGGATTAACTTCACCGACTATATAACTGGATCAGGGGTGCTTCTTCACTTTGAACATATTGACGGAGCTCAAAACACCTTAGCAGACAAACTCTCAAGGATCGTTTGTCATCTCATCACTGTCCCTATTCCATGGAGCAACAACGCGGACTCCGGCCCGGCGGCGATGATGTCTATGATATCACCATCGAGCGAGAATTTGGGTCTAGTTCAAAAGGGTTACTCAGCGCAGAAATACAAGGGACTATCAACGTTATGTACCAGAGCCCTGGTAGAGATACGTCAAGTGTCAATAAGTATGCCAACCTCTGCTCAAAATATGCCCGACCAAAGGCCAGATACAACACCAGAACACGAAAAAGAGAACTCAGGGGCGAAATCATTGAACAAGAACTCAGCGTCATCCGTGACGTCCAAAAGGCTCTCAACACCCTGGTACATGTCCACACACTCAAACAGCACTGGTGGACACAATGCAGCTCCAAGGAGAACTTCTGGGGTGACACACTTCCCAGTGTCAGGAGGCATGCCGAACAACTTGTGGTGCAAGAGAAAGCACTCACGGGCCTGATGGCTGACATCAATCGCTTTCAGCTTTAGGGCACGTGCGGAATCTCAGCTTTCAGGCGCACTCAGCCGAAAGTGACGACTATGGGCCACTCCCATGAGTGCATTTACTATTTGCTTTTAGAATTTTGTCGTGACTTACAAGTCACATGTGTTTACTATTTGTTTTTTGAATTCTGTCGTGACTTACAAGTCACATGTGTACCATTTGCTTTAATTTCCTTGTCGCGACCTGCGTGTCGCATCTATACGTGAGTTATGACTCAGCTTGTGGATAAGATCACTAAGCTATCGATGGGGCCCACAGTGCACCCGAGCTCAGTATCCTTCATCTATAAGTAGGAATCTCATTTGGATAGCAAGACACAATCGGAATCACCGAACAAGTCTTTCTTTCCTTAAGGGTTTGTATTCTCAGTCAGTTTGTAGCAAGTCCTTTGCATTTATGAATAACATCTCAT
This sequence comes from Hakea prostrata, assembly GCF_041222555.1. Classification (NCBI taxonomy): domain Eukaryota; kingdom Viridiplantae; phylum Streptophyta; class Magnoliopsida; order Proteales; family Proteaceae; genus Hakea; species Hakea prostrata. The sequence continues at coordinate 49,894,131 of NC_142609.1, read as the reverse complement.
ATTTCCAGCAAAGTTATGAGTGAGTAAAATCTTATGGATTGCTGATCTTGAGGGTGTGGGTTTCCTTCGTCTGTTCTAGTCATCCTTTATTAGGGTTTCTTTGGGAACCGGTGTACGGATTCTAACCGGAATGCAGTCCGACAGGAACTCTTAAAAAGAATAGCGCCCTGACAGCTTGTCTGTAAGTGAGGCTCTATTTGGGTTCCAGGTTCATCCCTAAAGCACCCTCTGAGTAAGTAATTGGTGTGCTACGCCGGAAGGTTGACAACACTTGTTCTTAGGGTTTGCCCTCGGGTTTTCATTGAGTTTTAGGGTTGAAGGAGGGGGATTAGGGTTTCGGTCTCATGTTTTCTTTTGGTATATATATATATATAATCACGTCACATCAGTTTACATAAACTATGCTTGTCAAGTACAATTAGAAACTAATTAGGCAAAATGAAAGTTGTACGATGGTGTATACGGAAACAGCCCAGGCGACTCATAACTCAATTAAGAAAAACCATAACCCAATTATTCGGAATAACGATCCCAATAATCAAATTCAAAAATAGAATCAAAACATGTTGGAAATATACGACGGTAATGAAGTACCTGACGACTTTCATGGTTTCCTCTAAGTATTGTAATTCGTTGAGGATATCGTACTTTCAGGGCCACCAGAAGCTGAATAAAACAATTAAAAATTATTTTCAGAATGGTTACAACATCTACCAAATACAACAACAGGAATCGCATTCACTCTTAAGAGATTGAGGCAGTTTCAAGATTCAACACATAAATTAACCTCATATTGACTATGACCTTAAATCATCAGTACAAAATTTCCATTACTATGACTCAAAATGTACACCATGAACATAACTATGTGAAACACTTTCGCTTGCAACTTCCACCAATTAGAGACAAAACGACATTAATCAGATAACAAGTACACGAGAGAATAATTGGGGCCAACCATAAGAATGATACAGTAAGGCACTCCCCTGTCCCTCAACAACAACCAGACCCCAAGACCATCCATTAGCTGCTTCAAGTCTATTCAGTCGACAACTACTGGCTCTTAATCTTAAGAGAGAAAAAGAATGACAGATGAGCGGAAAAGTATAACGAGTTAAGTAGTTAACTATAGTAACAAAAATAAAGGTGTTTTAGAGTCAGAATAGCTTAGAAGCACAAAGCTAATGATTCGAACTATAGAACTATGGGTTAGGGTTACTGGAACCCATTTTAGACCGAAAACTACTATAACAAGCCCCAATACAGAATAGCCAGAAATATCCATGACTGAAGCTATTAACTCTGTCTCCATTTACTCAGGAAAAAGCTCATAACAGAGTCCCTAACAAATGAGGCAAGCATTAGAGAACAGAAGTGTTACAAGTAATCTATGTGCGAATAATTATAGATTTGCAGGATGAAGCTGTGACAGTGTAAGAAATGTTTTTGTGGTTTTTTGTTCTCTCCCCCCCCCCCTCCCCTTTCTTTTGAGAGGGCTGGGGGGAGGAGGTTTGGTTAATTAATTAATTAGGTATAAATCAAGTACGAGCTTTAAGCCCCTACTCATTTTGGTAACCGTAGATGATTTAATACGAGTTTGTTCGCATATTGACTTTGCTGACGATATTTGTTTAGTAAAAATTTAGAATGATGAGATCATGAGACACAAGCAACAACTACTGCCATGTTGGATTTATAGAGATCAACCTTGGAACCAACAGGATTTAGACAAGTGAACAAAGGAGGAGTTTGTGTGTGTGTGTGTGTGTGTGCATATGCATCAGAACCTATAATTCAAGTGTCTGGATGAGTTCAATGGTTCAAATACTAATTGTTACTGTGAACAAAATACCCATTACAAACACAACAGGAGCATTACCATAACACGTAAACCATCAAAAACATAGTGAAGAAGATGACCGTAACTAGTGAGGAAGGTGCCCACAATTGGCAGCAAGTTGCTCAAAAACTACAACATTTTGCCAAAGCATGTATATGAGATGGAAAAGGCCCAAAAAAAACCATTGGAACATTGTTAGTTCAACCTTTCTACACGAATCATCATCACAACGGTAAAACTCATCAATGATCTCTTCATCTTGTAACTTACCGTTACAGTTTCAACAGAGTAATATCCCCGGTCCACATAATCTCCCATAAATAAGTAATTGGTATCTGGACACTATCAATCAAAAACGAAGGAACCATAAGATCTACAGTTTTAACATAATGGTAACCAGGATCAAGGGGGGAAATTTAGAAGAAAAAAGCAAAAATATATACCTTCCCACCAATTCGGAAAAGCTCAGCAAGATCATGAAATTGCCCATGAATGTCCCCACAAATTGTAACAGGACTTTTTACAGGCTGCAATGCAGAATGAAAACAAGAATAATCAGAAACCAGCCAATCAGAGCCCAATAACCAATATCCATAAGGACTTGAAGAACTCAACCAGGATTACTGAGACTAGGAATCACAGAAACCACACCAAAGAGAGAGAAATAAAGGGTAGGCAAAAATAATATGAAACAAAGGGAAAATAGTTAAGTCATAACAAGCTTACCCAACCAAGAATTAATTCATTCAATAGACTACTAAACTCAAAAAACAACTGATCCCACTTGAAAGCAAGAAAAGTTCACTCAGAAAGCCAATTCAGAGCCTGGACGATGAAAAATAATTCGCCTTTCAAATTTCAGAGCAAGTCAGATGGCATTTCTTGGCACTCCCTTATTTTTCAAGATGGCACCAAGTCATCATCCAAAACCACGTGGAAAAAATAATTATTCCCATGCTAAACCCAAACTGAGGTTCTATTTCCAATATATTAGCCTGAAGTTGAATCTATTAAAGGTAACATCTGAAAACAGAATCACTGCCTCCACAATCTCCACCAACAGATTGCTGATCGGTTCAATAATGAACAGAATGCAAAACTCAAGCACCCATCACTGGTAGAAAGTTTTATCTACAGTTCCAAGAAGGGCCAAACCTAATTGCTTCAACCGAAATGAATGTCAAAACAATTCTTGTATTTCAGTCACCAAACTTCAGATCCACATATCAAGGAGCCATAATGAAATAATTTTGCACAATCATACGAAATGTAAACTTAGGGGACTTCTACACGGCAGAAAAAAGGGTGGAATAAAGTTTCAGGAAGCCACCAAAAGGGAGCATTTCCACTTTCTACACAATCCACCTAGTCACACCATATGGAAGAGTTACATGGCAGTTTCGACCATTCAATACATAGTGTATGATCTCAATCAACCATGCATCCAATTTTGTAGCCAAACAATTCATTTGTTAAAAACTAGACCATTCAACAGATAACAACGCCTTGCCAAGCTACATGACCAGGTCAGTTTGGGCCAAAATTTCACATAAAGATGGGGTATTATGTACCCTACCTGTTCATAAGATTGGCCCTCGCCCATGATCTGCCAGGTGGCAGACATGGGTCCATACAAGAAGCCTTCCTTGGTCCTGCTGTCAAAGGACCCACTTACGATAACCGATAAACAAAAATAAATAAGCCATATACAGAATTTACAAAGCATTTAACAACAAGCAACAATGGCACCATTAAAGAAATCAGAGAAAGGAAAGCACCTGCACATTGCTTTCCTCCATTAAAATCTCCTTGGCCTTCTCACATAGTGCACGAACCTGTAACAGGGAAGCAGATAATTGTAATAAATCTATGCTTACACATCAGGACAGCAGAAGGAAGGAGTCATTTTGCAAGAAAAAATTGCTATTGAACCTATCAAAAGACATCAATTTAGTGCAGTATGCAATAATTTCCAAGTAAAGCACTATTATACTATATAACAGCAAAAACATCAAGCCCCATCCTAACTCAATGAGGTCAAGTACATGCATTCAATAAAAGACAATTATATCATACTATCATACTATTATATAAAATAACAAACTGAGCATTGTTTTGGTATACTTTTCACTGGACCAAAATACCCCCACTTATCCTTAACAGGTAGATCTCTGCATATGCTCAAAAATAATCTCTTCAAATAAAAATTACATTTACCAAATTACAAAAATTAAGATTGAAGAATTCAATACTCCATCTCAGTGCTATATATATTTGTTTTTTATTTGTTAATTATATTTTATCAATTCCTACTATTACTTTTTCACATATTTGCTAGACAAACATTTTCATGCTACTTTAGTCATCTGTATCTCTCCCTAACTATTTCTATATTAAATTCCTTGTTCCTGAAAAATTAATTTTTAGACTACACCCAAGACACAGTCCACGAAATAGCACTAACACCTTACTCTAAATCTTGTATCTCTTTACTAATTGACACATCCCATATTTCTCTCCTATAAATATTATTCCCAAAAACAGAACCTCTCACTATTCCACAGCTCTCCCTAAAATTCTTCCCTGTATCCCATTCTCAAAACTCTTTTTGGAAGATAGCTTATTGGTGCTTCCCCTCTATATCCAGATTTGCTCTAGCTGATTGTTTCTTTTTGTTTCAGGTGCACACTGAATAAAAATTCTTGGCTCCAAACTCCAAAAAAAGGAAGACACAACCACAAGGTTTCTTTTGACTAGTTTTTGTTTAGTTCCACCTCACTTCATTTCTAATAAAGGATTCAAAACTAAGCCAAACACCAGCAAAAGCAGCGTTACTTTGGTTAATTTTTTTGTTCAATTTTTTTTTATATTTTCAATTTTAGTTTAATTAAACCATACGAGATTCATAGGTCTCTTTCTCTTCTTTGCTTATCAGATTATTACTGGTTGCTTGTTAAATTTTCACCAAAACAATTACAAGAATGACTAAAAAAAATCATACAGGTAACGGAGTCGCACAAAAAGGGAGAAAGTAAAAAAAACAAAAAAGAACTAATAGAAAACCTCAAAACACACAATTAATGGATTCCTATGAAAAAGGATAAAGAGGAGTTAGGAGAAAAGGGAGGGGAGAAACCACAACTAATGAAGCACTAGAAAAGAGGAAGACAGAGAAACATGAAAAAAATCTAATAAGGAAAAATCCCAAAGTTTGTAACTAATAAATTCTCTCCAAGCTTTATTAAGCAATTCTTCATAATTGCAACAGCATTGAAGTAACATGAAATAAAAGAAATCATGAAAATTAACGAGGCCATTTAATTAAATTTCCTTGAAAGAAAAAAAAAAAAAAAAACATGTTATTGATTTTAATATTCTATAATGAAATACGCTTAAAAAAGGAAAAAGTACAAGTTTAGAAGGATTCCTACAAAAGAGGAAGGAAGGCTCAAAAGGAAAACCAAAAGAAATGCACATAGTAAAGCTGATAAAAAAATGGAGACAAGAAAATAAATAGAAAAGAAAAAGAGAGCGGAAATAAATGTAGCATAAAAATATTTAGAAAAAAAATCTCAATATAAACAAAGTTCAACTAAGAGAAGTTGACTACATGGATCTTTGATCTTCAATCAGCTCTATTTGAGGTCATACTAGAATTCAGCCTAAGCCAAGCATGTCTTTCTTCACCACTTCTCCTAAGGTTATTTTTGGCCCATTCCTGGTCCTTTTGGCTTCTTTAATTCTGATCTCTGAACTGGGGCGTCAAAGTCTTCTGCTGCACATAGTCATACCACCACAAACAACCTTCTCTAAGCTTACCATGATCGGATTTACATCCAACTCTAATATGATCTTTCTTTACTTTATCCTTCCTAGTGTTCCACTCATCCATCTCATCATCCTCGTATCCGCATCACCAAGCCTATTTGATGGCACTTCCTCACAGCCAGCATTCTAACCCATGCATCATATCCGGTCCAATGACAGTATGAGAAGATTTTCCTTAAAACTCTAATGGGAAACACTGATAACACTTCATCCACCCTATTTTAATCATTGGGGGTAATATCATCATCATCTATGTCACCCATCTTGTTAAAGATTGATCCCAGATCTCCAAAATGGTCGCTTTGTGGGATCTCCTTTGCATCAATATCCACCACTTCTTACCCAACCTAGAATTTCTAAAGTTACACATCCTGTATTTAGCCTTAGTTAAATTAGCTTCAGATATTTTGATTCCAACTTTCACTAATTGCACCTCCAAAATGGGCAACTTTCCCTTGGAACCAACCTAGGGTGCATCCATGGGTTTACATTGTAATCAGCCAACTTAATGAACCTAAACATGGCAATTAAGTTGAGTAAAAAAAGTTCCTATACTTGGTTTATTTTCATTCCTTTGGACATTGGGTTGAACAATGGTCCAATGTAAGTCAATAAGATTTGGTTTATTTTACTTGATGTGCTCACTACAAAAGTAGCATTTCTTAACTAGCACTTAATTATTACTCCCACAGCCTCACATGACTTAAATCAGCCCTTAATCATCATTTCCACAGTCTCCCATTGACTGGCTAGGAGGCTGTGTTATAACGTGACTTTCCTTTTTCAATTAGGATCTGCTGTAATTGGCTGACTATAGCTTTTATTAATAACCTTGTCATGGAAAGAGTAAAGTAGATCTCTTCAAATGAAATTTTTCTCTGCAGATTGACTGCTACCTTTTTTTTCTCCAGTAAGAGAGCACTACCTTGCTTAATGCTTCAAGATTAGGCTGTTCACTGCTTGGTGTTTAAAGTCCAAGCTGATATTGAGATTGGTAGGATCAAAGACTCCTTGTCAGTGAGAAGCCTGGGACAATCCTTCAAGCATTCCTCTTCATGTATCTGAAGAACACCACTCAATGTCCAAGAACAGCTTGGAGTACAGCCATTTCAATTCAAGAAAACTTGCAGCCCAGTGAGCAATAATCCATTGTTCAACGCATTGATCCCCATACCCAAAATATTGTTTCTGACTTTCTTTTCCCAGAGCTAAACCTCTCCTTTCTATTTTCATTTTGGAAATGTCCATTATTAAGAACTGGTCCAGTCCACAACATCATAGGAATCCATCCAAAATCCCTAACCAAGAAATTTGCTTTTAACCACTTAAACTGAAAAAAAACTTGTAGCATTCTTTTGCTACCCCACCACCTACACACCCTCCTGATCTCAGTCACAACAAAAAACCCAAAGCCCTAACTATTTTCAGAAACTTGTTTTGAAACATCAAATTTTTCCAAATCTGAAGCAATTTTTTGCTACCCATGCTCTACACATCCACCAAATCATAGCCAACACATTCATCTTAATCTTAAAATACTAAAAGAGAGACCCCAAATCCTAATTCCCTGATTAATTTTTCATCACACTACCCTTTAATTCTAATACGACCTGTTTCGACTAAAGATCTTGGAAGAACTGGCTCCTAGTTGATCTCCTAGCAATCTAGGACTACATTAAATGTTTATCTTCCAGCAATCTAGGACTACATCAAATGTTGATCTCCATAGCAATTTTGCATTAATCCCTGCTCTTGTCTCATCTACCGATACAATATCATCTGCAAAGATCCTACACCAAAGAACCTCCCTTGTATATTCTAGTTATGCTACCAATGATAAGCACAAACAAGTAACGGCTAAAGGAAGTCTTGGAGAGGAATGGAGGAATGGAACTCTCATGAAGAAACTCAAGAGGCTGAGGAGTCCCAATAAACTCCCTCTCTCCTGATCCAAGGTGCAGCCCAATAGAGACCAAGAGTCTAGGAATTTATGGACTTAGACCCTCACTTTTCTAATGCTATCCACTACATCAGCACAAGTATCTTAAGCCTTTCTCTTCTCTAAAATTTTCCAAATTAACCCCCTAGGGACTGCAAATATAAAAGACTAAACAAAAACAACCACCGCCATCCCAACTAAATGGGGCGACTGAGCTCAATTTGAGGCCATACTAGATACAAGGACTAAGCTATGCATATATTTTTTCATCAATTCTCTAAAGGTTATCTTAGGTTTGCCCCTAGCCTTCCTAATTCCTTCATTCTAGATTAAAATCACTACTCCGTACAGGGGCATTTACAAGCTTCCGTTGAACGTGGCCGTGCCACCTCAAATGACTTTTTTGTAACTCATCATTTATCGAAGCCACTCCCTAACCAACTCTAGCATGATCATTCCTTATCTTACCCTTTCCAATTTTGATACTCATCCATTAGCATCCTCATTCCTATTGCACTGGGATTATCTATATGATATTTCTTAACAGCCCTAACATTCTACACCATAAATTATAGCTAGCCATACGACAGTCCCATAGAATCTTCCTTTTGAGTTCAAAAGTATACGTCGATCACACAAGACTCAAACAATTACAAAAATTACAAATAATTTCAGTAAAAAAATGTATTGTTACTTATTAAAGGAGAAAGCATTCAACAAATTACAAATTCTATTCAAAAAACAAATAAAAAACTAAATCCTTTTTTAAATCATGGAAAGTACCTAAAAATAGAAACACATCTCACCTAAGGGGGGAAAAAGCTTCGAAGACATAAACCCATCTAGGTTTAATAAAGGTTCACAGTTGCCACAGCATTTAGACAAAAAATGACGCCTTGACAACAACGCAAATATTAATGGGAAATTGAACAGGAAAAAGGACAAAGAAAAGACAAAAATAACAACATTTGGAAGAAACTAGAGCACTCGGATTTGTGGTTTGCGTTTAGCCTATGCTTGAATCAAGCAAATATGTGTCCGCTATCACGCAAAAATTTTATGAGAAATCTTGCGAACACTTCAACGAAAGGAATCCTTCAGAAACAAAGTTCCCACTGATGTAAGAAAGGACAAAGTAAAGGGTAGTAATGGACAAAATATTCAATTACTACTTGCTACACAAATGAATAGTACAACACCACAACCTAAAGGTTAATGAATCACCAAATCATTTAATGGGTAACATCTGGCCGTCATTCAAACTCATATATCACAAGGAAAGTAAACTCCTAATTCCCAAATTTGTTCATTTAGCTTTAGGTCTAAATTCATTACAATTCTTGCAATGAAAATCCAACTAAAGTCTTCAGAACTGTACCTTCACCAGCCAAAGTTTTACAAAATCAATTAAATTCAAAAATATTTCTAGAAGCTAGGTCAGCTAAATTTGAGAATTTCCAACGGGAAGCATCAGATTAACAACCACATGTCAATTCCTCGAGTGGAGTATGCATGAGCACTTCCCCAAGTAAGTAAATTCTTGTAAAAATAGATAATGACATTCTTTTATATAAGAATGGGCACTCTCTCTCGCTCTAAATCAATTTTTCCTGCACAGAACCTCAAACAAAAATATTAAATTAACCTTCTACCTTAAAGAGAGGGGAGAAGATTCCTCCCCTTTTGTTTGTTCCCTCCCCCCCCCCCCCCCAAAAAAAAAAAAAACCAAGAAAGTTGGGAGATTCAAATGCAATATTTGAATTGATTCACTGAAAGATGCAAAACAATCAATCGAAACCAAAGGGGAAGAAGGAATAATAGTTCTAGATTCCGATATGGGGATCAATAGGCATCATTCGGAATAACTCGTGCTAAAGCGCAGGTAAAAAAATGCAAAAGTACATCTTTCCACGTACATCAATAAAACACTGATATCTACCCGTCTCCGGTACCAGAAGAATTTACAGAGAAAAGAAACCACCCGAAACAAGCGATATTTGTGATACTTGGCAAAATGAAAAGCCGATAATTCCCAAATCGCCAAATTAGAAGTATCACCTTTCCCAATTCGTCACCTTAAACTACACTCAATTTTGAATCACAGTATTATTTCGAAAACAGATCCTCAAGCTACATAATGGACCAGCAGTCTACAGAGCGAACTAGACACACTTACAGAACAAATCTAGAGCAACAAACACACGATCTCATCAAATTGCACTCCCAGATCAGCAGGAGCAAACCCTAACTGAACCCAAATCGTAGATCACTTACAAATGAAACCAACATGAACAAACAAGTCGTGTTTCCAGATGGAAACAAACTTAAATTCTCGCAGATCACGGAGATCCACGGAGAAAAAGACCATTGAAACCCAGCTCATAAACGAATCAGAAAACACCAAGAAGAACATTTGGCGGGAAAAGAAAGAAAAAAGACGATATTTTTTAATCAGCGAACAACATATTGGACTTGAAAAGGAGATTAGAGGAAGAGTATAAGACAATGAAGGAACCTCTTGCTCGGACAAAGGTTTGCACTGCATAAGCTGAGTAATCTGCTCGTCAAGGTGGCCATGAGAGTTGGAAGGTATAGAATCCACACTCATCCTTTTTCTTTTTCGTTTTCTCTTCTTCGTGTTTCTTCTTCAACGCAGGAATTCGAGATCCCTTCTCCACCTCAATCGAACCACAGAAAAGCAATCACATAAAACCCTAACCCTCGACGTCGTCTCCCTCGCAACGGGAAGAGGAGAAAGAGAAATGAGGGGACCCAAATGAGGAGAGGGTTACACAGAGAGATGGAGCGTGAGCAAGCACACGCGCGAGCGAGCGGTGGTGCTGCAACCAAAGAAGAAAACCCTGTCTCTCCTGCGATCGCCTTTTTATTAATTTACAGAAATGGACACCCGAAAATATTCTCGATATTATAAATGCGATTTAGCTGCTACCTTTCGAACATGACCGCTGGAAGGATGACATTTCATCCTACCTTAACCTTCCTCCCGACAAGTGAAATGACGATAATAGACTGAAGAAGATAGCCTCTTTTTTCTTTTTTCTTTTTTTGGGGGAAAAAACAATCTACAATACTTTTTTCTGTTTTTTGGGTAGAAATTCTTATGATCAACTGAAAGAGTAGATCCATTCGATTTTCTCAGTTGCTGTTTGTGAGCCTGTGACCAAGAAAAATAATAGATCCATTCAATTTTCTCCAAAAAATATCAAGAGAAATTTTTTTTAGGCACATAAAATAATTGTAGCTAGTAGATTCCCAGTTTGATAAAAAAAAAATGATTGTAGCTAGTGGGTTGTTAGTTTGGAAACCATTAACCCAAAGTAGACTAATGTATTTTCTTTTCCTTTACATCTTATTGAATGATCATCCAACAGCTGTGCTGCCTATATACACTAATTAGGTGCACCAAATTTTTTGCCAAGAAACCCATCTGTTGGATGTTATTGAGCATTCACTGGAATATACAAGTATATTGATGCATAATTATGATATTAATTTTGTAGCCATCTAAGTGTATCATTTGATAGTCGAAATGAAACTCTATTGATTTGTTGATAAAACAATTTGTGTATGACCGTGATTGAGCCATTGTTTGTACACAAGCTCTTAATGAGAAACAAGCGCTCCATCCATTTACTTGATGAATCATTTTCATTGACCATTTCTGCCTTAGTTTCCTTTGTAATCATTTTTTTTTTTTTTAATGAGCTACCAATATATCTATGGGGGTTGAGATAAACAACCCCCCCCCCCCATTATTTGAACTATAAACCCAAAAATAGAAAAGATAAAAAATGGGAATTACTAATAGATAAGCGTGGCAAAACCAACATACACTGCCATCTATTATTGTGATACATGATAGCATGTGACAAATAAATAATAATGTAGCAAAAACTTACACCAAGTGGAAGGAGAATCTAAATTTGATATGAATGAACAATCATTTCTTCAAGGTCTTACTAGCTTGTAGAAAATCTTATTCTTGAAACTAAGTGCAATCTCCCATGGTGATATAAACCAATAATTGGCAATGGCAGATGCTCGAGGGAAGATTGCTTCATCTTATTCTTAACTATTTGGAAACAAATTTGGCAGCTTCCCACACTCCCCAAGATAAAACATTTTATTTGGAGAATTTTCATGAGGCCATTGCAATGGCTAGTTCCCTCTTTTACAGTGAGGGTGATATTTGCCTCGATGTGCTTGATATGTGGCTTGGGTATTGAGATTTGAGAACATTAGTCATGCCCTTTTTCATTGTTCTCATGCGAATAAATGTTGGAAACTAATCTCTTTTTTTTTTTTTTTTTTTTGCCAACCCCGGTTTCCAATGCTTTGCCCTAACTAATCCGGTGTTCGACCCGGGTCGCACACCTGGCTGTGGTGGGTGAGTCTCCTAGCGGGAAAACTAACCCTTTTACGTATTGACACATGGGATTTAAAAGTGTGCATTTACATGATTTAATGGAATTCATTTAAATTCAAATTTCGGTTATGAAAAATGTTGATGCTGTAAATAAAATTTGGAGCACAATGGTTTGGTGTATTTGGTATAGTTGAAATACAAATGTGTATAGATGGGTACATACTTCAATTCTACATACCATGACTATGTTCAATTTTTCCATATATTCAAAATCATATTGACACCAACAAATTTTGGAGAAATTAGGATATGCAAACTCTTGATGACCAGTGAGAAGGCCTTAATTATTTTAGAGTGTTTGTTGATGGTTTATGGGATGCAAAGTCTCTTAAAGGTGGCAGGGGTTGTGTTGTTTGGGACTCATTGGGGAACTTTGTAGCAGCAAATTGAAATAATGGTTTAAGTGGCTCTACAGCAACAACGATCTTTGAAGCAATTAGAGGAGGTATTTTGCTTGGTATCTATTTGGGAGTTTTAAATCTACAAGTGAATTATGGCTGTTTGAATACCGTTTTGGCTTTACAAGGGCATGCTTCCTCTATAGATTGGATAAGTATTAGTCTTGTTAATGATATATGGAAGTTGTCTTCCTCTTTTCATCATGTTTATTTTCATTTTGTTCAATGATGGAAACCTATTTGTAGATTTGTTAGCCAAGTGAGTAGCTAAGCTCTCTTTAGTTAGGTTTTGGTGGCACGTTCCACCCTTCAACCTATGTTTATCGTTGACTCTTCTTTGTTCTCGACGAGGTCCCTTGATCATTTTGCTTTCAGTTAATACAATTGTTAGATTTTTGACCAAAAAAAAAAAAAAACAAGTATAAGTAGGCAAATTGTTTGTGTATTGATGCTGAGGGTATTATATAATATATCATCAAGTAAAATCGAACCTATGATCTCTTCATTATGAAGTGTTGGTATTATCAATCGAGTAACCCTGCGATGATAGTATAGCTGAATTTTTATTTTTCAACAAGCAAACAACTTAGAAGAATTCAAAGGCTAAGGGACTAAAAATAAAAGAAATGAAACTTGAAACATAAGGTAATGATGCTTTAAACAATATGTGATTTTCAATTTTCTTTGATAATAGATCCTCTAGACAATGAACGTCATAGTTGTATTGCTGGTGTTTGTCAAGTGCAGTGCCTTGCATAAATTATAATACCCAAGATTCGATCATTGACTTATATTGCAAGGCACACAGTGAATGTACTAAGAAATCAAATGAGCTAAGAATGGAATACCCGTTAAATGAAATATGGACTTTCAAAAGTAAATCAGTCATAGGTTGTTCACGATGTACTTCTTCTGGAATTTTGTTGCAATTCAAACAGTGAGTTCAATCAGAAGAGAGAAAGATGACTGAGAGTTGTATATGCATTAGTTTATCATCATCACTCACCAACTAAGGCCACAAAAGCCAAAAGCGTAGGGATCGATAACACAATAATAAGAATCGCTTCTTTTTTTAGTTAAGCAAATTAGAGATTATGGCCCAATAAAAGCAAATATGAGATTAAAAATCAACCATTTTCCTATGATACTATGATCACAATGGGATTCGGTTCTAGTTCATATATGTTTTTCACAATATTAAGACATCCATTGTTCAAAAGTTTAAACAACCCATGTAGGCAATGGATGATTGAAATATGTGTTTGAATTTATACTTGTTTCAAAGATAATAGAATATGACTGATTCTTTATGAATCGCCAAGTTCTAACAATCAACTATATAAATGGAATAATTGAACTAGAAATGTTAATCTATGGCAAAAATAAACTAGGGATTTTAGAGTGAAGTAGAGTGAGGGGATTTGTTTTGTAAATTTAAAAATATAAAATAAGAAAAGTTATATTTACAACTAACCCCTCCTCAGTAATTTGATTTTACACCGTTGGATTTTTTCCATGTACATGGCAAAATTTTGTGTCAGCTGGGGCAAATACAAATCCGGGAAGCACCCCCTACTGTTTTTTGTTTCCTTCCTCGTTTGGCCTTTATTTAGTCATTGGTTTGTCTCTGCTTGTAAATAGCTTCTATTTCTCAATATATTTGTATTTATCAAAAGAAAAAAGAGAACTACAATGATTATGTCACTTTGGGTATTTTGACTACTTCAATCTCACTATACATTAAATCACGTTCTTACATTAAAATAAAAGCATTAATGTAACTGACAACAACTATAAGGAACTATTAATTATTGAAGGGATTAAATTTTGTTAACACCGACTTTTGATAATTATACATTACATTATATAAATATAATTCTATCATGTGGAAGAATGATAGTCTGCTATTTACAAAATTTATTTAAATTATTATGTGTCAATATTAAGCATTAAAATAAATTTCCCACTTAAATAGGATGACATCCCATGTATACGTATACCGCTTGTGTCATCTGTGTAATTAGTTAAAAAAAAAATTGTAATTTTTTATTGGTCTATTTTACAATGTAGACCATCGTATTGAAACTTACTCTATGATTTTTATTTCTATGATTAGAAATAAAAAGAAGAACAATATCAGCTGCATTGTTTGAGATAGGTTGATACCACCTTCTTATGTTTTTCTTTTCTCATATTTTCTATAGAAAAAAAAAAAAATAAAGTCACAAGGAGACAAGAGACAATAGCATTATAAAAGAAAAACACAAGTGTAGTCACAAAATTTCGAGGGAACAGAAGGTTTAAGAACAAGTTTGGATGACTTCACAACAAGAAGAAAACAATGTGCTCCGGAGGTTTTTTAACCATATAATATTGGTGAAATCCAAATAAGATCCGATGGGGTTCCAATTTATTTTTTTATTTATTTTTTGTTTGATAAATAGCATTTCAATTAGCAAACTGGCCAGAAAAAGCCAAAAAATCTTAAGTACAAACTTTAAGAAGCCAATAAGCAAAATTAGACCAAACAGTCCTACTAGTCATGGACTAGGCCTTCCTAACTAGATAATTGGCTACAGAGTTAGCCAATCTCGATCCTATTTTTGTTATGTGGATGAAAACTGCAAAGAAAACACATTGTTCTATTATGACAGAGAAGTGATTCGGACTCCTTGAAAGCTACACATAAAACTATATCAAGGACACTATCATCTTTCAAATGTAGAAACCATTTGGTACAATTACCTACACATGTGGTATTCTTGAAGTCTGGATCACTCTATGTAAAAGAGTATGTTTTATTATTTTTCACCACATATTTTGTGTGGGACTTAAACTTAAATTATATATATAAAAAAAAAGTGAGACTTTTAATGAATCTCACATAAACCTTATATAAAATGTATGATAACAAAACCTATATTTTCCCAGATGGGGAGGTGGCTGGATTTCTGATGCTTATGCAGGCATGCAGCCGATAGCAATTTAAGTTTTTTCAAAAGACAAATCACAACATAAATCCTTTAAATCTACATTCAATTACATCTATTACTCTTGAAAATAAATAAATTACAAGTTTTTATTTACCATCAAGTAATAAAGCTAAATAATGATATTTACAGCAAAAAAAAAAAAAATAAATTTGCAATTGATTTTATTTTAGGAGTAATCCATATAATATTGGTTGCAAATCCAGAGTCTTCTATTTAATTTACTTCTTAAAAGCATGAGAAAACCTGAAGACTTGAGAAATAAGCATTTGATACCAACAAGGAGACCTGTAAGTTTTAATTAAATTCGGTACGACACTTGGAAATTAACAGCCGTTGATCTGAAAAACCGGCGTTCCCTGTGACCTCCTCTCTTCTTTTGGGTCCATAAAATATCTCACTTTACCCTTCGGCCGTTTAGAGAAAGGAAGAGAATATTGTAATTATAAGTATGTAGTATGGGTATTTTCGACAAAGCAGTAGTTGATATTTATAATTCAGAGCTTTTACGACCCACCGTGCAAAGAGGCACGTTTAGTATAGACCTCTCGTTTAATTTTTACGTCACCACCAACTTATACGGACAGCGTTGCTTCCTTTTTCTCCTTCCGTTTTCACACACTGGGTTGGCACCGAATTCCCGAATTAAGACGATTAAAAAAAATAAAAAAAAAATCAAAGGAAGAATTTTGATTTCAGTTGAAATAGGAAAGAGAAAAGGAAAATAAGCAGAAATAGAGACCGAAGGAGAAAAGGAGGAGAGAATAGCTGCGTAGAAGATATTTTGGTTGGTGCGTTGTGTCTGATGCGATCCTTCTGCAACGATTTTAGGGTTCCTCATACTTAGCTATCTTACAGATATCTTTGTATCTTTTCCTGTTTCCCCCATATTTTTCGTTTTGCGATTTCTGTGATTTTTTTCTACGACTCTTAAGAAGCTTTTTTGATCATTCTTCAACTTATTTTTTTTTCCAACGATCTTTTGTGTTGCTGCCGTTTCTTTCTTACTGTAGATCAAAATTCTTGTTTTTCCTAGATTTCTTCTTGTTTGCATTTTTTTCCTCCTATCTATTTCGTTTAAGCGTATGTTCTTCTCTCCATCTCACCATCACTTTCTTGGCACGATTTTGCTTATATCCTTTTTGTTTTTGCTTGTTTTGAAGAAATCTCGCGTAGAGACAGGGAAGTTGTTGTTACTGGAATTTGTAGATACATTGACATCGAGGTGGATGGTAGAAAAAGTTGGAGCTTTTCGATTTGAAGATTGGTTTTGGGAGACGGACTGCTCTGGGGCTTAAGTTTCAAATTGAGTTTGTGGATCGGGGTTTCAAGTTAGGGTTTGCGAGAGACTTTAGAAAACAGAAGGAGATCATTATCTAATTATGCGAACTTCGTGGGCGGATTCTGTCTCTGCAGCTGAGAATACGGCTGCTGGATCCTCGGCCAATAACGGAGTTGGTAGCACTTCACGTCCTGCAAAATCGTCTTATGTTCCTCCACATCTCCGTAACCGGCCATCGTCGTCTGAGCCCCCTGCTCCTGCTCCAGCTGTTGCTTCTGGTGGTTCTTCCGTTGGCAATGATCGACCTGGTTATGGTGCTGCTGTGGGTGGGAACCGTTGGGGTGCTCCGAGGTCTGATCTAGGCCGGCCTGGCTATGGTGGGGGTGGTCGCGTTGGTGGTGGTGGTGGTGGTGGTTGGAACAACAGTCGTGGTGGATGGGATCGTGGAAGGGAACGGGAGGTAAATCCTTTTGGAGATGACGTTGACGCCGAGCCAGAGTTTGCTGAGCAGGAGAACAGTGGCATTAACTTTGATGCCTACGAAGATATCCCAGTGGAGACCAGCGGGGAAAATGTGCCACCGCCGGTGAACACTTTTGCAGAGATTGACCTGGGCGACGCCCTCAATCAAAATATAAGGAGGTGCAAATATGTTAAACCAACTCCTGTTCAGCGACATGCCATTCCGATTTCCCTTGCTGGGAGGGACTTGATGGCTTGTGCACAGACTGGGTCTGGCAAGACAGCTGCTTTCTGCTTCCCAATTATCAGCGGAATTATGAAAGGGCAATTTCCCCAGAGACCGCGTGGATCGCGTACGGTGTATCCACTTGCTCTCATTCTCTCACCCACAAGAGAGCTTTCTTGCCAGGTTTGAATCTGATACCACTTTTTGTAATACTGGCTCTCATGCTAAATTGAAGTTGTCGAATCCCATGATGTAATCTATTTTTCTATTACTCTGCAGATACATGAGGAAGCTAAGAAATTTTCCTATCAAACTGGTGTCAGGGTGGTCGTTGCTTATGGAGGAGCACCCATTAACCAGCAGGTTTTGATTAAACTATGTTTCTATTGATTGTTAATTTTTATGCAGTCTACATTCTTAATGATTGTCGATGGTTCTTTACTTATTTTCAACCGAAAAAAGTACAGTTTGATAATACTTGATATGGAGTGATTGCTTACCTCATTCGTGCACAGTTTGATAATAACTGCGTTTCTCTTATTAAGTATTGATGATACTTGCTATTATCTGTCGGTGGTTCTTTGATTATGCACACTCTTCGGTTAGCTACGTTTTTTCGGAGTATATCTTTAAGAATTGTCGACCACTGTCTTGTTTTTCAAGCTTTTGAAGATTATAATCTGTGGTTGTCTGATCTGTTTTACTGATTCTCCCTTGGATGTTCAGGTTCTGGTTTGTAGTTCCATGCTTTTTTACTGTCCTTGGCTCTTACAGTGGAATTAAGGTGTTTTGGTGGGCTTTTCCTTCCATGGATTGAAACTCACTCCTTGTTCTTTGTAATACTTAATGCTTCCCATCTTTACTGGTTCCATTTAGTTGTTATGGGTTGTTCTTTTGCATCTGGTCATAACTTTTTGTGTAAATTGAAAATTCATCTGTGTTAAGTGATTGCCCCTTATAATGTGTGTGGTGGTTAATATTGACTTCTTGGATGTTATATATGGAAGTCAATCTGATAATTGATTTTGTATAGATACCAAGTTGCACTAAATATCTCTTTCTCCCTGATTAGTAGTATTTATTTGGTCAAGTTATTACATAACGACAAAAGAGCTTCTGATCTCCTGTGGATGTATACTGCACTTCATGGGGGTATTTTATAGCCCATGCAGAATTATTAAGGATAGATCACAAGATATCTACAAATGTATTCATATTTGTTGAGCCATGATTGGACATATTTTGCCTGGTCAAATGACAAGATATCTACAAACATATTTGTATGCATGAGCCATGGATGGACATATTTTGCCTACTTTTTTTTTCTTTTTGGGTAAACACGGACTTTTTTGTGTATGTGATTTATGATCTCC
Source organism: Hakea prostrata (assembly GCF_041222555.1). Classification (NCBI taxonomy): domain Eukaryota; kingdom Viridiplantae; phylum Streptophyta; class Magnoliopsida; order Proteales; family Proteaceae; genus Hakea; species Hakea prostrata. The sequence goes on along the minus strand of NC_142609.1, from coordinate 49,875,346 downwards.
TAACTAATGATTTGGTTGATACTTGATAGAAGTTGTTTGTTATGAACCCTTGGTACAGATTGTGTCTAGGGAGTTATTTGTTTAGAAAACAGTAATTAGAGGTGCGCATTCTATTCCTTCGGTGATGTGTTACATGGGTTCATGAGATGCTTTTGTACAAAAGTGCCTTTACTGCTTCATAGGTTCTGGGTACAAGTTCTAAAGAGGAAATGTATTTGGCTTTGATGTGGAAAACTTAGTTCAAAAGAGGAAGTTCAAATTCGTGAGAACTACATGGATCCTGAGTATGTCTTTAAAATATAATTACGATGGAGTTATTTGTTTTGAGGGCTTTTATCAGTAGGTCTGTGTTCTACTCTGTTGGATTCAGATGTGTTTCATGGTTGCTTTTGTACATATATGCCTTTATTATTGTTTCATGGGTTCTGGGCCTTCTGGCAATAAGTTTGGGAAAGAATGTTATATTCCATTACAAGTATTAGTGCAAAAGAGGAGTTAAGAATTCCTGAGGACTAGGACTTGATGGAAATAGCAATGCTACTGTCTAGATTAGTCCAGATTAGTTTCAAACAATTGATAACAACTTATGCATACCACAAGCTCTGAAGATCCACATTTTAACTGTCAGTAAGCTAAAGCAGTAAATTTGACTAGAATTATGTTTAATGCCATAACTTACAACCTAAAAAGTTTCAATGGTTACGAATAAAACCAATGCAAACTCAATCTTAAACTAGGGAAAATCAGTCAGATATCATGCAGCAAGGATCTGCACAATAAGAAAGAACAAATTGAGCAATTGAGACTTTTTATTGAAAGATGAATACAGAGATATTAGACAAGAACAAATTGAGCAATTGAGACTTTTTATTGAAAGAAGAATACTGAGATATTAGAAAGGCTGCTTAACCATCGTTATCTCCTCACTGTCTCTCAACATTGCTGCATCTCACAGCTTCAATCATAACTCTTTTCTTTTCAATCTCTTTTCTCTGCTCAGCCTCATGCTCTTATTTATGATGACACAATGAATAAACTACAAACTACCCACTCCCTATCTAATTGAAGATACTAAATAAATGTTGGAAAGGAAACATCTAGTTTCTACTCAGCCTATAAAATAGAAACTTCATATAAAATCTAGCTGCCACTGATCAAAACAGAACACTTTTTTTTTCAAAGAACGAATAAATGGTAGCACCTTGACTAAAACCATAAGGAGACAGAAACTTATGCTTACTTTATAAAGATGAATATAGAGATTAAACTTTTGACAACATCAACATTGAAGCTTGCTTCGCGTGATGGGTGCACAGGATCACCAAGAGAAAAATATCTTCACACAAGGCAAATATGGACTTTGACACTGTTCATATAAACTGCTCTATGAATAGTTTTTGGCTTTTTCCCCTCTCATTCTGATCTACATAAAAAATCCCCTTTTAACACCAGTATTATAGCCCATTGAAAGCAAAAAGAAAATCACAGATGTGATTGTCTTTGTCCTTGCTTAACATTATTTTCCCCTGAACTAACTAAACCGTCAATGATTGTTAATACATTATGTAACAAAAATATTTGAATTGGTGGCTTTCAGAACACTGGTGCTCTATGGGGATGTTTAGCTAGTAGCAAAGTTCTTTCTATTGGCTTGTATAGTTTTAGAAAATGTCTTCCTGATTAGTGATGGAACTAATAACATCACTAATAACTTTCTTTACCTGGACCATATCATTTAATCAAGAGAGACTAAATTACAATTGTGCACACCCCAGAAAGGGCACCAAATTAAAGATGAATGAGTACCATCCATGTGGATTTGAGCATGACATCTACTCAGGGTTTTTCTCTGCTATGTAATTGTCGGGCACTATTAAAACTGTGAGCGTAAAGGTTTCAAAATATTCCTCATCACTTTATTCGAATGGATATGCATGCGGCCTTCCATGTATGAGGAACTGAGTTGTTAATGTTTGGGTAGCCTGACTTGCAGTGATATGTGCTTGTAGTTTGTGTTTCTAGTATGTTTTCATGGTTAATTACATTTTTATGGTACTGATTCAGATTGGCTGCTGGATTTGCCATGTGTGCTGCCTCTCAGAAATTTATTTGTTTATCTTGACAATTTAAGAGGCTTAAGTTGTGATTTTCTTGTAAATGCCTCAATGGTGGTGGTTCATTCGCACTATATAAAATCTATGGACTATTGTAATTATTTGCTGACGAAATACTATCATATTTATTCAGCTACGGGACTTGGAGAGGGGCGTTGATATCCTTGTGGCAACTCCTGGACGATTAGTAGATTTGTTGGAGAGGGCAAGAGTGTCACTACAGATGATCAGATATTTAGCTCTTGACGAGGCTGATCGAATGTTGGATATGGGTTTTGAACCACAAATTAGAAAGATCGTGGAACAAATGGACATGCCTCAACCGGGTGATAGACAGACAATGCTCTTCAGTGCTACTTTCCCAAAAGAAATACAGGTTTTTAGCTTCTTGCAGAAATTAATGCTAGTCCTGATTTATTTTTTCTTTCCTTTACCCAGGGTCGTGTGTTTGGTCGAGTAAAATGCTGCTTGCTGTGCAACAAAAGTTACTTTCTGAATTACTTCCGTAGTTCCACTAAATCCTGGATTGTCTGCTTGTAAGAATGTGACGAACAGTAGAATAGTTAACAGGGTAAAAGCTTGGAAAAATAATTGAGGCATTTATGCCAAGGGGTTAGGATAAAAAGTTGACAGTAGATTTTGGAAGGATACTCCCATGTATGGGAAGTAAAAAAAAAGGTGGAAAAAGATCCTGCAAAAGCATTGTTGTTTGTGTTTATCTACAGCTGATGCTTCTGATTACTCTAGATTTATTGGCTGTCTACTACTGTTGGATTTGCATCTGAAATTCCAGATTCTGCATCCATCAGTAATTTTTCTTTTGTTTCTAATGCAGAGATTGGCTTCGGACTTCCTTTGTGGTTACATTTTTCTAGCTGTTGGGAGGGTTGGTTCAAGTACTGATTTGATTGTCCAAAGAGTTGAATTTGTTCATGAATCTGATAAGAGGAGCCACCTTATGGACCTTCTTCATGCACAGAGAGCGAATGGAACTCATGGAAAGGTAACCTATAGAATGCTTCACAGCTACTGTTGTGTGGGGTGTACTCCCAAAAATCTTTCCCCTGCACATGGGTATGGTTGTGCCCCCCCCCCCGCGCGCGCGTCTTTTCTTTCTGGTGTGGAGATAAAGGAAAAAATATCTGTTTGTTAGCTACTGAAAGGAAACAACAAAGGTAATAAATACTAGTTGAAAGCCATTCGTTCTTACTTGATCTTATGGTTCTTGTTGCAGCAAGCGTTGACTTTAGTTTTTGTGGAGACAAAGAAGGGAGCTGACGCATTGGAACACTGGTTATGTTTAAATGGTTTCCCTGCTACTACTATCCATGGTGATAGAACACAACAGGTAGGTTGGAGCTATTGTTTATGCTGTCTATTTTAGTGGGGACTCTGCATTTGCCAATATCTTATTCTGTATGATTTACATACTATCTTTTTCTGATTGTTTGGTGGTTGATGATGCAGGGATTTAGGAAGTTATTATTATTTTCTTGTTCTCTATGTTGGTTGCCTATGCTGAGATTTTATTTGACTATGTTGGTTGATTGCATAGAATCAAGGTTTCTAAGGGAATGTAGCTCTCATTTCTTAATTAACACTTTCCGTTGGGGGTAAGAGGTCTTTTATCCTGTCATGGATTTGTGGGTTAATTCAGAAGGGCAGTTAAGATTCTCTAGGGCTCAAGGCCTCAAGGATTTGTCAACCTGCATGTTATCTTTACTGGTAGAGGACACAATGAACTGGTGGTCCATAGTGGGGGTTCACTGGTGGCAGCTCCTGAGGAATTTTGTTTAGGGCTACATAGGTATTTTTGTGATATGTGCCTATATAGGGTTTTGCCATCGTCATTTGCAATTGTTTTCTTTATGAGTTTAGCTATTTGCTTTCTTACAGACATGGTCTTGTTATCAAGATTCAAGACTTGTCTTGGACAAGTTAGTTGGAGGTGGATTGGATGGGTAAATAGATTCAAAATACACCTTGGATCACTTTGTCATTGTGTAGTGCCTCTAGTAAAGGCATCTTGGACTGAGTATTAGGGTCATGGCACAGCGGTGGCAATGAGGGTTATTGTGTTTGCTGAAGTACTGGTAATTTTATAGATACCATTCCTGCTTTTCACCTGATGACAGTTGCATTTGGTTGAATCAGATCGGGTAGGGTTATGCTCCTTGAGAAGCATTCCCCCTGGGGGGGGGGGTTTGTTTTGTTGAGGATTTACAATTTTTGGTGGCAACATAAGAGTGCAGACATATTTTGGTTAGTGGAAAAATTATATATAAAAAAAAAACTCCCCTGTTGTTGCAGTTGCTTCTACACCATAAATGTGAAGTGTGGTCTCAGTTTTATTTGAAGATTCTGGCCTTACCTAATTCAGAAAGCAGGATTTTAGGTGGGACTGATTGTATGTTCTTAGTAGGAGATAGAAACCAAGCTAAGCAGCTGCTTTTATTCCCCCCCCCCCACCTTCTTTTCTGGGTAGATGGCAAAATATATCTAATGTTAGGGAATATTACCTATCGGTGGGTACTTGCAGCTGAAGTGATGGTTTTGTGGAACCTGGTGAACATGATTGAGGGTTTGGAAATTGTGATTTTACACAATTCTTATCCTTCATCATTCCAGACATGGTCAGCCTACTAAGTTTCTTAATAGCTTGTGTATTTTTAGTTTTCAAATTCTATACTGCAATTTTAACCCTTATAATTTTGAATTCTACTTGGCATTTCAAATTTGCTAATATGGATTTTTTCCAGTTTGTCTAGCAACAGAATACCTCATATTTCTTTACACCTCCTCCCCCCTGAAAAAACAACACATCTGCACACTCACGCAGACTCATGCCTGAGGGATATACACAGGAGGGAGAGTTGTGAATATAAGCTGGATTCACCAAGTTGGCTGTCTGGTTTATATAGCTTGAACTAACATAGTGCCCTTGAGCTGCAACCATTTTCTTGTTGCACGTAGTAATTGGCAGGAATTGTTGAAGCTATTTCAGCATCTGTATGATCATGGCTTTGTTATCCGTCAGATTCCTGTTAGTGGTGGTAATTCATATATTTTCTTGTGCAGGAAAGAGAATATGCATTGAGATCATTCAAGAGTGGTTTAACCCCGATTCTAGTGGCAACTGATGTGGCAGCACGTGGTCTTGATATACCTCATGTTGCACATGTAGTCAACTTTGATCTTCCCAATGACATTGATGACTATGTCCACCGGATAGGACGAACAGGGCGAGCGGGTAAGAGTGGTTTGGCGACCGCCTTTTTCAATGAAAACAATGCCTCTATGGCTAGGGCATTGGCAGATCTGATGCAGGAGTCGAACCAAGAAGTACCTGCTTGGCTCACTCGTTATGCAGCCCGAGCAACGTATGGGGGTGGGAAGAATCGACGATCTGGTGGAGGAGGCCGCTTTGGTGGTCGTGATTTTCGCAGAGAGGCATCATCATTCAATAGAGGACCAACTGGTGGTGCAGATTACTATGGTGGAGGAAACAACAGTGGATATGGTGCTGCGCCTGGTGGTTACAGCGGTGGTGGATATTCAAGTGCATGGGATTAGATAACTAGTATTTACAGGACTCTATTTTCTCAATATAGTTTTGACAGAAGGCTCGTACTTTTCTTAATTTATAGGTTTAAAGGGTAATTCTTTGTCTCCTCAGTATTATTGTAAGTCCCCGTCTGGTTGTCCTGCTGCTGGTATATTTACCCTAGGAAGAGAGGCTGTGTGGTCTGTATCAGCACCACCCTTTGACGAGTACACGTCAGGAGGTTGGAAGATATATAAGTTGAGTGAGGTGGTGGTGAGAAACAACTAACAGATTTAGGTTACTCTGTGTTACCGAAATTTTTTGTCCTTGAAATTTTGGGTTGGTGATGGGTTGTAGAATATGTAAAGAGAAGAGAGGGTAGGTTCCATTTTTGGCCGTTTTTTCATCTCCAAGGCATGTTCTTTGCAACCTAATTTGATTAGCGGAACTAGTGAGATTGTCTATGGTGATATCTGTTTTTGTATTGAATGTTCCATTTTCTTCCTCGCTGATATTCATCCCTGCTCCTGGACGGGTCTTGCATCTTTTTATTTTTCTGAGTGATCAATTAATGCAGAGAGCTTCCAGGAAAAAAGAAAAACTAATGAACTTCAATCAATCATCAGCTAATACATGCCCTAAAGTTGCGCTAAGGTGCATCTTGAAGCCTGGGTCTGCGGATTTAGATCTGATTGACCATGGCTGTACTCGTCAATAATACGGTTTTAGGGGACTATATAGACAGATTCATAAGTTTCTACCGTGAAGCAATATCTTTTTTTTTTTGGTAAAAACCGTGAAGCAATATCAGTATTTGCTAATTAAATCGATATTCATGGCCGAGAGATGGTGCTTTTTATCTGAAAATCAAGCCGACACGGTGTTACTGATACCATGAACTAAATCCACGATCGAAATTTGTTGAGGTCGAACGGATCCAACGGCTGCCGAAGGCTACAGCTGGTAACATGAATGTAGGACGACAAACTTTCCATCGACCAGACGTTTTTTTTGTTCTTTTGCTTTTCTTCCCAACCCGCTTTAAGTTTAAGGAGGAATTTTCTTTGTTCCAAACCCACTTTAAAGGAGTTGACTGCTAAATGACTGTTTGTCCTTTGAAATCTGATTTTGTGTTCTTATTGTCTACAAGTATTAGCAGTAGATATGAAAATTGAAAACCATGGAGAAAGCAAAATTGGGTCCAGCTGTATCTTCAGTCTGGACAGAAAGGTTACACTCCCTTCGCGTTTTGATGCCGGTCGTAGTTTCCCTTGCTGTTGACTGTTGTTTATAGTTTGCATTGGGAGAGATATAGAGGGAGAGATATAGAGAGAGCTTTCCATTCGTAGCTTCTGTTTCCAGGCACTTTCACCGATCAAAGCACGAGAAGCTCGATCCAAGCCTCCTCTGCTTCTATAAGCCAGCTTGCTAATTGTGATTCGAGCGAAATTTCTAGATGAACCCGTCCTTCTGAGATGGACGCCGGTGAAACTTCTTCGAAAGCAGAAAGAGGTGTCCGAGTTCAAGCTCCATTGGTAAGCCTACTCCAGAATTAATTTCATTTGTTGGTTTCTTGTGTACTCTATTCAAATTCCAAAAGGTACCGGATGGAATTGTTGAATTTGCAGCCTTGGGTTTGAAGGACTTGCTGGTTTTCTGGTTTTTTTTTTTTTTTTTTTTTTTTAATTTAATTTATTTTGCTTGGTTATTGCTACATTTTCCGGTTTCAAATCTAGGGATTTCGAGCTGCACGAATGCTGCATGTTCTTCTGGATGCAGTACAAACCTAGGAAGTATTGTGGAATTCGGTTTAAATCAAACGATGGCTGATCACATATTGGATCTGTTGGTCTTAGAAGACAGAAAGCTTCTGTTTTGTTGTTTTTTCTGTAGAAAATGATGAGTCCAGTGAGTTCGGTGGTTTATGTACCCAGTCTGGGACTAATTCGCGTTTCTAAGTTTGATTACCTACTTGGGGTGGGAAGTTGTTCAGGCGAGATTGGCGTCTATTTGAGACTAGTATCCCATTCTAACTTTAGCTCTTCTTCCTTCACCTGTTTAAGTGGCGATAACGTTTCACTTCTTGAATGAGTTTATTGTCCTGCTCTGTTGTATGTAAGGCTTTAGATTTCTCAGATGTCTTAGGCATGAGTATTTGCTGGAGACCCTGTATAGTTCCGTACTGCTATTTCAAGCCTAGTTCTTGTTTGCTGCTTGACGCTTATGGTGTTTCTCTTCTTGCAGGACCTTTCTGGCTATAACCCAATTTCTTGCCTTTTCCGATTAATTTTTGCTTACTGTTCTTCTTGTTTATACCTACTTCAACTGTGGGCTACTACCTCTCATGGGTTTCAAGGACAGTTGGATATCAACTGTTGGAATTCATTTCTGTTCTCACATTTGCTCAATTGACATGATCATGATGAGAGCTTTGATAGGGATAGGGACTGTAAAACATGTTCTTAATGTTATATTTGTTGGGTTTGAGTGTCTTGTATTCTACAGGTCCACACAATTAGAGTTTGGTTGTATTTGTAATTGGAACGGGTTTTGGGTCAGTTACTTGTACAAAGATAAAATTATAATTATATGCGGACTAGGATTTTATGTTTCCTTCTAAATTCTAAATAATCTATGTGGAATAACCTAGAATGTATCCATCCTTGGAGGGTATGGGGACAAGCAAAGGGATAGTACTTTGTGAGGTGTGAGAGTGATGAGGTTTCAAGATTAATGAAATCTCTTTTTCTCTTGGCTGGGTGTATGCAATCTTGCCGAACCACGATAAAATCCCTTGTGGTTGTGTGTGTGTTTTCCTTGTGTTATTCTTCATGGTTGTGCATTCGTCTCCAACAATATTGATGGAGCTTAGGATCAAGCACGATGGGGTTCCATTTATTTCACTTTAGAATATCTTTTGGTAGATTATTACTTTTTTATTTTTCCTTTTGTTTTATATTTTGGCTGGTCAGAACAAGGAAGAATGTCTAGGCTTTGTTGAGGGGAAGAATTCAGCCATTGATGGGGTTGGATTTCACAATGGGTGCCAAGCATATCAATGTCCAAGATACAACATCCCAAATTTAAAATGGGGGTTGTTTTTAATTTGCCTTTTGGAAAATATATTTTCTGCTTCTTAAATCCATATACAATTTTGGATAAATTGCTACCTGTAATTTAATTAGATTGTCTAGGCCCAATCAAGTTAATGTTTTCACTTATTTACATTATGGAAGCCTATGCTAATTGTTGTTGCGAGACTTTTAATATCCATTTGTACGCACAGAAAGTGAACTGCTGCAGGTGGGTCAGGTTGGCTAAAGCCTGAGTCCTATAGAAGGTCATCATTCAGTTCTGGTCCCTCCTGTGGAGTGAGATGGGTGAGTTTGGATGGGGCCCTAAGCTCTAGCATTTTTTCTCATAAAGTCATTACCCTCAGGACTCGAACCACTCAGTTTGGCAGCATGAACCTTTTACCATTGCTCTAAAATATGGCTCCTGTACTCAATGTTTCCAGAACCCGAGAACAATCCAATGGTATTGTAGGAAAGCTAGCCCAACTTGAGTTAAGATTTGGTCAGACATGATGTAACTCATGGCTCTAGAATGCTTATGCTAAAGTAACCTTAACATCCCTGAAAAGTCACTTTGAAATTGAGCAATTTTGTAAGGGCAAATTGTATAGATTGAAATAGTGTAACTTCATAAATCTCTTTCACATGAAATAAAAATGTTTTCCAAACTTGAAACATAAAGTAAAAATGTTTGTCAATCTTAAGTTTATCAAAAGAACCATGCGTAGCGCTGAACAGGGAACTGCCAAATGCGCCAGTTACACCTAACGTGTGAAATGGGTGCATAAGGATGTTGTGTTCAGCCTGGACTACAATCATGAAGTTGAAAGTACCAGAGATTCCTAGGGGTATTCCATTATGCTGTTATTCTTGTCTTTATGAACTAGTGATTGAGAAAATTTTGGGGTATTCTTGTCATGAGAATGTACGCCAAAGTTCAAACAGTCAGAATGCTGTTTGTACTTTAGAGGTGGATTGCTTATTGCTTTTGTTACTTTGTCTGTGCTCTTCTCTTTTATGTTTCATAATATCCACATATATTCATCACGTTTATTTAGCCTTAGATCCCCCATTAGAGGTAGTCTTTTAAATCCAACTGGCTTCCCTGCCTCCCACCTCTAATGCACATCTCAGTCTATGGTTTACAAGTGAACCTGCTAAAAGTTGTGCCGTTGCAGCTTTTTCCTTCTTTCTTTGGGGGTCTGGGGTGGCGTTGATGATGTTGGTTAACCTGGTGAAGACAGACAACTTTAAAATAAGAACAGGTAATATGCAGAAGTTAAGTAACACGTCAAGTTGAGTATTAGCATTAAATATATGTCTATATGCACGTATATAGGATTAGGAAGTATGATTCATTGCTTTTATGGAAGGCTTGATTAGTTAGGTGGTTTGATGGTGGAATGACTTTAGATGCATTTCCAGCTCCGAACCCTGCCATCTGACCAAAATGTTTGATGAAATTACTCTCATTCATAGCTATTGGTCATACGTCCCATGCTAAGTATGTCTAGCTTTGAACTCGCAGTTTCCAGTTTTGTTTATCTTTTCCATAAATGTTTCTTACTGTGAAGTTATTGCAGGTGGAATCTGTTTCATGCTATTGCAGAGTAGATTCAGGCTTAAAAACAGTTGCTGGAGCAAGGAAATTTGTCCCTGGATCAAAACTTTGTATTCGGCCTGATATCAAGACTCATGCACACAGGACTAAGAACTCCCGCAAGGAGAGGAGCAGAGTCCAGCCTCCCCTTTTGCCCGGTCTTCCTGATGATCTTGCCATTGCATGTCTCATCAGGGTCCCACGTGCTGAGCATAGAAAGCTCCGTTTGGTCTGCAAGAGATGGTATAAGCTTCTTGCTGGTAACTTCTTTTACTCACTGAGGAAGAACCTGGGAATGGCGGAGGAGTGGGTGTATGTCATCAAACGAGACCGTGATGGTAAAATATCTTGGCATGCTTTTGATCCTACCTATCAGATGTGGCAGCCGCTTCCCCCTGTTCCACCAGAGTATTCCGAGGCTCTTGGATTTGGGTGTGCAGTTCTGAGTGGTTGCCATCTCTATTTATTTGGGGGCAAAGATCCACTTAGAGGATCTATGAGAAGGGTTATCTTCTACAGTGCCCGGACAAACAAATGGCACTGGGCACCAGATATGCTTCGGAGACGCCATTTCTTTGGTTCTTGTGTCATTAATAACTGCCTATACGTGGCTGGTGGAGAATGTGAAGGGATCCAAAGAACCATGCGGTCAGTTGAGGTTTATGATCCTAACAGGAACAGGTGGAGCTTTGTTGCTGAAATGGGCACTGAAATGGTGCCCTTGATTGGGGTTGTCTATGACGGGAAGTGGTTCCTTAAAGGACTTGGTTCTCATCGTGAGGTCATGAGTGAAGCCTACAGTCCTGAAACCAATAGGTGGGTCTTAGTTAATGATGGGATGGTTGCAGGTTGGCGCAACCCCAGCATATCCTTGAATGGACAGCTCTATGCTTTGGACTGCAGGGATGGCTGTAAGCTACGAGTCTACGAGGGGTCCACAGATTCATGGAACAAGTTCATAGACAGTAAGCTCCACCTCGGAAGCTCACGGGCCCTGGAGGCTGCCGCACTTGTCCCCTTGAATGGGAAGCTTTGCATTATTCGGAACAACATGAGCATCAGTGTGGTTGATGTTTCTAGCCCTGATAAACATGTAGAGAGTAACCCTCATCTTTGGGAGACTATTGCTGGGAGAAGTCACTTTAGGACTATGTTCTCGAACTTATGGTCTAGCATTGCTGGGCGAAGTGGTTTGAAGAGTCACATTGTGCATTGTCAGGTGCTTCAGGCATGAAAACTAGTGGAAGGCTTTGTGGGAAACTGTAACTCGCTTCTGAGAAAGTTTGCTTGATCCCATTACTTTGTCACAATGAGAATTTTGCATTCAAAACAGTATTGTTCATTAGTAACAGTGCATGGCAATCCTTTCAGACTGAGAGGTCTGGTGAAGAGATGGGTAGAAGCTCTGAGATTTCTTTTGGTTGGGGGGTGGGGAGTGGGTGAACATGGATGGGTCGTTTCACCTTGTAACCTGTGGCTTTGATGTGTATTTATTTTTTTGGTGGATTATACCTTGGCATTATGTGCTCTTTAGGATGCTTTGTGAATACAACACAATGTAGAGATCAGCAAATCATGTACCTAGGGATACATTTGGACATCTTTCAATTTTCAAGTTGAAAATAGTGAGCGACAAAAGACATGATGTTATTATTCCAAGATTGCTTATCAATGGTTACAGGATTTTAGCAAGAGTCATTAAAATCCTAGGTCTCCTGATGAATGTGCTTTTCTTAGAGAAGTTTAAATAAATTCTGGAGATTCTCCCTTTACCTTTTATCCTTAAAATTGGACTTAAAAGAGACAGAGGTGGAGGGATACCCAGTGGTCGATGCTATACCAATCTCGGGTCTGGGGGCTGTTTAATTGTGCAGTTATACTCAGCTTTCATAGAGAAGCTGTTTTCAGATCTTAACCCGTGACCACTTGGTCTGAAGATGGCAATATTTGCTGTTATACCAGGATTCATTCCCAACCTTAGAATTGCTGATATGAAAGAACAAAGTCTATACCTAGTAGAACAAAAGCTTGAGCTGGACTGGGAACTCTGAAGTTGATGTGTGGCATCTCTACCCTCAACATGTCGAAAACAGCCGTGAAGGAAACTTTACACTATAGCAGGGCATTAACTCCAATTTGTTATTAACCATAAGAGGAACCAGTTCAATAGCCATAGGAAAATCTATAACAGAAATTGTTGAGAGAAAAAGTATTGTCCACAGTAAGACCATTAGATTTTTACTTTCCAAAGCAGTATTCCTAGTTGTGGAGTGATCTTAGCACCAATAATTTGTGTAGTTCCATGAATCAGCAAACAGGGTGGTTTAGTTACTGGGGGGCCTAAATCTTGTATGATCTTGCAATCGTTAAGGAAAAGGCACTTCAACTGTTGATACTGGCTAGTCCAATTAAAAGTTAGGCCTTGAATTTTCCTGAATTTTCCTGATCAAAATATCTGGGAACTACTAGTATAAAATATGATCGTCGTCATAGTACCCTTTTATATGAATGTGAAAAGAAGACTTCCCAAACATTGCGCCCGCCTGTGGGTGCCTAACATGAAGACTTAAACAATCATAATAAGAATTAATAAACAATCTAAAGAAATACAATCTCAGATTCTCAGTACAATAAATCAGCTGAAAAATTACCACTATGCAATTGGAAGCAAGAGATGGAGAGAATGATCTCTGGTTGATCCAGGTTTAAGATTCTGGGTTGAAGATGTTTGTCACTTTGAGTGGTGAGAAAAGAAAAGAATCATCTAAAAAATGAAGGTTACAGAGGCTGAAACTGTACATAGCCATAACAATTTCGAACTAGATAAAGATGGAAAGAAAGCTTTCCCAATTTGTTTGTGACTGGGGAACCACAGAACTTTCTCTCTACTTCATTAAGTCTTTTAACTTCTATTCTGAATCGTGTAACATGAACCACCGCTACAGTTGCTCCAACTGCATCTTACTGCCACTTTCTGATAAGCTGAACATTAAGTCTGTGGGAGCTTTATCACCTCTTGTCAAGTCAGCAGGGGCTCCATAATAGGTTTCAATGCAGGTGTATGAAGATCCATGGTATATGTAATTACTGATCCAAGAAGTGCACAAGATGCGGGAATGAGACCCAATCCATATCTTGTAATCGACAAACAGCCTATGATTGAAGGACAGCCCTCAAGAATTGGAGAGGAAGCACCTGCATTAGGAGTGTCAAAATGACAATGGGAACCAAAAAGGGGGGGGGGGGCGGCATGAGCCAAGGAGAGGATATATGACCAAATTTAAACGAAGCCTGAACACTCAGCAGAATGTTGTATACTAGTATCGATAAATCTGAATGAGTTTCAATATTAAGTGATAAAAGATGGGTATGCAGGTATGACAGGAGACAGGAGACAGGCTGCTTAGCAAGACATTCATATCCAAAATCAATAAGGTTAGTTCTCTGATAGTCTATTTCTATTGGTTTAAATATCATTTTACCAATTAAATTAGAAGTTACCCTAAACATCTTTTATTGTATCAAGTAGATGATTCATGTTTGGCTTATTGTAGAGATTGGAAACACTGCAGTCATGCATTCTGTCAGTCTGGTAATTTAAGTTTCAAGAAGAGCATTGCAAATGCCAAATAAATCAATTTGTAAGCCATCTCGTTTCGGCCGAGATTTGGGTGAGACCTCGAACCATGCATATTGGTCATATCAGCCTGTACCAATTCAACTTGACACCATCTTAAGATAAAAGCACTATGCTAAGGATCACGTCTAGCATTGTTTTGAAATTTATAACTACGTTAACAAAATATTTCACGTAGAAGAGAATGAGAAGGAAAGGATACTTTTAACTCAATAGGATACCAAGGGATAATTTTTCACATCTTAACATCTTAATTACTAAATATTTTTATTCTGGAAGCAGCCTGTTTGTGATAACAGGGAACAACTACATACATTATGATACTCCCCAAACCCAGAAGTGGCAGGAGCCTCATGCACTGGGTACAACCTAACTGAAATGTTTTGTTTGAAAAAGAATGAAGAGATAAGGTACTCACTCTGATAGGATTCAAGAATATATAAAGCAAGTCCGCATGAAATTTTGTCCAAGAAGCTCAATGACCCATAAACAAATGCACAACCATGGAGATCCTGTCCAACTAGAACACTTTGCATGCTCACTCCTGTTACCTGTTACCCAATAGAGGCACAAATGAGAGATAATAAAAGGAAGAAAGCTAATAGAAAAACAGATATTTTGACAGAAAAGGAAGCTTGGTTTGAGGGTTATAGTTTTGAGATCCAATTGGTTGCTCTCTTTTTTGAATTGTTAATAAATTTATTAAGGCAGCACAGGATCCTGGACTTCTACGGGGTAGTTGAGAAAGGAGGGGGAAAAGCAATAAATGGGTAGCATTTTTCAGAAAACTATTTAAATTGGGATTCATGGATAAAATATGACTTCATGAGTCACTGAAGGTTTGTGAAAAGCATCTTAGATGGGGTAAGTGATCAGCCTATAAAATTGGAAGGTGTTAGGCATCAATACCATCAAGTTTTTAGTGGTCCTTCTACATACCCACATGATATTCAAACTTAACTTAGCCTTTAAAACATCCATAAAAAAAAAAAAAACTCTAAGAGAGAATTCAAATAAAAAATAATAATAAGAATCTAAATCGATGAAGAACCATACCAACTGAACTCAATGACTCAGTTTTATACCAACTAAATGTGATTACTGTTAGTGGTAAAACTGTCCCATAAAAGTTTCTGTTGAGTTTTAAAGGGATACATATATTACACGACACTGAGGACACACTTTCCCCACTTCATCCACCCTGCTCAAATTCTTTGTTCAACATCATAGATTTGTAACCCTTAATTGACGATTGAACTGAGGTATTTAACTTTATTTGATTAAACCTAAGTATCTAAATAATCATTTGGATATCTACTTTAGATCTACCGCTGGCACTTTGAATTCCTTCAATCTGAATCAAATCACTGCTCCTTGTTGAAGCATCTATGGTCTCTATTTTATGAAGCAACTGCCTAAATCAGCTCTAATTTTTTATTCCTTATCTTGTCCTTAGTTTGTCAAACATCAAAACCAACATGCTCATCTCAAGTACACTATGCATCTGAATGATTTTTTTAGTGGCCCAACATTCCGCATCATACATCATGTCCCGGTGAGTGATTGTCCTATGATATTTTCCTCATAAAGTTTTCTCAATTTTCACTAGCTCATGATGTGTCCTATATTAACCAAAATGCCAAAAAAAAAAAACACTTAAAACTACTAAAATCTTCTTAATCTGCAAGTTTGTCTTCCCTTTCTTGTAGCTATCCTTGATAGTTGGATCACACAAATAAGGTAACATTGTGTTAATTGTCTTACTGCTCTTCTTAGATGAGCAAATTAGAGGGTGATCATAGATTTGTAACAGTTAAAAATTTAAAAATTTTGAAAAGAAAGGATTTTGGGGATGATCTGGATCAAGAGAAATTCTATTGCAAGTATTCACAAGAAATAAGCGCAAAATCCTAGTCTAATTGGTTAAATAAGTAGCCTAATGGGGTTACATGGGTCATGGACAGGGAATACTTATGTTTTGGAATACTTATGTTTTTATTGTGAAGGGTCTATCTTGAAATCCTATACATGTAGGATAAGTGGTTTATACAAATTTTGCTTGTTAGTAGTATCTTGTCCTTTAAGTTGTGAACTCTTTGGGACGTCAATAGGTCAGTTTCATACTAGTGTGGAAAAATCTTCAAAGAAAAGTTGATTAAATGTCTTGAAGATGGTCCCAATGTAAGTACCTGGACATGTACATACACAGAACAATGGTATCAAGTCTAAAAGGGATTTCTAATGAGGGCCCCAAACCAATCCCAACTTATCCTTAAAAAAACTGCCTCTAAGCATCTGAAACCATTAGTTGAATGAAATTGAATTTATAGAGTTCTTCTGGGAGAAACAGAGCTACAGTAAGATTATATTCCTGTTGAGAGGCTAGGGTAGTTGGTGATATACTAGCCTAGCCTTGGGGTGAGGTTCTTCAAGTCAGTTTTTCTTATCTTTCCTTTGTTATTAAAAAATTTCTCAATTCTGCTTGGGCTCCCATATCCCTACAATCTTGTCTATTGATTATTCTGGAGTTGTTGTAAAGACTGAACCATGATCCCATGAGAATATACTAGGTAATTTTTCAGATTTTGCCAAAACTTATACGATGATCCCATCCAGTCAATTTCCTCTTCCATGTGGAAAAAAATTACTTTCATGAAGATATTGTTGCCCACAAAAACTATACTTTCATTTCTGTTCAGTCTTTTGCAGCAAAGCTCTTGGTGAATTTGTCATTCACCATTTATGCTATCAGATAAGGTCAAAAAAAATATCAGAGGAAAATGGGATTGTACAGTTTTCCAGGATCTATATTATTAAAGTATGGAAAAAAAAAGGAAAAAAAAAGAGAGGAGCGCAAGAGGAACAGAAAATGAAAAATGAGGTAGGAATTTGTACATACCGTCATCAAAGCATTGGCCACACCTATAGTTACTGACAGAAGATACATAAAACCATGCAGGCTACTTGGAAGAACAAGGATTCCTACACCAGAAAATATCCAAAGGACGCCACCAGCGGTAAAAAAAGCCTTGAGACGTTGGCCTGTCCATCTGATTTCCTATCATATGGAGGATAAATAGTGGCTCAAATTAGAAAGGGAAGCAGTATCAATTGATCTAATAAAATATTCTTTTTATATTTTACTGGATCAAAATGACGTTTCAAGGGGATCAAACCTTTCAGCAACATGTATTTTGGTTTTTCAAGAAAGATCAGTAGAGTATATGATGTAGTGTTATTATAGAAGATGAAGATGATGACCTCTCGTTTTGGGAAATGGGAACGCCTTCATTACAGTACATGCATTATAGAGAGAGAGATCTTATCCATGATAATTACAAAGATCAGGTATCAACTTCCAAGCAGCGCAGAGGATAACCTCGGCTTTTGGAGAAGATACTTCTGGCAGTGTACCAAAGAACCTACATTTTCTATCCTTGTATCAGGAGTTACTTTACTAGTGAGATGCCAAACATTCCAACATGAAGCTCTATAAGAGATGAGGATTAACTGAAAAGTAAGCAACCCTTCTTTTTACTGCCAAGAGACAAAGGAGCAGGGTCCAGAATTGTTTTTAGGTACTGAAGGAAAGAGCAGTAAAGAACCAAAGTTTAGGTGATTAATGTTTTGGAGATAGGTAAGCCATCGATCTAGTGGGACAATTAGGGAAACAAACAAAGTGCAGAAAATTGGGTTTAATCAAAAGTTACTTTTACTGCTAGCCTTTCTAGGGCAGGTTTCGCTTGTGTGTATATGGAGTAATGTGCCTTAGAAGGATCTTGGGCTGCTCCAGCGATTAGTTGCTGCTTGGCTTGGGGGACTCCTATGATTCCCCTCCCCCCCCCAAGAAGGGGATCGTTGTATCCATGCTGTAAAGATGAGTTCATGTATCAAATCTGGGCCCCTTTTTTCCTGAAGAAGTTTGGAATTACCAATGCTGTTTTCTTCACTCCCTATTGCCAATAGCTAGATGGAACTTGGGCAGATTGGGTGGGAAAACACTAGGCTTTTGTTTGAGTTGGGTATGGTCAAGTTTAAGTTATTTCCTCACTTGAAAGAACACTAATATGTTATAGTGTGTAAAGAAAGCAAGAGGTTCAAGTGTTGGCAGGTGGGTGTGTCGAATGGCTTGGCCAATCCTCACAGTAGGAATGCATGGACAAGCCCAGCCAAGAAAAACCTAGCATGATTACATTTTTAATAATCTTAACCATACATAGTTTAGAACCTTGGGTTTGGACTTGGATCGGGGCTTAGGTGAACTTGGTTAATAACATCAGACTATTTCTCCATTCAAAACAATTCACCTAAAGTATATGTATACTACAAGTTTTTTAGGGAAACACCAGCACTACATGTTTCTGCTAGGATTATCTCTAATTTCCCATCCCCCGGTTGTTGACTACGGCACTACGCAAGGAGCAGGCTCAGTGTTGTCTCCTGGGGGCTCAACTCCCAATTCCATTCTTCTCTCTGATCCTTCCTGTAGTTTGGTGTTCTGTTTAATTTAATTATTTAGTCATCCCAAAAAAAAAAAAAAAAAAAAACTAAGATTTATCAAAATCAAACAGCCAGTCAGTTCCAACCTTAAATTTAACCATGGGCACAGAAGAGCATTTAACTTGACGTATAGAGCTTAGGTTATCCGACATTGGGATAGATGAATTGCGTAGCCATTTGTTACAAGTCTTTCAGTTTGGAATTGACTCATTAGGCTTTTCAAGAAAAAGTAAAGCAGAATGTGGTGAGTATTTGATTGAACTGGTTGAGCAGTAATTTCTCGTGAAGTTAAGGACAAGTTATCCATATACATATGGTGTCTCTACAAATTGTGTTATCTATATTACTATGTCAGTGAAACTGAACTGTAGGCCTAGTCCTTTTGAAATAGGGGGTTAATGTCCAAACTATGACATGGTGGACCACAAAATTTGGACATTTGGTCAATCAGGAGCATTCCACATCCAATCAATGGTCCAAGTTGGCTACATCATTTCCCAAGTGGCAAAAAAGGTATAATTTTACCTGCTGATATTCCATCTAGAAAACATGAATGAGAAAAAGAAGGAAAAAAAGAAACAGAGAATGACCTTTCCCCTGTTAAATCCCACTTGGAAAACAAATATAAGAAAAAAATAGGAGCCACCTTGTAAACCTTTCTCTAGCTTAGAATTGGTTTACCTTATGCTTCAGTCCAACTAAAAGCACCTATGAACTAGCCCAACCCAAAAGGAAGTTTGGTTGGATTGCACAGGTTTGCGCTTATCCTGACCCAAATTGCATCCTGAGTATGATCTTTTACACCTTTCAGGTAGGTCAGATGAACCATTGGGAATTTAGTTCCTTCTGACACTAGTTAGGTGCAGACTAGCATAAGGAAAGAGCTTAATTTTGGATCCCATTATTAACAAAATTTATTTAATGTTGTTTTTGGGGTGCTGAACCCAACGGATTGCAGGATGCATAAATTAAACTTTAAGAATGGATAGTAAAAATACTCCAATACAAATGATCCTAGGCAAAGAATATACCTTTTTCCTCATAAGAAGGAACTATGGTATTACCTGTAGCATGATTGATACTGCAAAGCTGCAAATGTAGATGATGGCGGGAACCTGCCATATCAGTCGGAATGTACAGTCAGTTCTTTCTTTTACTAAAGATTTAAGGCCCAACTCAATACACCAATGCAGGTTCGTTGTTTACCAGAGCTTTAGATGATTGAACCATTTGAAGATCATGAATCACATAGAAAGCAAGAAGTGCCTGAGAAGAAAACATGGTATTAAAGAGAAAAGCACCACTTCAGAAGCCAATTCCTCAGACCTTTTTGCACATTCATTCTGAAAACTATGAGAATAAACATTAGGTAATTGACAGATACCTATTACCAAATATTATATTTTTGTGGATGGAAACGGAAAGAGAGCAGACCTGGGACACATTTGTTACAAGTCGAGTGAGAACATATACACTTGCAACTTGATAGTAGAGAACTTTCTTAAACCAGTGTGTCCATGAAATCCTATGTTTAGTTGTTCCTTGAATACCTTGCTTCAATCTACAGAAGACATTCACAATATGTTCAAAATATTAAACCATACTGAAGAAATGATATGAGATGGCTAATTGCAATACAGATGTTGCATACCTTGGTTCTCTGGTTCCAAAAAGAAATATGCCCACAAAACAGCATCCAATAAAAATTGATAAATACGCAATCCACCGATACTGTTAATTTTCCAAAGTGTAAGAGCAAACACCAAGGGACACATATTAAACAATTAAAGTATAAATTCTAATATTGGGGCCCAGAAAAACATTGGCACTTCTAGGTAGTTTCCTTTCAAGGCATTCAGTTCCATATGTGAATGGCATACCTGATTTTCAATGTCAACACTTGTCTTGGGTTTATATATATTGAATACAGCCCAAGCAATTACATATAAGCTAAGATTTGCCACCTTCAATAACAATTATATAAAAAGAATCATAACCATGATAATGATGCATAAAATCCAAACTGACTTGATTTACATGAAGTAAAGATTAAAAGAAATGCTCACCATTGTAAAAGCATTACGACAACTAGCTAGCACAACTCTACTGGTTTGATTAAGTGTGATGCAATTGACCATAGACCTTCGATGAGAAAAAGAAGGGAGAAGAAAGAAAACTAGTAAGTATTTCTCTGGCCA
Source organism: Hakea prostrata (assembly GCF_041222555.1). Taxonomy (NCBI): domain Eukaryota; kingdom Viridiplantae; phylum Streptophyta; class Magnoliopsida; order Proteales; family Proteaceae; genus Hakea; species Hakea prostrata. Next base: position 49,854,679 of record NC_142609.1, on the reverse strand, counting down.
CACCTGTATAATAAAGAAAAAGCAGTAAAATTGGACAAGTAACAGACAAATTGAATAAAGGGACTATTACATGTGTGAAACTTGGGTAGCAGCCCAACCCACATTGAAGATTGCAGCAAACACGCTGTAACCAGCCGTTTCAATAGCAGCAGAGTTAGTCCCAAAGATTTTGCAAGGTAGGCAACCACCAAAAACAGAAGAAAAGGAAACAGCAACCAGAGCTGATCCTGCACCATGCCATATTTTGAAATGTCCAAACCTGTCTATCTAGCATGTCAAAAAGAGTAATCATCATTCTCTGAGTGATGTTTGGAAAAATATCCCAATCAAATTTAGCAATCTAGATCATCCTAGTTAAAATGGGAACCAATAGGAACACCAATGCGGCATGTGCAGGTGAGTTCCACCAATATCATAATCAACATGAAAACATTGCCAAGCCATAACTAACCAACCAATGTAACTTCCATGGACCTCACCAATTTGACAATGTAACAATGGGTCCCTGTGAAGTGAGGCAGCTAAAAAATCCACAACTAATCCCAACCTTAGAAGTGCAAAAAGATACCCAAACCACGATAGGAGGACATTCCACCAGGTGGGTGGTGCACCCCCTTAACTCCCAACTGCCACCCCTAGGACTAGTGCATATGGTTGACACTTAGTTTTACATAAGGTCATTAGCAATTATAGCCTAGTGACTTCTATGACTTTTTCAGCCACAGTAGAAGTACTCTAGCTATGGATTGAATGCAGATACCACTATGAAGCAATGATGTTAGAACTTTGTAATCCTAGCTGCATGTTTTGGGCAGAGCTTCTCAAGTTGTAGAATCCAGCTTCCTGTGAATATGTGGGTTAAATAAGCATGTCCAACAAAAAAGAACCATTGGGAATCTATAACGCCATAATCCAGAGATGCATACACTTGGGCGATGTCCAAAATATACCTGAAGTCCTTTCCCTGTACTCCTTGGACGCTGTTTGCTGGGATTAATACATTTTGGTTAGCCCTGTTCCCACCTCATTATCATCAACTTTCCTTCTTCTACCTTCCAACTCTATAAATTGCATTTCCAAAATGAAATACAATGACCATTCAAAAGACAGAAGAAGAGGTATTGAATTTGGTCCATTTCAAGGCAGAAATCAATGATCACTTGGATCAAAACCATTTCTCTTGGAACCTCTAGATCTCCAAACAAACCTAAAAAAACACTGTTGCAGCTTTGCCTAGTGTTGTATAATTGGCAGCCCCATGCTGGATGGAGGGGTCTATGATGGTTACTCAAGAATTTTAAAATCAATCAAAACTCATAGTGAAAAAATGAATCATCCAGCCACCTCTGAATGTTTTGGAATCCTTAGAGCAGTAACCTTCTCAGCCACAGACGCCAAGAACTTCAAATTAGAGTAGTTGGATTTAATCAAAATAGTGAGAGCTAGAAATAAATGAAACACGTGTAAATTTAATTTTAGGGGAAAAAAGAATACAAGACTATACATGTCATGATATATTGAAACATGCATGTGAAATCTGGGGAAATCTCTCTCTCTCTCTCCCCTTTTTCTTTTGTTTTGTCTTGTTGACGCAGGTATAACCATTGCATTTAGTGAAGGTAAGCCTTTACGAAGAAGTAAAAATGCTCCAGACGTTATCAAAGCCTTTCTTCAAATATAACTATAATACTTAGACAATCAATAATCAGGAGATGATTACAAGGAAAACAAATAGGGTGGTAAGTCAGATAAGGTAATAGATGAGTCTGATTGTACCAGCTCCCCTGCAAAAATGGTCATAAATCCATCAGCAACTTGACCTGACAGCATGACAACGGCTGCATCCCTATGGATAAGAACAACCAACACAGAAGTTAATAAACACCTCCACATAAAAGCTGTAGGAAAATCCTCATAATAGTGCGACAAACATTTATTAGAAGAGTTGCATAAGTCACAGATGTCATTAATGTACGAAATGGAATTCACAAAAGAAATAGAAGAGTGAAATTTGTTATGCAGTAACGGGTACCATATGCTTATGGATAATGACTACTTCCGGATACACCAAATTATTTGCAAGAAAAGCTGCAGATGGTTATATATATATATATATATATGTATGTAACCACAACTCTCAAAAGGAACACAATAGTAACATTTGTTCTGCAGAATGAGGACCATATTCTTGTGGAATGAAGGGAACCAAAAAAATAAAGCTTTTGAAGCTTGTAGATGGAATTAATTAATGATACACAAAATTATTTGCAAGTGAAGTTGAAACTAGAAAGTAATTTTTGTTATACATATAATCTAATCACAATTGTCATCTTATTAGTAATATAAATATATAATAATATTAGTTGCATATATTCTCAATAGTTATCTCTGTTCACCACAGGGAAGGTTGTAAGAAACTTGGTCAAGATCATGTTTGTGCGAGACTTCAAAAAATCAGAATATGACCCCCTGGGGGAGAACCAGAATCAGAATTTAAGGGATCAGCAAACAAAACAACAACAATTTTGAAATCAGACCAGCAATCAGAGGCTGATGGGCCAAGACAGGTCTGCATCATGAAATTAAAAGATAAAAGTTAAAAAAGAATGAAGTGATGATAACCTAGCAACAGTTCAAATCTAAGCCTACAGGTCAATGGAATGAGAAATTAATGGTTAAGGCAACCATGGAAATGGTTGCTGATATAAATGAGTAATGAATTTCTGAAATTCTAATGCATTTAGAGCCCCTGTCCAAAAAAGGAGGTTCGTAGAAGAAGACGGAGAAAGCACTGGTGGCATGGCTTTAGTTGAAGTAGGTGACACTGCACAGAAGATGAAGCAGAACTCCATTGTTCTAAGGAAGATGATAAACTTTGCATTTTCTTTATAAGGAAGACATGCAATCACTAATGAAAATCCTTTTATTTTTCTAAAGTGACAGGGAATATCAGCAAATTCAATTGTCAGAAGATTTGAGGCATACTTCAAACTTCCTTGTGTGAATGCCAACTAGTCCAACCATTATTAGGTATCGACTGAGAGCCTGGGTATGGAACAGTTAACACTGACAATCATAACAACAGCACAACTGAAAGATGAAATTGACACTGAAAAGCATAACGGTTCTATCAAGCTTCATACCACTACAAAAAGCATTGATAATATCTGTGATCTAATTTTCCATGAACAACTAACTATAGTGATAAAAAAGACCAAAAGAAGGGTTATACAGAATGCAAGTTGGGCAACAAGAAATGTACCTTGGGGTTAATCCAATATCTGTCAAGAACACTAACAAGTAAGTAAACCAACATGCAGATGTGATGTCATTGAGCATGTGACCGACACCATAGTAGACCACAGACACTCTTCCTATGGGTTTAGCGCATGATTCTTCATCTCCCGAACCATTAACCATGTTGACACCCCAGATTACAATTTCCAAAAAATTAGAACATGTCAAAGTTGCTCCATCGTATAGAAACTCCTGCATGGAAGAGATCAGGGCTTCATAGATAGAAAGCACAAATTTCAAACTCATATAATTCGAAGAATATAGATCAGGGCTTCTAATAGAAACCATAAATTTCATTTTCATTAAATTCAACGAATAGTCGACGGGAAATGAATAAAACTAGACATTGGAACTTGGGCGGCTATAGACAGCTTACAGTAATAAAAGAACTCAAAACAAAAACAATGAATCAGAATTGATATTTCCTGTCAAGCACTCCATCCTACTACAAACGAGCAAACATGCTAGGCAAAACAAACAATGAAAGATACCAAGAGTTGAAAATAAAATACATCTTCTAATAACAGATTCACACCTTTACCACGAACTAAGATTTAATTCTAGGAGAAGGTAGGTTAAAACCAACAAGAAAGAAAGTCCAGCAGTTTTACATATCAAATAAATGATTATGGGGTTATTTTCTCTTCCTTTTCCAGTTGGGTTGGAGTCCCTGTTCAGAACAAGTATCGATTCAAAAGTTCGTGTGTTTGCAGAAGAGTGTACAACCTATGAGAGAGATGTAACCTGTTTTGCATCGACCAAAGCTTTTCATCGAATACCCATTCTTCAGGAAGGGAAATTCTGTTAAAATATGATAGAAAAAGTGAGTGGGTATGAAAGATGAGAAAAGAAGGGGAAGCGGTCGGTCTGGTGGTTCAATATCTATGACTTTACTTCCACCATCCTGCTTTTATTTGGGAGTTTGCAAACGGCAAACCAATCTCATCACGTCATCATCTGAAACTTCTTTTATTGTTGCTTCTAATTCCAAATTTAAAAATCTATAAGTGGAGGTTGCTTCTTCTTGGGAATGGATTGACTTCAAAATTTCCATGAGATTGACTGACAGGTAGAGTATGCACGCGGTTGATGTCAGCCATTTTATATCACAATTGAGGGCCAAAAAAAAAAAAAAAAAAAAAAAAGAAAAGAAAAGAATTTAGTTATATTCTGCATTTGGGGGCTTGAGAATCAGTTGCTGTAACTTCAGAAAAGAGCAAAGATTCGACGGTGGACCCATGAGGCCATGACAAGTGTTTGCCGACCATTGGAGAATTTAAACAGCAGAAGTTGGCTTTGTTTTTTTTTTTGATAAAAAAGAAAAAGAAAAAAGAAGTTGGGTTTGTTCCTTGTTGTTATCAAGCCATTTTTCTTTCCAAATTCTGGCAGAGAAGCGAATGAGAGGCCATTATTTGAGGAGTGTGGGGGAGGTGATGCTTTGTTCAGTGGATCAAAATAATTTCTTGGATTTTGGAAGTATTTGTATCGGATGCAGATATGAATGGATTCTGTATGCAAATTGCAAAGTACATCTCATAATCACATTCATGTAGATGAGATGAGATAGGCTTTGTGGTGGGTCCCACACTTAGGCAAATTGGCACCTTACTATTTTCTTTTCAAAACATTACTACTTCAACTTTAAGATTCTTGCTGGTTGTATGCTGCTCTTGAATATTATCAAGGTGGGAATCGGTTGGTTTCTACCACAGAGCGAAAAAAAAAATTCGGGTATGACTTGAATGATGTGTTTCCTGAGATTTGTGGGAAGCAAATTAAGGACTTGCTATGAATAAACCCAATGAATCGATCAATTTATTCCATTAGATTCTACAAGTATGTATATAATATTCTCTTATGGAGTCATTGTGAAGAAGTTTATGACTTTCACATAGGGTTTTGGGTGAGAATTTTCGATAAATTAACATTGAGTCATCAATAAGTTGTACTTCTATTTTGATCTGATCTAGAATGAAGATCAACATCACAGTGGATCTCCTAGCCAGGAGGGCCAATTTGTTGATGTGTTCAACTAGTTGACCCCTATCCACTCCCTGGTTACAGAATCTTAATATTTTTATTTCGTTGGCTTAGCTTTCTCAATATAAAGACTTTTCTAACAAAAAAGAAAAAAACAAAAGAAAAAAATACATATTAGAGGAATATTATATGTCTTAAGAAAGTCAATTGTTGACTTCTTCACTAAGAGGTAGTGCTAGCTGATCGAACTCTTTCGTTATCAGAAAGACATACATCTTGTGTATACTTACTATTGTATGATATCATCCTCTTTGTAGTCTACTTTCTCATCCGTTCATCTTTATCCAAATCAATAATCTTTGCCCATCATCACCTTCTCTCTCTTTCTCCTTCATTCACATCCAAGTCAGTGACTTGTGGTCTATCACTTTGCTTTTTTTTCTTCCATTCTTTTATGTTTCATTATAAAATGTTTACAAAAATAAATGATATGCTTGAACGGCTGTGAAACAAATCCAACGCTTTTTGTTTTTTTTTTTTTTTCCGGGGGGTTTTTTTTGTGGGGTTTTTTTTGTTGGGGTTTCCCCCCCCCCTGGGGGGGGCCCCGGGGGTTTTTTGCCCCCCCCCTGGGCTTTCTTCCCGACCTTATTGAGTTAAATTCGAACCGCTTATGATGGGTGATCTAAATTTAATCCTATCAAATTTAATGGTAGAATTTCTATGAGTGCTCAGCCAATAAATTTGCACAGCCGTTCAGTCACCGCCTTCCCATATCAATAAGATAGAGATAAAAGTATACATACAAAGGCATAAATTAATTAAGTACAGCTCATTTGTTTGTTGAGTGCTGCTTTGATTCTTGAACCGTTAAATGTAATTAAGGTTGTTTCCAGAATGTTTGAATAAATTTATCATTTTAGTAACGGGCTCTTGTCACTCATCTTCTCTCTGTTAGACAGTACAAATCAAGGACAATTCTTTCTTTCTTTTCTGCATGCAAATTAGTTTCCCTTCCCAAATAATCGAAAACAAAGAGGAATACATTCATATAAATTAAAACAAGTTGCAACAATATGAGCTTCATTGATTTGTCTTACTATTTCATTTTCTCAAGCTCCTCTATTGATCATCTCCCTGTAGTTTTTGAAGGACTCTTCTCTCTCGATCTTCAATTGCTTATGGAAGTTCTTGATGAACGTTTCTGCTTGGTCATTTACATCTTCATTCTCATCCCATCTTCTCTGCTTATTCCTGATCTGATTCACTTTATCAACACTGGCATCCACTCTAGTTGTTGCACTGCCACCATTAGAAGAGACCTCGGCGCCAGATCTGTTTACAACCTTTCGATCAGCCATGATGTCGATGGACCTGTAACAACGCAAGCTCTAGCTAGCCCTAAAGATACAAGAAAAGATAAGATCAGAGATCGAAATGGTTGATGCTTGCGGAACAACACTACAGGTATTTAACTTATATAGAAAGAATAAAGCACGGGCAAGGAGAAAGTTACTATTAAAAATTTCAGCTGGAATATTATATGTGTATGCTCGTGGGAACATCTTTGTCATGCTGATGCCCAAAGACACCCAATACGATAAGCCATATTCAAGAATGATTTTCTTGTAATTAAGAACACGTGGTTCATGTGGTTGAGAGACAAGGAGAAAAGAGTGGTGGGTTTGTATGGAATCAATTTCTTCAAACTTGACTGCTCCTGCTTTAGAGCAGAAATAAATAAATTTGACTGCTTGTTTAAATCAGTGACTTACAGTTTTAAGAGGGTTGGGTTAGCTTTTCTTTGTTACTCAGAAAATCTTAAGACTCATCTCAGAGATCCTAGGATGCTATCGTGTTGAGAGTTAGATTCAAATGCTAGAGATCTTAGGATACTTAGAATATGAATCCTTATTGATACTTACTTCAAACCTTCATTATTGCTTCCATTCTCAAACTAGGAATGGATTGTCTTTATTCTTTCACCGGAAACTAACCTCCTAAATGATTTAATATAGTCCCAATTAGGGCTTGGGCTAAAGATTTTGGCCCTAGGGGGGTTAGGGCCAAAATATTCCCCGAACTAGGGCCAGGGCGGGCCTGGGATTACTCTGCATTCCGTCCCGATTTTTAGCCCCGATTTTGGCCTCGATCTTGGCCCCGATTTTGGCCCGATCTCTGACCCCGACCAAGGCCCGATTTTGGCCCCGACCCGGCCACGATTTCGGCCCCGATCCTAGCCCTAATTTTGGCCCCGATCTTGCACATATTAGCCATGACCCTGATCCTGGCCCTGATTTGAGTTTAAAGACTCTGGACCCTCCACCCACATGGAGAGGAATTAATTGTAATACATATAGGTGGATACTTAACACGTGTCAAATTTTAAAAACATGATCATGTTTTGTAGAAAATTAATAAAAATAAATTATAACCTCATTACCAATGTAATAAGCATCTATTTGATTTTGGCCCTGATCCTGACCATAATTTTGGCTCTAATCTTAATAATAATTTGACGATGATCATGTACTACAGTACTAGATTTTTACCCTGATCTTCATACTAACATTGATATGAGTCTTGATTTTGATATTTAGTCACTTTGATCATATTAGACTATAAATTCACTTTACATTATTTTTAAGGTAATTTTTAATTTCCAACAAAGTCATTTTTAGTTCAATAAAATATGGATTTTGTTTTTTGACTAAGGCGAGATAATATATTATAAATAATAAAAACTATTACATAAAGAATTAATATCTAACAAATCTATACCCTAACTTCTCATCATGAATATCTAACAAATCTACTGTGATATTTCAAAAAAATTATTAAAAACATATAGCTATGTTTGTAACTAAAACATCATTTTCTTTAACTATGAAAAAAATACTTTTTTTTTGTTGAATACTAAATTATTGTCGATTTACTTGTTAACAAGGTTTTGAATATGATTTTTTGTATTGAATAAAGATATCAATTTATTGAACAGCTGTGAATGAAAACATACCTACCTATGGCTTAAATTCTTGACTTTGAAGATAAAATTTTCATTTATCGATTCCTTTTGAATTATGAATCTCTGATGTTTCTAAGTTTACAAAAGAGTTTGTGTGACATTCTCTATAATTGACTTGACTTTCAAATATGCCTAAATTTAATTACAATTCTTCTCTCTACTTATTCTATTTCATGAATAATTTTAACTCTTTGCTTTCTTTGCAAAAACCAAAGGAAAACAGAATGGGTATAAATAGTTAAATACATATTGAATCTAAGTTTTGGATTATTTGTCGACATCTTTAATATTTTATTTTCCGGAATTGAGTTTGGAATTTAAGTATTTAATTACTTTAATATGTATTTTAATTACTACTGTCTTACATTTGATATTTACGACCAAAGATATGGCCAATTAAAGTTGGGACAAGGCCAATTAGGGCTGGCCAATCGAGCGGCCAGAATAGGGCCAATCGGGGCAAACGTATTCTTCTTCAGTCCAATTAGGGGGGCTAAGGGCCAACCCATTCCGACCCGCCAATTAGGGCCAATTGGGCGGGTATGGGCTTGCATTTGAATTGGGTTTTATAGGGCCGGGTTGGGCTCAAATTATACCATATAGGGCTGGGCTGGGATTGCAAAAGCCCGGCCCAGCCCGGCCCAGTTGCAGCCCTAGTCTCCACCTTACCATGAATCTGGCATTCTTTTTCGGCCTTCCAAACGTATTCTTCCTCAGTACTAAGAAGAATAACAACCTCTGATAATTGAAGGCACCGCATGAACTAAATGACTTATAAGCACAAATTACCGATAACTCAAGAGACATTTATATAAATCCCTAGGTTAGCGTCTCATAATCTCAGATCAAGAGTTTGATAATCCTTAGGATTAGACGCAGAGTCCCATCACCTAAATTCAATCTTAATATTGTTTCAATCCTTTTCTTTTATATATATCTTCAAGGACTAGAAATTAACAATTACAAAGTAAAAAAATCATTTTTTGGCCCACACATACTGAGATTAGATTATGAACTTGTTAAAAAAAAATTAATAAAATAAAATTGTAGAGGGGTAGAGTAGTCATTTGAGGTTCTTTGCTTGGGCGTAGGTGCAACGCCACCCGGTAGCATTTTCTTTCTCCATGACCGCCTCTACAGTTCCTGACTTCCCTTCTTTGCTCTATCTGAATCTGGCTATCGAAGTGTCCAAACGTTTGGCTGAGGCATGCTGTCGAAGTATCATCCAATTTCGATATTTGAACTCTGAGTTCTCTTTGAACAGACGAGCTTTTACGAATGTGGTGAGTGAAGAAGACTCAGTGGATTCGTCCATGAATATGCATGGAATCACTCAAACACTAGAAACCACGATAAGGCTCGATTGTTCTTTCAAATCTCCTCGCGGTTGTCTTCTTTATCTGAAAAACAAGTCAAAATCTTCTATACCCATCCCCAGATATAGCCAAAGAAGTGATTTCAATCTTTTTCCCTTTGCTCCACAATCTTTCTTGCTGAGTTCCAAGAAGAAAACCAAACGTAGCAGTTATATTCTTTCAAGAGCCAGCCGAAGAGAGTCTCCGTATGAAGTTTTGGGCGTTTCGCCCACCGCAACGCCTGAAGAAATTAAGAGAGCTTACAGAAAGCTTGCGCTCAGATTCCATCCTGATGTTAACAAGGAGGTCTGTACATTCCTTTTCAATTTGCTTTCACTCTTGGATTTTGATGCATTAGATCAAAATTTTATCTTTTTCTGTTATAAAATTTTCTCTCCATGGACACATGTGTAGTTGGGTGTCCTGTGAATAAACCAAACTTGTTCTGGAATATTGTGTCGTTCATCTAATTTTCCGAGGAAATTGAGCTGAATGGCAAACCTACATGGCATTTGGCAACGATACTCCCTCGCTTTATTGCCCACTGCCAACAGAGAAAAAAAAACCTAATCTGATCTATTAATACGTGTTTCGTGTGAAGCCACCAGTTCCTATGTCTAATCCTTTATCGAAGAACTAACACAAATTCTGTGAGGTTGAATCCAAAACCTTACATTCCACATCAGAAGTTTCATGCGTAAATTTTCTCCACTTCCATTTTACCCCCTACCTGCCCATTGAACCTAGTTGCCGCAGATAACTTCATTTGAGTTCCCCCACATAGCATTATCTGCAATTGTGTCTTGTATCTCCCACCATCTTTCCAGATGTTCATTTATGTCCTCTGACTTGGAAAGAGTAACTCTTCCCATTTCTTCTGGATGTTTTGCCCTCTCGATGGTTTCTACTTTGTATACATTCTCCATGTTCAACTCCAATGGACTGTTATGAGAGGGTCCATTTCTTTATAGGTTTTCAGGCCACAATATCGATGAACCGTTAATGGTGTCATTGTTGCAACTGGGTCTATTAATATCCAGCTACAAGTTCAGGGATTTAAAATCTCTTTGCCCATTCTCTTCTTGCCCATGAAATGAACCAACCTGTGCCTTATCACCGATACCTCTTGTATCCCAACTGCTACCATTGTTGAAGTAAGAAGCAATAGATGAAAATAAAAATAAATAAGAAATGGAGCAAAGCGCCTTACTTGATGTCACTCGAGACATTGTATTTAAGACAATGGTTTCCCCCTCTATCTTGTAATTACATGATGATGTTAAAGATCTCAGGAAATGTTGTCTCTAGGATAGAATGGCCTTCATACAAATCTTGAATAGGACTACTGTTCATATAATCTAATCAAGATTTCAAATCCACACATAAATATTTCCTACACTATTGAAATAGAATAGAAAAAAATATCTACTAGAAGAGACCAGACCTTACAAGCTTTTCATTACATCAGGCAGCTCATAAAAAGACTGAATAACTAAAGGCATGCAAAAGAAATGACAGATGAATTTAAATTCAAAATTTTTGAGTGTAGAATGACAAAGGCTTCTCTGTTTTACTGCACTTCTCATTAACACATACTGCCTAGGTCTGATTCACTTTAAACTTTTCTGGCATTGACTTGTACAGGCTAATGCTCAGGAGAAGTTCATGAGGATAAAGCATGCATACAATACATTATTGAACTCAGAATCTCGACAGAGATATGATTTCGGAAATAGTGCATCCAGTTATTCCAGCTCCAGAGATAAAGCAAACCAAGATGAGGAGTTCTATGGTTTTGGTACTGATTCGTATGCCTTTGTCTCTTCCCTTCCCCCCAACCCACTCCCAAAAAAAGGAAAAAAATGAAAACCCCAAACATCCTTTATTTATTTCTGCTGGAATAGCACAGCTGGATAACATGCCATTAGATGGATCTCATAGTTGAGACCCCTTGAACCAAAATTGATTACTTTGATGATCATAACCATCTTACCTGCTGATCCACTGCCTTTCTGGGCCTTACTTCTTTCTGTCTTCTGTTTCTTCTGCAAGACGGCACCCATATGTATAGCATCAAGTGGTGAGTCCTGTTGTACTGTTTGTGAGCTGCATATACTGTTCTTGCCCTTTTAGACAATAACTGTCTACCAAGCCTGTACCTTAGATTGTAGTTTGGTGTAATATTTGTTGTTGAAGCTATATTAGGAGCATGAGTGGAGCTCCCATTGGGGGTGGGGGGCAATTTTTTAAAATTTTCTCTATAGAACCTCATTTTGAGCCCTTTTTTTATAATTTTTTTGGGGGTCATTTGGCCTCTTTCCAGTATGAAATTTCAGCATTTGCCCCCTACCCCTTGGAGAATATTTTTAAGGGTAAGGACAATGGTTAGGAAGGTCATTCCCAAAACAAATATTGAATCCTGGCTCCGACCCTGATTAGGAGAAAAATGAAACACTAAAGGGAAAAGTATTCTCTGACCTCATCTTGTAATTTCTTGTGTTCAGATAGGTCAGATTTACTTAAATTTCTCATACACAGGCCATTTATTTCTGCAGGTAACTTTGTGAGGGATGTTCAAATAACAATAGGTAGATTTGTCCTACCATAAAACAAAATAGAGACTGAATTTATTCTGCATTCTCTTCATTTTGTTCCCCTGCCTTTTCAAATTTATGAACATAGTTGTCAAGGCATTTATCAGGCAGTGCCTTGGTGGTTCAAGCAACCACTTGCCATATTGTTCAAGGTACCCACCCAGATGGAAAATAAGGGGAAAATAATGGGAAAATGAGGAAAAGGGACACAAGATGGGGAAATTGGGTGTTGTGGTAGTGGAAGCCACCTGCCACCACCCTCAAGAAGAAGAAGATCTTTGATATTTATAAGTAAAAATAAAGAATTGATTTTTTTACACAGAAGTCCCCTTTAAAATCGAAACTAATGGGACACAGATCTAGTGTTTCACACAGATCCCCCTTTTTTATATGGTAAAACTTGACTGCCTTGGCACCAAGGCAACAAGATGCTTGGCCACCGCCTAGGCTCACCCTGCTGCTATGACAACTATGGTTATTATTATTATTATTTTTTTTTGGTAAACACAACTATGGTTATTAAGAAGCTTAGTATTTGGTAGTTCTTAAATCTACATGTTGGTTATTTTACAGAGGACTTCTTTAGGGACCTCCAAGCTGAATTTCGTAACTGGGAAGCTGATGCTGATTCACAAGGGAAGCCAAAGAGTTTATGGGAGGAGTTGGCGGTAAGGGCATTTATATTGTTTTTTCTTTACCATCTCTGCCTTTTTATTAAGTTCCCATCTCTGCCTTTTTATTTGGGCAAGTAGGTCCAAGCTTGTAGGGCATGCATGTTTAACAACATATAGGAATGAAGGAAGTAACCTAGTGAAGACCACAAGCAAGCACTATTTATAGGGAAAAGTACTAAAATTTTCATTTTGCAGGACATAGGTGAAGAATTTGTGGAATTTCTGGAGAAAGAGCTGAACATAATCGATCCTAATGTAGAAGATGGAAACAAGAGTGAAAGGGCCCCCAGTGGTAATCCATATACAAAATCCTGGTCAGACAGTGGTAAAGATGATCAAGGTAAAGCAGATAATAAGAGTGGCATTGAGGACAATATTGATGAGATTGAAGCCACACTTGCTCAATTGAAAAAGGAACTGGGGCTATAGGAAAATGGGTTACTGTGGTCGTGTGTTCTCATGTGCAACACCATTTTTCACGTCAACTCAGATGGAAGATTGTCGAGACTTGAGAGAGCTTGTAACAGACCGCCATTAAGCTTGGAGACTCCTTGTGGCCATCTCATTTTTTCACCCATAAATTACACAATTTTTTCTGCCAAAGGGTTCACATCTCCCACATATGTGAGAGTTGGAGAAGATGGTCCACAGTCCTCACCACACGCCCGTCCCCCCAACCCCCAATCCCCAATCCCTGCTCTCTCCAAGCCCCTTTTCTCCTTTCCTGTATGATTGCATTGTTAGTTATAATGTCTTTGTTTAAGAATTTGGAATTTCTCTCCATATGGAGGCGCCTGATGTTGTTTATACTGTTGGAACATACCCACTGGTCCCAATTTGAATTCAGCAACACAAACTGCAAGCTGGGTTGCGCAGTAGATATATACGGGAAGCTTTAAAAGATAAATCGAAGGAAACAATAGTGTTTTTTTCTACTAGTAGGCAGTAGGCTGAAAGCAAGCATAGGCGCCACATTCTAGGGGTACATAAGTTTTTGTCCATCACAAGTCGATAAATCTGGTGGACTTCAATAATGGAAACTTAGGCCGGACTGGGTATCATATCTATTTCGAGTTGGAATTGATTTCAAGAAAAGAAGAAAACTTGAGGCACAACTACATTATGAAGCAGATTACATGAAAATATGAAATTCTGAAACTTCTTTACTTTGTGCGCTGCGGGTGGTTTCACCACTTAGACAAGAAACGACTTAGACACAAGAAAACATAGGCTGACTACGTGCGCAGCAAACTCCGACTTGGACTTGGACTCTGACTTGAACTGTACAACTTGCAAATCCTCGTACAGGACCACCTTTTCTGGTGGTTTTTAGGGTACAAAGACACTCGTAACAAAGTCTAGCACATCACTGAAGAAAAGAAAAAAACCTCATATAACCATATACTGGTCCACCTCCTTCTGGTGGCCTTATAGCCTTATAGGGTAAAGAGACCTGCAACATAGTCCATCACAGACTGCTGAGCACCTAGCGTTATGTAATTGTGAAGCAGTTGACTTGGCCTCTCCTCAGTCCTTACTCGGTTAGAAGCATTGGGACTTCATTAATGGGACTTGCAACCTGCAAAACAACGAACATTCAGATCCCAGTTAGCCAACAACAATTTCTACCCAAAATCAATTAAAATAAAGAGAAAAATAAAAGAGTTGGCCAATAACCATGATTTATTTGCACTAGACTTGGTTTTCCAGCACGCACATATACAAATTGACTTGCATGAGAAATACATCCATGAATGTGAAAATAAACTGGGACATGTTCCATAACTCCAGTGGAGCACCAACAGAAACCAACAGCAGAGGGCTTAGTTGAAGAACACTGTCTCAACACAGTATCTTTCCACGTTTCCGCCTATTTAACTTCAGGCAAGAAGACCAATATTTATATGCTCCGAGGGGAACTCAAGTTCCTCAGCCTATTAATCGAGTTTCAGACTGAACAGAGCTTCCCAGGTGGCAAGAAAAGGGACAAGAGGGATACATGCCAATAAAATGGGAAAGTATTTGATTTAAGTAGGCCTCCAAATTTCATTAATAAGGTGATTTTGAATGTAACAAACAATTGAGATCAACTGCAACACGATCACACAGGGACAGACCAATACTAGAAACAGAATTCATAAAACTTTTGTTTCTAACTCAACAAAAGTAGAAATAGAAAAAGATGACTGGCTCCACTACCTGACCAGTCAGAATGGGATCATCACCATAGCCAATCCACTGAATCAGCACAGAATCATCAGGAGGTATAACAGCTTCACCACTGTAACCTCGTCCAAATTCATTACCAAACCAAAAGGAAAACATACTATATTTTTCAACCAAATCCTCTATTACAACAGTTCATTGTTTTCAAAAAAGATCAAATACTGAAAATACCTTCCCTGTGTGGACAGAACTATTGAGAAAAAAGAAACAATAAAAATAATAAGTCTCAATACTTTTTTTGGAAAAACAAAGAATTTATTAATCAAAGGACAGAAGAAAAAAAGGGGGGGGGGGAGAAAATACAACAGAGGAGGACATGCACAAGCCTAACAAAGCCAACAAGGCACTAAAGAAAACAGGAGGGAAAAGGAGAGAACCTAAGAACCAGAAGACCTAAAACAAAGGCTCAGTTCAAAACTCAGCGCTACTCGTTTAGGAACTCAAGAAATATGCCAACGATGGAATATAGAAGCCACCAGAGGGAAACCATTCTGGCAGCTCTTCTCAGATAGGATCCCACACAATTTTCTAGAAGATCTCACCATATGGCCAAATTTAACCATATGTAGGCCAGTCTAGCCGCCCTGGCTTGAACTAAGACTGGAAATCTGGTCCAAAATCAAAACGACAGTGGTTTCAGCCTGTTCCATCCTGTTGCAGGCCTGGTTTTTCCTCTTCTATCATCACTAAACTGCATCATTGATCCAATCCTAGACCTATCTATCAATTGGTAGCAATTGCCCCATCATAACACCATGTGGCTAAAGATTTGTAGGTGACCCTGGTAATCATGTCATGGTGCCAATAGTATTCATTTCTCTTCTTCTAGTTTTACAATTAACAAACAATATAATTTTGAAGGACCAAAATGGCAAGGGAAGGGTGGTAATATGTAATTCTGAAACAGGATTTCAAAATAAGAGTGATAATAAATACTAAAGTGGGGCACGGACATGTGGTTTCCTACAAGGATTTGGTGATATTCCAAAGAATAAATTACAAATGTTAAATATGAGACCATATTTGAATAATTAATGTCAATCCACACACAGATCCATATACCAGATGAACCAAACACACCAGGATGAATAAAGCATAACACTACAAATTAAGAGTCTTGCTGTGTCAATATTTATAACATTCCACAAGCAATTTAACATATGTTTATGTTGACATGAGAATAATATACTCTTCCAATCCATAAATGGGTTGGTGGGTATGCACAGTTTAGGTCTTCAAATGCTGCAGGATCGGGTGATTTGATTCAGACGGAAGAAGCTGAAGAGAGAGGGCTGGGGTATGCCTAAAATGGCTCAAGGGCAAGAAAAGAATGCATAACTTGGACCAGCAACAAATATGGCTTTGAACAGAACAGATTGGAGAAAAAGAATCCATGTAGCTCATCTCTCCAGTTGAAATAAGGCCAAGTTGAGGTGAGTTGTACCCGTATATGGACCAGACCAGGCACACATACAATGTAACTGAGTTGATTATTCATTCAGAAACTTGCTTCAAAACATGTTTCCAGGTTAGCAAACTTAGTTCATTGAAGGCTTATGCTACTGCAAAAGCTCTGAGTTTCCAACTGTTCTGCAGGCCTGAATACCTCTGTATTAGACTATGTAACAGAATTGTGTTTGTGATGTGTGGGTGGGTCCATTGATAACTTACAAGTAATAATCTTACTTTCTTGCATTTGTCTTAGCTCCAAAAGTAATTTAATGCAGGGCTAAAAAGGGTAAATGCAGGTCCATTTGAAAACCCCTCATTAGCAGCTGCATTAAATAACAATTGAAAAGAGGGAATCCTGGAACGGATTTGCTTGCATCTAATTTTCAACTTTCTGCAATGATCAAGCCTGTCAACATATAGACCTGATTCAATCTCCCAAGAAGCAAGAACTTTCCCAAGAGAAATGTAATGAGTGAAAAAATAAAGCTTGCTAACGTGTTGAGAAAATTGGTAACTCCATCATGCTAAAATTCTGGGTGTTGGCTGGGGATCTTGTTCTCCTACTAATGCTGCTACAATAGGAAACTAGAAAGGTATAAAGAACAGGACTCCAAGAACCATAAACAAGATTTCAGGAAAGAAAAGTCATATCCAGATGGGTGCACGTCAAAACATTATCTTCATATGGTGTTTTATGAGTCACCTTTTCAAATAATTTCATAAGATAAACTGAAAACACAACCGCGTCTTGCAACCGGGAGAGAGAAAAAGAAAAGAAAAAAAATTCCCTTCAAGGAACAAAAATATATTCCATGTTCTTGGCTTCTCTACCATTTTGATATGAAGATGCGAAAAGTAGAAAGAAAATAACTTCAAATTTGCATCCACATAGTAGCCATCGTCACTTCATGCCAACTGCAACAGTTCTAAGAAACTTATCTAACCAGAAAATTTCCTGAGTTCTATTGGTATGTTAACTTAAAGTTCATAAAACATAAACCCTAACAATTATCCAATTGGGGTGTAAAGATATTGAGTTTACCAAGTCATCTGTATCCAAACAAGCCAGCAATCTCAGGAGACACAAATAATTGCCCATGAATATACACGTTTCCCATGTATATCCAAGCATAGGAGCGTCTAAAGCAAAAGAAAGAACCGTTACCTTGAAAATATCCTTCCAAGACGCTTGGCGGGAGACACCATCCTTGCAAGCGTGCACGGTCTGGAACTGGTCAGCATCAAGCTTCTTGTTGATGAAACCGACCTGAAAATATATGTAATCGCTCGGCGGCAAATCCACCCTGATCTCATCGACGTCAAGCCAAATGAAGAATCGCCTCACCTCAATCCCATCAAGATTGGTTATCGAACCGATGCTGATCTTACCAGTGATCTTCTGATCGTAATAGACCAAGTACTCGAACTGAACATAACAGGGCTTCTCCAATTCGACGACGAAACTCCCATCATCAGAAAGAGAGAATTTTTTCACCGAGTCAGGTAAAAGGCCACTCGGTAGAGCATATTTGGCCAGGATCTCGTAGACAGTTGTGCCATTAGAGGATGAAGCGGAGGGAATTGCGAGTGCAGAAGTGAAGAAAAATACGAGAAGGAAGAGACCCACAAGCGATTTCGAACAAGGAACCATTGTTCGCTGGTACTAGTGGTAACAAAAACTGGATCTCCAAGAAAAAGAAGAAGGAACAGAAGAGAAGTTCAGGTAGAGGTTAGAACTTGGCACCTGTAACAGTTCGACAGAGAAAAGACAATGAGAAAAGATGAAGACTTTGAGAAACACAGAATTAATTTGGGGGCGTTGGACAAAGGGAAGAAGAAGAAACCAGGAGAAGAAAACCCAACAAGATTTGCTCTTATTTATTACATCAACATGTGGGGTCATGCATGCTTGCCCTGTGATTGAGTGGAAAGTTGGCAATCGGCATATGTCTCCAGGATGGAACCTGTGTTCTTCTTTAGAACTCATTTTAGGTTCTTTCTGTATGATTTGTGGCCTACATCAATCAATGGACACTCTTCTGTTGCTGTCTGTTACACTGCGTTCACCACTACTACAGCGGCATTAGCCTAACAAAATCCGAGATTGAAAAGTCATCATAAGAACTCTCATATTATATTATACTTACAAGTAAATTTTTTTTTTTTTTTATACAAAGCAGTTAAAAAACCCTTATTATCATAAGAACTCTCATATTATATTATACTTAGAAGTAAATTGAATAAGTCTAAAATAGTGGGCGGTGGGGTGGATAAGGCGTTCTCGTGTGGAATAGGATGATGTGATTAATTAGGCGGGTTGGCTCTTCTTCTTCTGATTTTAATTAAATTGTTAGTTTTAGGTTTCTGTCTTTTTCTGGGGTTCAATTTCAAGTTTGGAATATAAGTGGACTCATTCTAGATATACTGTGGGCCTTATCTCAGAATTTTTTATTATATTTTAACGTGAGGTTCATAATATTAGGTAAATTAATAGAAAAACTAAAATATAAATAACACAATTATAAAATATATATTAAAATAAAATAAGGACTAAAATTGTGAGAGAAAAACTTAAGAAATCATGGAAGAAAAACGGAAAAAATAAATTGTTGGAGAAGTTATAAGAAAAAGGATAGATTTGAAGTCCAGAATGCCCCCTCTTTCTATCCCAATGTAGCTTAAATAATGCTGCATGGAATGGAACATTTGGCATGTAGTGTATAACTGGGACTGGGAGAGCTCCATCTAGGGGGTAAAATAGTCTTTCTATGTCATTTCCCGCGCCAAGAATCGGGGAAAGGGACACAGGAGGAGGGTAAAACGGGTAACATCTCTAAGATAACGGACTTTTTGTCTGTTATCCTTAATTGGCAAAAGTTCCCGTCGTTCCGTCGCAATTGAAATTAAACTTAAAATATCGCTTTGCCATTGTTAACCTCAAGAGCCATTGCTTAATAACGAAAGAAACGAGGGTATTTTAGGGTATCACAAAAAAAAAGATTTTTTTTTTCTTCTTTTAGTTGCACAGTCATGTTGGTTTCCATTACTGACCCGAATATATAACTGATAGAATGAGGTATTTAGGATTCATAGATCCAAGCCAAAAAAATTTACAACTTGTTCTACAGGAAAGAATCCTACTCAATCTTAAACTCTAACTAAGAATCTGCTGGAGATTAGGATTCTTGGGTAGCGATTGCTATATAAGTTTGGAACTTAGTACAATTATTTCTGCGCACTTCCTCTTCAATAATCTTAGGAGACTAACCCAGAAGCTCTGAGCTTCTCTGCTAGTATCGAGTGAGTATACATCCTACCCTGGTTACTGGGTCTTCTAGTCCTTTTTCTATCAAAGCTTTATGTTTAATCTATTGATCTGTTGTTACTGTATCTTCTCAGGAGTTCGTAAAGGTTGTTGGTGAGCCTGTGGTGATTTTGATTCGAATACACAATCAATCATAATGGCGGAGGTTTGTTACCCACATTGCTTTTCAGTTCTGCTCCTTGTTATCAAAATTGTCTACAAGACTAGGTCATATAAATTGAACTGGATTGACGATTCTATCTTGATTTTTTTTGTTCTTTCGGGTTTTTGAATGAATTTAGATACAAAAGCCAGTTCTTTCTTCAAATTTAAAGTCTAGACCATGTTACTGATTGAAACCCTATAATCAGTCTAACTGATCACCCCCTTCAATCTACATTCTTCTCCCCCAATAAGATTATCACTTTTTACTTCTGTGGAATTCTAAACCAGCATGACAATCTAGTTAGTTCGCATGCTCAGTTTCCGGAATTGCTTTGCATAAAATTATTTAATTCATTATTAAATATGATCAAGCTTGAAAGATGGAGACTAATTTTCCAGCAAATCTCATAAGAATTGTTTTTTTGGGAATAGCTGAACAAGTCTCAGATAATGCACATTGTTGCCTTTTCAATTGGTTTCTATGCCTTTCTTGTTTATCTTGTTGGGAGAGAGGTTTTTCTCTACTTGAACATGTGTATGATATTGTTGTTCATGATCTCAGTGTGGTGAGGATAACAGTGCTGAATCTAATCAGCTCCCCGAGGAGGAGCAGGGGTATGATGAGGAGGAGCAGGGGTATGATGATGATGATCAGCATCAGTACTCTGAAGAAGAATGGTATAGTGATGATTATTATCCAGTATCATCCGAAGAAGACGATGATGATTATTATCAAGGCTCATCGTTTCAACACATATACCGCTGCTACCCTGTATCTGTTTTGAACAAGGTATGATTATTACTCCTGTGATATGCTACCCTATAAAATTGGTATTTTGTACATCTTTAGAAAGTGAACTAGGTCGGTTTCCATGTGGGTCAGACCCACTTAAGTTACATCTCTATTGTGGCTAAGCAGGCCATGGTGAGAAATTCAAATGGCGAACATGGAAATCCAGGCAATCTCAAAAGTTTCAACTCCTAAGGTGGAGCTTGGAAGGACTCCAAGGCTGTATATAGGGCAGGCTGAAGCTTTTTAGAAGCCTTTGTGGGACTTATCTCCCAACAAGGATCATTAGTCTTCCTAACTACCTGATGTTTTCTAAGTTATATGCTTAATCAGGTGGAGATGAATGCCTGCTTTAATCTCTTAAACAATTACGTGATTAGTGGAGTTTTATATTGGCTTCAATTCGTGGACTTCCAACTCTAATATGTCGAAGTAGTTCCAGGAGTGGCTTAAATTTAATATCTCTCCTTTTTTTTTTTTCTTTTTTTTCTTTTTTGAAATCTTGCAGGACCATCTGGAAAGTGGCGATAAAAGTAAGACTATCTTCATAACTAAATCTTTTCTCAAACCTGACTTGCTTCTAGTCCTGAATTTTACTGATTTAATTCTGTTTTAACCCTTTGTTTGCAGTCATAATGCCACAGTCTGCTCTTGCGAGTCTGGGTATGAGAAGTTCTTCTTTGAATTAGCTTTTCTTTTCCCTTCCACTTACAGCATTTGAGGGGAGACTCTTCTCCTAATCATGGTTTGATCTGATAATGCAAATTTTTGTTTGCAGCGCATAGGCAAATTGATTACCCAATGCTATTTGAACTCAGAAATCTTAATACAGATCGAGTTTCACGTTGTGGTGTGCTAGAGTTTACTGCTGAGGAGGGTCGCATCCTCTTGCCAAACTGGGTAAGCTTATCAAAGATTGTGTTTCCAGTTCACTTTTCAGTCAACGGAAATTTCTGCTTACTTTCCTTTCTTGTATAATACCGGGAAACAGATGATGGAGAACTTGAAACTACAAGAAGGTGACTGTGTGCAAATGAAAAACATCACTCTTTTGAAGGGTGAATATGTGAAGCTACAGCCCCACAAGAAGGAATTTTTAGATGTTTCCAACGCAAAAGCCATGTTAGTGTCTTGTTTTGGCGCTTCTGTTCATCTTTATTCTCCTCCTAAAAACTGCATTAAAATGTCCCTGTTTTTATTCAGAATAGTAATTTTCATTCTTTGATTTTTGCAGCTTAGAGAAGACATTAAGGGACTTCACTTGTTTGACCACTGGGGATACTATCATGATTCCCTATAACAATAAGAAATTCTACATGGATGTTCTAGAAACTAAGCCCAATGCAGCCGTAAGTATTGTTGAGACAGATTGCGAGGTCGACTTCGCTCCTCCTCTTGATTATAATGAACCTGAAAAGCCTGTCGTATCCAACTTTCCAAGTAAA
Organism: Hakea prostrata; assembly: GCF_041222555.1. Taxonomy (NCBI): domain Eukaryota; kingdom Viridiplantae; phylum Streptophyta; class Magnoliopsida; order Proteales; family Proteaceae; genus Hakea; species Hakea prostrata. Next base: position 49,832,375 of record NC_142609.1, on the reverse strand, counting down.
GACATCTAATTGTAGTTCCTTTTCATTAAGATTCTTAAATAGTACAATTGAGGAAGTTCCTTTCAAATTTTAATACGTCATTTGTGTCTCATGCTTCCAGGTCGAAAGGAGCCAACCAAGGAAGGTAATATTTCTCCCATATTCATCCCATTCACTGGTGTGGCTAGATGCTTAAAGGGAGAAACAGTGGGTATTTTTTTTTTTTTGGTGGTAGTGGGCTCATGCTGGTCTTGTTTCGAGATGCTAATTCATTGGGGGCTTGCTCTGCGGGGGGGGCCGGGGGGAGCCCTTCTCCCATTCACTGGTGTGGCTAGATGCTTAAATGGGAAAGAAACTTGTAGTGAAGTGTGGAAGGTAATTTTGTTTTATGGATGAATAAGTAGGGACTCAATGCATGGTCTTGTTAATCAGAGTTTTTTGTTTGTTGGGGGGGGTGGGGGCGGGGGGCGGGGGGGGGCCCCCCCTTCCTGGTGCGGCTTAAATGGGGAACAAACTTTTAGTGAAGTGCGGAGGTAATTTTGTTTTATGGATGAATGTAGGGACTCAAGCGGTCTTGAGAGAGCTTAACTTCTGTTGCGGGCCTGAAAACCGGCCGGGCCGGGGCCGGAGAAGAAGAAAGACACCAAATCACCCATCACTGGGGGGGGGGTGGTTGATGGGGGGGCCAACTTTTTGGGGGGGGGGGGGTTTTTTTGTTTTATGGATGAATAAGTAGGGACTCAATGCATGGTCTTGTTAATACAGAGATTGGACTTAAATCTTCATTGTTTGTCTGTAGGCCTTGCTAAATACTGCCGAGCAGGAGCCTGAGAAGAAGAAAGACACCAAATTCATGCCATTCACTGGTGAAGCTAGACGATTAGGTGTTGGGAACCCATTGCCCCAGTCACTTGTATCAGTTTCCCCATCTCTTCTAGATGACCAGCAACCAGAGATTGTTAATGGAACAAATGTCTCCAGCTGGTCAACTATCCCAGCACGCCATCATTCAGTAAAGTCTCCCTTGGGTTCAAAGCAGGATTCTCAGAAGAAAGAAGAGAAGTCCCAAGCATTCACTGGGAAGAAAGGCACCAAAGTCATCCCATTCACTGGTGCAGCTAGACGACTGGATGATGGGAACACATTGCCCGAATCAGTTGTATCAGTTTCCCGATTTGCTGTTCTAGATGACCCAGCAACCACAGATTGCTAATGGAACGAATGTCTCCAGCTCAGTGATCAACCCAGCAAGACATCATTCAGTAAAACCTCTATTGGGTTCAAACTTCAAAGCAGGATTCTTTAGAAGAAGGAAGAACAGAATTTTCAAGCATTATAAAAACGATGGAATGTTTTTTATGCCACTTTTTTGGGGGCGAATTTTTTTATACTAGTTAATTTATTCATTCTGTATTACACCACCGAAACATCTTACAGATCTCATAAATGTGCTTCACAACTTCATTTTTTCTATAAATTGAAATACTAAAAAGAATATTGCAAGTGCTTTTATTACTCATTTTGCTGCATCAATCTGTCTTCTTATGGGTACAGGAGAAATATTCTGTTAATGAAATCTGAAAATAGTGAAGAAGATTCCTAATGAAAGGTGATAGGGCATTCTTAATCAAATTCCGTTTCTTTGGAATCAATTTATATTTAACAGCTACGGAGAAAAACTTTCAGCTGAAAATGAAAGGTCTGATAGTATAGAACATAAAAGATACCAATTGCCAAGATGCATTGAAATCTCTGAGTATGGTGTAGAGGTAACACTTCTGTCTAAACAAAAACTGCCTGGATTTATTAAACTGTTTTGCTTATTTCTATTTCTTTTGAATCTTTTGATCCCTTAGGCTTTATCAGTACAACATTTAACTATTCTGAAGGTCTGGTAGTTTTGGTCTTGAATGTGAGTTGGTCCTTACACCCCCTCAACCCCAAAAGGATAAAGACCCATCTTCCATATTTGTTTATTTTGCAGAAATTGCAAGAACTCTAATGTAGCAGCATTAATGAGATTTCTCTTATCCAACTACAGAATAACATAGAGAGTATGGTGGAAGGGAGATGGATGGGTATGCCTGGGATATATGGTATGCTTGCATCCCATGTACTCTTTCTCTCTCGCTCTTCCCCCTGAATGACTCCTTTAACCCTTCAAAGGGAAGAAGAGAGAGACACATGAGATGTATATTGCTACAATACCTAAAGCCCTTTCAATAAAAGTAATTACAAGCTTCATTCATTAAACGTCATTTTAGAGAGGGACTGAATTAATAAAATAATACCTCTCAACAGGAAAGCTGTGAAGCTGAAAACAAGAACATAGATTAAAAGAGGGAAATAATTCTCAGCTTTTGGCAGTTACAATTGTCTCTCTTATAGAAGATCTTTAAATGACAAATTCTTGTCTTAGCCGCAGAAGACAATTGGTTCCCGTGATTCCATCTGGTTGGATTAGAAAGTGATCGATCACACGATAGCCATTGGAGATTACACTAAGGGAATGTGGGAATGAAAAAAAATAAAAATAAAGAACAACGTTATACTAGCCCAACACCACAACCAAGCTCCACTGTCATTCTACACTGCCATTCTCCTCATTTCTGTTCCACACTTCCACCATTACTCTTTCTTATGCAGAGACATCGTGGGAGCTGCTGGGATTCCCTATCTCTGGAACCACAAATACCCACTTCAAAAAAGCTTCAAATTTTGACCAACATAGAATAGACACTCGGAAACATTAGCTGAGGCATGACAAGTGTCAGGGAGGCTCATACTAAGGATGTCATTGATCTTAACACCAAGTGATGGAACATTCCGGTCTCTAATAAGGACGCAGAGACTTTTTGCTCTTTCCGGGGACTTGCCTGAGAGTCTGAGACCAGTGCCACAACAACAACAGTCAAGGCCCGGGTGCTTTTGCTGTTCCACCCACATCAGGTAGACAAGTTGCCAAACCCAGCAATCGATTTGTATACCCATCTCTGTCTTCGGCAATGTCCGACTTAACAGCAAACGTCATCATCAACAATAACAGATATGAGAATCCTACAGTTTATGAACCCATCGCCATGTTTGAAACATAAACAATTTGAGAGATGTTTCCTTCTTTATGCTTTGCCTTTTGGCTAATATGAATATGGCAGGAGATGAGAAGGGAACGATATACCCTTGGTGTGGTGCTGAAACTATTGTGTTGGTTGTGACCATCAGGCTGCTGGTGTGAAATATGAAAACAGGCATTCCAACCAACCGTGGTCTAGAGTAAACACATGAACTCTTAGATGTTTTAATACCAGGTAAGGTTTAAGGGTTGTCCTCTTTAATACATCATCACGATCAACGTCAAATCCAAGTGACAAGAGGCACCTAATTTTGACTTTGTAAGGCCAAACCAAATATCTCCATCTGTTTCAGAATTACTTGTCATCACCAAGGCCCACATAGGAGAAACGTGACCACCAACCCTATTACGTACAAAACTTCCATGATCGTTCCTCGCGAAAGGGTTCTCTTCATGGCTTGATTGTTCCTGTAGGTGAAGAAATGCAGTTGGAACCTTTATATAAAAGGGTTCCAATTACTGTTGTTCAATTTAAGTTTCATGACCCCAGTAGACCAAGTTTAAAGGCTTGCCACGCGTTGTCCAATTAATTGCTTTCCATGTTCAATTACAATTAAATGCGTCCAGGGTTCAATTTACATTGCTTGATCTTTGAAACAACTCAAAACTTAGGGCTGGTATTATAGACCTAAAAAATCTTAAGGCCGGTTACATACACCTGCAACTGAAAAATCAAGTCTGCTGCTCAAACGAATGGAAAAGAAGGTCATGCACGGGGGGAGTAGGGAGAGGAAAGGAAAATACGATGAACTTTCTAAGGAAAAAATTAAAATAAAACTCGTGTAATATTGTGTGACTAAATTTCTCTCATTCCCTGAGACGAATACATCTGGCGTCGACCTCCATCACAAGATGAGGTGCAACATTGAGAACTAAAATATTTTCACCCGGACCTTTCTGAATGAATTTTATGCTCGGGTGGCGAAAAGAAGAACCTCAAAATTACGAAGGAACTGGCTTTTTTATAAGAGGTGAGGATGGCACTGATTTTTACCCGAAAAGAAAAGAGAAAATTCCTTAAATTAAAAGGATAGCATGATACAAGTAGATCACCATTGGGATCCATAATGAAAACACCTCGGAGGTTCAAGAGATGGAGCATGATCATCCTCCTCCACGAATCACTTCGCTTGATTGAATCTAAATATTCACCCAAGAATTTTTCTTGTAGACCTGCCCTGAGACAAACATAAGAGTAAATATTTCAGGAATGAAAAGCCAATCATTTCAGGGAAAAGCACTGTAATGTATATACGATAGATATATATATATATATATATATATATATATATATATATATATATATATATAATATATATATATATATATATAAAAAAAAAAAATAGATATATATATTGTACCAGACACTTGGAAGGAACACGGAAATATATTTGGCAACTGTTAAATTAGCACTAAAGTAATTCTCTGCAAACAACCTAAAATTCCTTTCAAAGAGCATGGATCCATTGAAGCGGATCACCCATGTGTGCCAACTTAGGTGAAAAGTTAAAGCAGCCACTTGCCAAGATATTGCTGTGAGAGTTGCCATAGTTATGGTGCCACTGCTTCTGCGGCTGGCAAAGAGGGGGAGCAGGTGCAAAATCCCACGGGCAGTGTGGGTGCTTTCCAATACCTTAAATTCCGAGCATTTACACACATTTTCATCTCTAATAATGTGGGTCATTTGTTGATAAAACAGTTTCTCATATCATGGTTGGTAGAGGTACTCCCACGATTGGCATGATGAAACCTTGTCCCAACAAAAATAGCTGGTACATTGAAGTTATGGTTTAATTTTCAGTGTACGTAAGTTTATCACAATGCCAAAAATATCCTACCTGAAGGACTAGACTACGAAAAGCTTATAGCAGCAGTAAGCATGCATATAAATCATAACCACTGGTAACACAAAAATACAATAAACTTTCACTTGGCTGGGCTCTATTTCGAGAATTTAAATTATATGAACAACAAATGAGAAAGTAAACTGGAAATAAAAGAGAAATGAATTTTTTATTGGGAGGAGGGGATAGAAAAATTAAAGAGACATACAAGAACTAGATAAACTCTTTACCTTGTAGAACTAACGTCTTGCTCTAAGAGGTTTACAGCGGAATTCAGCTAAAAGCGCAATATGATCAGAAGACCACTCTGGTGAAGGAAGTGCTGTGTCTTTCCGTACAGTCTCCTCATCCAAAAGCTCCAACAAGGCTTCAACAGTTAAAGAGTCCGCTGAAACCACAAGTGAAGTGATTGATTGTATATCAGGATCATTCCCCCTTTCATAATTATGCAGAAAGTCACAAAGAATAGATACGATAGACTAGCAGGACACACAAATATGATGAAGACTAAAAACTCAACTCTTAGAGAAAGGATCTTACAAACAATCCTACCTGTATAAAATATGTAATCAAGCGTTCCTATAAAATCTCTAGTGCAATGTGTAAATATAGGTTCATAAGTTGCAGGGTCCATTCTCCTCCTTTGTTGCTCAAAACCAAGACCAACACCCAGTCTTGCAAAGGATGAGTAAGCACTGACCTGAAACAAAGAATCAGTTCACAATCAGCACAAATTCTTATAGAAGCATATCGGAAATTACACATTTGGTAAGCCAACACAAGCTCCTTAATGCTATGCAAACCAAAACATACACATACCAGGGGTAGCTTGTGGGTTAACTTTCTGTCAGAGTGAAAAATTCCAAGAGGATCTACTTCTAAATCTCGATGCATTGGATCAACTTTCCCCATCGCAAGAAGTGCATGAGGAGCACTACAATAAAATACATAATCTTTGTTAAGATTACATCCAAGTCGTTGATTATGCTAAGATGAATTTCATGTTGCACATGTGAGATGGAAACATAATTAGAATGAGGATCAACCTTCCAGGAACTGAATTAAAATCTCCACAAACCAACATCGGTATCTCAGCACTGCTTGCGATCTTCTCCAATCCTTTCAAGAGAGTATGAACCTGATACAGTGATCAAGAAATTGTCCATGGAACATTTAGGTACCACATTAAGAAATAAAGACAATCTTATAAATTAGACATGCAAAGAATGTTTGAATGAGAACCTGCCAGAGCTTAACATCCTTGAGATCTTGGTGGACATTCAGATGTGTATTTGCCTGTATCCAAACACCCAAGGTAAAAAAAGCAACCATCAAGATATGACAAGATGTTCCTCAAGAATGTCTTACAAGGGGGAATTCACAGAAAAAAGGAGACAGAGTAGAGAGAATAAGACATTTTAAATGCAGATATGCATGACATTTCCATGTGTAATAAGCAAACAACAGAAGAAAGTTATTCCTGATTTAAAAAGAACTGTTGAACCATTAGTGTTGCTACGTCTTTGGATATGTGGCATATTTTTACCCAATACTCTACGATTAGCACTCACCAAGGAATATAAAAATATCTGATCCATTAAATCAGTTGACTTGTTGAGGAGATATCAAATTCTAGTCCAAGACAAGAAAAAGGTTATAAAACCCATATTTTCACTCCGGACGTGGGGGCCTAGAAACCATTCAGATCTTAATATTAAAGGGATTGTAGCCCTTAAATTCTATTGAGGCTAAACCTTTATGCTAAAAATATCTAGAACAAACTGTACTCTTCAAAGTTTATCACTCTTTACTCTAAATAACTGTACTCTTCAAAGTTTATCACTCTTTACTCTAAATCTAGTCCCAAATGAGACCTCACTTGCAAATGACAAAGCTAAACAACTCACAAGTGGCAAGATCACAATGCTTCATACAGAATTATGCACCCACGGTTTAGATCATTTCTGTTAATGCCACTGAAATTGCTCTTTACATTCCTAATTTCTAGCTTCCACCAACCTCCACACACACACACACCCCCCCCCCCCAAAAAAAAAGAGGGTAATTTTCATCTGGACCCCCTGAGGTTAGGTCCATGTCATTTTTAGTCTAAACCAAGGTCCCCATGTCGCCGTTCGGCCTGGGGCATAAAATTAATCTCATCTGCCTTGTTGGACCTGTCCGCTGAAATCAAATTTAAAGCCGTACTCTCTCCCGTTCTTTTCCGTTCGTCTTCTGTGTTCGACAAATCCATCGTCAGGAGTCCCGGGCCCTGATTCAGATCGGTTTCCGCTTTGAAAGATGGGTTTTTGGCCCAGCATTTCTCATCAATTCATCTGGGTTCTGTAACCATTAATCTTGGTTCTGCACTTCTGCTGGTGTCATGGCCTTTACTACTGATAAACAAAACCCTCTCAAGTATAAAAAATTTCTATAGATCAGGATTTTCTTCTACTTTTCCTCTACTCCTTTGTGTTTTTCAGTATGTGTTTGATGATCTATTGATCGTGAATGTCTATACATACAATCGATCCAAGAATTTCTTATTCTCAGCTTCAGCCTTCAGCAGTTCAGCTATGATGATCGATCTTCATCTGTCGAAATTTCGACCGTCGGCGTATTCCCGACTTTGAAGTCGATGTCGCTGGGGTTTCTGTCGCCCCCCGCCGTGTCGGCGATAGAAACCATGGTCTAAACCAATGGACACTTTGCATCTGCCTCCCCCGAGGTTTTCAATAAGATCAATTAAGGACAATTTGTGATTTTTATGACCAAAATACCCTCACATCTATTCTACCGTAGGATTTGCATATTTTCTTCACAATTAAATTCAACTGTAAAAAAATACACATTTCTAAGTCTCAATTCTCTCTCATCTCCTTCATTGCCTCCATCTTCAGTCCGGTGTAGTCGCCATCTCTGCGTTTTTCCCTCAACTCTAGCGAGAGTGAATAAAATGATGTTTTTCTCAATGCAACTTTGGTAAAATGATATTGACCTTATGGTACAATGAATAAAGTTAAGAGACCCACAGTGGATTTAATTGCCGTACAACATTCCCCTCGAAATGGGAACAGAAAACTAACTTCATCAAAAGCTTGCTTTCGTTTCCCTTTTTTTTTTTTTGAATCTGCATCCAGAATTTTAATTCGTCGTCAAATGAACCGCATCTGAGAAATCCAGCCAAAACCCACCTCTCCGAGTCGCAAAACCCTTTTCTGGATCAATTTGCAGCAACAATGGAACCTGATGTCAGTATCGAGAGTGGTGATCAGAATTGTTGTTCTACCAATCGGCTCGATCCCACAAGCACAGCTGAGGGAATATGTATCGATGTTGGTTCGTCATAACAAAGTTGAGTTATCCGCCATCAGTTCATTCAACTATCGCCAGAGTTGAAGAGGAAAAGCAGAGATGGCAGCAACGACGGACCGAAGATGGAGACGATGAAGGAGATGAGAGAGAATTGGGACTTAGAAATTTGTATTTTTCAGATGGATTTATGTTCATCCGATTGGAATGATCCATGTGTCTAAAATCTAACGACCAACTGGAGGTAATGGGAGGGTGTCAATACAGGTGCGGATCCAGTAAACACCCACTCTTTTGATTTTCACCGTTGGATTAATTGTAAAGAAAATATGCAAATCTTATGGTAGAATATATGTGAGGGTATTTTGGTCATAAAAATCACAAATTGTCCTAAATTGATCTTATTGAATACCTCAAGGGAGGTAGATGCAAAGTGTCCATTTTTTTGGACTAAAAATGACATGGACCAAACCTCAGGGGATCCATATGAAAATTACCCAAAAAAAAAAAAAAAAAAAGGAAAATGTGAGGCCTAAAGCTACATGAACTGGTTAAACAGAAGTAGATGCTATATTATTTAAATGCTTACTCAGAAAGCTATCACCACCAGTGCCAAATTATGATGTCCCGTGTTTCAGATAAAGCAACATTGCATTTAACAAACTACTTGAAGCACCAAGATATAAAAACATGCACTGATTACAGTACAATCATATGATCAAAGATGTCTAAAGTATGAAGCAAAGCATACCTATCACCATCAAAAACAACACTTATAGTAAGATTAAATAGCACCACTTAAAGTAAGAATAAATAGAGTTATTTGTGCAATGTACATGATGCAAAGGAATTTTAACAAAACCTATTAATTAAAAAAATATTCATATTTGACATCAACGACATACGATTAACCTTCTTACTAGAGAAAGTATACTTGACATAATAAAAGATAAATAGCTTACCACACACAGAAGCTGACGCCTGTCAGTGATAAACTTTGCCTCCAGGACCGCTATTAGAGCAACATTGTCCTATATACAACAAATACATGATTAAAAGCGGAAAAAATGAGAGATAAAAAGGAATGAATACAATTAAATCGCAGTGCAGTTCAGCCACCTTAAGCAATCTATTCAAAGCAGCCTTCTTCTGAGTAGTTGGTATTACAGCGTCAGTTAAAGATTGTGCAGCCTTATTAAATTCAACCTGCATACAAGGATTAAAAAAACTCAGAATATTTGAAACAATCAAGAAACTAGGAAACGCCTACTGGCATAATATCTACAGACCTCGTATTTTTTAACATGTGTAAATCTATCTCTGCGGAAAAATATTGCACAACCATCTATTGCATAAGCACTTCCACCATAAACCTGTACAAAAGGAGCAAAGGTGGAGAGGAAGGAACATTAAAATACAAGTTTAGCAGTCATAATATGAAAGGCAGAACCAGATCCATGCAGCTCATCCCAAATAATTGGAAAAGGCTTAACTGAGTGAAAGTCCAAAGAATACCAAATCCTCTTAAATATCAGACATGAAAGCCAAGGAATTTAGAAGCACACCTCTGTTGTTCTCTTCTTGTAAAGAGCCTGATAACCATGTTTGTCCAGCTCAGGGGTGAAAAATCCTTCAAAATGATCGCTCTGAACCTGAACATAAAAAAACTGACACCTTTAGTTTACATAGAATCCAAAATAAGAGGAGGCCCATATGTCTTGGGAGCTATCATTGTGCTAAAACTTCAACAAGAAAATGCACCTACTAATTTGTCCAAAACTCTTGTGTATGTTAAAGCCAGTGTTTTGATGGATGGATGATGCTTAAATAAGTTTTCAGGCTCACCTCAAGCGTGGCTTGAAGAAAATGCCTAAACCGTCTTCCCCTGGGGGTTTAATAAAATATCCAGTTTAAAAAGAAAAAGAATTTACTGTTGACATGGATAAAGGTGTTCAACCTTCCATCGCAAGAAAAGTATAGTGTTTAGTGCAGGAAATGATTTTAAGCTTTTGACTTTCAACATTCAGATAAACTAGCCAGCAAGGATATGCAATAAAACAAAAGCGACCACAAAGGTCATTACTTATATTAGTAGGTGATTTTCCAGATGCACAGAAGGCTGCGTATTATGCTAACCAATACTGATTAGGGACCAAAGCTTATCAAATCATAATAAATCATACAAGCAAGAGTTTGACATATAGAGTCATTTTCCACTTTCCGGAGCTAGCAAATTCAAAGATTGAATAGTAAGACTGATTCTGTACCAATATACCTCTTGAAGACAAATGATGTCTGCACGGTAGCCAACAATTTCTCGTAACAAATTCTGCTTCCGATAAGGCCAGGAAAGGGCCCAAGAAGGGCAGTAGCTGTATGATTCACTTGTGGCATATGCATCAGAAAGAATGTTATAAGAGAGCACAGTGAAGGTTTCTGAGGAAGCAGTACGGCCATTTGAATCCAAATGCCCAATCACATCAACTCCACTGACTGGAATCAGACGGCGAGGACTAGGGGACGGAGCTGGGATGACACGGGAAGTCATAATAGTGTTAACATGTCCAACAGGCAATTTAGACTCTGCATCTACAGCCACACATTCAAACTTAAGAACATGGCCTATATCATCAGCAGATGGAGTATAGGTTTTAGAGCGTCCAACTTCAAACCAGGTTTCACCACCACTTCTTTCTGTAACAGCTGCAGGATATAAAGGTGCAGAACCATTGTTCAAGCTAGCATTATGTCCTATGCTTGTTGAACTAGATAAGCTTGCATTTATTGCTCCAGATCCAGAGCTATTAAAGCGCCCAAATAACTCTTCCTCCTCAGTCCCATTTTCATTTACAGCACTTGCCGCACGATCATGTAGAACACGATGATGTTGCCATGCATCTGAAAAGCACCTAGAAGAGCAGTGGTAACTTTTGGCAACAGGTATCTTTGCTTTAACACAACCTAAGCACTGCAAGGTAGCTGGTTCAGATGGATGTATACTGCAGACAGCAACTTTTCTGTCACTTTGTATGCGATACCTGCACCACAGAATTGACGAATAACACAAATGTTAAAGACCATATGTTACATGATAGAAACCCCCCCCCCCCCCCAAATGCAAAAAAAAGGCATAACGCATGACAATCAGAGCACTACATTAAAATGACAAAATGACAGCAATAATAAAAAATGGAAATCAGCCTTTAGAAGCATAAGGCTCAAGACAGACTTTGAGCATTTGAAATCCACTGGCAAAGAAAAAGAGGAGCATTAACTTGGATATGGCTTCAACAGTTATCTAATCACTGATGTTGGCGCAAGATGGTAGAAATGTAGGATACTACAAAGTCTTTGATCATTTTGTGACCCCAACAACAATGATGCAAAATCAGTTTCCTAAGAGGTCATCCAACAGAACGAAATCCCTTGTATGCATATCGAATTTAATTTTATGTAGGCTTAACATATAACTGAAAGATCATAGACATTCTACTAGAAGACATCATGAAAAATGACTCCCAACACAGGTTTCTTAAGAAAGAAAGTTGGATTGCTTTATCTCATCCCTCATTGTTGCACAGAAAGATTAATATGGGAATACATTTATAAGAGAGTCACATTATATATGATAATTAAGGCATTTTTCCATAAACTGAATAGATAAAATAGTTCAGTTAGATTACTAATAAAGAAACAGCAAAATCATGGAGAATGAACAATAGGACTGAAAGTTCCTTCTTCCAGTCTCATGGTTCAGAATTGTTCATTGATCAATTTTACAGGGGCAATTAGTTTCAAAAAGTGGGCCAGTTGCTAGTTTTACACTATTTAGTTTTTCCACCAATTTGTAATGCAGGTGGCTCATTTGATTAAGAGTGGTTTGGCGATTTTACAAATCTGTATACTTAAATTCATCAACCAATAAAAGTATGCCAGTCAAATTTGCATCAACTGATGGTTTGGAAGACCAATATTTTGTGTCCTTTCTTTCTTTAGATACAGATCAACCATAGTTAGGAATTTGACATATCGTATATGGATAAAAATTTATCGCCTTATGATAATGAAATTTGATACATGGTTTTCCTCTAGCAAAGGACATTTTGCAACTAGTTACACTCATCACATCGATCTCATATTCTTGCCTGTTTGCTGTTTCTTTTACCTTTACTTGCCTAGTTCTATTATAATTCAATGTCACCCTTTGATGGATTTTGTGTTTTATTTTTACCCCAAAAAAAAATGACCGACATGTTTGTTCTACTCTGTTTTACTCTCCAACTCCAAGACACCACACCCCTAACAAATTCATTTGTTTAGGCTCTCTCTGGTACAGTTTAAATTTATGATTATTTGGCATATAGACATAAATAGATGTATTTGGTAGGGTATATGACCCCTGTTTCTCACTAAAATAAGTTGATTTAAATATAAATTCCTAAATAGACCAACGGCTGCTCATGATTTATCACCATAAACTGTTAAGTTTGTTTACGCAAGTCCCATTAATGGACATGTGCATACTTAAGTAGGGGTAAAAGGTAACATTACAAACCAACGGGGGTTGGTCCAAGTGGTAAGCAGTTTGGTTCGCTTAAGCAAGGTTTCGGTATCGAATCCTTGTGGATGCAAAAAATTCCCGTTGGGAGACTCACCCACCACAGCCAAGCGTGCGATGCGGGTCGAACACCGGTTTATAAACCGGGGTTGGCAAACCAAAAAAAAAAAAAAGGTAACATTACAAAAAATAGAACAAAACCTTGTTTCTCTCTCTCTCTCCAACCTCCACATTGCTCCCATCTCCACTTTAACAATATTTTTGGGTTATTAAAACTAACCCAAACCAATAAAAGTGAGCAAAAACCAGAACTAAAATCAATATCAATATATTTTACAAGGTGAACTACAAACCAACCCAAAACCAAACTGATGATACACATATAACAGACCACTCTCCTACTTTGAAAGCGCAACACCTAACCCTGGTACCAACTGGTTGGTTTGCTAAGAATAAGAAGCAAAAAGCAGCATTGCTTTTGATTTGCTTTAGCAGCCGCTTTCTTTCATAACAGAGCCAGGAATAACAGCTGGCAATACATCATTAATCTAATGGTACCAAACCTATTTCTTGTTATAGAATATATTATGCCTAGTAGTAGCCAAATAAAAAACTGTTTATCACTTGTAACCTATTATTGTAATTGGTTATTCATGAATAGGTCATAAACATAACTATGCCAAACAAAGCCTTATTTATTTATTATTATTTTACTTTGTGGTGTTGCACCGGTGATGTTGTTGGAGGAGAGACAGATGTTTCCTTTGCTAGGGGGGCAATTACCTAAATAGGCAAATTAATCAACAATAACAAAAAGCCAATCATCTTTTTACACCATGCAAAACCAGTCTAGCAAAAAGTATTCCAGTCCTTACTTATAGAAGGGGTGTCAGTATGGCAGGCACCATACAATTGAATCTCTAGAATAAGAATTGTTTAACTCCATAAACACATTAACAAGAAGGTTAGAAATATCCTTTGCATTCACCCTAATTGCTTTCAACAGTCAATAAAACCAACAAAACCATAATTGATCCAACCACTAATGTACAGTCCAATGTTTCGGCAATTTTCCGCAATGTTTTCAGTCACCAATGTGTTTTCAGACATTTTCAAAAGTTTCATACCCTTGGTGGATTTCCAAAGCTCTATTCCATCAAAAGGCATATGCTGTTTGGCGTGAAATTTGGTATCCACATTGGGGGCATCATCCAATCTACAAAATCTTAAGTCCCACCCAACATGCCATGGGCAGTTAAGGGTGTGACAGGAATGTAGTCCTAAGTGGCCTATCCAAAGAAAACCAATATTAAAGTCTAAACTTCAGAAACAGATGGTCATGCCTAAAAGTACTGCTAGGCAAGGGTCCAAAAATGTAAGTGCCAGTCCTTACCTATTCTGTTTCTGGTATGAACTGCTAAAAGTAAAACTCAAAACAGGGGTGGCTTCACACTTGTAGCCTGCTAATATCTCAATTAGCGTTGATTAACCCAGAAAACTAAAGTACATCTCTGTTGGCCTATTTAAAAATCTATGACTAATAACAAAACACAGATAGCATCTCATTAAGAGCAGAGGAAGAGCGAAAGCATTGGTTGTATCAATCTGATGCTTTCAACAAACAAATACAGGCATGACTAACGAGCCGCTTAAGAGAGAGTAGCATAAAATGTGCACATGAAACGAAAATGTTAAAATATACCCAATCAACCACGTTAATCAGGTGTTCTGAAATGGTGGAGACTAAAAGGTCAATTTTATAACAAAAGGTAGCATGAACCCATATGTTGCCAATACGGAAAACAGCAGTCTGAACCAGAGCCAAGGAGCAAAGAGACTTACCACTTGTACCTCAAGTAGAAACCATCTAGTGGCGCTGATTCAGGAACATCATCGGTAGTGATGGAGTTATCTGGTCGCCGCAACAACACGTACGGCGTAAGTTCGCACCCTACAATTGGAATGTCGGACGGAAGGTGCACCCTTAGCACGCTCAGCATGCTTCCCACTCCAAGAATTCTCCTCCACGATCCAAAGACCCAAACCCTAACCCAGAAGCTAAAACCTCCTTTGCTCCAAACGTATAACTGAATGCCAAAGAGAAGCGGAAACCAGGCGGATCCGCCATCACTTGACCTTGAAATCCGCCAGCCTTAATAAATCCAACTTAACCCTAGAAATCAATGTCTTTTTTATAAAATACCAATCACCCGAAGAGATTCTAAAACCCTAAACAAAAGCGAAGGTTTTTTTTTCCCAATAAAACGAATAAGCCGTTCGATTTGAACTTAAAGAGATCGTTCTGAAAGGGAAAAAACTATCCTTTCTATTGAAAGGACCGAAATCGAATTACAAAAAAGGGTACAGTTTATTCATTAGAGTAAGAAATGAGAATCAGAAAAGAAAAGAAAATTATAGATTGAAAGATCGATGAGAGGGATTTTGGATTTATAAAGAGCGATAAAGAGAAGTGAATAAGCTATTTCTTGGTCGTCTCTGCATTCTCTTCGAATCAAAACAACAAGCCTCGATATATCCTGCTCCGCTTTCTTTCCTGTAATCTGTACTTTGCCCTTTTGAGTCTTCGACGCCTCTCTCTCCCTCTCTTTCCCCTGGTTTAATATCTTTTCCAGTTTTCACCAATATAAATAGTTTTTCCAGTATTTAAAAAAATTAGGAAAACGAAATAAAAAAAATGACAAATATCATTACTTCCCTGTATCGGTATTGTACTATCTGTATCGGGTGAGATGTGTATTGCTACTGTTATTTTTTTTTCTTCTGTAAATAGGTTTTTTTTTTATTGACAGTTTGGTATTTTTGACGTCATTTGAATGAGCAAGTACTATCATTTAATTTTTTTTCGGGAAGGCAAAGGAGATTATTGTTATCCGAAATGTAGCCTCTACGCCAACACGTGCCACCGATAATGCCTATTAGAGTATTCTATTTAGAAATGTTTTCAAACTGGCACAAGGGAACCAATGAGTGTTCCCATAAAAGCATCAATGGTGATAGGTGAGGTCTAATTTCACATAGGGGTGTAAACGGAACAGATTCGGATCGAATAGTGGTATATCCATATCTGCATTCTATTATATTCGGATGAATTTGGTTGGATTTGGATGATAATCGAATAGTTATTTTCTTAAGTAAACTCTTATAAATGGGCATGAATATAGATTGAATACAAATTTTCGATTACCTATTTACATCTTTACCTTTTTATTTGTGAGACCAAAGTTTGAAATTTAAGAATTTAGACAATTGTAATAGCTATTTTAATAGAAAATCTAAAAAAATAGTCACATATTATAGGTAAAATTTATAAAAATAAGAATAATAAATCTAAATAAGTAACTTAATCGGATAATTTTATCAGACGAATAATATTCGATAAGAAAGGGGTATACCATATCCGTATCCTATTAATAATCGGACGGATTCGAATTCGATTTTACATGGTGTTGTATCTAATATCTATATTTCTACCCAAAAAAAATCTAATACCTTTATAAAGAATCAAACATTGGGAAAAAATATTTTTTAATTTTAATTTTCCACCATTTTTTTTTTTTTTTTGGTTTTTTTTTATAATATTATGTGTAAAAGAGATCTATGCAGTTCAATGAGACTTTATCCCAAGTCTAGTTGAGGTAAAAGGAGGCCATTACTTGCACAATATTAGTCGGTTGATAAAACTCATACCATAGCCACAACACTTCTAGAACTTTACAGAAAATTATTCCAAAAACACTAAGAAGAAGGACTATGTTTCTATGAAACTATATACTAAATCATTGTAAATTAATGAGAATATTATTTTTGTGCTCTCTCACACACACACTCAATCTCTCTCTCTCTCCTCAACGTCTCTCTTATTCTTCTCAACGTTTGTTAACACACATTAATTTACATATGTAATATCTCGATCCCTTATATATGAAAAATCCTTTGAAAATATTACAACCTAACCAGTCTACTAGTAAAAACCAACTGGAGCATGCTTCCTATAGCCAACTCATACTACTCAATAAATGATTGTTGCAATTCTATCAGTAGAAAAAATCCTATCACCATTGATGCTTTTATGGGAACACTCATTGGTTCCCTTGTGCCAGTTTGAAACATTTCAAAATAGAATACTCTTATACTCTATCAACCCTATTCCCCTTATCCCTTTGGAGGATTAAATTTGTTTGTGAAGAACATACCACCCAAGGAGTTGAGTGTATCTTTTTGGCTATAACCTAACAAGTGTGTCCATTTGTGGGCTATGCTGTACACAATCAGAAGGTTTTTTTTTTGGGTAATGTACACAATCAGAAGTTAAGTCTTGATTTAACCCCACACCTCCCCCAAGAAAAAAAAATGAAAAAAAAAAAAACAAAAAAACAAAAAGAGACTGATTATGTCTTGATATGTGTGGTACTCCCCCTTACATAGGCCACTGGCATTCCGTAGATATTGAATTTGTTGACTTGAGATGTGACTTGTGATCTAACCTTTAAGCTCTAGTTCATAAAAAGGATTTCTCACCTAGAAAGTTAGGGATTGGAAACCAAAATCAGGTTGTCCTCCCCAAAACATCCCCACCCTCACCTTTGACTCACCCCCTTCCCCCACACACCCACAAAAAAAAAAAAAAAAAAAAGGAAACTAATGTAAGTAGAATTCCACAAAATGATGGGAAATATGAGTTTATACAAATTTATGGACCTTGTGCAAGACTGTCATGTGGTACATCTAAGTCTGTCGGAGCGAGATCTTAGTCAAGATTTCGGATTTAATGGTATCCGAAATTTCGCTTAACCGTCGTGCGCAACTAAAGCAATTCGTAAATTTCTTGTTGAATCTTAAATTTGAACGAAAACTTCAACTTTTTTCTCGAAAAAAAAAATAAAATAACACTCTATAATTTGTACTGTGTTACCGTATCTAATTGGAAGGGATGTTGCGAGTGAGTATTGCAGGAACCGTCACCTACCATCTTCCCATAACTGGCTCCGAAAATTTTAAAAGCTCGAAAGCTAGCTTCTATTAATTGCAAACAATAGTTACAATCTCCTTTCTCAAACGTATATATATATATGTTCTATTCTCACTTTTGTCTTGATGTAAGAGTACTTTACGCAGTTGCAGCTCTAGAAGATGAGAACTCTTGCCATTTCTATCGAAGGTTTCTTTCTTTTTTTCTTCTTCCTTCTTGGGTATATTCTATTGAAAGATTGCAATTTGAAATCTATTACAGAAGGGGACTCGCTATCTCTAAACCAAAGAAAATATTTTTACCTTATGACAAAGACGACTGTGTTGGGTATTAAGGCGCTGACCATTGCACTTCACACAGGCGGTTGGTTACAATAATATGTGCAGACACAGATGGTGTTTTGGCACTTCCCCACACCATCAGGTTCTTTAGAACACTGGTTCATGCATTTCTGTGAATCACAACACTCTCCGGACTGTATGTTCTTATGACATGTGTGCTCTGGAAGCCTAACTGCATTTGCTCGACCCTGTTCAGCCACAGATTCCTCTACTGTCACAAAACAAACAAGATCAAAGAGTCACAAAGATTAAGCATTCTGTAAGTAATGACAGTGGGCTAGCTAGCTAGCTAGCTTACAGAGAAAAAACAAATGATCCTGACCTGATGAGAGGAGAACCAGCAGGGTGAAGAGAAAGAACAGGCCGTGATATATCTTCATCTTTCACCTTCAGTTTGGGGTATGTTTCAGGCTTCACTTGCATGTGTTTATAAATAGAGAAGTTAAAAGAGGCAAGATCTGCTTTGCTATTTGTATAGAGATTTTCAGTTAAAAGCAGACATTACTTTGAAATATAAAACCAATTTCTAATTATAAATGTGAGGAAAGAGAAGGTTGAAAGTGATTTTGAACCAAAATATCTTGTTATCCTTGACTCGTCTACCTGTTTTAAATTTTGACTAGTCTCGACCATGGTTCCTTTCTTTGTATGTACTTCTCACTGCATATCTTTCAACAACTTTTGGTTGTTCAACTTCATTACATTAGGGCCTTTTGGATAAGTATTCTTTGAATGTGATACCATATTTCTTCTAGTCAAGCCACAAACCTTCCCTCCTGCCCTACCTTTCAATTTCTTTTATGCAATAGTAGAATGGATATGTCATCAGTTTTAGAAATCACCATAGACTAGTCATAGTTTTTTATAGAACATGGTTTATAGGATTATCGAAAAGAAGATTTAGATGACAAATCTTAGAAATTAAGGTTCGATTTTGCTCCTTTCAATTTCTTTTATACAATGCATAATAGATACGGCCAAAAGTTTTAGAAATCAGCATCAACTAATCACTTTATTTGGTAGAAAATAGGGTAAATTACATATAGATCCCCTGAATTTGCAAAATTATATTTAATATCCACGAGAAAAAATAATTATAAATGCCTCTTTGGCTCTTTGTTATTAAGATTTGGATTAATGATGTCACCATTAAATAAAAATTCAAAAGTTCAACTTCACCTTTCTTTGTTCTCGAAGTTTTCACAATAGTAATTTTAACTTTAATATTAAAAGAATAAAATATCTTAAAAAATTACTAAAGAAGTGGGAGAAGGGATTTTTTATTCATTAGAAATCATCGACGAGCTCCACCTACTGAAAAAACTTGTAATCCATTTTCTCTCATGTTTTTTTTTGCTATTGGTTACTAACTTACGCTTTTAGGTTAACTGGCCTTAACCGGCGCAACTTTGATCAGAATATCATGACCGTCTGACGATTTGACAAAATCAGACGGTAATTAAGGTCGTCATGCCATTCTATTATCCGAACCGATCAGACCGGTCCAATCGTAAGACCCGATTTCTAGAGTGAACTCCGACCCAAGGTGGGTCAATGCCGCCGATCTGAGTCCGAAAACGTTTTCTTACGGTTTCCATTATCTCTCAGACAGCTTCACTCGTAGACGAGAAGAGATCGACTGATGAAGTGAATCAATGTCGAGGAATTCCTCAATCAGCGGAGCAACTAGTGTAAAAACTGACGCTTTCGACGAATCTCGTCTGGTCTTCAAAGCTGCGGTCGTTTCAAGGCTTCTCCTTCTTGGGTTAATCGTTTTCTGGAGGTCGCTGGTTAGCCCTTACGACACCTCTGCTTCGTTGAACCCTAACTGCCTCACTTCGAATTCCACCGATTCATCGCCGGCGAATTCAGTCCTTTGGCCAAGTGTCGGAGCCGCGATCGAAGGAAGTATTGTCTGGGACGGTGTCTATTACGTAAGAATTGCACAATGCTGGTACGAATACGAGCAGACGTATGCCTTCTTACCACTTCTTCCCATCTGCATTTATCTTTTGTCTCGAACTGGTGAGTGATCCAGTAACTCTTAAGCTATTAAACTTCAAGCTGTTTAAAATGTTCTAATAGCTGCTTGGTATTTCTATCATTTCAGTATTTGCCCCGTTGATTCCACTAATTGGATACAGAGCCGTGTTGGGTTTGTCGGGCTATGTTATCAATAACATTGCCTTCTTGTTTGCCGCGGTTTTCTTTTACAGGCAAGTTACCAGTATTCATCTTTTTCCCCTATAGAACAAAATTGGTTCTTTGATAACAACATCACTCTGAAAGAACCCCAAACTCTCAATTGCTTCTTTGATTAGACTCTCCAGCATCGTAGCTATCGAAAATATTTATTAATGTGTTCTTAAAATAATCCCTCACTGTATCCTCCAAGCCATTACTATTATGTGACTTCACTATCAAAGTGTTGGAAGTCATGTTAATCACAGCTGCGTTGTGATACCAATAATTGGGTGGATGGTCTTGTGTGTTGGACATTTGCATCTCTTACCTTGTTTAATTGAGCTATCTTGAAGTCTTCTTTAATCAAGCACCCCAACTGCATTAGATGTCATGTTTAAGTGCACATTTCTCTATCACCCTAACTTGATTAAGCTTTATCATAAAAATATCGGGTTGGCTAAAGGAATCCTCTTCCCCGTTCAACTTATATAATCAATAAATGCACAGTGACATACATGACCAATTAACTAAATTGGCATGTAAGTTTTATATTTTAATGTTTTGGGGGAAAAAAGGTGTTTGGCTTATCTTGCTGCCTCTCTCTCCTTAATTTTCTCAACTCCTTCGTTTTATGGGAATAGTATCTCAACTTATAGATTGACAACTTACTTTAATTCTTATGCACAGTCTTTTACCCTTATTTTTAGGTGGGCTGGTAGTCATGATTTGCAGCTGATCCATTATTTATATTCCTTGGCACATTACTTCTTTAGGTTCATCTACTTTAAGTCACCAACTTGAAAGATGTCTAATTTTGCATATTCTCAAGCTTGGATCGAGAGTTTGCAGAAGGTGCCCATGTTTTCTACTATGGCCAATGATTTTGCTCGTAGTTCATTCTTCTTTGTTCGAAGATTGAATATTTAATCTTATCTTTCTTATTAAATGCCAGGCAATAATAAAGCTCGTTTTGCCTGATCCAGTTAAAGATGTTGAGATAATTAATAAACTTCAAATGACAACAAGGAGTTTTACCTGCATGTGAATGGTATTCTTCCCAACTTCCATTATAGCAGTGTCAGATATTTTTTTAAAAATCCCCTTTTGGTTGGTTTCTCCTTTCCATCCATATATCTATTGGAAGGATAAAACTTTTCTGAATGGTAGCGTAAACTTGAAATATCTATGATGTGGTAGATTGTGTGGAGCCCAAATTTTATAGTCTGTTAGACCCCAAGGTCCCTTGTGCACAGTGTAGAATTTCAGCCCAAATAGTTTTTCTGAGTGACAAATAGAAGGTTGGAAATATCAGGATTATAGGAGAGTGCACACCAGTGGTCAGAGTTACATAGGCATGCATGTCAATTCATGGGAGGTTTTTTCTATTGTTAGCTCTGAAACTTGACACGTGATTTATCCAAGCCATGTAGCATCTGTCCATCAGTCAAAATTTCTAGAACATTTTTCCACGTAGCACCATGAGGATGGGCTCCCTAAATAAACCTACCATGTCAAGCTACTCAAGTTATATGATGGTTCCCCACCATTCTTATGTTAATTGGATATTCTCTGCTATTTCCTCTTAGTTTGAATTTCAAGTATCATTCCCACGGAAAGGAAGGAAGAGAAGGAATTTTTGACTTTGAACAACTTTTTGTCTCTGTAGTTATGGAAAGTGTGTTGTGCTTTTATATTTACC
This sequence comes from Hakea prostrata, assembly GCF_041222555.1. Lineage (NCBI taxonomy): Eukaryota > Viridiplantae > Streptophyta > Magnoliopsida > Proteales > Proteaceae > Hakea > Hakea prostrata. Next base: position 49,810,335 of record NC_142609.1, on the reverse strand, counting down.
ATATATCCTCTCAGTGCTTATGAGGTTCACATTTTCACTTCATTAATTTTATTGTATCCCCTTTCACAGGCTTTCAGTTATTGTTTTGAAGGACACTGGGGCAGCATTTCGTGCATCAATTTTGTTTTGCTTCAACCCAGCTTCCATTTTTTATTCATCAATGTAATGGTTTGATTCTATTTCCTTTTTTTTTTTTGGATAGTTAATGTCTTAATGAGGTGAAGGTGGCATTCGATTCCTTGTCTTGGTGACAGCATGCGTCAGACTTTACCAGCTGAATCAGTTGGTGCCTTCATTGTCATTACTTAACAAAAAGAGATTATTACTATTTTATTCATAATCATGTTAAACTCTGACTATCTAGGCTGTTTTTTTCTCACAGTAACTAACTTTTTTTGGCCCAAAAAAAAAAGTTACAAACTTGACTAACTTCTCTCCCCAACCCCCCAACCCCTAACCCCAAAATGAAAAGAATAAAATGTAAAATAAAAGAGTACAATGAGGGATGAAATGATAGACTGAAGGTGCTGCTTTTTCTCCTGATTTACAGATACTCAGAAAGTCTGTACTCTTTACTTTCACTTGGAGGAGTATATCACCTCATAATGGGTTCAAATATTACTCCGCTGCTGCTTTTTGCACTCTCCAGTTCTGCGAGGTCCAATGGGGTTCTAAATGCTGGCTATATTTGTTTTCAGTCTATGCATCGTGCTTATGATGCCATATTTGAAAAGAAGCGTGTGAGTGTAAGTCTTTTATCTTATCTTCTGGCAGCTGTGTTATGGCATTTCTTGCATATCTAGTACTGCTTAAGTGAAATAGACACAAACTCATGCCTGCCAATATGCATCCAGCCTATGAATTGCATCTATCATATTTATATGACTTGTTAATTTTAGCAATAATAAAGCATAGTAGGTCAAGCTTGATCACCAAAAAAAAGAGAAAGATTTATTAGATTGGAGTCATTTGGAATCCTTGGCTTTAATAAAAAGAAAACCTGTGTTTGTTACCGAAGCATAATTAGTTTTTGGCTTCATGCTTTGGAAGCTTTTTGGATCCTAATAATGTAAAGGACACAATTTTTGGTGTCAAACACAGATTACAGTTAAGATAAGAGAACCCGAAAAAGATAAAAGCGTTTGGAGCAGAAACTCCATATGTGCCTTATAATTTGTGGGTATGTACCTTTTGGTATGCTATCAATACTTGAAACTTGAAAGCTACAGAAATAAACTGCTAGGTGATGTTTTTGGCCTTTAAGGTAATAGCGCCGGTGGCTAGTTTCTGCTGCTTCTGTCTTTGAGTCATGGAGCATTCCATTTCTCTCTGCTGAGAGTAAAGGAAGTTTACCAATTAGTCAGTACTTTAAACATATTTGTATATCACTGTTACTTTTTTTTGTACTGATATCTGGCTTCCCAATCAGTGTTGTAGTTTTACTGCCTCACCTCTCCATATTTCTTAGAGTTGTCTTAGACGAAAAGTGAAATGTTTAAAAGTTGCATAGGTGTCCTTGTATATGGACATTCATTCTGTACATAATATCTCTGCCTCACCTCCAACTGCTCAAACCTGCTTTAGACAACAACACCAATCCAGTCTTGTCCCAACTCAATCCTGCTTTAGATGTGCCAAATTCTTTTAGGAAGTGATTCTGCCATCTGGATTCTTTTCTTATATATATTTGTTATTTTGTAGTATTTTATGTTTTGACATTATTATACCTCATGGCATTTCAATGTATGGGCTGTTTCATTAATTGTTCTGTGTGCAATTGAAAGTGATGTCCTATAAAATCAAGATCAAATTCCTTTTTTTATGTCTTATCAAGATCGAAAGTGAATGTTATTGCATGCTACAAATCACATTTTGGGTTGATCGACTTATGCATAAGTAAAGGGATTTGCTTTGCAAGTGATGGATGTCACTAGATTGGCATCACAGAAGAAGCCCCCATATCAAAACCTTGCAATTGTAAACTTGATGCTACACTAATTTGTATTGAAGTTCTGCTTAAATATACCAGCTTATAGTGTTCTCTAATTTATTGCTGAAAGTTAGTTTTAATTAAATTTACCTTTCTTTTTCTTCCTGAATTTATTTTTTTATTTCTTTCGTCAAGTTGGCAGTGCTGATAATCATTGCTGGAGCTGTGCAAACTTTATGTATTTTTGCACCATTTATTGCTTTTCAAGTTTATGGGTACTACACTATTTGCCTTGGACATTTGCCTGATGAAATGAAGCCTTGGTGCAAAGCAAGACTACCACTTCTTTATGATTATATTCAGAGTCATTACTGGTGAGTTAATATCTGAAAATTATCTATTCAATTTCCAAATACAGATAACTGGTTTGATATTCATATATTTTTTTTACTTTACTGTGTACCTGTTGATCCGTGGCTGATGGATTGCAAGTCTTATGGTCTGTTGCAATATTTTGAGATATAAGTCTGGTTTTAAATTTACACCCAAAAAAAAAAAAAAAAAGAGTCTGGTTTTAAATCTTCATATTATTGGTTGTCCTTGTATAAGGCCATCTTGAGCCATTTGATAAGAGGTATGTTGTGGTAATGTTTTCTGTTTTCTATGTCAGGGGAGTAGGTTTCTTGAGATATTTCCAGTTGAAGCAGTTACCAAACTTTCTTCTTGCATCTCCAGTATTATGCCTTGCATTTTGTTCAGTGATACATTATGCCAGGTTACGGCCTAAAATTGTATTTTCACTGGGTTTTGGAGCTTCTGGTGAGGAGAAAAGTGATACTATTTCAGTCTTTCCACTGGGAACAGACCAAGGATCAAAGGATGCTGAGTCTTCAGACTATTTCCATTCTAAAGTCCTCCAAGGTATAATACCTTTTCACTTTTTCGCCTTTTGGAGTGGTAGATTGGGGATTAATTATTTTTATTAAGAGCAGAAAAAGTGAGGAATACATTGATATATCAATATGGGAGAGTCTAATTGATACCAGACAACCATGAACAGCATAATGTTGGGAAAGGGCCATAATATCTGGAATCCCTCAAGACCCAATTTGGCACAATTTCTCTACAGCTTTAGCAGTAGGGCACGGCATCCAGAAAACCACCTTCACCTCCGTGTAAAGATGTAAGAAACTGATTAAAATAATTGACTCCCTTCCCTATTTAATAGTTGAATTCCAAAGGACAAGGTGAAAAGATTTTGATTCATCTACTATTGAACTCATTTTCTTTTTGCACTAGTTTGACCATTTTCTTGTTCATAGTTTGACATATTATCCCTACTGAAAAGGCAATGATCATAGGTCTTGGATATTTACGGTGAATAATCATTTCTTGGTTTTGGTAGAGTGACAAATGTTTTCTGTAGAAGAACCTTATTTCTTCTTGACCGTACATTACTATGTGAATATTACCAAGTTGTAGTTAATTTCTTTGATTATTTCCTGTCTGGTTGATTTTGCTAGATTGTTGATTTGTTATTTGATCTCTCCGTCTGTCTCATTTCATGGAGTGAAAGCAGTCAATTTTCTCATGAATGGACTGCTTCATCAAATTATTCTGTAATTCTGAATTTCATTGTAGTATTTCGGAAAACCCAGGGCCATATGAAATTGGAGAAGTACTTCCGAGATCATGTGGGTAATGTCCCATTGACCTTCTCCGATTAATGTATTCTTCCTGCTGAGGGAGGAACTCAAACACGGCAGAAACCAAGGCTAGGAAAAATGTATTTATGCCACTACTGAGAACCTCTTGTTATGGAAGACTACTAAGCATTGGTAATAAAATGGTCATCCCAGAATGCTGAAATCGAGAAAGGTCTATATGTTATCAAGGAATATCAGCTTGAGGTGGGTTGAAGAGAGAACTAGAGAAGTGTCTATATACTATAGTATGCGAGTAATATCAATTGCATGATCTGAAGCCAATTTTGGCAGGAGATAATTCTGCTTAGAGGCAGGTTTTGTTGTCTATATACTAGTTATCTGCAAAAATCTTCTTTAAGCAGTGGCCCTCTACCCACATGGAGAGGAAATTTTCCAACTCACATGCATGTTTTCAATAAAAAAGAAGTCAGAATCCAATTAATGTATGAGGGTCCTATATGGTGAGGCTTAACTCTGGTTTGTGCTCAATGGCGTAAAACTTGCTTCCAGATATTGATTTAGAATTTTTTTTGGGTAGAAGATATTGATTTAGAATAATATTACAGATGTGAAATGTTACCTTTCCAGTTTGGTGATTTTTAAAGAAAAATAAAATTAATTTATGCTGGATTTTTAGGTGCTGAAGGCATAGTTGTCAAGGCAGCCCCCTGGCTTTTTCTTGGGTGAAGGCGACCTGGTGTCACCTTGTCGCGCAGGCGATGCCTCGGCACCTTGCTTGGTGTCTCCTTGGTTTTTGTTGTCCTCTATTGCCTCGCCTCGCCTTGATAATTATGGTTGAAGGGCTAAATTCTTCAGGAAATTGATAAATGACATCAAGAACCTATGGATTGTGGAAATACAATTCATGTTGAACTACATAAACCATCTGCTTTTAGATCCCACTAAATGCTTGCGTCCATTGTCAATTGGGATGTAGGATGTGTGGTTGCCCTTGGTTGTGCTGGCATCAATAGATGATATTCTCTTGTATGTTTTTTAAATATCCATATGACCAAGGAAGCTGATTTGAATGAATTTGCTATCCTTTGAGCTGTTTGGCCTCTTAGAATTATGATACTGGTCATTCTTTTTTAAGAATTTTTGCTGCTCTGTGAAAATCCTAAAGGCCTCATTTGCTTTTTTGTATTTGTTCCTTGGTTGCTTCTTCTATACATTCAACATTCTGAAGCTTCTATTTCTGTTTTGAGAAGATCACACCCTTAGACAGCGAAGACAGAAGAGTAGACCAGGGACTCATGATTCCTCTCAGAATCCCCTTCTGTCAGGAGATTATGCAGGACTTCCAGAAAAGACAGGGTACTTGTCCATTGTAGTCCTCCCCTTCATTCTACATCTGGGTTTCATGGCTGCAACTGCATTTTTTGTCATGCACGTGCAGGTCAGCTTTTATCCTTTTTCTTATGTAGAGATCATCATCAGCATGCTAAAGCTTGGGAAATGTTTTTGAACTGGGAGATATTGATTACTACCTGTGTTTAAAAATCTGATGAAACAGCTCATTGGAAAATTTTGTCAGCTACACCAAAAAGCAACTTAGCTGCATTTGTTGGGCTTGATCTGTTCGAAGAAATGATATTCTTTCAGATAGTCGAAGAAAACACATTAATGTCCAAAACTTTGAGGCTTTAGCACTTTGTGGAGCCACCTCACTTACATTTCTACTGTCAGTGAAAACAAGATAGAGTACACTTAAGTTCTGTTGTAGATACATGGTCTCTTACTCATTAGATAGGAAAAAGAAATAGAAGGGCGATAACTAGGCTGATTGAACCAAAGGGCTGTCTTCTGGTGAATTATTGCCATCAAATCGGATTAGATTGACTGCGATACCTTGTGTATATTGGGAATTTTTAAGTCGAAATTATTGGTTACCTACAATGTTCATTGATTCTTTATATTCATACTAGCACAATTAATTGGTAACATTTTCTGACAATAATACTTCAACAGGTTGCAACTCGTTTCTTGTCTGCGAGCCCAGTTCTTTATTGGTTTGCTTCTTATATAATGGTTTCCCCTGGCACCTCTAGAAGATGGGGTTACTTGATTTGGTCGTATTCTGTAGCTTACATACTTCTTGGCAGTTTGTTATTCTCAAATTTCTATCCTTTCACCTGAGAGGTTGCTGTGTTATTTCTTCTATATTTGTACGTGACAAGTTCCATTTTCTGCTGGGCTATTGCACCTCATAGGGGCGGTATAGCCTGCTGTCGTATTTAGTGCAGGGAAGACTGTCTCAAATTGTATCATGATACCTGCAATTAACCATTAGTATCATAGTACTAGTCTTAATGTGGGGTCTACCCTCCTGCTTCCAGTCTATTTCATGTAAGGTAATTAATTGATGATGTATCCTACAGGGTATTTATTTTACTTTTGAAATGAATGCAATTGGTAAATGATGAACTTTGAATACTTCCTTCCATACCATTTTAAAAAAAAATTCCTTTGTGATAAAGGGTCATAAAAAAGGGGAAAAAAAAAAAAATCAAATCGTATCTATTTACCCTCTTGGGTAATTACTATTTAATTTACGGAAATTGATTGATGAAGTATACCAAATGACATATGCTTTTCTTTTGAGATGAATTCAATAGGCAAATGATGAATTTCGGGTGCTTCTTGCTTTGGTAAAAAACCAAAAGATCAAATCAAGCTTTACATTTAAATTTCTCATTCCCCCCCCCCCCCCTATTTCAACAAATTCAATTCAAGGTATGTTTGTCCATCCGCATCCGCTCAGGCCTCCAAATTGATGATAACTGCTTTGTATTGCACAAACTATGTATCATCTTGTTTACCAAAAAAAAAAAAAAACTATGTATCATCTGACCAGAGACCTAAATAGATAGGGGGATGCTATTTTTTAGAAGGACATACGACAAATAGTAAAAACATGTTTTTCACACTTTTGACAAGTAAAAGCATCCAAGTGAGACATTGTCACATACATGGCTGAAGCAACAAAACAAATTTAGTACTCTTTGTTTGAATACTCCATGCTCTAGGAAATTTCAGACCAGATGTGTTACATCACTATGCTTCACCAGATATTTTGATATTGTGGAGGATCCCTCCGCATCTCCCCCATCCCAACCCCAACCCCAAAAATTCTTCTCATGTCCCCAAAATACTTATTCAAAGCTTCCACTTTGATTCCGAACATGGGATGGCTCATCAAAGAATATGGGTAAGACCAATTGCCCATTAGTTTCATAGCAGTGAAGAATCTGAGATAGTTCCATCAAACACCATTTGCTATCTGCATAATTTGGAGAGAAGACAGGAATGGAGATTTTGGAACCATCAATTGCTCTAAGGCAAGCTGGTCCAATGGCCTCTCCAGTCCAAAGCTTTTCACTATCCATAAACACGTTGATTCCTTTGTCTTTCATGACCATATTGAGGATGCTGGTAAAGTTATTTCAAGTATCTTCTCCCCTGAAGTTAAGGAACACATCGTAACTAGAAAAACCAACTGTGAAGGTGAAAGTAGAAAAAGCTTCATCTATTAGCACCATAGTTGCAGTCGCAGAGAAGAGAAGGCTCTCAAAAGTGTTGTCTTCTTGCAAGAAACTCCTATGAGTCTTTGGTCATCTTTGGAAGCCATTCAGCTTCAATAATTAGCTTTCGTAGGAAAGCAATAGGCTTCTTCCGTGCGCCTGCCTTGCATTAGATGAGTTGACTAGGTAAGGAAAGCGTGTTAATCTACCCTGGAAGTCTCTGCAATTCTGCCAAATGTCACTCTTTCTGCCATGGAAAAGAGAGTCCGGATCTGCGACCCCGACGCTTCCTGACCACAAACATCAGTGGGGCCCACGGTGAAAAACACTTTTTGGAAATTTTGTGGTCAGGAAGCCATGGGGGAGCAAAGAGATGGGGAGAAGATCCGGATTCTGGAAGAGAAGCCTGATCCTTGACTTTTAAGTGTATATGTCCCTTCAATACTTATAAAAACGAAAAAAAAATCAAGAGCACAGTTTCGCCCAAGACTACCATTGACCAGCCCATACAGAAAGCTACCACATCCACAGGATCTCCATTGTGGAAAAAGAGCTTGAATGATCTAGATCCAGGACATATACTTCCAATAGGGATTTCCTGTCTGGAGTCGGTGTCTGTATCCTTCATTTTTTCTTTTCCATTAATTATTGTAGGGGCATTCATACCTAAAAGTCAAGAATCCGGTTCTTTCTCAGGCCAGAGAGACATACAATGAGCCCAAGAATTAGAACCACAAACAAATTGTATTACATTGACCATATAATCAAATTTTTTTGTCAAACTCATCATAAGAAGTTTTGAGCTTGATTGAAATATATTCAAATCGTATTATGCATATCCAAATCTATAATCAATTACGTTTGTTTTTTTACAAGAACACAGCTGAATCCCTAATCTGCTGCAACTCATGATATCCATTCCTGCCCAATTACATATCTTTACAAAATCACATGTCTGAGTTATTCAACTTAAATTCAATGTTGGGTTCAAAAACAAAAAGTCTCATGGATCCCAATTTTCAAAATCCCATCTTCAAGGCTGTTGTTCAACCAGAAATCAGTCTAATGCTAACAGAGACATCTCTCACCACCTGATCAGCTAGAAAACAAACCCCAAAAGCATGAAGCCAACTCATAAAATTCCTGGACAAGTAGGTGGGCAAGCAGGATAGGATATAAAATTCACATAACAGGGGGAAGACAGATAAATTTAAAATTAATTTAAAAAGAAGAAGAAGAAGATAAACACTAATTAACTACAAAGAAAATTTTATTGAAAAACCATGTTTCGTTGAAACTCACCTTCTCAGATACTCCTCCAACGGGATTAATGAAATCTTGTGCAAAAAGAAAGCAGATCTTAGGGAGATATCATGGTAATCACCTTGATTGGCGGGTAGAACTACTTACTGTAGTTGGCGTTTATGTAGCATAAAAGGACACCTACAACTATGAAAGCTGAAACATGCAGAAATAAAAATGAATATCAGCTAAAATGGAACTCATAAACTATAGAAGCTAGATCCAGGCCTGATAGGACAAAATGATATAGGTTTGAAAGAAAACTACCCCATAAATAATTATCAATGCAGTCAATCCAAAACACTTTGTTTGACATAAAACTCAAGAAGACGGTTCACTGATATGACCAACACAACTGTGATGTTCCTTCAACTAGAAGCTAGTAGCACTACCTCATCAAATATCAATTTGAAAGTCTAGTTAGTGTCTCAACTACAGAATATGAATGAGTTGTCATGAGAAACAAAATATCAACATGAATTTTTATCTATACAATTTCAATTAGCAGAGACTCAAGGCAGCTTTCGGAATGGCCTCAATTATCAGCTGGTCAATCACAATTAGTCGTATTTAAAGCTGTAATTAAAAGTTGAAAAAAAAAGATACTAATGAATTTCTAACCATTACCCAATAGAGCTGGACTCTGCGAGGATACTTCATTCAATGTTTTTTGATAATCATTCCATTTCGTCATCCATGGTGCTTCTGTAGTCATTGTCTGCTATGTACTAGCATGCATAATTTTAACCTCTTGTTGCTTCACCCTCTCTTGTTTTGAAGGCAATTTTTTATTGACACTTTTGTTGGCGGCCTAAACCGACCCACTAGTCGTGATTCTTCTTGGAGGAAGATCATGGTTGAGCTATTGGAAATCTAAGAATGGGATACTTGTGCATTTGGCTGTAAAGCAAATTCAGAACTCAATAAGCAACAAATTTACCCAAAAATAAGCAACAATACATTGAGATTGACTGACATTCATGGGAAAGAATTTATGCAAATTGAAGTGATGCCTCTAATGCCCATACACTACCTTGTCGCTGCAAAAATAAAGCTTAGAAACAAAAGATGAAAATCAGATCAACTAAGATCCCAAGGCGTTTGGAATGTTCAACTTGCATCCTATGATATTTCCTGGTCTCTCATCCACAGCTGTTGAGCATCAATTTTACTCACCTGAGGTTCCGCAAGTCTAATTTTCTATTGCAACAAAATGAAATTAGATGCTACTTTATTAAAATGAAATACATGTTCAACAAATAGATACTAAAATCAGGAAGAATTAGGTTAGGATCTTTCTCCACTTGACAGGCCCACAAAGCATTCCCAAATTAGGCAGGTTGGTTGTGACACAGTACACATGAACAGTGTTTTGTTCTATTTCTTCTTAATTCATGCTTCTATTTGGAATGGACTGTCTTATGTGATGCTGAATGAACAAAAGCATGCCACATCAACTGACCAAGCTGTGCCAGTCATAGCAGTCGCATCCCACAAACTTGTTGGGTTTGTTTCATGGCTTGTTTCTGGGGTGCATACGGGCTTATGATCATCAACTAGTAATGTCATATTTCATCAACAAGGTAGAAGAAATATGACGCACAAAGTCCCTACAACAAAAACAACAGGACACATTAAACGTGATTTAAAAATATAGAATTCCATAATGTGGCACCATACTAGGTGGTTCAAAATATGTTTCTTAGGTTGTAAATATCAAACGCATAATTATCCACATGTCTCCTAGGTGCCTAGATTACATGCGCATGATTGTCTTTATGATTGGGCTCCTTAATGGAAAGTTCCTTTTCGTTCCGAGTCCATTTATTCTTAACCCAATTGTCGACCTTATCCATATCGCTAGCCCCTGAAAACGTGCACTGGCAGCTATCGCCAAGCTGGATGGATTGATCAATTAGGCTTCTCAACCATTAGCCCTAGCTATGATGTTACATGTCACCTAACAAGACGACTTGTTATGATAGTTCCTCGAGTAACTCAACCGTCTAATTGAAATCACTCCCTATTTTTTAGAAGGTATAAATACCTCATTTGTTCATGTTGCTTGTACTTTGTGTGTCCCATTCTTGCTGCTCCCGATCAGATTCCAGATCTTTCTCTTGTTTTGATTGCCCATGCTCCCTCCCAATCTCTATATTCTTTTTTTATTTTTTTAAATTTTTTTATATCATGGTTAAGAAGCCTAGTTAAGTTTGATCATCCTAACAATCCAAAAAAGAAGACAAAATCCGTCCAGGAGGGTTATGCAAGTGAGGACAAGCAATCTTCTGCCAAGGTTCTATGCCCAGCATGAGAACCAACCGGGATCTTCCTCTACCCCGATTCTCCCAAACAATTCGACCTTCCTAATTCCTATGTCCCTTCACAATCTTCCAAGTGCAAAACTTCTTCTATTAGCCCCCTGTTCCAACTCCTGAGGGGCTTTCGTAGTCCTTTCCCTTTTAAGCCTAATAAGAATAAATTGAAGGCCACCGCCTTGACTTGAACAAAAGCATAACAACGTACACCTATGCACATTGAATATATGCAAAATTCCCCGGGCCTAGATTTCTACCCGTGCTCTCTCACTTCTAAGGACCAAACCGATTCTTGAGGTACTTCAATTTTCCCGAGGGGGATTTGGCTCCTTAGTAAGGAAGAGAGAGCCAACGATCCCCTCAAGGGATTTTTCATCGTATATTTTTATGCTTCATTGGGGGGTTACGCCTCCCCTTCCACTCTCTTTTTGTTGAAGTTGTTCATTGTCTCGACCAACTTAGCCTGAACAGTTGGCTCAACATGATAGGGTTCAACAACTTTTGTTATAACCTTGTTGTTATCTTGACCTTCCGCCTATTTCACAATTCTTTATGCTCCAACCCCCCCACCCCCCCCCCACCCCACCCCAAAAGGGTTTGTATTACCTAGCCAAGCGGCCATCCTGGAAGCTTGACCTCTAGGGTAACTTTATTGAACATGACGCAGTCCCGTCCACCACCAAGAAGTGGAGGGAAATTTCCCTATTTTGTTGTCCTCTTTCTAGTGAGCCTCTCATTACTGACTTTCAAAAGAGGATGAAGGAAGACCTTGATGGGATGAACACAGTTTGAACTTTATCCCAAGGAGCTGGAGATTTTTCAGGAAATCAAACAGGTTGAGGAGGATTCTTGGGATGTCCATGGATTTTTTTATGGAAGATCAACCTGGGTGAGCCCCTCGCTCATTATCTACTATGTTCTTTTGGACGAATAAATAATAAAATTAATGAACGAGGAACAAACAAAGAGTTTTAAGGAGGAAGACCAAAAAGAAGAGTTAACGCCTAAGAGACAAAAATAAGCATGTTCCATGGGGTATCATCAATCAAGTGTTGGGGGAAAGCTGCAAGTCTAGTAGAAACATCAAAATAGATGGCATTCCAAATCATGTCTACTATGTTGATTTTGATGTATTTTGTTTTCCCTATCTTGGACCCAACATTTATTTTTTCCTTGACTACAATTGCGAATGGAGCAATGCAACTTGATCGGGCTCAAAAGACCCTGTCCAAGCCCAAAGCAATGCTTCCTTTTTCTGCACCTTATAGTCTGACCAAGCCCCCAGCCTTTGCCAAGGAGTCAAATAAAAAGGTGGCTACGGGGACCCACCCCACCGGGCAAGTACCCTATATTGCTCTGCAGAATCGTCAGAAAGCTGCACTAGCACCAACTTCCTCCTTTCCTGATTTCTCAAGCGTTTTCACCCCTTAATAGGGGATTCTATTGCGGGATTCCATGTTAGTAGATACAAAGGTTTCCAGATCATGGGTGCTGAACTCCACCCTTCCCTTTGACTTGGATTTCTTAAAGAATTCCTCGAACGGGGAATTATTCCTTGATGCTAATTGGTAATTCCCCTGACATAGTCTTCTCAATGCCATCTTTTTCGGAAGTTCATTGATCTTTACTCTTTGCAAATACCTGGCTGGGGCGGCTAACTACTTCGCTGAGGTAGCAGACTGGGTTGTTTAACGGTCTAAGGAGCCCAAGTTTCCCATTGGCTTTGTGAACGAGGCTAATCATGAGGCCTACCAAGCCACAATCAATCCAGAAGATCCTAAAAAAGAGGTGGGGGCTCTAAAAGCTAAGAAGGGTACCTTAAAGCCAAGTCGGAACAAATAAAAGGAGAAAGCCAAATCTCTGGAGAAGAAGCTTGGGAAAGGAAAGACCGAGTTGGATAAAACTACAACCATCCTCAATAAGTTGGAGGAGAAAAAGAAGTCCTTGGAAGAGTCGATTGAGACACTAAGTAGCACTCCCTCTGCCATTCCACCGTATGGGGAAGTGCTTGACGAAGTGCGGAGGAAGGTAACGAAGGAATATTTCAAAACTCCCTAGCTTGAGAAACTGCACAATGCCTTGTTTAGAGCGTTTACTTGAACTTCGTTTCATACCAACTGCCAACCTAATGGAATTCACTGAACCCCCAACAAAACCCAAAGATGTACTTGTAGCAGACAACTCTACTCCCAAACCCGAGGTTGAGGATGAGAGGAGTCTCGCTGAAGTCAGTGCTGAAAAAGAAGCTCCTAATTCTGTTGATGCCATCGTTCAATTACCAGAACAAGTTCCAAATTTCTTTTGCTCGGGAAATTTTGTTCTTTTCCGAGCCACCTTCGTATCTCTGGGGTTTGATCTTGAAAATTTTGGAAATGGAAAATTTGTTTCATTTTGTACAACATTATCGTGAGCTAACCTTTAACCTTATGAACCGACTTCGCTTAATGCTTTCCTGTATTCTTGTGTAGATATTCTTCTTACCCTAGCCTTGAACGAAACTTCCTATACTCGTATCTGAGTTACCACCCAACCTTTAGAAAACATCTATTGCCATCAATGTTTTTAAGCAAGTTAATATAAAAAAAGGTGAGATACCATTAGACATGGGTTACCATTTGGACAGTTTACCATGAGACTTAGTCATATGCTCCGCTTCAGGATTGGTAGGTCCATTGCAAGCAAAGGTCCTCTCGAAAGGCCCTTCTAATAGATTGGCACGTTGATTGGAAGTTTTCTTTGATATGGTGCCAAAGGTTCTAAGCCTCTTATAGCATTTCGCCCACCGGATTACTATTAACCTAGCGCAAACCTTGAATGATTGTTCATATTTCTATGGTTCTGCAATGCTTTACATAGTTGATCTGGCTCCATGTTGGAGCAATCCCCATATGAGGTGCCAGGAATGACTTGGTTCATGTTAAGATGCATCATTTATACGAGGTGTTATGCCCATAATTTAATAGGTCACAAAGAAGTTTTATGGAAGTAATTGAATGCTTACAATTCTGTTGGTAGTACTCCAAATTTACTGAATTCATAGATCAATCAATATGCTTCCCGGCTCTGAATCTTTTAATCATTATGCTCTTGGCTTTGTTCCCTTGTCGACTACATATAGCCCTTCCCACGTTGCGCTCAAGTTTCCTTATTTTTTCAAATATGAAGACCCAAACTTTGTTGTACAAGATCACTAACTCTACACCTCTGGTTCTTGACTTGGGTGTGGTAATACCCCCTTACTCTTTTTTGATACCTTTGGTTCCTATAATATGCCATGTTAAGCAGATCATCTAGAAAGTCTAGGTTGACCCTCAGTACCTGTTCGTTTGAGTCTTCGATATAGTCTCGATACCTTTTTTACCTGGTTAGGACATCGACCAGAGTAAGCACCTTAATTTTGAATGTCAATCAAAAAGGTGTCTCGCCTGTTGGGTTTCGGCTTGCTGTCCGGTATGAAAAGAAAAGACTTCATAATTCCTCTAACAATGCCCGGTTTGTCAATTCCACTTTTTGTCATTGTTCTGTGGGTAGGCTACTGATGACTAACGATGTTAAATATGATATCTAGTAAAAAATATCTCGAATCTTGCTCCTTCAAATTGCTTACCAATATCTGTTACTAGCACCTTAGGGATTCCGAACAGGTAAATGACCTTGCCTTCATAAAATTATCCATTATGCTTTTCAGTAATTGTTGTTACGGGCTTGGCCTCGACCCATTTATATCCATTCCCCACATGGCGAACGTGGTCTCGCTTAAGATGGGAATCAATGGTACTATTGGGACCCTTGGGACTAGAACATGATTTTGACATTGCTTGCATTTTCGCACATTCTCCCGCTTGTATGAGCTCCACATATCCCCTCACCGACCACAACAAGTGCATACTAGACATGTGAGGGTCCCACACATTTTAGAAGTGGCTTTTAAAAAAATCACCTGTAAAATTGGTAATCTAGAATGGTAATCCTTGCCGACTGATTCTAGGATTGGTTCCATCCAACTTTACTCCCGCTCAATTTCCATCGACTCGATTTCCTCTACACTCGGGCAAGACACCCCTTTTATATATACTATTGAGTCGAGTGTTTTATATTTCGCGGAGGCTAACGGAGATAATGTCTCTGCTTCCTTATTTTCTTTTCGAGGGATTTGTTTCACAACTACACGATCAAAATTGGCTTGGTATTGTTCCACCTTTGATAGATACATGGCCACCCAATTCCCCTTAGCCTAATTTTCTCCTTCGATTTGATTTACCACTAGTTGTGAATCGGTTCTCACCTCCACCTCCTTAACTCTTAATACTTGGTAACCTCAAGGACCTACCAAAATTCTCTGATTTGATTTACCACAGGTTGTGAATCCCTTCTGACCTCCAACTCTTTTACTCTTAATGTTTGGTAACCTCGAGGACTTGCCAATATCACTTCATATTCGGCTTCAATAGTTGAAGCCTTGAAGTTGAATCTTAAAGTATAGCTGACTTCTTAAAGTTAATCATGCCCTAGATCTCGTGTTATTACTAGAGGTGTTATATAAAGGATCCAGACATAAACTGGAGTCTGTTAATTTACAAATAGAGGGAGACTACTTTCAGCAACAAAGTCAAGAAGTACTTGTGCCTTTATAGCCGGTCAACGCCTAAAATCGATCTAATACTCGCTCAACTTGAACGACTAGGTGCCCAATCTCCTGGCCACATCTGGTCGGTGGAAAATTTTCTTCAAAGGAAAATTAGTCATTACCACGATCGGGTGCGCTTAAAAGTAAGGTCTCAAGTTCTAAGAAGCCATTAATACAGCCAGCACTTGCTTGTCAGCCCCTGGATATCTTGTCTATGTATCAATAAGCATGTGGCCTATGTAGTAGATCGGCTTCTAAGGCACCTCTTCCATTATAAAAATTGTTCTCAATGCAACTTTCGAAAATGCTAGGTATTTGAGTATCTCCTCCCCCAGCAACGGCCTTGCCGACACTAGGGGAGTCCCAAGTGCGTTTCTAAGCTTTTTAAAGGCCTATTGCTATTCATTGGACCTAGATTCACACCTTGCTTCCCGACTATTTAGAGGGCTTTAAAAAACGAATTGCATTTTTCATCTACTCAGGCAAAGACACAATTCAATGCAGCTACTCATCCAGTAAGGCAGTGGATGTCTCCTATAGTTCTAGGGGGCTGCATTTCTACCAGTAAGGCAGTGGATGTCTCCTATAGTTTGGAATGATACCCCCTTATGGAACCATAAAACCAAGAAACTTCCTAAACAATACCCTGAACAGACATTTTATGGATTTAACCTCATCTAGTAAGTTTGTAGTACATCAAACACTTCCTCTAAGTCTAGCGCATGTTTTAAACCAATGAGGCTTTTCACGAGCATATCACACTTCCATATTTCGCCCAATCTTTCGGACCTACGTTTCTATGTTAGGTAGTTAACGTAGAAGTTTTGAAATGGCCAGGTTGACATGCGTTCGCTAACTCTAGCCTTAGTCGAGAACTTCATTTTCGTATGTTTGGGTGAGACTCTCACTCCTGACATGTTAAGCGTTGGTCTCCCGAGATTCAAATAGTATGTTGTCAGATCTCGTATGACCATAAACGTTGATTTAACCATGGCATCCCTAGGCAAGGTCCTGATCCTCAGGTTGAGTTGGATTGCGAACACATATTAGTGCATTCCGTAAGCGGTCATCATGTCATCCACAAGTTTCAGCCTTTGAAATCCTTCAAACAACAATAGGTTGATTGACGACCTAGTATACATAAAAACCCAATAAACCGAGAGACATTTTACATCTTCATCTGTAAATGTTATTGGTTCAGGACAAGATTTGTTTTTTCTTTTCGTTCGTGAACGCACTAACCTTGCAGAATTAGGAGAAAGAAGTAGATCGGGAGAGATAGCCCGTCTATGTTATATTCGGCCCGATTTGTATCTAGGCTTTCTTCGTTCCTTGGGAGGTGATTTTCCCGGTACAGTCTTGAGTGTTTTGACATATTGGCGCAGCTACCTTCCAAGATTACCTTCTTTATTTTTGACATTTTGGCAATCATCGGTGTGATGACCATAATCTTCGTGGAACCGGCAATATTGTTTCATATCTCAATCTTCAGCCCAAGGTGAGATACCGTTAGACCCAAGTTACCGTTTCAACATTTTACTAGGAGTCTTAGTCAGATGCTCCACTTCAGGATTGGCAGGTCCAATGCTTGCAAATGGCTCTCAAAAGGCACATCTATCGGTAGTTTTCTTCGATTGGCAGTTCCTCGATTGTATTACTATTAACCAAACCCGAACCTCGAATGATTGTTCATATTTCTGTGGTTCAGCGATGCTTCAAACTCTTGATCTGGCTCCATGTTGTAGCAGTCCCCATATGAGGCAACAAGAATGCTTGGTTCATGTTTAGATGCATCATTCATACAAGGGAACCAATGGTACAGTTGGAGCAATTGTAACTAGCGCCTGATTTAGACATTGCTAGCATTTTTGCTCATACACGAGCTCAAATCAGCAAGCTCATCATCCTCAGTATCACATTTTGACCACCTATAAAGATGGTAACAGAATCCAGGCATCCATCGGAAACTTCTATATGTTGCCTAAGCACACTGCGCACGTATACATTAAAGTGAAATAACTAGCCAACCAACCAGTAAAACAAACATGCTGCCAAAATATAACCATTGACATCAAAATATTTCAATGATCAGACAAAAG
This sequence comes from Hakea prostrata, assembly GCF_041222555.1. Classification (NCBI taxonomy): domain Eukaryota; kingdom Viridiplantae; phylum Streptophyta; class Magnoliopsida; order Proteales; family Proteaceae; genus Hakea; species Hakea prostrata. Next base: position 49,792,829 of record NC_142609.1, on the reverse strand, counting down.
CCTAAACACTATATCTGTGCGACCCAATTTTAAAATTATACTACAAGAAGAAAATAGAAAAAGATAGGCATATATGCCAACAGATGATTCCGTAAGGGCAACACAGCATGTTTTAATAACTGATAGTGTTCTTCTTTTTTTTTTTTTTGGATGAATAAAGAATTAATTACCAAAGAACCCCCGAAGGGTAGAGAATGTACAAGGGGAGAAAAGGGGAGGGGCAAAGCACCAGGACCAGCAGAAGAACCCAGGCCCAGAGCAAACAAGAGGTGGGGCAGGGAGTTACAACCGACTAGGCGGCAAAAATGTGCTATAAGCCTAAAAAAGAGATTGTTTAAAAGAACTGAACAACTAACCAGAACATTGTAAAATAAAACTAACATAGTCATGAAGCTGATAACATTATATCCAGATTGCAAAAATTGAGTGGGTCCAAATTTAAGATGAAGTTCTGAACATAACTCAGGTCAAATGACAAGGGAGCATCCATAAACAGACCATACCTCACATTCAGTGACAAGAAATGAACTGTATAGCCTGATCACATGTGCAACTGATCGCAAGACAAAGCGGCGAAATGATGGCTCTCCTGCTTCACCTTCAATCTTTACACAAAATACAAAATCTAGAATGAACAAAATCTTATAAAAGAATCTACTACAAAAAATCAGATAAAGATTGATCCAAACAAACAGACACTTCATTATCAGATTACTCCAACAAGCAGACACTCCATGTATATATTACCTCAGCATTAGTACGAAGTGAAGTCATAAGAAGAGAACATATTTGATCACGCAAGACCTGATTTTCCAGAAAACATTATTATTTTGCAAGTCTAAATAGTATGTCATACGGACAAGTAAATCTTAGCAATATAAGCAGTCACCTGTTCATATGGAATCAAAGTTCTAAAGATAGCCACGTAATTAGATAGAATAAACCTGCATGTTCAGTAAGCACCAGCATCAATAAATGATTTTATCAAACAACGCAGTAAATGCATTCAGAATATGACTAAGCAGTACAAACCTCTCACTCGAAATTAAACAACATTCTTGGGGAATTTCATTATTCTAGTATGAGTACAAGCACTCAGACCATCCAAATTCCATAGGTAGCAGTAGTATTAGTAGTATGGATAGCTTCAGTTGGGTACAAACAAGATAACATTAAAGAAATATAAATCACTTGCCCAGGGAAAATTTTATGATGGCTACTATCCCCCTCCCCGCCCCCCCCCCAAAAAAAAAAAAAAAAAGGGGGGGGGGGGGGGTATACCAATGCTAATGCCTAAGACTAATAACAAAAAAATGTTGAACCAGACTGATGAATAGTGGTGCAATTGTTCCTATATAAACAGAAAAGCTAGTATGTCGGAAGTGGATGGAGCCTCACTCTAATATATCTAGGGCAAATGTTTGCTGAAGAGAGTTCACGCGTAACCAGGTAACCTGAAAGGATACAAGCAAATGCATCATCCATCAGTAAAAAAATGTATAACTGGAATTTATCACTAAATGAGTATTATAAGCAATGAACTGCATTGACAAATAGAACCATCAGCAGCAGCAACAACAACAACAAGAAGAAGCCTTGTCCCAACTAAATTGGGTCGGCTACATGGATTCTTGCCTTCCAACCATGGAATAAATTTCGACTGAAATCACTGCATTTTTGGAAATCGAAACAAAACCTTCAAGATTTTGTCGAAAGCATAGGTTTTGACCGAAATTTCACAAGTTTCGACACTCTTTAACTTTTTTTCCTTGGTTTTTGCTGATTTCTATCCCATTTTCACCGAATTTCCACAATTCCTTTGCCTTCAAACAACTCTTTTGCTCCTCTTTTGCCTCCAAACACCTCTTAAGCACAACAGCTACAAAGGAAACTCCGGCGGCAATAGAATGTGAAGCATGAGCCATACCCAATAGTTCCAAACTTCCCTTTTTTAATTTTTGTTTTATTCATGCCTTAAATGATCTTAGTATTGCCTTGAAATCAATATATGTTTAGTCTAGGACTATGATCTATAATTGTGTGTTGTTAAACTTATTTTTTTATTTTCTGATTTTAAAAACTATTTTGAAGATTATGTATTTTGAAAAAATATAAATGTATACATGATATATGGGCTTCAACTTAATATATGCGAGACACCACCACTTGATATAGTTGGTCATTGTACTTTGTTGACTTGTTGTATATGTAACCATTCTATCAAACAATTCATGTATACTAATGACTTTATGCTTGTATGCAATATAGTTTGTACTTGTCGGAACCAAGCCATTTGTTAGTATACTTGAATGATAAATTTTCAGTGGTTTGGCAAAATACTAGTTTCATTTTATTTATTATGCTTTAAATAGGTAGGAGGCAAGAAATCAGATGAAATGGAGGTCATATAAGGCCCAAAACCTAAGGTCAGAATTAAAAAAAAAAATTAAAATTAAAATTAAAAAAAAAAAGGTTTCAACCAAATTTCGGTTTTTGCCCAGGCTAAACTTAGGTTTTGACCGAAATTTGCACCATGCTTCCAACCAGCTCTCCTTGAGGCCACACTAGATACCGATGATTGCATCCAGCCGCATAGTCGGCCAACAAAGTTCGGACATCAAAATCAACAGCGATTGGGGCAATGCAACTTGATCAGGCTCGAAAGACCTGTCCACGCCCAAAGAAATGCCTTATAGTTTGGCCAAGCCCCCAACCCTTGCCAAGGGGTCAAATAAAAAGATGGCTCTGGGGACTTCTAGATATCCCACTGGGCAAGTACCCCCTTCCTCCTTTCTGATTTCTCGTTCCCCCTTTGCTGCACCAGCCCCAACTTCCTCCTTTCAAGACCTTCATATTTCGATTTCTCAAGCGTTTTCACCCCTTAATGTGGGATTCCTTGTTTGCAGATACGAAGGTTTCCCAATCATGGGTGCAGAACTCCACCGTTCCCTTTGATTGGGATTTCTTAAATTGAACTAGGAATTATTCCTTGATGCTTATTGCTTATTCATTGCCATCTTTTTCAAAAGTTCACTGATCTTTACTCTTTGCACATGCCTGGCACGGGCGGCTAACTACTTTGCCGAGGTAGCAGACCGGACAGTTCAACGGTCTGAGGAGCCCAAGCTTTCTCATTAGCTTTGTGAACGGGATTAATCATGAGGCCTACCAAGCCAAGATCCATCCTGAAGATCTTAAGGAGGTGATGGCTCAGAAAGCTGCGAAGGGTCTCTTAAAGCCAAGTCGGTACAAATAAATGGAGAAAGCCAAATCTGTAGAGAAAAAGCTCAAGAAAGGAAAGACTTTGTTGAATAAAGCAACCATCCTCAATAAGTTGAAGGAGAAAAAGATGTCCTTGGAAGAGTCGATTGAGACAATGAGAAGCACTCCCCACGCCATTCCATCATAAGGGGAAGTGCCCGACGAAGTGAAGAGGTAGGTAGTGGAGGAATATTTCAAAACACCCTAGCTTGAGAAACTACATAAATATCTCGATCCCATGGATTTTGATTAAATTCAAATGCCTCGTCTAGAGGGTCTACCTGAACTTCCTTCCATACCAACTGCCGACCCTCATTGAATTCACCGATCCCCCAGCAACTCCCAAAGAACTACTTGTAGCAGACGGCTCTACTCTAAACCCAAGGTTGAGGCTGAGAGGAGTCTTGATGAAGCCAGCGCCTAAAAAGAAGCTCCCAATTCTGTTGATGCCATCGTTTAACCTCCAGAACAAGTTCCAAATTTCTTTTGCTCGGGAAATTTTTTTCTTTTCCAAGTCACCTTCATATCTCCAAGGTTTGATCCCGATAATTTTGGAAATGGAAAACTTGTTTAATTCTGTACAACATTGTCGTGAGCTACCCTTTAACCTTATGAACTTACTTCGCTTAATGCTCTCCTGTATTCTCGTGTAGATATTCTTCTTACCCCATCCTTGAATGAAACTTCCTGTACTCATATCTGAGTTACTACCCAACCTTTAGAAAACATCTGCTGCCATCAATCTTTTTAAGCATGTTAAAAAAAAAGAAGAGATATCGTTAGACCTGGGTTACCGTTCGGAAATTTTACCAAGAGACTTGGTCATATGCTCCGCTTCAAGATTGGTAGGTCCATTGCTCCCAAAGATCCTTTCGAAAGGCCCTTTAAACAGATTGGCATGTCGATTCGAAGTTTTCTTTGAAATGGTGCCAAAGGTTCTAAGCCTCTTATAGCACTTCCCCGATCGGATTATTGTTAACCCAGCCTGAACCTCGAATGATTGTTTATATTGTTGTGGTTTTGCAATGCTTTAAACTACTGATCCTACTCCAAGTTGGAGGAGTCCCCATATAAGGTGCTAGAAATGCCTTGGTTCATGTATAGATGCATCATTCATAAGAGGAGTAATACCCATAATTTAACAAGTCACAAAGCAGTTTTATGGAAGTAATTGAATGCTTACAATTCTATAAGTAGTACTTCAAATTTACTGAATTCAAGGATCAATCAATAGGCTTCTCAACTCTGAATCTTTTTATCGGTACGCTCCTGGCATCGTTCCCTTGTCGACTACATATGACCTTTCCCATGTTGCGCTCAAGTTTCATTAATTTTTCAGATTTGAAGACCCGCACTTTGTTTTACAAATAACCCGCTCTGCACCTCCGGTTCTTAACTCGAGTGTGGCAATACCCCCTTACTCTTTTTTGGTACCTTTGGTTCCTGTAATCTGCCATGTTACGCAGATCATCTAGAGAGTCTAGGTTGACCCTCATTCCTAGTTCATTTAAGTCTTCGATAGAGTCCTAATACCTTTTTTACCATGTTAGGACATCTACCAAAGAAAGCACCTCAATTCCGTATGTCAATTGAAAAGGCGTCTTGCCTGTTGGGGCTTGGCATGCCGTCCAGTATGACAAGAACAGACTTGGTAATTCCTATAACAATGCCCAGTATGTCAATTCCACTTTGCCATTGCTCAATGGGAAGTTTACTGATGACTAACGATGTTAAATATGATATCTTGTACAAAATGTCTCGAATCCTGCTCCCTCAGATTGCTTACCAATATCTTTTCCTAGCACCTTTAGGATTCCAAACCTGTAGACGACCATGCCATCATAAAATTTTTCCATATGCTTTTCAGTAATTGTCGTTACAGGCACGACCTCAACCCACTAATATCCATTCCCCACATGGCAAAGGGGGTCGCGCTTAAGATGGGAACCCTTGGGAGTGGCGCAGGATTCTGACATTGCTTGCATTTCCGCACATACTCAAGCGCATCCTGCCATATGGTTGGCTGACAGAGTCCCAACCTCAAAATCATTTGATGCAACATTCTCCCGTTTATATGAGCTCCACATATCCCCTCACGACCTCAGCAAAATGCATGCTAGGCATGTGAGTTTCCTGCACATTTTAGTTGTGGCTCTTAAAACGATCGCCTATAAGATTGGCAATTTAGAATGGTAATCCTTGTTGACTGATTCTAGGATTGGGTACATCAAACATTTGCTCTAAGTTTGCCATATGTCTTGAACGAGTGAGTTATTTTCATGAGCATCTCGTCCACATACTCCAATGTTTTGCCTGATATGCTCCCTGAAAATTTTGTTCACGGCCCTTAGGTAAGTTGCTCCTTCATACATTAATCCAAGCGGAATTACTTGATAGTAGTGGCTTTCTCGGCCAGTCATGAATGAAGTGTGCTTCTCGTCATCTAGGTTCATCAATATCAGATTGTACCTTGAGTAAACGACCATAAAGCAGAGCACTACAGTAGCTATAGTTGCATCAATGTGGAGGTCAATCTTAGACAATGAGTAGCAATCTTTCGGGCACGCTTTATTGAGGCCCATATAGTGTGCACATTCTCCAATTCCATGTGGGGCATTCAATCGGCACAATAAAAGCCACTTGTTCTAGCTCTCAACCTCCCCTCAAATTTCATCATGCTTTTTCAGCAAAAAGTTTATTCTTTTTTGAATGACGGGGAGAGCATCTTTCTGTATCCAGAGTTTATGTTCTCGCACCCTTCTATCTATCTTGGGTATATCCTTAGATGACCAAGCTAAAATGTCCAAGTTTCTCAACAAGAATCCAATCATCCCTCGCACCGGAATGTCAAGGTGTCGCAGAATCCGCTCCAACTTCTTAAATGGTTTGCCCATTGCCAGTTTTCTTCATCCCGATCATCGAGAGCCTCAATGGTCAATGTTTTCTGAATCATTCAAACCTACGCTTCTATGTTAGGTAATTAACGTAGCAGTTTTGAAATGGTCAGGTCAAACTTGTGTTCACTAACATCAGCCTCTATCGAGAACCCGTATAAGTGTGTTCCATAAGCGGTCATCATGTCATCCTCAAGTTTCAACCTTTGAAATGCCTCATATGACAATGGGTCTAGTGGCGACCTGGTATCCAAAAGAACCTGATGAACCTTCTAGTTGGCATAATCATGTGAGGCTAACAAAAGTTTTAGATCTTCATCCATAAATGTTATTGGTTTTGGACAAGATTCGTTTCTTCTCTTCCAAGGCAAACGCACAACCCCCACAAATCGGACCAAGCATAACATAGATGGCCATTCTCTCCCGATCTGCTTCTTTCTCCGGATTCCAGAGGGCTTGAAGATCTAAGCCTTGTTCGTTCCTTGGGAGGTGATTTTCCCGGGACAATCCTGAGCGTTTGACATATTGGTGCAACCACCTTCCGAGATTACCTTCTTTATTTCTGACAGACGGTGCCAAATTGTTGAGTTTGACCAATGTCCTATCCGTCCAGAAGGCTAATCCAACAATTGAATAGTCAGCAGAGGGCCGGCTAAAATGTCAGGAAGCCACCTAAGAAGATTCATAAAAGTAAGTTTTTCTCTTCTAACCTCATGGGTGTGACTCCACATTTATACCGTGTGAGTTACCTATTTTGTTACCGACGAGATCTTGCGCATGTGCCTAATGTCTACATGATTAGGCTCCTTGCTGGAAGGTTCCTTTTAGTCTAGATTCGTTCCCTTATTCACACTATTAGAGGCATCTTCCCATAAGTGCTTTCGTTAAATAGGATAACTCCCCGACCTAGCTGTCAAGGTTTTGTCAAGGGACCAAGCTACAACCCGGATAATAAGCCTGGTAAATTTTATTTGTATCGCATAACCAAAGTCATGTTTGATCCAAGATTGTAGCTCATCGTCTCACCACAAAGTCTCTCAAGAGGAATGTGGTTTTCCTTTTAAATCGCCTTCTACATCCTTAAAAAGCATAAAAATACAGGTAAGCATCTCATTTGGCATGGAACTAGTGTCCAGCTCACAAATCCAAGTCAACCAATCTATGCGATGTAATTCAGCTTATGCATGGCCTCACTTAGCAGTCCTTACTTAACATTAATGAGACTACTTTTTTCTTTTTTTTCTTTTCTTTTGGGGGGGGGGGGGGAATTAAACTTCTAATTTGGAAGAAAACTAGGAAAGGACAAACACATCAATAGCACTACAAAAGGATCCTCTTCTAATTAAATGATCTTCTCTTTGCACCACTTCCAACTACATGATCTTCTCTTTGCAAAGTATTTGACTACTAAATCAAAAGCATTACAAAGAGATCCTTACACTTTACTCTTCCCAAAACAAAATCCACTATATAGATACCGCTCCCAAGACTTCTCTCACTCCGGCAATGCAACATTGAAGGGTGAACCACAAATGTATCTCCTAAGTACTCCCCATACCTAACTTCCATCACTACTCGATAAGCATTGTCAAGCCTTAGTTCCAAGACTTTAGCTAACCATCTCACCCTCAAATCATTGTAGACGAATGGTTCATCTTGCATCTTAAGCAACCATTCTAACAAAAGTTGCCAGCTCATTTGGTATCACTACAGAAATCTATTCGACTAATAATACAAGAAATCAACCAACATACTTCAAGCTCCAAACCTTATCTAGGGTACCTAACCTCACAAATTTTAATAGTTGTTGAAGTGAGAAAATCATCTAGGGTCACTAGTCTATGCTTTATTTATCTCCATGATCTTTCTTGATGTATCCATTTAGATCACCACCTATGATAATCATACCCCCTTCATGAATTACCACCACCAGTCCTTCCATTTGTACCCAAAAACGTAACTTAGTGATTTAATCCTGTCTGACTTAAGGTCCATGTACACTAATTGTGCTCATCACCTCTTTCATTAACACAATCCTTGATGGATATAATCCTACCCACAAATATTTTAACATCCACCAAATCTTTCCTTAATCTCTGTCCGTTGTTATTGAAAACCCCACTTCTATTTGCGTTTGATCCGAATAGGGTGGAAATAAACCCTACTGCCTCCTTTATACTTTGAAGTCATCAGCAAATGACCCATAAATGTCCTTATATCTCAATAATGTGATTTCAAGTTTGCACACGTTTGACCACCTCATGGAAAAATTGTTATTCCCATGTCCTACCTATAGCAACAGCTCCCAAGACTTCTTTGTAATCTTTTTCCTCTTCAGCAGTGCTGCCCTTACTGTCACATTTGCATCTCTAAATCCAGCAGTGTATGATCCAAAATTTTAGCCCATTTTCCCAAATCTAGGTCCCTCAAGAGGTTCCCTTTTGAATCACCTAGTACATCCTTACCAACCTTCCCAATGCAACTAGCCATCTCATTTGGAATCAAAGAAGTGTCACCCTCAAAGGCCCTTATTCCTTGTTCGAAAATTCCATTGGTAAAAGAACCCAAATAATCTCCATTTAAGCTCCACCACCTTATCCAATCTATTAAACATCTCTTAATCCTATCACCAAATCATTCTTTAAATCCGTATACACTGTAATTGCCCATAGATATAGTACTACCACCTCCTCCTTTATACCTTGGGGTCTATAATAGATTACCCTTGTGTCATTAATCTCTAAGATGTGATTACAATGATTCCTACAGCTGACCACAATATGTGAGAACTACTATTCCCATCTCCAACCTGTAACTACTGCTCCCAAGAATTATTCTTTAAGATTTTTTCCTCTTTTACATACTGCTTCTACATCTTCAGCTATGTTTCTCCCAATTTAGTATAGAATCAAACAAGGGGCAGACAACTAAGTTGTTACATATTCCCCACCTCCTATTAGGTTTTCCTCTCTATTAGACAAACATTGCCGAAGCATTATTTGCAGCATGATTTTATCTCATAATCCAACTCTTTAGTCTCTCTAGAGGAATGGTGTTTTCATTTTGATTCACCTTGTCCGTCCCTAAAACCTTCCTAAACACTTAGGTCTCCAATTCTCCATCAAATCAGTGTCACCCTCAAACTCCATCAATCTTTGTTCGACTACTTCCTTAGTAAATGATTCCAAGCAATCTCCTTTTACCCTCCACCTCTTTATCTTTGGGTACTTAACCTCGCAGTTTAGATGAGTCTATGGGATGAGGCATATAAGAATCAATAGTCTATGTTATGTCTATAGGAACACCCCAAATATCACCTTGTAGTTCCAATATGAAATTCTATTGCACATTCTTGTTAAACAAATAGACAAACAAATTTCGATACTAAGAAGCCCACCCTAGAAGAAATTAAATAAACATTTTTTCAAAGCTAGTTTTTCTGAAAAATAAATCAAAAGCAAAATCAGCGTCTACAACCAAGATCCCTAACTCATTCCTCTTACCAAAACAGTATCCTTTATGCACACCTGCATACTCCATTTAATCTAGCCCACCTCCTATATAACTTCCTAAGCCGCTAGATAAACATTGCCAAGCCTTATCTATTCGAAGAGTTTAGCTAATCATCTCACCATCAAACCATTGTAGAGGAGTGGTGTTTTTTATTCAAGTCATCGTATGTATCTTTACCAGCAATCCTAACATAAGTAGCCATCCCATTAGCTATCATTTCAGAGGTCCAATAAACTTCGTTAGCAAAAGAAGTCAAGCAACCACCTTCCAAGCTCCGCCCCTTCCAAAATCATCTAGGATCTTACCAGTCCATGCTTTGTGGTTAGGGTCTTCCCTAGAATCACCATGTATGTTTACATATCAATATGTCAAACCACCTAGTCAGGATGGAATCCATTTCACTACAACGATATCCACCACTGATGGTAATTAAATGATCTTTTCCATGGAGAGCATTTATTTATGACAATTAAATTAAAAGCAACAGCAATGCAAGATTCCTTACAGCTTTTTTGCCCCAAAATAATATCCTCCATGTACGCTTTCATCATCTCTTTGATATTCCCTACATGTCCATTTCAAACACCCTCCATGATAATCTTTTCTCCTAAAAGAAATTCCACCACCACTTCATCATGTCTTGGAACTTTCATCCTGTCCAACTTGAGGTCCATGTGAGATAATTATAGTTACTTTCTCGAAGAAAAGCTTGATGAATAAATTGCTACAGCTAAATCCATTAACATCCACCAAATCATTCTTTAAAGATAAATCCAGTACTATATCATCCACTTGTCAGCTTCCATCACTGCAAGATAAAGATAACCGAAGCCTTATTTCATCCACTATTTTAGCTCGTCATCCCAATCCAAAGTCACTCAAGTGAAATGGTGTCCTCCTTTTTTATTTACTGCAGTCCAATTTGAATTCAACCTAAATAAGGTAGAAAAGGCCCTATTACCTCCTCTGGAATTTACAATAGGTAACACTTCAATGCCCTTAAATCTCTAATATATGAATTCAAGTTTCCCTACAGCTGATCACCTTATGCAAGAAACGTTATTCCCATCTCCTATACGTACCTCCAGCGCCCAACATTTCTCCTTTAGGATTTTTTTCCACTTGAGCAGTGCAGCCACACTTTCACTTTTATATCTATAAATCCACTACTGAATCATCCAACAGAGAACTACTTACTAGCAAGATAAACAAAACAGAAGCCTTATTTTTTCCCATGATTTTAGCCCATTGTCCCACCTGGAAGTCCCTCAAGAAGAATTGTTCCATGATTTTAGCTCAACCACCCATCTCATCTGGCTCTAAATCAATGTCCCCCTCAAAGTTCCACTATTCCAAGTTCAAGTACTTCATTAGTAAAAGATCCCAAACAGTCACATTTTAAGCTCCGCCACCTTATCCTAGGCTACTAAAACCTCAAACTTCCTATGAGTTTGTGGAATGAGACAAAAATCTAGAACCCCTAGTCAACGCCATGTAATTAGGCTCTCCCCTTGATCACCTTAAAATCCTTACACAACAATCTAATAAACATTCTATTTAGAAAGAAATCTATTTGACAACTATGATGTCCGTATTTGAACATAACTAAATGACCTTCCTTTCAAAGCCTTAATGACACTACATTAAAAGCAAAAGAAATATAAAAATAGATTCCTTACACTTTCCTCTCCCCAAAAACCATATCCTACACGTCATAGTTGTAGGTGACCCCATGGCGTCCTGCCATTCTTTCAGTTAGGTAGTTCTGGTGTTGCCTTATTGCCTTAGCAACGCCTTGTCCTCTTACTTGGCGTGGCCTTCGTTTTTGTTATTCTCCATCATCTCGCCTCAGCCATGTCACCTTGACAACTATGCTAAGCATACACTTTTATATGCTCCATATAGCTACTCCTCCCAATAATTCTCCTCTAGGAATTGTTTTCTTCTTCAGTAGGGCCACACAGACCTTCTCCATTACATCTCTCAATCCAACAGTGCATCAACAAAGGTTGAACTACAAAGTATTTGTTGATTATTCCCCAACTCCTGTTTAACTTCTGCCCAAAAACAATATTCTCCATGTACGCATTCTTATCACTTTAATATTGCATCACATGACCATTTCGATCAACCCCGATGATAACTTCTACCACCAAGTCATCCAAATGCTCCCAAGAACGTAATTACCACTTTACTTTTGTCCAACTTGAGAACCACGTGCACCAATTATATTGCATTCTCTTTCTCCAACATAAGTACAACAACAAGCCTTTTTCCCAACTAAATGGGGTCAGCTTAGGGGTGTCAACGGTGCCGTTCGGGGTGGTTTTGGGCTAGGCTTAACGGTTCAGGCTGAAAAACACCTAGCCCAAACACAGACCATTAGAAAAATAACGGTTTCGGTTTGGTGCGGTTTTGGTTCGGGCTAACTAACGGCCCATTATATCACTTCTACGTATAGGGGCAATTAAAGGCCTCAGTTTAACGTGGTTGTGCCACCACAAACAACTTTCTCATAGCTTATCAAATATGGGAGACACCCAGACCAACTCTAATATGATCATTCACAATCTTAACCATCCTTCTTTTGCCATTCATCTATCTTAGCATCCTCATTTCTACTACACCGAGTTTATCTACATGATTCTTTTTAACAGCCCAACACTCTACACCTACATCAAAGTTGATCGAATGACGATCCTACAGAATTTTCCATTAAACTTTAAAAGAATACGTCTGTCACACAAGACCCCAGAAGCACCTCTCCACTTCATCGACCCTATTCTAATTCTTTGAGAAATATCATCCTTTATATCACCTCTTTTATTTCTAATTGAACCAAAGCACCTAAAACAATCCCTTTGAGGAATCTCCTTATTGTCAAGTTTCACCACGTCATTGTCTGCCCGATCATCACTAAAGTTACTAACTAGATACTCTATTTTCGTTCTACTTAGTTTAAAGCCTTTTCATTCCAAAACTGCTCTCGATGATTCCATGATTCTAACTTGGTATTAATCCCCACTAGAGTCTCATTTGTCAACACAATATCATCAGCAAAAAACATAAGCCAAGGAACCTCATCTTGAATGTCTTTGGTTAAGTCATCCATTATAAGTGCAAATAGATAATGGCTTAAAGTTGATCTTTGATGTAGTCTAGTTGTAATTGGGAATTTATTACTTTGTCACTCCACTGCTCTTACACTTGTGACAGAAACCATCATACATATCCTTATCTAAGTCCACATATGTCCTAAATCCTGCTCCCTCAAATTGATATCTGGTACAAAATGTCCCAAATCCTGCTCCCTCAAATTGCCTACCAATATCTGTTACTAGCACCCTTCGGATTCCGAACCGGTAGATGACCTTGCCTTTATAAAATTTACCCATATGCTTCTCAGTAATTGTCGTTACAGGCTGGGCCTCGACCCATATGGCGAAGGAGGGCAGGCTTAAGATGGGAGTCAACGTTATGTTGGAACCCTTGGGACTGGCACATGATTTTGACATTGCTTGCCTTTTCACACATACTCGAGTGCATCCAACCGCATGGTTGCCAATAAAGTCCCAACCACAAAATCATTTGATGCCAACATTCCCCCGCTTATATGAGCTCCACATATCCCCTCACGAACCTCGGCAAGTGCATACTAGGCATTGCGAGGGTCCCACACATTTTAGCAGTGGCACTTAAACGATCGCCTATAAAATTGGTCATCTAAAATGGTAATCCTTACTGACTGATTCTAGGATTAGGTCCATCCAGCTTCACTCCCGCTCAATTTTCCTCAACTCAATTTTCTCTACGCTTGGGCAAAACACCTCTTCTATATATACTGCAAAGTCGAGTGTTTTAAAGTTCACAGAGGCCAATGGAGATAGCTTCTCTGCTTCCTCATTTTCTTTTTGAGGGATTTGTTTCACAACTACATGATCAAAATTGGCTCGGTATTGTTCCACCTTTGATAGATACTTGGCCATCTGACTCCCCTTAGCCTCATATTCTCTTTTGATTTGATTTACCACTAGTTGTAAAACACTTCTCACCTCCACCTCCTTAACTCTTAATGCTCGGTAACCTCAAGGACCTCCCAATATTCTTCCTGAACGATACAACGAATGCACATTTTTTTTGGATTTAACCTCATTTGGTAAGTCTATAGCACATCAAACACTTCCTCAAAGTATGCCACATGTTGTGACCGAGTGAGGCTTTTTTATGAGCATATCATCCACACATACTTCCACGCTTCACCCAATCTGCTCCCTAAAAATTTTGTTCATGACCCTCAAGTAAGTTGCTCTACATACTTTAACCCAAACGGCATTACTCGATAGTAGTGGCTTTTTGGTCAGTCATGAATGAAGTGTGCTTCTCGTCATCTGGGTTTATCAATATTAGATTGTACCTTGAGTAAGCACCCATAAAGCAAAGCACTTCATTAGCTGTAGTCGCATCAATGTGGAGGTCGTTCCTTGACAATGGGAAGTAATCTTTCGGGCACACCTTATTGAGGCCCATATAGTGTGTGCACATTCTCCACTTTCAGGTGGGGCATTCGATCGGCACAATTAAACCCAATTGTTCTAGCTTCTCAGCCTCCCCTCGAATTTCATCATGTTTTTTCTGCAAAAAGCATCTCTTGTTTTGAATGGCGGGGATCGCATCTTTCTATATCCAAAGTTTATGTCCTAGTACCCTCTTATCTATCCCAGGTATATCCTTAGCCGACCAAGCTAAAATGTCCAAATTACTTAGTTCCAATATGAAATTCTATTGAACGTTCTCGTTAAAAAAATAGACAAACAAATTTGGATACTAAGAAGCCCACACTCGAAGAAATTAAATATACCTCTTTTCAAAGCTAGGTTTTATGACAAAATAAATCAAAAGCAACATCAGCGTCTACAACCAAGATCCCTAATTCGTTCCTCTTACCAAGACAGTATCCTTTATCCACGCCTGCATACTCCATTTAATCTAAGCCCATCTCATATATAACTTCCTAACTGCTAGATAAACATTGCCAAGCCTTATCTATTCCAAGAGTTTAGCTAATCATCCCACCATCAAACCATTGTAGAGGAGTGGTGTTATTCATTCAATTCATCGTATGTACCTTTAGCAGCAATCCTAACATAAGTAGCCATCCCATTAGCCATCATTTCAAAGGTCCAATAAACTTCGTTAGCAAAAGAAGTCACGCAACCACCTTCCAAGCTCCGCCCCTTTATCCAAGAGTACATAACCTCACCATATTTTAATAGTTTAAGGAGTCAGAAAATCATCTAGGATCTTACCAGTCCATCTTTGTGGTTAGGCTCTTCCCTAGAATCACCATGTAAATTTACATCTCAATAAGTCAAATCACCTAGTCAAGATGGAATCTATTTCACTACTACGATATCCACCATTGATGGTAATTAACGATCTTTTCCATGGAGAGCATTTATTTATGACAACTAAATTAAAACCAACAGCAAAGCAAGATTTCTTACAGTTTTTTCACCCCAAAATAATATCCTCCATGTACACTTTCATCATCTCTTTGATATTCCCTAACATGTCCATCTCAAACACCCCTAAAAGAATTTCCACCACCACTTCATCGTGTCTTGGAGCTTTCATCCTGTCCAACTTGAGGTTCATGTGCGCTAATTATATTTATTTTCTCCAAGAAAAGCTCGATGAATATATTGCTACAGCTAAATCAATTAACATCCACCAAATTATCTTTTAAAGTCTTAATTTACTACAATTGCCCACTTAATATCCACTTCCATACCTTGGTCTTCAACTAATCACCATTCAAAGCCTTAAATCACTAAGAGGTGATTTCGATTTTGCAAACAACTGCCCACCTTATGGAGGAACAGTTATTCCTGTCTCTTAGTTATAGCTACTGCTCCCAAGACTTCTCATTCAGGATCCCCCCCCCCCCTTCAGTGGCACCCAAGCGTGAACTGCTGAGTAGTTGTTGAATATTCCTCTCCTATGTTCAGCTTCCTTCCCAGCAAGGTAAACATGGCCAAAGCTCCACTACCTCCTCCTTCATACATTGGAATGTACAATAGGTAACAGTTCGCTGCCCAAAAATCCCTAAGATATGATATATATGATATTGATTTTGCCTACATACAGTTGACCACCTTGTGGAAGAGTTGTTATTCCCATCTCCTACATGAACCTACTGCTCCCAAGATTTTTCCTTGTGCAGCCCACACCTTCACCTCTACCTCAATTAATCCAGTACTATATCATCCACTTTTTCAGGTTCCATCACTGCAAGATAAACATAACCGAAGCCTTATTTCATCCACTATTTTAGCTCATCATCCCAATCCCAAGTAACTCAAGAGAAATAGTGTCCTGCTTTTTTATTTACTGCAATCCAATTTGAGTTCAACCTGAATAAGGTAGAAAAGGCCCTATTGCCTCCTTCTTCCTACATTGGAATTTACAATAGGTAACACTTCATTGCCCTTAAATCTCTAAGGTATGAATTCAAGTTTCCCTACAGCTGACCACCTTATGCAAGAAACGTTATTCCCATCTCCTTTACGTACCTCCTGCTACCAACATTTCTCCGTTAGGATTTTTTCCACTTCGACAGTGCAGCCACACCTTCACTTTCACGTCTATAAATCCACTACTGTATCATCCAACAGAGAACTACTTAGTAGCTGCTGAATTCTCCACTCGCCCTGTTCAATTTTGTTTGCTGCAAGATAATCATATGCTCTATATAGCTACTCCTCCCAACAATTCTCCTCTAGGAATTGTTTTCTTCTTCAGTAGGGCCGCACAGACCTTCACCGTTACATCTCTCAATCCAGCAGTGCATCAACAAAGGTTGAACTACAAAGTATTTGTTGATTATTCCCCAACTCATGTTTAACTTCCACGACTTCTAGATAAGCATTGCCAAGCTTATTTGGTCTAAGAGATTAGTGTCCCACCCTCAAATCATTATGGAGGAACAGCATTTTCCATTTGATTCATCCTATACAACATTATCAACCATCCAAACATAGATTGCCATCTCATTAGCCATATTCCAGAGTTCACTTAACTTCACAAGTAAAACATATTGAGCAATATCCTTTCAACCTCCGCAACCTTATCCGAGGGTACTCTCTCACATATTTTAAGAGATACAACAATAAGACAATCAAACAAAATCACTAGAACATGCTTTGTGGCTTATCAATGGCATCACCATGTAGTCCTTACATCACAATCAGTTAGACCTCCTACTTAGGACAAAATTTAATTGGCTGCTACAAATCCAATAGAAGGTAATGAAATGATTTTCTCCAATCTGAATATTTGTTCTGACAAAAAAATTAAAAGCAAGAGCAACATCAAAAACCGAGTCTTTATTCTTTCCTCTGCCCAAAAACAATATCCTCCATGCATGCATTCTTATCTCTTTAATATTGCATCATATGAACATTTCGATCACCCCCGATGATAACTTCTACCACCAAGTCATCCATACGCTCCCAAGAACGTAACTTACCACTTTACTATTGTCCAATTTGAGGGCCCAGTTACTTTCTTGTGGTCTACCATGGTCTTCCTCTCATCCCTGGTAGGCTCACTCACCACCATTGCCTCCCTATGCTATTAATTCCAAAACTGCTCTCCATGATTCTAACTAGGTATTAATCCCCACTGGAGTCTCATTTATAAAAACAATATCATCAGCGAAAAACATAAGCCAAGGAACCTCATCTTGAATGTCCTTGGTTAAGTCATCCAATATAAGTACAAATAGATAATGGCTTGAAGTTGATCTTTGATGTAGTCAAGCTATAGTTGGGAATTTATTACTTTGTCCTTCCATTGCTCTTACACTTGTCACTGAACCATCATGCATAACCTTATATATGTCCACATATGTATTGCGATCCTTCTTTTCTCTAGTACTTGCAAAATGAATGCTCTAGGAACTCTATCATAAGCTTTTTCTAAGTCAATAAATACCATAAACCTTTCCATAAGCCTCCTAATTAGGAAATAGCCTATGTCGTAGATCTTCCCGACATAAACCCAAATAATCCTACCATCATATTTTTTAGCACTCACCAAATTATTTTTTAAATCTTAATCCACAATTATTGCCCACCCCACTTCTGTTCAAATTCAACCTGCAAACAGTAGGAAAAAAACTAATTACTTCGTCTATTGTACCATGGTGTCTCTCCAATAGATCACCCATCAATGTCCCTAAATCTTAAAGACAAGTAAGGCAAACCTTTGATTGAAGTCAAGTGTAAAAATTGAGGAGGGTGAAACTCAACCCTACAAAACAAGTATATTCACGAGTAAAAAAAATAGAATTAGGATTGAAATAGAGGTGTCAAAATTGAGGAGCGCAAATCTCAACGTGGAGACGCACCCCCCTTAACCTTAAGGATAAGCATAAGCTTACAAAAATTTGTCATTGAAATCAAGTGTCAAAATTGAAGAGGGCAAATCATAAGGTAGAGTCAGACCATCAACCTTATAGAATAATACAATCACAAGCACAATAACAGAATTATGAACGAAATCAACTAACAATGGCTAGGAAAGCCACCCCTTAACCATATAAGATATATACAATCAGAAGGGTTAGGATACTATAAGTATAAATTACAAGGGTAGGAATGGAAATATGATAGAAATCTCAAGATGCAGAAACATACTGAACCTTATAGAATAAGTACCATCAAAACTTTGGGAATAGAATAATGATGATCTCAGGAGTTATAAAGTTATAATCACAAGCACATTCCCATATTTACGGCTGAAATTAAGAGCCGAAATCGAGGGAGGAGAATCTCAAGTAGGAGACGCACCATTAAACCTAGAGGATAAGTAGAATCGAAAAGACAACGATAGAATTATCATTGAAATCATGTGTCGAAATTGGCATAGCGAATCTCAAGGTGGAGATGTACCATCAACTTCATAAGAATAATAATCATAAGGAACATTGTAGTTTAATAAGAGAAATTAAGTGTAAACTTTGAGCAGGCCGAATATAGATTTATACGATAAGTACAATCAGAAAAGAAAAGAAATAACCATATGATAAAAATCAAGTATATCAAATAGCCATAACCTATAAGAAAGTTATAATCACAAGCACATTCCCACATTTATTGCTAAAATAAAAAGCCGAAATCGAGGGAGGGGAATCTCAAGTTGAAGACACCACTAACCCTAAAGGATAAATAGAATCAAAAGGACACCAATAGAATTATCATTGAAATCATTTGTCAAAATTGGCATGGCGAATCTCAAGGTGGAAATGTACCATCAACCTCAAAAGAGTAATAATCAAAAGGAACAGTGTAGTTTAATAAGAGAAATTAAGTGTCAACTTTGAGCAGGCCGAAAATTGATTTCAAGGATAAATACAATCTGAAGAATGAGAATAGAATAATAATTTAAAATTAAATGTCAAAATCAAAGGTGAAACTCAAGGTGGACCATGTAAGAAAGTATAATCATAAGGACAAGAATATATTTAAGACTAAAATCAATGCCCCAAAATCAAAACGGGTGAACCTCAAGGTGGAGAAGCACCCTTAACCATAAGAAAAACTATAATCACAAGAATAGAAATATCTATATGATAAAAATCAATTATATCAAATACCCATAATTTCTAAGAAAGTTATAATCACAAGCACATCCCCACATTTATGGCTGAAATAAAGAGAAGAAATCAAGGGAGGGGAATCTCAAGTTGGAGACGCACCACCAACCCTATAGGATAAGTAGAATCAAAAGGACAGCGGTAGATTTTTCATTGAAATCACGTGTCGAAAATGGCATGACGAATCTCAAGGTGGAGATGTACCATCAACCTTATAAAAGTAATAATCATAAGGAACAATGTAGTTTAATAAGAGAAATTAAGTATCAACTTTGAAAAGCCGAATATAGATTTATAGGATAAGTACAATTAGATGGATGGGAATAGAATAATGATTCGAAATTAAGTGTGAAAATCACAGGTAAAACTCAAGGTGGACCGTGTAGGAACTATAATGATAAAGACAAAAATATATTTATGACTAAAATCATGTGCCAAAATCAATAAGGGTTAACCTCAAGGTGGAGAAGCTCCCTTAACCTTAAGAATAACTATAATCACAAGAATAGAAATAGCCATATGATAAAAATCAAGTATATCAAATATCTATAACCTCTAAAAAAGATATAATCACAAGCACATTCCCACATTAATGGCTGAAATAAAAAGCCGAAATCGAGAGAGGGAAGTCTCAAGTTGGATACGCACCACCAACCCAATAGGATAATTAGAATCAATAGGACAACGATAGAATAATCATTGAAATCATGTGTCGAATTTAACATGGCGAATCTAAAGGTGGAGATCTACCATCGACCACATAAGAGTAATAATCATAAGGAACAATGTAGTATAATAAAAGAAATTAAGTCTCAACTTTCATCAAGACGAATATCGATTTATAGGATAAGTAAAATCAGAAACATTCGAAAAGAATAAAGATTCGAAATTAAGTGACAAAATCAAAGGTAAAACTCAAGGTGGACCGTGAAGGAAAGTATAATCACAAGGACAAGAATATATTTATGACTAAAATCATGTGCCAAAATCAATAAGGGTTAACCTCAAGGTAGAGAAGCTCCCTTAACCTTAAGAATAACTATAATCACAAGAAAAGAAATAGCCATATGATAAAAATCAAGTATATCAAATAACTATAATCTCTAAAAAAGATATAATCACAAACACATTCCCACATTTATGGCTTAAATAAAGATTCGAAATCGAGGGAGGGGAATCTCAAGTTGGATACGCACCACCAACCAAATAGGATAAGTAGAATCAAAAGGACAGCGATAGAATAATCATTGAAATCATGTGTCGAATTTAGCATGGCGAATCTAAAGGTGGAGATGTACCATCGACCACATAAGATTAATAATCATAAGGAACAGTGTAGTTTAAAAAGAGAAATTAAGTGTCAACTTTGATCACGACGAATATCGATTTATAGAATAAGTAAAATCGGAAGCATGAGAAAAGAATATTGATTCGAAATTAAGTGAAAAAATCACAAGCACAATCCCACATTTATGGCTGAAATAAAGAGTCTGAAATCGAGGGAGGGGAATCTCAAGTTGGAGACGCACCACCAACCCAAAAGGTTAAGTATAATCAAAAAGTCTGCGATAGAATAATCATTGAAATCATGTGTCGAATTTAGCATGGCTAATCTAAAGGTGGAGATGTACCATAAACCACATAAGATAATAATCATAAGGAACAGTGTAGTTTAATAAACGAAATTAAGTGTCAACTTTGATCACGACGAATATCTATTTATAGGATAAGTAAAATCGGAAGCATGAGAAAAGAATAATGATTCGAAATTAAGTGACAAAATAACGGGTAAAACTCAAGGTGGACCGTGTAGGAAAGTATAATCCCAAGGACAAAAATAAATTTATGACTAAAATCTTTGCCAAAATAAATAAGGGAGAACCTCAAGGTGGAGAAGCACCCCAAGAAACATAATCACAGAAGAAACAATGAAACAATCAGCCACACGAAAGTTATAATCACAAACACATTCCCACATTTATGGCGGAAATAAAGAGTCGAAATCGAGGGAGGAGAATCTCAAGTTGGAGACGCACCACCAACCCAATAGGATAAGTAGAATCAAAAGGTCTACGATAGAATAATCATTGAAATCATGTGTCGAATTTGGCATGGCGAATCTAAAGGTGGACATGTACCATCGACCACATAAGAGTAATAATCATAAGAAACAGTGTATTTTAATAACAGATATTAAGTGTCAACTTTGATCACGACGAATATCGATTTATAGGATAAGTAAAATCGGAAAGAAAGAGAAAAGAATAATGATTCGAAATTAAGTGACAAAATCACAAGTAAAACTAAAGGTGGACCGTGTAGGAAAGTATAATCACAAAGACCAGAATATATTTATGACTAAAATCATGTGCCAAAATCAATAAGGGTGAACCTCAAGGTGGAGAACCTCCCTTAACCTTAAGAATAATTATAATCACAAGAATAGAAATAGCAACATGATAAAAATCAAGTATATCAAATATCCATAACCTCAAAGAAATTTATAATCACAACCACATTCCCACATTTATGGCTTAAATATAGAGTCGAAATCGAGGGAGGGGAATCTCAAGTTGGAGACGCACCACCAACCCAATAGGATAAGTAGGATCAAAAGGACAGTGATAGAATAATCATTGAAATCATGTGTCGAATTTAGCATGGCGAATCTAAAGGTGGAGATGTACCATCGACCACATAAGACTAATAATCAGAAAGAACAGTGTAGTTTAATAAAAGAAATTAAGTGTCAACTTTGATCACAACGAATATCGATTTATAGGACAAGTAAAATCGGAAGCATGAGAAAATAATAATATTTCGAATTTAAGTGACAAAATCACAGGTAAAACTCAAGGTGGACCGTGTAGGAAAGTATAATCACAAAGACAAGAATATATTTATGACTAAAATCATGTGCCAAAATCAATAAGGGTGAACCTCAAGGTGGAGAAGCTCCTTTAACCTTAAGAATAACTATAATCACAAGAATATAAATAGCCATATGATAAAAATCAAGTACATCAAAAAGCCATAACTTCTAAGAAAGTTATAATCATAAACACATTCCCACATTTATGGCAGATATAAAGAATCGAAATCAAGGGAGAGGACTCTCAAGTTGGAGACGCACCACCATCCCTATAGGAAAAGTAGAATCAAAAGAGAAGCGATAGAATAATCATTGAAATCATGTGATGAAATTGGCATGGCGAATCTCAAGGTGGAGATGTACCATCAACCACATAAGAATAAGAATCATAAGAAACAGTGTAGTTTAATAAGAGAAATTAAGTGTGTACTTTCATCACGACTATTATCAATTTATACGGTAAGTACAATTAAAATGATGAAAATAGAAAAATAATTCGAATTAAAGAGTGAAAATCAAAGGTAAAACTCAAGGTGGACCGTGTCAAAAGTATAATCATAAGGACAATAATATATTTATGACTAAAATCATGTGCCAAAATCAACAAGGGTGAACCTCAAGGTAAATAATCACCCTTAACCTTAGAATAACTATAATCAAAAAAATAGATATAGCCATATGATAAAAATCAAGTATATCAAATAACCATTACCTCGAAGAAAGATATAATCACAAGCACATTTCCACATTTATGGTTGAAATAAGGAGTCGAAATCGAGGGAGGGGAATCTCAAGTTGGAAACACACCACAAACCCAATAGCATAAGTAGAATCAACAAGAAAGAGATAGAATAATCAATGAAATCATGTGTCAAATTTAGCATGGCGAATCTAAAGGTGGAGATGTACCATCGACCACATAAAAGTAATAATCATAAGGAACAGTGTAGTTTAATAAGAGAAATTAAGTGTCAATTTTAATCAACACGAATATTGATTTAAAGGATAAGTTCAATTAGAAAGATGAAAATAGAAAAATGATTCGAATTAAAGTGTGAAAATCAAAGGAAAAACTAAAGGCGGACCGTGTCGAAAGTATAACCATAAGGACAACAATATATATTTATGACAAAAATCATGTGCCAAAATCACAAACATGAACCTCAGGGTGGAGAACAAACCTAAACCTTAAAAAACTATAATCGAAAGAATATAAATAGCTATGTGATAAAAATCACGTATATCAAATAGCCATTACCTCTAAGAAAGACAAAATCACAAGCACATTCCCACATTTATGGTTGTAATAAACAGTCGAAATCCAGGGAGCGGAATCTCAAGTTGGAGACGCACCACCAACACAATAGGATAAGTAGAATCAAAAGGACAGCGATAAAATAATCATTGAAATCATGTATCGAATTTGGCATGGCGAATCTAAAGGTGGAGATGTACCATCGACCACATAATAGAAATAATCATAAGGAACAGCGTAGTTTAATAAGAGAAATTAAATGTTTACTTTGATCACGACGAATATCGATATATAGGATAAGTAAAATCAGAAGCATGTGAAAAGAATAATGATTAGAAATTAAGTGTCAAAATCACAGGTAAACTCAAGGAGGACCGTGTAGGAAAGTATAATCATGAGCACAAGAATATATTTATGACAAAAATCATGTGCCAAAATCAACAAGGGTGAACCTCAAGGTGGAGAAGCACCCTTAACCTTAAGAATAACTATAATCACAAGAATAGAAATAGCCATATGATAAAAATCAAGTAGATCAAATAGCCATAACCTCAAAAAAATTTATAATAACAATCACATTCCCACATTTATGGCTTAAATATAGAGTCGAAATCGAGGGAGGGGAATCTCAAGTTGGAGACGCACCACCAACCCAATAGGATAAGTAGAACAAAAGGTCTATGATAGAATAATCATTGAAATCATGTGTCGAATTTGGCATGGCAATTCTCAGGGTGGAGATGTACCATTGACCACATAAGAGTAATAATCATAAGGAACAGTGTAGTTTATTAAGAGAAATTAAATGTTAACTTTGATTACGACGAATATCGATTAATAAGATAAGTAATATCGGAAGCTTGAGAAAAGAATAAAGATTCGAAATTAAATGACAAAATCACATGTAAAACTCAAGGAGGACCGTGTACGAAATTATAATCACAAGGATAAGAATATATTTATGACTAAAATCATGTGCCAAAATCAATAAGGGTGAACCTCAAGGTGAAGAAGCTCCCTTAACCTTAAAAATAATTATAATCAAAAGAATAGAAATACCCATTTGATAAAAATCAAGCATATCAAATACCCATAACCTCTAAGAAAGTTATAATCACAACTACATTCCCACATTTATGACTTAAAAAAAGAGTCGAAATCGAGGGAGGGGAATCTCAAGTTGGAGACGCACCACCAACCCAATAGAATAAGGAGAATCAAAAGTACAGCGATAGAAGAATCATTGAAATAATGTGTCGAATTTAGCATGGCGAATCTAAAGATGGAGATTTACCATTGACCATACAAGAGTAATAATCATAAGGAACAGTGTAGTTTAATAAGATAAATTAAGTGTTAACTTTGATCACGACGAATATCGATATATAGGATAAGTAAAATCATAATCATGTGAAAAGAATAATGATTAGAAATTAAGTGTCAAAATCACATGTAAAACACAAGAAGGACCGTGTAGGAAAGTATAATCATGAGCACAAGAATATATTTATGACTAAAATCATGTGCCAAAATCAACAAGGGTGAACCTCAAGGTTGAGAACCTCCCTTAACCTTAAGGATAATTATAATCAAAAGAATATAAATAGCAGTACGATAAAAATCAAGTATATCAAATAGCCATAACCTCAAAGAAATTTGTAATCACAATCACATTCCCACATTTATGGCTTAAATATAGATTCGAAATCGAGGGAGGGGAATCTCAAGTTGGAGACGCACCACCAACCCAATAGGATAAGTAGAATCAAAAGGTCCACGATAGAATAATCATTGAAATCATGTGTCGAATTTGGCATGGCAAATCTCAGGGTTGAGATGTACCATCGACCACATAAGATTAATAATTATAAGGAACAGTGTAGTTTAATAAGAGAAATTAAGTGTCAACTTTGATCACGACAAATATTGATTTATAGGATAAGTAAAATCAGAAGAATGAGAAAAGAATAATGATTCGAAATACGTGACAAAATCACAAGTAAAACTCAAGGTGTACCGTGTAGGAAAGTATAATCACAAGGACCAGAATATATTTATGACTAAAATCATGTGCCAAAATCAATAAGGGTGAACCTCAAGGTGGAGAAGCACCCTTAACCTTAAGAATAACTATAATCACAAGAATAGAAATAGCCATATGATAAAAATCAAGTATATCAAATAGCTTTAACCTCAAAGAAATTTATAATCACAACAACATTCCCACATTTATGGCTTAAATAAAGAGTCGAAATCAAGGGAGGGGAATCTAAAGTTGGAGACGCACCACCAACCCAATAGGATAAGTAGAATCAAAAGGACTACAATAGAATAATCATTGAAATCATGTGTCGAATTTGGCATGGCGAATCTCAGGGTGGAGATGTACCATCGACCACATAAGAGAAATAATCATAAGCAACAGTGTAGTTTAATAAGAGAAATTAAGTGTTAACTTTGATTACGACGAATATCGACATATAGGATAAGTAAAATCAGAAGCATGTGAAAAGAATAATGATTAGAAATTATGTGTCAAAATCACAGGTAAAACAAAAGAAGGACCGTGTATGAAAGTATAATCATGAGCACAAGAATATATTTATGATTAAAATCATGTGCCAAAATCAACAAGGGTGAACCTCAAGGTTGAAAAACTCCCTTAACCTTAAGAATAATTATAATCAAAAGAATATAAATAGCAATTCGATAAAAATCAAGTATATCAAATAGCCATAACCTCAAAAAAATTTATAATCACAACCACATTCCCAGATTTATGGCTTAAATAAAGAGTCGAAATCGAGGGAGGGGAATCTCAAGTTGGAGACACACCACCAACCCAATAGGATAAGAAGAATCAAAAGGTATGCGATAGAATAATCATTGAAATCATGTGTCGAAATTAGCATGGCGAATCTAAAGGTGGAGATTTGCCATCGACCACATAAGAGTAATAATCATAAGGAACAGTGTAGTTTAATAAGAGAAATTAAGTGTAACTTTGATCACTACAAATATCGATTTATAGGATAAGTAAAATCGAAAGCATGAGAAAAGAATAATGATTCGAAATTAAGTGACAAAATCACAAGTAAAACTCAAGGTGTACCGTGTAGGAAAGTATAATCACAAGGACCATAATATATTTATGACTAAAATCATGTGCCAAAATCAACAAGGGTGAACCTCAAGGTTGAGAAGCTCCCTTAACCTTAAGAATAATTATAATCAAAAGAATATAAATAGCTATTCGATAAAAATCAAGTATATCAAATAGCCATAACCTCAAAGAAATTTATAATCACAACCACATTCCCACATTTATGGCTTAAATAAAGAGAGGAAAACAAGGGAGGGGAATCTCAAGTTGGAGACGCACCACCAACCCAATAGGATAAGTAGAATCAAAAGGTCTACGATAGAATAATCATTGATATCATGTGTCAAATTTGGCATGGCGAATCTCAGGGTGGAGATGTACCATCGACCACATAAGAGAAATAATCATAAGGAACAATGTAGTTTAATAAGAGAAATTAAGTGTCAACTATGATCACGACAAATATCGATTTATAGGATAAGTAAAATCGGAAGCATGAGAAAAGAATAATGATTCGAAATAAGTGACAAAACCACAAGTAAAACTCAAGGTGTACCGTGTAGGAAAGTATAATCATAAGGACCATAATATATTTATGACTAAAATCATGTGCCAAAATCAATAAGGGTGAACCTCAAGGTGGAGAAGCACCCTTAACCTTAAGAATAACTATAATCACAAGAATAGAAATAGCCATATGATAAAAATCATGTATATCAAATAGCCATAACCTCAAAGAAATTTATAATCACAAGCACATTCCCACATTTATGGCTTAAATAAAGAGTCGAAATCGAGGGAGGGGAATCTCAAGTACGAGACGCACCACCAACCCAATAGGATAAGTAGAATCAAAAGGTCTACGATAAAATAATCATTGAAATCATGTGTCGAATTTGGCATGGCGAATCTCAGGGTGGAGATGTACCATCGACCACATAAGAGAAATAATCATAAGGAACAGTGTAGTTTAATAAGAGAAATTAAATGTTAACTTTGATTACGACGAATATCGATATATAGGATAAGTAAAATCATAAGCATGTGAAAAGAATAATGATTAGAAACTAGGTGTCAAAATCACAGGTAAAACAAAAGAAGGACCGTGTAGGAAAGCATAATCATGAGCACAAGAATATATTTATGACTAAAATCATGTGCCAAAATCAACAAGGGTGAACCTCAAGGTTGAGAAACTCCCTTAACCTTAAGAATAATTATAATCAAAAGAATATAAATAGCTATTCGATAAAAATCAAGTATATCAAATAGCCATAACCTCAAAAAAATTTATAATCACAACCACATTCCCAGATTAATGGCTTAAATAAAGAGTCGAAATCGAGGGAGGGAATCTCAAGTTGGAGATGCACCACCAACCCAATAGGGTAAGAAGAATCAAAAGGTATGCGATAGAATAATCATTGAAATCATGTGTCGAATTTGGCATGGCAAATCTCAGGGTTGAGATGTACCATCGACCACATAAGAGTAATAATTATAAGGAACAGTGTAGTTTAATAAGAGAAATTAAGTGTCAACTTTGATCACGACAAATATTGATTTATAGGATAAGTAAAATCGGAAGCATGAGAAAAGAATAATGATTCGAAATTAAGTGACAAAATCACAAGTAAAACTCAAGGTGTACCGTGTAGGAAAGTATAATCACAAGGACTAGAATATATTTATGACTAAAATCATGTGCCAAAATCAATAAGGGTGAACCTCAAGGTGGAGAAGCACCCTTAACCTTAAGAATAACTATAATCACAAGAATAGAAATAGCCATATGATAAAAATCAAGTATATCAAATAGCCATAACCTCAAAGAAATTTATAATCACAAGCACATTCCCACATTTATGGCTTAAATAAAGAGTCAAAATCGAGGGAGGGGAATCTCAAGTTGGAGACGCACCACCAACCCAATAGGATAAGTAGAATCAAAAGGACAGCGATAAAATAATCATTGAAATCATGTATCGAATTTGGCATGGCGAATCTAAAGGTGGAGATGTACCATCGACCACATAAAAGAAATAATCATAAGGAACATCGTAGTTTAATAAGAGAAATTAAATGTTAACTTTGATCACGACGAATATCGATATATAGGATAAGTAAAATCAGAAGCATGTGAAAAGAATAATGATTAGAAATTAAGTGTCAAAATCACAGGTAAAACTCAAAGAAGGACCGTGTAGGAAAGTATAATCATGAGCACAAGAATATATTTATGACTAAAATCATGTGCCAAAATCAACAAGGGTGAACCTCAAGGTTGAGAAGCTCCCTTAACCTTAAGAATAACTATAATCAAAAGAATATAAATAGCTATTGTTAACAATATTAATACCATACCTCAAAAATTATTAATCACCACCACATTCCCACATTTATGGCTTAAATAAAGAGTTGAAATCGAGGGGAATCTCGGTTGGAGGCCCACCAACCCATGGATAAGAGATCAGGTATGCGATGAATAATCTTTGAAATCATGTGTCGAATTAGCATGGCGAATCTAGGGTGAAGATTTACCATCGCACATAAAAGTGTCATGGGTGTGTTTAATAAGAGAAATGAAGGTCAACTTTGATCACTACAAATATCGATTTAAGGTGTAATCGGAAAGGAAGAATAATGATTCTTGTGCAAATCAAAGTAAAACTCAAGGTGTCCGTGTAGGAAAGTATATCACAAGGACTAGAATATATTTATGACTAAAATCATGTGCAAAATCAATAGGGTGAACCCAGGGGGAGTACCCTTAACCTTAAGATAACTATAATCACAAAATAAAAATAGCCATATGATAAAAATCAAGTATATCAAATAGCCATAACCTCTAAGAAAGTTATAATCACAAGCACACTCCCACATTTATGGCTTAAATAAAGAGTCGAAATCGAGGGAGGGGAATCTCAAGTTGGAGACGCACCACCAACCCAATAGGATAAGTAGAATCAAAAGGTCTACGATAAAATAATCATTGAAATCATGTGTCGAATTTGGCATGGCGAATCTAAAAGTGGAGATGTACCATCGACCACATAAAAGTAATAATCATACGGAACAAGTAGTTTAATAAGAGAAATTAAATGTTTACTTTGATCACGACGAATATCGATATATAGGATAAGTAAAATCAGAAGCATGTGAAAAGAATAATGATTAGAAATTAAGTGTCAAAATCACAGGTAAAACTCAAGGAGGACCGTGTAGGAAAGTATAATCATGAGCACAAAAATATATATTTATGACTAAAATCATGTGCCAAAATCAACAAGGGTGAACCTCAAGGTGGAGAAGCACCCTTAACCTTAAGAATAACTATAATCACAAGAATAGAAATAGCCATATGATAAAAATCAAGTATATCAAATAGCCATAACCTCAAAGAAATTTATGGCTTAAATAAAGAGTCGAAATCAAGGGAGGGGAATCTAAAGTTGGAGACGCACCACCAACCCAATAGGATAAGTAGAATCAAAAGGACTACAACAGAATAATCATTGAAATCATGTGTCGAATTTGGCATGGCGAATCTCAGGGTGGAGATGTACCATCGACCACATAAGAGAAATAATCATAAGGAACAGTGTAGTTTAATAAGAGAAATTAAGTGTTAACTTTGATTACGACGAATATCGATATATAGGATAAGTAAAATCAGAAGCATGTGAAAAGAATAATGATTAGAAATTAAGTGTCAAAATCAAAGGTAAAACTCAAAGAGGACCGTGTAGGAAAGTATAATCATGAGCAAAAGAATATATTTATGACTAAAATCATGTGCCAAAATAAACAAGGGTGAACCTCAAGGTTGAGAAGCTCCCTTAACCTTAAGAATAATTATAATCAAAAGAATATAAATAGCTATTCGTTAAAAATCGAGTATATCTAATAGCCATAACCTCAAAGAAATTTATAATCACCACCACATTCCCACATTTATGGCTTAAATAAAGAGTCGAAATCGAGGGAGGGGAATCTCAAGTTGGAGACGCACCACCAACCCAATAGGATAAGAAGAATCAAAAGGTATGCGATAGAATAATCATTGAAATCATGTGTCGAAATTAGCATGGCGAATCTAAAGGTGGAGATTTACCATCGACCACATAAGAGTAATAATCATAAGGAACAGTGTAGTTTAATAAGAGAAATTAAGTGTCAACTTTGATCACTACAAATATCGATTTAAAGGATAAGTAAAATCGGAAACATGAGAAAAGAATAATGATTCGAAATTAAGTGACAAAATCAAAAGTAAAACTCAAGGTGTACCGTGTAGGAAAGTATAATCACAAGGACTAGAATATATTTATGACTAAAATCATGTGCCAAAATCAATAAGGGTGAACCTCAAGGTGGAGAAGCACCCTTAACCTTAAGAATAACTATAATCACAAGAATAAAAATAGCCATATGATAAAAATCAAGTATATCAAATAGCCATAACCTCAAAGAAATTTATAATCACAAGAACATTCCCACATTTATGGCTTAAATAAAGAGTCGAAATCGAGGGAGGGGAATCTCAAGTTGGAGACGCACCACCAACCCAATAGGATAAGTAGAATCAAAAGGACAGCGATAAAATAATCATTGAAATCATGTATCGAATTTGGCATGGCGAATCTAAAGGTGGAGATGTACCATCGACCACATAAGAGAAATAATCATAAGGAACAGCGTAGTTTAATAAGAGAAATTAAAGTGTTAACTTTGATCACGACGAATATCGATATATAGGATAAGTAAAATCAGAAGCATGTGAAAAGAATAATGATTAGAAATTAAGTGTCAAAATCACAGGTAACCTCAAGGAGGACCGTGTAGGAAACTATAATCATGAGCACAAGAATATATTTATGACTAAAATCATGTGCCAAAATCAATAAGGGTGAACCTCAAGGTGGAGAAGCACCCTTAACCTTAAGAATAACTATAATCACAAGAATAAAAATAGCCATACGATAAAAATCAAGTATATCAAATAGCCATAACCTCAAAGAAATTTATAATCACAACCACATTCCCACATTTATGGCTTAAATAAAGAGTCGAAATCGAGGGAGGGGAATCTCAAGTTGGAGACGCACCACCAACCCAATAGGATAAGTAGAATCAAAAGGTCTACGATAGAATAATCATTGAAATCATGTGTCGAATTTGGCATGGCGAATCTCAGGGTGGAGATGTACCATCGACCACATAAGAGAAATAATCATAAGGAACAGTGTAGTTTAATAAGAGAAATTAAGTGTCAACTTTGATCACGACAAATATCGATTTATAGGATAAGTAAAATCGGAAGCATGAGAAAAGAATAATGATTCGAAATAAGTGTCAAAATCACAAGTAAAACTCAAGGTGTACCGTGTAGGAAAGTATAATCACAAGGACCATAATATATTTATGACAAAAATCATGTGCCAAAATCAATAAGGGTGAACCTCAAGGTGGAGAAGCACCCTTAACCTTAAGAATAACTATAATCACAAGAATAGAAATAGCCATATGATAAAAATCAAGTATATCAAATAGCCATAACCTCAAAGAAATTTATAATCACAACCACATTCCCACATTTATGGCTTAAATAAAGAGTCGAAATCGAGGGAGGGGAATCTCAAGTTGGAGACGCACCACCAACCCAATAGGATAAGTAGAATCAAAAGGTCTACGATAGAATAATCATTGAAATCATGTGTCGAATTTGGCATGGCGAATCTCAGGGTGGAGATGTACCATCGACCACATAAGAGAAATAATCATAAGGAACAGTGTAGTTTAATAAGAGAAATTAAGTGATAACTTTGATTACGACGAATATCGATATATAAAATAAGTAAAATCAGAAGCATGTGAAAAGAATAATGATTTGAAACTAGGTGTCAAAATCACAGGTAAAACAAAAGAATGACCGTGTAGGAAAGCATAATCATGAGCACAAGAATATATTTACGACTAAAATCATGTGCCAAAATCAACAAGGGTGAACCTCAAGGTTGAGAAACTCCCTTAACCTTAAGAATAATTATAATCAAAAGAATATAAATAGCTATTCGATAAAAATCAAGTATATCAAATAGCCATAACCTCAAAAAAATTTATAATCACAACCACATTCCAAGATTTATGGCTTAAATAAAGAGTCGAAATCGAGGGAGGGAATCTCAAGTTGGAGACGCACCACCAACCCAATAGGATAAGAAGAATCAAAAGGTATGCGATAGAATAATCATTGAAATCATGTGTCGAAATTAGCATGGCGAATCTAAAGGTGGAGATTTGCCATCGACCACATAAGAGTAATAATCACAAGGAACAGTGTAGTTTAATAAGAGAAATTAAGTGTCAACTTTGATCACTACAAATATCGATTTATAGGATAAGTAAAATCGAAAGCATGAGAAAAGAATAATGATTCGAAATTAAGTGACAAAATCACAAGTAAAACTCAAGGTGTACCGTGTAGGAAAGTATAATCACAAGGACTAGAATATATTTATGACTAAAATCATGTGCCAAAATCAATAAGGGTGAACCTCAAGGTGGAGAAGCACCCTTAACCTTAAGAATAACTATAATCACAAGAATAGAAATAGCCATATGATAAAAATCAAGTATATCAAATAGCCATAACCTCTAAGAAAGTTATAATCGCAAGGACACCCACATTTATGGCTGAAATAAAGAGTCGAAATCGAGGGAGGGGAATCTCAAGTTGGAGACGCACCACCAACCCAATAGGATAAGTAGAATCAAAAGGACAGCGATAAAATAATCATTGAAATCATGTATCGAATTTGGCATGGCGAATCTAAAGGTGGAGATGTACCATCGACCACATAAGAGAAATAATCATAAGGAACAACGTAGTTTAATAAGAGAAATTAAATGTTAACTTTGATCACGACGAATATCGATATATAGGATAAGTAAAATCAGAAGCATGTGAAAAGAATAATGATTAGAAATTAAGTGTCAAAATCAAAGGTAAAACTCATAGAGGACCGTGTAGGAAAGTATAATCATGAGCACAAGAATATATTTATGACTAAAATCATGTGCCAAAATCAACAAGGGTGAACCTCAAGGTTGAGAAGCTCCCTTAACCTTAAGAAATAATTATAATCAAAAGAATATAAATAGCTATTCGATAAAAATCAAGTATATCAAATAGCCATAACCTCAAAGAAATTTATAATCACCACCACATTCCCACATTTATGGCTTAAATAAAGAGTTGAAATCGAGGGAGGGGAATCTCAAGTTGGAGACGCACCACCAACCCAATAGGATAAGAAGAATCAAAAGGTATGCGATAGAATAATCATTGAAATCATGTGTCGAAATTAGCATGGCGAATCTAAAGGTGAAGATTTACCATCGACCACATAAGAGTAATAATCATAAGGAACAGTGTCGTTTAATAAGAGAAATTAAGTGTCAACTTTGATCACTACAAATATCGATATAAAGGATAAGTAAAATCAGAAACATGAGAAAAGAATAATGATTCGAAATTAAGTGACAAAATCACAAGTAAAACTCAAGGTGTACCGTGTAGGAAAGTATAATCACAATGACTAGAATATATTTATGACTAAAATCATGGGCCAAAATCAATAAGGGTGAACCTCAAGGTGGAGAAGCACCCTTAACCTTAAGAATAACTATAATCACAAGAATAAAAATAGCCATATGATAAAAATCAAGTATATCAAATAGCCATAACCTCTAAGAAATTTATAATCACAAGAACACTCCCACATTTATGGCTGAAATAAAGAGTCGAAATCGAGGGAGGGGAATCTCAAGTTGGAGACGCATCACCAACCCAATAGGATAAGTAGAATCAAAATGACAGCGATAAAATAATCATTGAAATCATGTATCGAATTTGGCATGGCGAATCTAAAGGTGGAGATGTACCATCGACCACATAATAGAAATAATCATAAGGAACAGCGTAGTTTAATAAGAGAAATTAAATGTTTACTTTGATCACGACGAATATCGATATATAGGATAAGTAAAATCAGAAGCATGTGAAAAGAATAATGATTAGAAATTAAGTGTCAAAATCACAGGTAAACTCAAGGAGGACCGTGTAGGAAAGTATAATCATGAGCACAAGAATATATTTATGACTAAAATCATGTGCCAAAATCAACAAGGGTGAACCTCAAGGTGGAGAAGCACCCTTAACCTTAAGAATAACTATAATCACAAGAATAGAAATAGCCATATGATAAAAATCAATTATATCAAATAGCCATAACCTCAAAAAAATTTATAATCACAATCACATTCCCACATTTATGGCTTAAATATAAAGAGACCAAATCGAGGAGGGGGAATCTCAAGTTGGAGACGCACCACCAACCCAATAGGATAAGTAGAATCAAAAGGTCTACGATAGAATAATCATTGAAATCATGTGTCGAATTTGGCATGGCAATTCTCAGGGTGGAGATGTACCATTGACCACATAAGAGTAATAATCATAAGGAACGGTGTAGTTTATTAAGAGAAATTAAGTGTCAACTTTGATCACGACAAATATCGATTTATAGGATAAGTAAAATCGAAAGCATGAGAAAAGAATAATGCTTCGAAATAAGTGACAAAATCACAAGTAAAACTCAAGGTGGACCGTGTAGGAAAGTATAATCACAAGGACAATAATATATTTATGACTAAAATCATGTGCCAAAATCAATAAGGGTGAACCTCAAGGTGGAGAAGCACCCTTAACCTTAAGAATAACTATAATCACAAGAATAAAAATAGCCATATGATAAAAATCAAGTATATCAAATAGCCATAACCTCAAAGAAATTTATAATCACAACCACATTCCCACATTTATGGCTTAAATAAAGAGTCGAAATCGAGGGAGGGGAATCTCAAGTTGGAGACGCACCACCAACCCAATAGGATAAGTAGAATCAAAAGGTCTACGATAGAATAATCATTGAAATCATGTGTCGAATTTGGCATGGCAATCTCAAGGTGGAGATGTACCATCGACCACATAAGAGAAATAATCATAAGGAACAGTGTAGTTTAATAAGAGAAATTAAGTGTCAACTTTGATCACGACAAATATCGATTTATAGGATAAGTAAAAATCGGAAGCATGAGAAAAGAATAATGATTCGAAATTAAGTGACAAAATCACAGGTAAAACTCAAGGTGGACCGTGTAGGAAAGTATAATCACAAGGACAAGAATATATTTATGACTAAAATCATGTGCCAAAATCAATAAGGGTGAACCTCAAGGTGGAGAAGCACCCTTAACCTTAAGAATAACTATAATCACAAGAATAGAAATAGCCATATGATAAAAATCATGTATATCAAATAGCCATAACCTCAAAGAAATTTATAATCACAAGCACATTCCCACATTTATGGCTTAAATAAAGAGTCGAAATCGAGGGAGGAGAATCTCAAGTTGGAGACGCACCACCAACCCAATAGGATAAGTAGAATCAAAAGGTCTACGATAGAATAATCATTGAAATAATGTGTCGAATTTGGCATGGCGAATCTCAAGGTGGAGATGTACCATCGACCACATAAGAGAAATAATCATAAGGAACAATGTAGTTTAATAAAAGAAATTAAGTGTTAACTTTGATTACGACAAATATCGATATATAGGATAAGTAAAATCAGAAGCATGTGAAAAGAATAATGATTAGAAATTAGGTGTCAAAATCACAGGTAAAACAAAAGAAGGACCGTGTAGGAAAGTATAATCATGAGCACAAGAATATATTTATGACTAAAATCATGTGCCAAAATCAACAAGGGTGAACCTCAAGGTGGAGAAGAACCCTTAACCTTAAGAATAATTATAATCAAAAGAATATAAAATAGCTATATCGATAAAAATCAAGTATATCAAATAGCCATAACCTCAAAAAAAGTTATAATCACAAACACATTCCCACATTTATGGCTTAAATAAAGAGTCGAAATCGAGGGAGGGGAATCTCAAGTTGGAGACGCACCACCAACCCAATAGGATAAGAAGAATCAAAATGTCAAGCGATAGAATAATCATTGAAATCATGTGTACGAAATTGGCATGGCGAATCTAAAGGTGGAGATTTGCCATCAACCACATAAGAATAATAATCATAAAGAATAGTGAGTTTAATAAGAGAAATTAAGTGTCAACTTTGATCACTACAAATATCGATTTATAGGATAAGTAAAATCGGAAGCATGAGAAATAGAATAATGATTCGAAATTAAAGTGACAAAATCACAAGGTAAAACTCAAGGTGGACCGTGTAGGAAAGTATAATCACAAGGACTAGAATATATATTTATGACTAAAACCATGTGCCAAAATCAATAAGGGTGAACCTCAAGGTGGAGAACCACCCTTAACCTTAAGAATAACTATAATCAAAATAATAGAAATAGCCATATGATAAAAATCAAGTATATCAAATTGCCATTACCTCTAAGAAAGATATAATCACAAGCACATTCCCACATTTATGGTTGAAATAAAGAATCGAAATCGAGGAGCGGAATCTCAAGTGGGAGCGGAATCTCAAGTTGGAGACGCACCACCAACCCAATAGGATTAGTAGAATCAAAAGGACAGCGATAGAATAATCATTGAAATCATGTGTCGAATTTGGCATGGCAAATCTAAAGGTGGAAATGTACCATCGACCATATAAGAGTAATAATCATAAGGAACAGTGTAGTTTAATAAGAGAAATTAAGTGTCAACTTTCATCACGACGAATATCGATTAATAAGATAAGTAATATCGGAAGCATGACAAAAGAATAAAGATTCGAAATTAAGTGACAAAATCACGAGTAAAACTCAAGCTGGACCATGAAGGAAAGTATAATCACAAGGACAAAAATATATTTATGACTAAAATCATGTGCCAAAATCAATAAGGGTGAACCACAAGGTGGAGAAGCACCCTTAACCTTAAGAATAACTAAAATCACAAGAATAGAAATAGCCATATGATAAAAATCAAGTATATCAAATATCCATAACCTCTAAAAAAGTTATAATCAAAAGCACATTCCCACATTTATGGCTGAAATAAAGAATCGAAATCGAGGGAGGGGAATCTCAAGTTGGAGACACACTACAAACCCAATAGGATAAATAGAATCAAAAGGACATCGATAAAATAATCATTGAAATCATGTGTCGAATTCGGCATGGCGAATCTCAAGGTGGAGATGTACCATCGACCACATAAGAGTAAAAATCATAAGGAGGAGTGTGGTTTAATAAGAGAAATTAAGTGTCAACTTTGATCACGACGAATATCGATTTATAGGATAGGTACAATCAGAAGGATGAGAATAGAATAATGATTCGAAATTAAGTGTCAAAATCACAAGTAAAACTTAAAGTGGACCGTGTAGGAAAGTATAATCACAAGGCCAAGAATAAATTTATGACTTAAATCATGTGCCAAAATTAATAAGGGTGAACCTCAAGGTGGAGAAAGACCCTTAACCTTTAGAATAACTATAATCACAAGAATAGAAATAGCATATGATAAAAATCAAGTATATCAAATAGCCATAACCTCTAAGAAAGTTACAATCACAAACAAATTCCAAAATTTATGGATAAAATAAAGAGCCGAAATCAATGGAGGGGAATCTCAAGTTGGAGACGCACCACCAACCCTATAGGATAATTATCCAAGTGGCTTGGTCAACTTGGAATTGATCCCAATGCGCAATGCAGCTTCCTGCAAAGTGCAAACTCTCTCTGAAAGGTCTGATAAGCCTCTTCTCCATCCACCTGGAGCTCCAGGAAATGAAACATCTCCTCCAGTTTCTTGAGCAATGATTCCAGCAGCAGCCCCAAGAGAATCGGTAAGAGTAGACTTCCCTGACAAGTTCAAAATACAAGGTAAGAAAACAAAGTAGCAGCAGGACTCAACATAACTTCTGAAAGATACCAATCAGCGACTTAAATTACAGAAACAAAATTACTGATGCATGTGAGAATTATCAAGTCAGCTTACCATTTTGACTGTTCTTAGTAAGCAAACTCCCTAAAAATGATATTGCAAGGAAAAGTTCCTGTAGAAAAACAATAATCATTAGCCATGATAGAAAAATATTGCTGTCAGAAAAAATACAAAAAAATATAATAATTACATGGTTTAGGCCTTTTTGTCAATGTTCTTAAAGTTGATTATTCAGCAAGGACCCAAGCTTTCGACATGGTGAAGTCACCACAAGATTGAAGGATTTTCTAGATTTTTTTCTTCTTCTTTCTGAATTAGGAATATAATGAAAATATGAACATTATGTATGGCCATATCATCTCGATCCCCACAAAATGATTTGATTTTAAGATGCTTCAGAGATTCATAACCAATTGTATATATAACAATTTAATTTTGATTCCTGATAGTTCTCATGCATTAAATCATTATTCATTTTTTTATGAATACCAAACCTAGAAAAAAGGGCATCGATGACAAAGCACAACTGTTTTGTGGAACAAAAACAATTAGTTCATAATTCAAAATAATGGAGTAGACATAAAGAACTAGGAAAAGCCAACAAATTCTTCCAACAGAATAAATATCTAATAGACCAACAACATAAATATCTAACTATTTCAAAAGAGCTCACACATGATACACTAGCTAACAAGTATTATCGAGAACAGATTAGAGTTCAAATACTAAATTACCACAATATATGAAACATACATGGAAAACCAATTTTACAGCACTGCTCAAACCAATCATACCAATGAAACAGTTAGTTGCAGATTCTA
This sequence comes from Hakea prostrata, assembly GCF_041222555.1. Classification (NCBI taxonomy): domain Eukaryota; kingdom Viridiplantae; phylum Streptophyta; class Magnoliopsida; order Proteales; family Proteaceae; genus Hakea; species Hakea prostrata. Next base: position 49,753,449 of record NC_142609.1, on the reverse strand, counting down.
TGGAGAAATCAGGAAGCAAACCAGCAGAAATTTGATGTTTTTGTTTCTATCTTTACTAAGTGTTTGTCGGTAATTTCAGATATTGCTTTAGATGATGGAGACCAGAAGAATGAGTGCTAGATAGAAGAACCAGAGCTGAATACATTAATGTTCGAACCTATTTCTTTTTTCTTGGAAAGATGGGGCAGTTAGGTTTGGGGTGTATTGGAGGTGGGAGCTAGGATTCAGTGTTTACTGTCTTTGTTCCTTTTGTCTGAGTAATAAATGGCTTTCTACTTCCTTTTCTGTTCTTATGAATGTTGTAATGATGCATATTGATGGATGATCCCTCGGCGATCACGATTGGATGCTACTTTAAGTATGCACCAATTCAGATATAGTTTTAGTTCAGATGGTTTGGCCCTCCAATTCTACAGCTTTTGTAATGTAACTGGTCCTGATTGGTTCGGATTTGCTGGTTTAGATGATGATAATTCATAGCAAATGGCATTATATTCTGTATTTCACCCCCACGGAGAGAACTTGTAATTCTGCTGTTTTTCAGTGTCGTTCTGACTGCCTATTTGTGCATCTCTATACCTGGGTTTTGCTTGACTGAACCAGTTTATGGAAAAGTTGAATCATCCAGCCAAACTATCAGCAATTCCATTTACAAGGTAGCAGATATCCTGTAAAATCTTGTTGCAATTTAAAACAAGTCCTTCTGACAGCTACTGTTAGGTAGCCTTCTCAAAGAAATAGCATTACATAGGCTACTAGTATTCTATGCAACCTTGTAAATCTGTACTCTGTTTTCTTTCCCTATTTGTATTTACAACACTAGATGAATAATTTAGATACCCCAATATCAATCTAGAAAGCACATCCAGAGTCAACAGCTGACTGTTACAAAACTGCCAAAAAATGGCTAAAGCTCTTTGTGACCTGAAATGAGTGACCCTAAATACTTCGTTTTTGGTTCCAGATGATAAAGCTGATGAGAGATGAAAAACTGTACTCAAAACTAGACTCAGATATACAGTACAATCTAGCAGAAGATACAAAGTACAGGAGTGAAAGATGTGGCTGTTGTTGATTTGTTCCTGTTGTGTGCAAGAAGCTTGTCCTTGCTGGTCGGGGTCTTCTACCCTTAGTCTAGCCCTGTCCGGCAGTAGGTTGTACGAGATTCATTCTCTTATACTTTCTGTTCTGTGCTCTAAAACCACACTGCTCACTTACTCAAAAAACAGATAGCTGATTAAAAATCAGTCACTAAGAAGCGCTATACTCCTAAAGATGAAGGCATTAAGAACGATTAAACAACTTCAGCTTCCTAATTACTCATATCACATATTGGACCAGTAAACCACAAAAGCCATAAGTTGATGTATCCTCAACGAGGGCCAAATACACCATGATCTTGTAACAGAACCAGCTCAGTGGATAATTAGGATAACTAGGCCAACTTTGGATGGCTGGTTCAGGAGATCTCGGGTATCTTGATTATGGAGGGAAAGTGTTTTGACCAAGGGGAAAGGTGAGGATGGGGGGGGGGGGGGGGGATGGTGGTTTCATTCCCTTCTGTATGACCTTGTTTACAAAGTTTGGATTCAGATTTGATGATAAATGAAGGCAGAATCCACAGCCACAGCTGGATCTGGACTTGAACCACCAAGAACCTAGTAAAGCAACCTTTAAGTATTACTAACCAAGGACACCAAGCCTCTTGAATAAAGTTTGTATTTTTATTTAGGATTCAGTATCAAATTCCTAAATACTTATTTTCTTGCGAAAATTCTGGTTGTAAAATCTCTCTACCCTAGGCAATTCAATCACTAGATTCCTGTCCCCATCCATCTCCACTATCATGAGTTCTACATCTGAACCAATCCCTGAACTTGAGATTACAAACTCTCTGAGAATTCATTCAGGTTTCAAACCATCATTTGTGGATGTTAGAGAGCAGTGGATCGGGATCCTGCTTCTGAAATTTCATATTAAAAAATCTTTCACTCATGAATTAAAATAGTTGGATGGATTACTAGAGGAATTCTTGATATTACTTAGGAATCGCTAAATTTGATTAGTTACTTGTGAAGCAGTACTGTTAAGTGGAAGAAGACAATCATAAGAGACTTGTAGTATGAAGCACCCTCAGACGTAACTACCCTTTAATTTTTTTCCTTCTAAACGACATTGCCACTTTTTCAAATTTATTACAGCGTTACCAGGGATCACGGTTCCATCTCACAGTTTCCTTGTTGAGAAATTAACTCGTTACAAACCATAAATTAAATAGTAGTACACTTTTAGTAACTTCCTCATATCGTTGATCCATCTCCCTCATAACCATTTAACATCTGAAGTATGAGAAAAATTCTATATACCAAGCAGAAAAAGCAAAAGAACTATAGGAAGGCAGAGTTAACAAACAGTAGATGAAAACCAGTGAAAGGGATTTCAAACCTTTGCCAGTATGGAACCCCGTGGATTTGCAATTCTTCCCCTTGTAGAATTCTCAGCAATATCAATAAAGAAGCTCTTGAAGAAAGCAGCCGGCGACCTTCAAGACTAAGTGAAATTAGGGTTTCAGTGGTGAAACAAATGTGGGTAATGAGGCTAAGTCGACACCGGCCAAAACCCCTGCTTTTGCCAGCATCGGTTGCTTCCACTTGTGGCCTTCTTTGACCGACGAACACCCACTCTTCTTCTCTCCGTGAATAAACAAACAGGAATTCCAAGCCGAAGAAAGGCGCGATAGAAAGAGTTAGATGCTCAAAACGATGAGAAAACAGGGTTTCAGTGGAGAAAAGAAAAATGGGTACTGATCGGAGTGAGAGTTGCTACTCGAAAGTCGAAACAATCGGAGGAATCAGGTTTGAGTGGAGAGAAGAAAATGGGTAATGATCGGAGAGAGCTGATACTCAAAACGATCGGTAAAAACAGGGTTTCGGTGGAGGGATGAAAATGGGTAACGATCGGAGAGAGTTGGTACTCAAAACCATTGGAGAAACCGGGGTTTCAGTTGAGAGAAGAAAACAGGTGTTGAGACTCAAAACGATCGGAGAAACCAGTGATTAAGTAGAGGAACAAAAATGGGTATCGATCGGAGAGAGGGTTGTTACTGGGGAATTGGGAAACCATGGTTTGAGCGGGAGATGAATCGGCGGAAGATGAAGGGGCATTTGATCAAATATCGGCACGGCTTAAATAGGTTTAAATGATATAAATAAACAAAATGTAAAAAGAAGAGGGAACGATCCCCAACGACTAGAAATGAGATTTAACCGAAATTTATGATATTAAAAAATAATATACTTTGCATTTTAATTATCAAATATAAATTTTTCAAAAAAATATCTTGTTTCTCATAGTGGTTCTTTTTTTCTTTTTTTTAACAAAATAATGGGTTTTGTGTTAAATTATTTTCATATATCTTTTCTTGTATCTTAATTCTTATAGGCACTGATAATTAAAATTTTAAAATAATCTTTTTGACATTTTACGAGTCAATTATTAATAAATTTTTAAAATTTATAATAGTTTTTTAATTATTTTGAATTTTGACAAAGACCATCTGGAAACAAAATTATAGAATTGTTTAACAAAATAAAAAAATAAATTATATGATTAAATTATTAAAAGAATAAAAGATAATTATTGTTATTCCCATTTACTCTAATTTAATGACTACTTTATCTCCTATAGTTTTTCAAATTACTAATTCAACTGTAGATTTTACTTGTTTTTATGGATCCTTCTACCATTAATTTTCATGTTTTTATCGATCCTTTTGCTATTAAATTCCATTAGTTAAGTGATGACGTAGCATCTTTGTTTATTTAAAAACATCAAATTATCCTTAAAATTTTATATCAATTATTTATACTTGATATTAAATTGCATAAAAAAAATAACCCTAGACTTATGGTGCTAAACAGTCTTCTTCTTTATGAAAAATAAAAATAAAAAATTGTCATTCTTTCCTTACCATTCTCCCCTGACTTGCCATGTATAAAAATAAAAATAAAAATTTAACAAATTAATTTCTTTTTTTCTTTTTGGTAAAAGATATCACCTAGTTTCATTTTTCTTTTTTTCTTTTTTTAAATTCAATTTTATCATAACTTTTTGGGTAAATATCACTTATCTCCCATTTTAACTAGACAAATAGCACTTACACCCATTCTCCCCTGACTTGCCATGTATAAAAATAAAAATAAAAATTTAACAAATTAATTTCTTTTTTTCTTTTTGGTAAAAGAGATCACCTAGTTTCATTTTTCTTTTTTTTTTTTTGTAAATTCGATTTTATCATAACTTTTTGGGTAAATATCACTTATCTCCCCTTTTAGCTAGACAAATAGCACTTACACCCCCTTCTTAGTTGAATAATATCACTTACCTCCCCTCTTACCTAGCAAATATATCAAACACCTCTCCTCTATTAACTTTTTTCGGTTAAGCCAATGGAAGAGCGGACAGAGGCGGACCTATGAAGGGGCCGAAGGGGGCCATGGCCCCCCATTTTAAAAATTTTTTTATATAAATTCCCTTAATTCCCTTGTTTTTTTCACTTTTTTCTCTTCTTATATGTGAAATGTAGCTATTTGGCCCCCTAATGAGGAGGATTTTTTTTAGAAAAAAAAGGGGCCTTTGTCTTTCTTATTAAAAAATACCCCCCCCCCCCCCCCCCTTTCTCTTTTTTTTCTTCCTATTTATTCTCTTCTGTTTCTATAAACCTGGTTAAAGGAAATTTTTGAAAGAACATCTTATTAGGTATTCAAAAATCAAAATGTCATTCATAATTAGAAAGTAACTCTTCAATTCCTATTTATTCTCTTCTATATCCTCTCTCCTCTCTCTTCTTTTCTTCTTATTTATTCTCCTCCTTTTCTTTCTTTCTATTTATTCTCTTTGCTTTCTATAAGCGTGGGTTAAGAAAATTTAGAAGAAAAAAAAAATCTACTCCACAATTAGGTACCTTCTCTTCCAATTTATTTATCGTTCTTTTTTTACCTTTTTTTTTATCTTTTATTTGTTTATCTTGTTTCTTTATTCTCTTGTTTTGTTTTTTGGTTCTATAGTTAGTAGGTAACTAATTGCCATTGGTTTGCATCTCTTACCTAAAAAAGAATTTGGTTTACATCTCCTAACAAAGAAAATATTGGCTTGCATCTAACTTTGTATGGTTGAAGTCATGTGTATATATTTTTTCTATATTGTTGCTTTAATTTTACCTATATTTTGTCGAAAAAAAATATCATTATCAATAATTTATTCTTTTTTCTCAAATATGTGTGGGCCCTACAAAATATATGTGGGTCTATTCTTTAATATAATAAAAAAATTTAGAGGTGGGACCTCAAATGAATCTTATAAGGGCCCACATAATATATGTGACAAAAAAACATTAGTGGTTCCCTAACGGGAATGTTATCTGCTTTCATTCTTCGGCCCCCCCCATTATTTCATCCTGGGTCCGCCCCTGAGAGCAGATGGAGTAAATTATAATTTCTATGTAGATTGTACAAATGTAGCCAAAAAATGCGCACAATGATTCACGTCTCTCACATGATGCTCAAAAGAACGCGATAAGAATTGCATGACCAACTTGTGTAAGCGGAAACCAGATCATAAAAATACCACAATACATGACATCGTCTCTCTCATCCATATCACCATCTCTCAATTTCTCACTTTGAATGTGGAGGCTATCACTCTCATCCGTTGAATGCCCTTGGGGGGTTTGCTGATCACAACCATGCACAACTTGTGCTTTTGAACTTTAGAATAAGGTCTGAGTTTTATAGTTTAAAATCGCTATTTACATTCATCTTCTTTGGATTTTTGTTCGCTGTGTCACACGTTTAATCCAACGATTTAATGTTTGTTATTTTAATTTTATTTTTGCAATTTACGATTACCCTAATTTAGGATAATTTACACAGCCAAACTTGAAGAGTCAAACGATTTGAATTCAGGGACCCTAGCCCCTCCTGCGGATATCTTATTAGCTCTCGCATCTTTGCATCCGTATGGGATGGACACCGATTTGAGTATCACCGAGAAGGCTGGTTGTATCCCTACTCGATTGGAGAAGATATGCTTGAGGGGAGGGATGTCTAAAGCATTTTAAGTTTAAAAACCATCTCCTTCGAGTTTGAAGACTAAAATTTTAACTCTTTAATGTTCCGTATGGCGTTATCATCTTAGGAGAAAAAAAAAGTAAAAAGTACCCAACACTCAAAATTCATCTTCCTCACCAAATCTCATATTCCTATTCAGTTAAACCCTAGTTATATCCTAGTTGCAGGAAAGGGGTTTAAACCCCCAAAAAACTACCTAGTTCCCATGATTTCTTTGGGGATAAATTTGCGGCAAAGAAGGAAAAATCTGGTCTAGTAGTTCAATTTGTCTCTCAATCGAGCGTTGCTCCTTTCTCACAATCCGTTAAATCCAATTAAATTAGAGATTCCAGTGCTGAGTTGGGTTGTCTTTAATTTATCTTTCGACTCGCTTTTGGGTTTGATTCTTCTATATCATCTCCCCTATTTTAGCAACCCTATTCAATTATCTTTTGAGCATCGTTGGATTAGAAATGTGACAGATGCCACATATTTGTACCTGTGCCGACGATATCATGACTATTACATTGAAATTGCTACACATGGCTAAATCTAATGAAGCCAGCTACGCCTCAAAGAAAATTCCATCGGAACAGGCCTCACGAGGACTCGGAAGTCCACCAATACTTTTCTTCAGCATTAAATTTAAAGGTGTTTTAAAGTTTATGATTGATGAGACAAGTCTTTAGAATAATACAACAAATATTAAAATAATAAAAGATTTCAACAAAAAATTATCAGATAAATGATAAGTCCGTCGGCGGACGAACCTTGACTCTTCTTTTAAAAACTAATTTGTGCACGTGAATTTAGAGAGAAAGTTTTGAATATGTATTTCATGGCGGAACCAGAAGAGGCTTCCTCAACTTCCACTACTGCATCCACCTTCTCAACTGGATTCTCTAGTTATAATGTGTTCCTCAATTTTAGGGGTGAAGATACTCGTAACAATTTCACTGGATTTCTTAACTTTGTTATGAAAGACAAAGGAATCAATGTCTTCATTGATAGCGAAAAGCTATGGATTGGAGAAGCCATTGGCCAAGCTTGCCTTGGAGCAATTAAGGCATCTAAAATTTCGATCCCAATCTTCTCTGTAGGTTATGCAAACATCAAATGGTGCCTACTAGAACTTGCTCAGATTTTTCATTGCTATACAACAAGTGCTCAACTGGTCTTTCCCATATTCTTCTTCGTTGAGCCCTCAAATGTTCAAAATCATATGGGAAGTTTTGAGAAAGCATTTCATGAGCACGAGAAGAGTTTCGAACCCCATGTCATAAACAATTGGAGGAAAGCTTTGAAAATGATTGTAAATTTGAAAGGAGAAGTTATCAATATGAACAAGTCTCTATCCCACAAAATTATCCTTATTCTCTTGTTTCTAAGAAGAACAAACACTAAATAGGGGTTTGGAGCCTCTCCTACCAGCCATTGCATTAGCTTGAATTGGCATCATGAGGTGCAAAATTCCCCAATACTTGTGTGTCGTATTGTGATGAGACATATACTTCCAGATCTACCGTTGTTATCTTTCCCATATCTCAAACTCAGTAAATCATTCTCAATACAAGAAAGTATTTTTGGCGACGCTTTTTTCTCAATAGATATTAAAAAAGAAACTCATATTTATCAATGTATAACTTTCACCAGTCCATTCAACTTTCATATAGTGAGTCTTTGCTTCTCTAGTGATCCATAGAGTTCCCATATACAATTTCTAAATTTTAATTGTAAGTTCCATTGAATCACCCACCTTATATGTTCTCTTATTCATTAATAAATTCATCTGATTAATTTTTGCATACAAAATCTTTGCAGAAATCAAACAGAGACAATTGAATTAGTTGTCAAAAAGGCTATGGATATATTGGTCAGTAAAACACACTTGGCTTTATGTAAGTATCATATTGGTATGGATTCCCGTGTAAAAGATTTTTTTATCTTTATTAAGTAGTAGTTCCAATGATGTTCAATTCACAGGAATTTGTGGTCCCCCTGGCATTGGGAAGACTACTATTGCTGAGGCAGTTTATAATCGTATTTTTGCAACCTTCAATAGGCATTGTTTTATTCTAGATGTAAGCAAACAGGCAATGCAGGTTATGGGTCTTACTTCTTTGCAGAAGTGACTTCTTAAAGGTATGCTCAATATAGACATTGACATTGGTCATTATCGTAAGGGGAAATTTTTGATAGAAAACCTACTTTGCAAAGAAAAAAAATTCTTCTAGTTCTTGATAACGTTGATGATAAAGAACAAGATGATGCTTTGGCTAGCGAACTCTATTGGTTTGGTCCAAAAAGCTGAATTATAATAACAATCAAATCTGAACATATCTTGAAAAATGGCCAAGGTGGAGAAGGAAAAAATATATTGGCCTCAGGAGTTAGATGCAGAGGAATCTTTTCAATTATTTAGTTTGCATGCGTTTTCATTGCACAAACCTCCTCAACATCATATGCAACTTTCGCATGAGATTGTTCACTACTCTGGAGGATTGCCTTCAACTCTGGAAGATTTGGGATGTTATCTATCGGACACAAGCTGCAAATCATAATGGAAAAGTACATTGCGAAAACTGGAAGCAGGCAAAGGCAAGACATCTATATTTAGCCTTGCATCTCTATACAAAGAGAGATCTAGAACTTGTCCTATAAAACTCAGTCCCAATGGTTGGCATCCACAAAGCATCAACACAGTTGACAGAGAATATACGGATCGCAATGGCTCCACGGCTACAGATAGAGTTGGTCAAGAGTCAACAACAACAAAGAACCAAGCCGCGTTTTCTGAACACAATGGAGGAGATTTGGATCCCGAGAGCTCCAAAGCTGCTGGAATTTGTCATAGGTTGTTCACAATAGCAGAGATTAGAGCTGCAACAAAGAATTTTGATAAATCATTGGTGACTGGAGAGAGTGGGTTTGGCATAGTTTACAAGGGTGTACTAAAAGATGGCACTACAGCCGCATTTAAGTGTGCACAAACTGAAAGTTTTCAGGGTCCGGCAGAATTTGAGAGGGAGATCGATTTGATAATGAAGCTCAAGCACATACATGTGGTTTCAATTATTGGGTTCTGCAAGGAAATGAATGAGATGATTTTGGTGTATGAATATATGGCAAATGGTGAGCTTGCAAGGCATCTCTTTGGCAAGAGTGATCATCTCCCACCATGACATGGAAGCAGAGATTGGAGATTTGCATAGGTGTTGCTCGTGGGCTCCACCACATCCAAACATTGGGAGTAATTCATAGGGATCTTAAGCCGTCTAACATAGTGTTGGATGAGAACTTTGTAGCAAAGATAACTGATTTTGGAATCTCAAAAACAAGTCCTGAATTAGATCAGACCCATGTCACTACTCATGTGTTGGGAACCTATGGATATGCTGCTCCCGAGTATATTGCGACAGGGCACTTCACCATGAAGTCCGATATTTACTCTTTTGGCATAGTATTGCTTGAGGTTATTTCTGGGCGATCAGCTATTGACTTTGACATGCCAAAAGACAAACATTTCATCAAGGATTGGGCACTCCCCAGGTTGAAAAAGTAAAAGAGTTGAATCCATTCTAGATCCAAGGCTTAAAGGGAAGAAGGGGAATTGCTCTTCAAAATCATTGAAGAAATTTGGGGAGGTAGCAGCAAAATGCATCTCACTGAAAAGGCCAGTGACCGACCCACAATGGAAGAAGTGTTGCGGGATTTGGAGTTGTGTCTTGCAGCTACATGAAGCTAATTTGATTTGCCATGGTTACAACAAGGGGCACATTTTAACGATGGATTCAAAAAACATTTCTTCCTGTAAATCAACCCATGGGACATTCGGAAGACTGTTACGGTGTATACATTATAAATATAACGGTAATTTTCATCTGGACCCCCTGAGGTTTGGTCTATGTCATTTTTAGTCTAAAAAAACTAAGACTTTGCATCTGCCTCTCCTGTACTATAGAAAAAGTCAATTTAAGGATAAATTATCACTTCTATGACAAATTTGCCCTTTTTTTTTTTTTTATTTTTGTTACTTTTACATCTTAAGGGGTTTAAAATTTATTAATTTACAAAATCAAACCCTTCTTCATTAACCGATTCTCAAATCCCTAATTCTACCAATTCTAAATCTTTATTTTCCAAATCTTAATTGAAGATTAGGAAATGAAAATTAATGGGTGAAACCTTATCTCCAACTAGGGTTTGCATCCTTTGAAAGACTTCTTCCAGCTTCTAGTTGGCAACCTTGTCATTGAGTTCTTCATCGTATCGCCTTGCATCATTTCACTCGGCATTTAGGAGGAATCAGCTTCTGCATTTGTGCGTTTGGCCTTGAGAAATCCTTTTAGAACTCTATTCGCTTCTTCGTTGTCTTCTATCTTTGGCTCCTTCAAAGATTTTGTGTTTTTATTGTGCCTTCCAGCTCTACAAAACCCCAAACCAAACCCACCTTCGATTCGACACGGCAAAGCTCACACAGATAAGATAAAGATTACTGATATTTATTCCATAATTATCATAACCCAACTGCATTTCTTACGATTGTTAACCGGAATTCGAGTTTAATTTCTTTGTATCTTTTCATGGCAATCTCTCCTCTAGCTTTCCCACCTAGAAAGAGAAGACCTTCGCCGAGCTCTTTCATCTCTCCAGACTTCACCGACCGAAAGCTTCTTCAATTTATTTTTCTTCTTTCCCAAGAGATTTCATTTCTTAAACCTCTCCAATTCCTCCTCAAGCCCACCTTCTCTTCTATAATCTGCAAGTCCAAACTTATTGCAATCATTTTCGAAGAGATTTTTCGCCTACCCATTACCCTTCTCCCTCATTCTGCAGTTCTCTGCTCCAAAGAATTATACGTGGTTCTGCAGAGAACCAAGGCTTTGTACTCCTCTAATGGAAGCAAGATGTGGCTTTTGATACAACACAGATTGGTTGCTCACAGTTTTCATCAGTTAACAGCTGAAATTTCAACTCTACTAGACGTTTTCCCTTTCAAAGAGTTTTCTCTGGAGGATGACGTGAAAGAGCTCGTCGTTCTGCTTATGAAAAAATGTTGCGAAGGCATAACATCCATGGATGCCTCGGCAGAGAATCTCAATCGAGAGATTACTAGTTGGAGAATAAGTTTCACCCATTAATTTTCATTTACTAATCTTCAACTAGGATTTGGAAAATAAGGATTTAGAATTGATAGAATCAGGGATTTGGGAATTGGGTAATGAAGGGGGTTTGATTTTGTAAATGAATAAACTTCAACCCTTAAAATGTAAAAACAAAAAAATTAAATTAAAAAAGAAAAAGAAAAAGAATAAGGGCAAATTTTTCATAGAAGTGATAAATTGTCCTTAAATTGACTTTTTCTATAGTACAGGGGAGGCAAATACAAAATCTCAATTTTTTTGGACTAAAAATGACATAAACCAAACCTCAGGGGTCCAGATGAGAATTACCCTAAATATAATAGTAGAGGACAAATGTGAAGAAGCTTTTGATACTGTCGAATATAGTTAATGGAGCTTTTTATTTGGTTTGTTTAAAACTTTTTAAATAGATCATAAACACAGAGAAATAGAGTTTGAAGACCATCTAAGTCTGTGTCATGTCTTTATACAAGAACGTTTGAGACACTTAAGAAACCAACCATATAGAATGAGGCTAAATAGTCTTTTTATTCATGGCTCCATATATATGATCACCATTGGCTGATGCCAAACCCCACCCCAGAGATGAGTTTAAATGTTACATATTCATAGTTTGCCAATTGTGAGACAATAGATGGAGAGGTTTAATTGGTACAAACCATCTTGAATCGATCCCTTGATTTCTTATTTTCAGACCACATGTGTTACATCACTATGCAGCACTAGATATTTTTATTTTGTGGAGGATCCCTCCGCATCTGCCCCCATCCAACCCCAAAAATGACCTATGGGCCCCAAGTCATGATGACTGTATCCACTTCGTAAAAAAAAATGTTTTGATACTAAACTGTCTTTTTTTTTTTTTATTTTTTATTTTAACTTTTGATACCAAAGTCAATGCCATTACTTTTCTTCCAACATATTTTAAACGTGGGCATACTACAACCACCACCGTACTTCACTCCCGATTGTAATTAATAGCCTCATGCTACATGTGTGGCAATCATTGTTAAATTGCTCTGATATAAAAATGCATCAACCCCCTACGCTTCAGTACTATATGACACGACCTATGAAGAGCATCAAGCTGTTGTTGTTGTTTGTGCTCCATGGTGTTGAGAGCACTCAATAGAAACTCCTCCCAATCAAAGCTCGATACCACAAATGTCACCTAAACCTAGAGAGAGTAGAAGAAAGTTTAGAGCTCAAAGAGAACCTTGAGAGAACTTGTATTGATCACTTACTTGATGTTTTGTACAAATGAGTGTTTCTCCTATTTATAGGTGAGGTAGGATGCAATGAATGGTTGTGATTTGTTCAAGTGTCTAGAATCTACGTGCTACACGGTCCGGTCCGAAAGATTAGAAAATCTGTTTCTATTCTACTGAAAACGTAAACGAAGAAACAAGAAAGAGGAACGTTTTTTTGCAAGGGAGCAAGTGCGCGCTCGGGTCAAATGCTGGAGTAGCCGAGTAGACGTCGAGCGTTGAACTCATCTGGTACTTGAGTTTTCAGCTCCGATTAAATTTACCATTTTCAGTTTCACTTGGAATTGGGCGCAGAGAGAAGAGACAAGGGTCATCTGCTTTGTTCTCTTTGCTCGCGGGCGCTCTCTGTATGCCGTGTGTGGAAACAAGCTTTTTAAGGCCGTCGCCCTTGCGGTCTGTGTGTTGGTCTTGATTGGCTTCAAGTCTTCAAAGTTCAAATAAGCAGAGGGCAGTTGCATGTCAAAACCCTAATTTTATAGGTGAGCACTCCCTTTTCCATTTATAGCCCCTCTTTACCCCGTTGTTCACCTTGTCGATTAAGGGTTAATTGTTTTGGGTTCTACTTCCAAAATTCTATCCGCGATTTTATTGCAATGCCAAACGTTGTGGATTTGGAACCACATATAAAAAGCAAGCAAAAGACAATCGAGAATGGATTGTTCGTTCAGGTCATAGTTTCATGGTGATTTTCGACTTTTTCTGTTTTCACCGTTTATATTTATTTTCATGTATTGTAAGTAGGAAGTTGGAATTAGAACCCATTAATTTTCATTCTCGAAGAACACAGGTCATACTAATTTCTGAATCATGAAGAATAGTAAAAAGGAAAGCCATTATTTCTGATAATTGAACTTGGTAGTTTGATTAGGCTGCACATTTTTTCCGTTGTGTTTTCATTCTTGGGTTATGTTATTAGATTCTTTCTTAAACGGCTTTCCAAGCTGACTTGGGACTTATACTGCATCAATTGATTCGCTGCATTAAAGGGCACTCTGCTATTGGACGCACTAAAATAGAACATGGCAACGAAGGTTGACCAAGCCCCTGTAGCGACTACATCTGCGTCAATAACGAGTTCTTCTAAGGTCTCCATGTTCAGTGCGAAGTCTGGATTTGTTATACCGAAGAACAAATTATCAGGTTCCTTGGTTCCTGCATTTCGACGGTCAGGAAAATCTGAAGCTAGTGATGCTACCAAAGAGGAAAGTAGCAAACAGATTCAGAGGAAAACAAAATGGGGTCCTGACTTGACACAAGATGCTGCTGTCAGGAAAGGAAGAGCCTTAGCATATCAGGTACTATCTGAGACTCACCATTTTATTTATATATTTTCCCTTTTCCTAAGTTTTCTTGAATGAATAGGCTACATCTGGTTGGATGTAAAATGTTGTAATCTAAAGCAATTAAGTAGTACCAAAATATATTTGGAAAAGAGATTAATTTACTAATACTTTCAATTTGGGACATCCCTAACAATTTTCTGAGTTAGTTGAAAGATTTCCATTTTGTTTACATTGCAACACTTAGCATCCCATCAGTTGGAGTCCTAGAATATCTTTTGTGAGCATTTGTAGCTCCATTTTAGGGAGGCTTGTCAGTTGCTCAATTTTGTGGCAATTGACAACTCTCTGTTTCCCATTTGGGTGCTAAACATGGGTGTCTTCCTTGTGAAGTTCTCGCATGGAAGCTTCCCATTCCAGGTGGCATTAAGTGATATTACTGCCTGTGTGGTGGCACAAATTTTGAGCAGACTCGAGTGGATCAAATTACACAACAGCTGAAATTAGGAGTTTCAACGACTGAGGAAGCCCAAGCCTCAGTATCGCCGAGCCAGGTTCCAAATTCTGAGTCCTCCAGCCATCAGATAAATGATGAGGTATGATTGTGGTTAATGTTGCTGCCTTAAGCTTAACTCCGTTGTTCTGGTATAGTTAGTTTGATGCATTTGTTCTTTTCTTTGATGATGCTTTAATTCAATATATCTGGTATCTAATTTGCAGGTCCAGCAGGCGGAATTATTGGAACGGGAAAGAAGAGAAGTTATTGGTATGTTTCAGTGTTTTGTTAGTAAGTAGTCTCAGTTCCTGTTTGATATTTATTCTCAAGGTGTTCATTTGTATTTCCAGGTGAAATACTAAAGCTGAACCCAAGTTACAAGACTCCATCTGATTACAAGCCTTTATTGAAAGAGGCTGTAGTGCCTATTCCTGTAAGTCATATTAGTCCCTTGGCTTTCTAGCCATTTCCTTCTGCTTTAATTCTATCAGCTGTAACTGCCGTTTAATTAATTAGAATTATAATTAGCACTAAGTAGTTAACCCCTGTTGCGTTGTTTATTGTTTTCTATACATGTAATGCTTAACTTTTTTCCTTATGCTTTTGTAGCTAAAAGCATATCCGGGATTCAATTTCATTGGTCTTCTGTTGGGATCTGGAAGAAATACTCTTAAGAGATTAGAAGAAGTGAGTAGTTTGTATTCCCACCTAATGCTTGTAGAAGTGATTCTTTCGTGTTGCCTCAGATGAAAATTTTGCTAAGTGTGGAAAGTTTTTTTTTTTGGGTATCTTCCCCATTTCCCCCCTATCAATCATCCACCTTTTTGGTAATCTGTTCTTTTATGCAATTGAATCAGGAAACTGGAGCTAAAGTTTGTGTGCATGCCACAAAAACAGGCACAGGAGAGATGGTATGCATCTTCAAAGTGGAAGAACAGAAGTTTCTATTTTTCTCTCCCTCTGTGTCTTGGAGATATTATTGATTTCTTCATCTTTGCCATTTTTAATTTAATTCCCAGTAATATTAAAATATTGTCACTGCAATTATTTTCTCTGTTTTAGCCGGTCAGCTCATTCTGTGTTGAGTACTCTGCGCTCAAATCCTTCTGGCTTCTTCACTTTGTTATATCTTCATGTCTAGGCTGAAATTACTCGAGCAGATGGGGATGAAGTCCAGAATGCTTATGAGGAGCTGTCAGTCCATGTTTCAGCTGACACGTATGAGAAAGTTGATGCTGCAGTTGCTTTAATCGAACTGTTAGTCAGACCAGTGTCTGTGAGTTTTCCATGTTGAAAGTTGTATTATTCCTGATTATCTATTGAGAATCTTAAGCTAATACTATGTCTTGTTGCCCGTTCCTTTTGCTCCCTCCTTCCCCAGGTTAGCTCAGCTGTTGTTTCCACAGCTGCAACTTCAGTTTCTGGGGATACTGTAAATACAGTTGAGCAAAGTCAGGGCTTAGCTACTGGTTATGTAATGCCTGTTGCAATTGGATCTTCACAGCCTGGTCCTCCACAAGTGCAGTTCCGGCCATATTCAAGTCCATGGTTCCCCCTAGGTCCAACCCAAACCTCCATTCATTCTCCATCTGGCTTCATTTCCCTTCCAAATTCTTCATTACCCATGCATAACAATCTGGTCCACATGTCTCCACCCCCTCTCAATCCCTCAAACGCACCATTTTTTTCTGGATTTACTCCAGTATCAGGATTTGGCTTGGTTTCAGGGAACCCATCTCTTGCTAGCAGACCACAGCCTTCAATGCCGGTTTTCCAATGGCCATACATGCATGACACACGATCTGCTACCCACATCTCTTCATCAAACAATCCCATGGCAGTCGCACAGCCTCAATCTGGTTACCCTACTACATCAGCTCGACCAAATCTTACAGTACCACAAACATTTACTGGTAACCAACCTACACCAGCTGGGCCAGTACCAGTGGCTAGACAAATGGTACCACAGCCATTTTCACTGGGACAACCATTGCCAAACAGGCCAGTAACCCCTGTTGCAGGCTCTGGTGTTTGGTCTGGTGTGCCTGCCATAACCCCTCAAGGGATGGGGAGCTCAGTGCAGATGACTTCACCAATGATCCCACCGCAAAGGTCTCATTCCATGGTTCAACCAGTTGCATCAGCAGCTCTGCCTAATATTTCCACAACTGGAATGAGTAGACCTGCTGCACCAAATGTTGTCTCTCCTGCTAATTTTTCTTCTCAACCTCCCAATCCCCAATTGGTTAATACATCAGCAGTTAACCGTCCAGCTCCTACACCAGGTTTTGTTTCTGTATCCACTCAATTTGGTTCAACCCCTGTGTCATTTGTGTCTTCTCAATCCACGCCTATACTGTTATCCTCAGCTGTATCTTCACAGGTACCAGGACCATTGCCAGCTCCATCTATGGCAGGACAAACACAAGTTCCACCAGCAATACTTCCTCGAGCACAGTCAATTCCAGCATCAACTCCTTCCATTCAATCTACTTCGCTAATGCCACATATGCAGCCTCCAAATTTACGTGCACCAGTGTGTAATCCATTGCAAAATCCTGTGATGGGTTCAGCAGCAATTCTTTCACAAGTGGTATCAACATCACCGCAACCGCAATCTGGAATGCCTATTGTTTCTGGAGCCTTGCCAAGTTTCACTCCCATGAATCCCCCAGTGACAGGTCCAGGAAATATTCCACCAGTTACAGCTCCGAAACCCCAGAGGCCAAGTTCTGGTGATTTCACTTTTCAACCCCTTAGATCCCAGCACCCAGCTTCTCTAACAATTCCAAGGTCCAGTGGACAGTCCCCTGTGCAAAGTACCCCATCAATGCTGCCACCACTGGCACCTCAATCACCTTCTTTTCGACCAGCTTTGCATCCAGTACCACAACCTGGCATACAAAATTTTGCAAGACCTCAGGTTGCCAATCCAATGGGTCATCCTCATGCTCAAGCCCGGATGCCTTCACCAGGTGGTGGTGTTCCCTTTGGTGGTAACCAAACCGTGAACTCGCCACCACCAAGACCTCCAATATTTCCAAGTCAACATCCTGTCCGGCCTTCTTCTCCTATGCCTCAAATGAGGCCACAGAACTTTGGTTCAGCACCACATATGCATCCTACACCCAGTGCTTTACCTCCTCGCCCTGCAAACCCAATGCAGCCACAGCAGAATCAGCTCTCCCCGACAATTCGTTCAGGGAACCTCTCGTTTCCAAACCCGCAATTCAACAGCCTCTCATCATTTGCATCTGGTAAAGCAGCATCCAGCCCTGGAAGAAACCAAATTTATGACCCATTTTCGCCCACTTCAGTGCCTGCCCCTTCCCGACAAGGAGATAGTCCTGCCAAAGTAAAGAAACAGGAGAATGACCCGGAGTACGAGGATCTGATGGATTCAGTGGGGGTGAGATGAGGGCAATTGTTGTTGCAGTTTGTTTCTCAAGATGGCGGGTTCAATGACTTACAGAGGAGAATGTAACAACCGAGGACTCTGGCATCTCAGCATTGGTCTGGGTTCCTCTGTACGAGATGAAAATCCCTGAAGTATCAATATTAATGCTGAACTGCACCCCTCTGCCAATTTTTTTTTAATATTTTCTTTATAGCGAAGTTTGGAGTTTGTGAGCAGTGACAGATATAATGAACAGTTTTGTAATCCGATTGTAGGCATCGATGGGTATGTAATACTATTATGCATTCTGTTGGAGCTTGCTTTTTTTTTTCTCCGTCCACTTCCTTTGAGGTGGGGTTCTAAACCAGAAAGTCTCTCCTTAGTAGTTAGTTTTCACTGTGCCTGTTAAATATTATACTTCTTATTGGCATAGTGTGCTGAGAGGCTCGAAGCTGAGACTAACCGAGTGAGAATTAGATTAGTGGATATTGAGTTTCTCATCTGTTCATTGCCGACCTTGTATTCATTGTGGATATAAGAGAAGCTGTTTCAAATGCGTTGAGTCTGGCCTGTTTAGGTGATAGAATAGCGTCAGAAATTTTATCCTTAAGAGGCGAAGCAATGTGCACTGCCAAGACATTTGACACTTTGTGCGGCTACCTAAATGGATTGGTCATGCAACAGGTCTATACGGTTGTGGCCGGATCAGGTGATGGATGTCTGATTTCTTAAATTTGATTTAAGTTGATGAGAAGTAGGTTTCCAGAATTGTAACAGGAACCACACCATAAAGAGGTGCTTCAGTTTTGATTTTGCACTTAAAAGTCTCTTCTTGCCGGCATCAACCCGATGAATTATCATAGAGAAGAAAATTAACATGTAGTCACTTCTTGCGTTGTCAGCCATTCTTCAGTTTGACTGGGTGATACACTAAACTTTCCTCCACATTTCAACAGCACAGAAGCTTGGTTTTAACCTCGATAGATTTTTTGTGGACTTCCATTTTTTTCCAGATTTCACCTTCCAAACTACATGATGATCCATCAGTCTTTTAAGTAACTCACGTAATTAGTGAATTGGATAAGACAACTCGTATTTAAATCAATCAGGAGAGACTCTCAATTCCAGAGCGACATAAATCAATTTTTTGGTCAAGTCCAAATAACTAGCACTACCAAGTTCACATTTCACAGAAACTAGATGGATTGCTGCACATTTTCCAGTTCGAACATCAGCAGCACAAGTGCACAACTCAACATTATCAGAACATAAGTTGTAAAGTCACTAAAGTGAAGCCTTTCAAATTTGTTATTGACAAGAGATCCAAACAGGGAATTGCTAAACTCTCTCCTGGATTACATCATGTTTTTTTTTTTCAGTTGGAGGTTTTCAGAATGACAAAAGAAACTAGTGACTTGAAGATGGGAAAATAAACTTCAGCAAGTCGAGGGAACAAGAGAAAAACCTTCTGTACATGGCATATATGTACAGGTGGTGTGAGAGGTAATATATACAGTATTTCAAATGTTCAAATGCAAGGTCCAGACCTTAGTACCCTCTCTAGTTTCTCAGCCTTGGCGTAATCATTGTCTGTGAGAGGCCCTGCAGGAAAAGCAGTGATCTCCACAAGAAGATGTGGAGTGGGGAGCTCATCAAAAAGAGCTCTCACATTTTTACAACACACACTCTCTCCATGAGCGCTTTCCCTCCTAATTTGACAACCCTAGAAACCAACACAAAGCTTCACGTTAGAAAAAGCTAGAAGAGAATGCAAACTTTGCTTCAACCCAGGAATAACAAGTTCAGTATGAAACTTAAGTACCTTATGAGAGGTGGATTCAACAAAGTGATCATCATCAGAAAGCATGGATGCAATGGCTTTAAGAAGACGACGGCCTTCAGATTTGGAAGGTACTCTGTAACTCCTCTTGAGAGTACCCTTCGTTGTAGGATGCCATTTGCTCACCAGTTTCCTTCTGTCAGCTGCTTCCTTTTCCTCTAAATCAATCAAACAAATATCACAATTTAAACCCAGCACTCTTCCTGATGATGCAGTTCAATCTAAATCGACTGTACATGATCAGTGGGTATATATTGCCTCACCACTCAGTTTCAAAATTAAATGAAACCAAAACATGTTTCTATAATATCTCTTCAAATAGACATATGATGCTGTAGTAAGCAAATTTTCTGGAACTAACCAGATCAACAAACGGTATTTAACATCATCAGAGTCAAATTAAATGGATGATGGTTTATGATTTGAAAATTCATCCAATCGAATCGCTTAGGAAGGGTTCAAGGCTACAAAACCATTGCAGAAGAAGAAAAAGCATAGGATATGAGAGAAGGAAAACCCACATACCTGATCTTCCCTTTAAGCTTTCTAACCACTTCGAAAACCCCAAATCGTCAGTATCTGTTCCTGTTTTCAGATCTAACAAACAGATGAAAAATGAAGTGTCGAACATCAAAATCGAGAGGAATCGATAACACAAAATGAACAAGAAGGTATAAGGACTCTAATACCTGAGAACAATGGGTTTGCTGGAGATCCAGCAAATCCAGCCTTCAGGAGAGCATAGAAGATGCAAAGCCTACCAACCCACAAGGCAGGACTCTGGACGAAGGAAGCATGAACGCCAGTGACATTGAGTTTGCGAAGTGAAGGATTATGTGATCTCCTCGGAGTGGCAAATGTGAAAGTCACAGGAAAGAAGGGTTTGGGAAGCCGAGAAGAATTAATTTGGGTACCCGTGATTTGGATTGCTTGGGAGATCTGGGATGGGGAGGCAATGGAGATTTGGACTAGCGAGAGAAACATCTCTTGTCGGGTTGAAAAAGAAACAGTAGCTCTTCTCTTTCTTCTTCTGCGTTTACTTATATTTATCTTTTGCTTTCAGTGCTCGAAACCGTACAAGGGGAAGAGAGAAAACTTCATGAAAAAACAGTTCAAATAAATGAAATGAATGCCCATAGGATTGAAAAAGACAAGGGGTTTCAGATGGTTTTTCTAGCTTTTCTGGTTGTGGATAAGGATATTGGTATGCTAGACAGGAGACGCGATCTATCAATCTGTGGCTAATAGTATTTTTCTTTTGGGAATTTGGTACAAGGATGGTGGATGGAGACTGACCTTGCTTCAATCCTGCGTAGCATCTTCATGCAATACATTTCGGGCTGGTTAAAAAATTTCAGACTTAAATTTCGGATCTAAGGGTCCAAAATTTTGCTGACCATCAGTGCGCATGACTGAAGTAATTTTGGGATGGAGACAACTTCTTTTTCTTTTTTGGGGTAAAAAACATGAGTATTCAAACGATGAGAACAACACGTTGGCCCAAAAGACAACACATTTACAATTCATGGACTGAATATAGACCACTCTAATTTACTTGTAACAATGAGAGCTCTCCAAGCTAGGGAGTGAGATAGCCCATTAACACTCCTAGAAATAGAAATCAAAACACAGTCTTCAAACTCTTCTCTCAAGCACTTTAGTTGACGTCGAGAGATTGCATCCAATTTTGCCTGGGGATTCAGCAAGTTTATAACCACTTTACAGTCCGATTCCAACCTAACCGATGACCAAGGATGGAGAGTAGTATGTCTACTTACATGGAGCTTGACCCTTCACTAAAGTATCATTTGTTTGAAAGAATTTAAAATACGGTGAGAGAAAATAAGTGGAATACATATGCTTTTTTTCATAATTTCATTACATGGCTTTTTGGTTTAATGGATGTAAAAAAGTCAAAAGACAAACTTTTTTTATTTAAAAACCCTGCACGGCTGTAACGTGACATGGCACCCTACTTTTCCTTACTCACCCCTTTTAAAATTCCATTAAAAAGTGAAAAATATGATAAATGTAAAACCCAGATTTACAACTTTTTGAGTAAATTTCTTTCATTTTTTACTCTCCAATCCCTGTTTATTTTTTCCACCTTTTTTTTTTTATCTACAGAACGATGCTTAAGAGGTGTTGGTCATTACTAACTGAACAACCGTTCGATAGTGCTAATGGTAATTTTGGATAATAAAACTAGAACCTACCCTATTTTTCTTGTAGAATGATGGACACAATTAATAGATTAATATAAATGATATTCTCTTTTATCAACCCAATTTGATGCTTGTATCATATGTTCGTACCAATATTTTCCACTCTCCAGGTGGAATCATTTCATGCCCACGATACTCACACCAAGAGTCTCCTGGGCAGATTGATGGATTTATTCAAGTACAGAGTAGACTAGAACCCAAAAGATGAGTATAAACAACGGTGGGAAATCCACTCAAATCCAACAATTCAAGTTCATCAAGTCTTGGGTAAACGACTCTTTCATCCCCAAAAATACGTAGCACTAGAACGACCCACTAGATTAAAACTGAATATAGGATTGGGGCATGAAGCCTACAGATTTGCAACATCAAAATCCTAGAATATGATCTCAACATGCATGGAGCCTTTACCTGTTTCACAATTTGTATTTGCAGAATACAGAACCCAAGTTGCAGAAACTTACTTCTGGCCTAGATTCTAAAGTTTAATACACCAAGAAGATGAGACTACGACATAAACTGTACCACCAGTTTGAGCGCCCAACACAAAGCTGCCACATGATATGAACTTTATGCTAAAAATTTTGATTACCATCAAAAGTCTAACAAATATGGGCATTGAGGAAGGTCAGAAAGACACCTATGGCTTCAAAATTAAGATTGAAATACACAGCTATTCAAATAAAACTCTAACGAACTGAGAGCAAGCCCCGCGCCGGGGGGGGGGAGGAAGTGAACTCAGATTTTCACAAATCGGACGTCATTCTGCCCAAACGCAGTTCCACACCCTGGGCACTTCCTATGCCGAATCTCCAGGTTTCTTTGGATGCATGGATTGCAGAACAGGTGGTAACACTTTGTAATTACGACCTGCCAAAAATACAGACTAATTCCATCAGCAACACACACACCCATGAAGTAGTTAACTTGATGCAGGTAAACTTCTCTAAAAACAAATTCCTATATCAACCAGAGCGTCAACATTATGCATAACCAAAAGTACTCTATCTAATTGGAAGATTGACCTGATATATGTGCAAAAATATAACTCTCAGTTTACTAATATTGATGCACTCACGGTACCAATATAGGCATGAACAGAAGTACGTGAGTAATGCGAAGGTTAATCTTAACAGCAATGAGTACCAAAAAGGTTCAGAAAGTTTCACTGACAAAGCAAGCTTAAAATCCTACCTCTTTAGGCCGATCAAAACATACACCACACTTGAGGATTGCCTTGCACTCCTTGATCTCATCTTGAAGCTTCTGTACTGCAGCCTCCCCAGTCGCTGAACTCATCTCAAGTACCTTCTCGTTCGACTCCTTGAGCTCTTCCTCGAGCCTCTTTCTCTCAGCTCTGAAGCAAAAACCACTAACAAATCTTACAAACACGACGGTGACAAAAACGAATATGAAGCTGAGCCATCCTAAACAACAAGTTGAGATGTGGACCATCACAAGGTCAGGACCAACAACGAATAGCTCTGTCTGCACTATGTGCAATCTTGTTTGAAGATACAGTTAAAAGTTAAACCAAACCTTTCACTCTCCAGTTCTGAACGGATTTCTGCTGCCTTTCGCTGGTTCAGATCAAATTCTTTTTCTGAGGAAGCAACAGCAGACTTCAGCCATTTCAACTCTTTCTCAGCATCAGCTAGTTCCCATTTTGTACTCTCCATGTTGATGGAAAGGTGTCTGTTTTCCAGAGAAGATTTCCCAGCTTCAGATACATATGCTTTCATCTGCAAAAACAAATTTCTCCTCCCTTTAGAGAAAAAAGAAAGGGGGGGGGGGGGGGTGTGGGGAGGGAAGGTGCAAGGGAATGATTTTAGAGTAGACAAATGTCTACCTGCTCTTCGCTGCTGGAAATCTTAAGTTTGAAGGATTCTAGTGATGCATTAACTTGCTGTAGCTGCTTTGCTAACATCTGTTTCTCAGAAAGGAGGAAGCTCTGTGCCTGTTTTGTTTTAACACTCTCAGACACTAGCTGCACTCAAAACCCAAAATAGCCCAAAAAATCAACCATCAGCAAATTTAACGAAGAACAAAAACAAACACACAGCTGGACACAGATATATTAACAGAATTGAGCTAGCAAAGTATGCACAGCTAAAACAGACCTTGATATTGTAATCATCTCTGTCAGTAACCTGTTGCAACAAATGTTGGTTCTGGGTCTGCATATCTTCATATGCTTGACCAATGGTCTGCAGAAAAAGAACGAAACCATTAACATTAGAAATGTTCAGACTGACTGGTTAAGCAGAAGTGCATAATGACAGGAATAGTGCAGGCAAAGAGTCAACTGGAGACCTCAATTTCAGAAATATAAGCCTCTGCTTCTCCATCCTTGATTTTTATGGCCTCTGAAAGCTCCAACACATCCCTAAAAAATGAAATGCAACAAAGTGCCGTAAAGAAACTTATGGATACTACCAATTGGACATAGAAAATACACATTAGTTTTAATTTGTTCAATAGAAATGACAGTTGCAGAGACTGAAGTTTCAGCCAAAACAGGAGGTTTCACAAGCTTATTCAGTAACCTTGTGAAACATCTTGTTAGTTGCAACCCTAAGCTGGACCAGGAAAGTAATGACCAATTTATAGATAGGAAGTTAATTTGGTTTTAGAAACTCTATTTAAAGGCTATTTCTTAAACTGAGATTTACTTGTTCACTAGGGGTCAAAGCACAGAGTTAAAAAATCATAAAACTAGAAAATCAATAACCATGTATACTTGCACATGCATTTAGTTTCAAATTAACCTTTTTCTGAATTTTAAATCTAATTAATAGGTGAAGAAAAAACAAAAACTAATGCTCAATGAAGTTTCCAAATGGCAAAAATAAGAATGTCACCTCTCAGAAGCATCCAATTTGCCCCTCAAATCAGCTATTTCAGCTTCAGCTTCAGAAAGTCTACGTTGACAAGCAGCTTCAGCTTCATTTGCAGCTTTAACTCGTAATTCTAGACTATGTTCTTCCAGAGCATTCCTCAAGACTTCAGCCTGTATATGAGCTCTATGTTCTGATTCTTTTATCTCCATCAGACCTCTGGTTCACAATAGAAGCAAATTATAGATGACATCAAAGAAATAAAGAAGGAAACCTACATACATCGACTAGCAAACCACACCTGAAACTTCAAAATAAAAATAAAAAATAATAATAATAAAAAACCTAATAATTTGAAAACCCACCTTTCTAAGATGCACAGGTGTTCTTTTTTGAACCAAAAAAAAGGTGTTCTTTTGGATACAATCTAAATTACTGTGCTTTAAACCTACAAGTTGAATCCAGCTATTTAGATTCTTCCACAGAGAGCCCCCCCCCCCCAAAAAAAAAAAAAAAAAAACCCTCCCTTTTTTATTTCTATTCTCCCAAATTAAAAGGCTCATTCATTATTAGTCTTTAAATAATTCATAACATTGAAGCATCGTCATCACATATTTAAAAACTATAGGGGAAAAAAGGTTCTCAGCTTCCAGTCAGCATGTCACCTCATCATTATTCCAGAAACCCCTGTTAAACTAATGCCAAGTTGTCAACAGCAGTGTTAGTAAGAACGCCTAGAATAAATTTAGTTAGGTAAGTACCTATTGTCAAAATATTCCTGTCCATGCATTTCCAAGAAGATTTCTAGTTCCTGTCTTTCCTTCTGCAATTCCTCAATCTGAAAAGGGAAACAGAAAAAAAAAAAAAAAAAAAGAAAAGAAGAGAGAGGAAGAATAAGTAAATATAGATAATTTCAAGGAAACAATAACCCTAATTTTGCAGAAAAGGCTGAAGTTCAATCCTGTTTTTAGGAAGATATTCATACACATGAAAAAGAAGTAAAAAAAAGCTATACTAGGACCCAAGGCGGATGAAATGATGACCAACAACTTTGAAAACAAGCCAGAAGTTTGAAAAGCCAAGATTGTTATGTCTGCCTTGTGTTGGATTAAGGTTTTCTTAATCCTTCAAGGATCAGGATAGCACAACTCAAAAAATTAAGTGCATCACTAAGATAAGAGATAACATACCAAAACTTTGAGAGATTTGATCTCTGCAGCTTGTTTAGCACATCTATCTTCTAAACTCTTCATTTCATTCATCTACAAAAATAGAGGTGATCTTACATCCAGATAATAAGATAAGAAAATCATATAAAAAGCAACAATAACTATTTTAA
Source organism: Hakea prostrata (assembly GCF_041222555.1). Lineage (NCBI taxonomy): Eukaryota > Viridiplantae > Streptophyta > Magnoliopsida > Proteales > Proteaceae > Hakea > Hakea prostrata. The sequence continues at coordinate 49,727,516 of NC_142609.1, read as the reverse complement.
ATAATCTCAAGACCATCAATTCACCTCAAGTGTTAAAACCTTCATAGCCTATACAATCAGTCCGAGCAACCAAAATGTGTTAAACAAATTGCTTGTTGCCACCACAATGAGAAATTCTTCCCTCAACAAAGTGCTTATGGATAGACATTCCTTTTGTTCTTATTACTTATGGAATTCCTTTCAATCTATTGAATGATAAGTAAGAATGGCGAATATGTAGTTCATAAACTCCTATAAGTCAAAACGCAAAATACAAGCAACAGCACACTCATAAGGTGAAACAATGAATAATTAATATTTGATGAATTGACCACCAGTTTGAATAAAGAAACACTGCAGAAAAATAAATGAACTGAAATGCACTAACATTAGTCAAAATGAAGCACGTAAATATTTTAACTGACAGAAATGGGTCCAATTACATCATGACACTGTTGTTACCAAGCATCCATTAATATCTCCTTCTTAGGTCCATGTATAGTATATACAACTATACATATCAGTTTTCCAATTGCTAATTGAGATGGCACATGAATTTATATGTTAACCTTCAAGTTTTAACTCATGTTACAAAATTTTCTTTGGATGAATAATCAACATATTGCAATTTACTTTTAACATCAAAATATAGAGACCAATAAAAAAAATTTTAAAAATGAGGGGGGTGGGGGTTGCAAGAGAACACAGTAGCGTAGGGATCTGACAAGAACCTTTCTACTTAACAAAGCTTTCAGAGAATGGGATTCTTCACGTAAAGAGATGGCTTCATGAGCTGTCTCCTTGCATCGATTCACCTGTTCTTCCATCATCCCTATTTCCTTAGACAAAGCAGAAGCCATTACACGGAACTCTGCTTTAATGTCCCTTCTACCTGAAACAGATGGCATGCTTAGACAACAGAAGCTCACCAGAACAGGACGGCAGAAGACAACAATAAATTTCAGAAAAAAACTTGCTTTCACCTGAATCTTGCTCAGCTTCTTCCAATTTAATTTCAAGGTCATTTCCTTCAATCACAGACTTTTGCAGCTGAAGCTCTAATTCTTCAATCCTAGCCTCAGCTGTGTTAATAGCATTTCTTGCATCCTCAGCTGATTCTGCCTTTGCATTCACTTCCTTCTCCCTTCGCAGGACATTAGTCCTATCAGCCTGAAGTTACACTTTTAAAGAAACAATCAGAAACCAATGTAGCAGCTAAGCACAAGCAAAAGTGTAAAGGAAATTCTACCTGGAGGGAAACTGTTAGTCCTTTGTACCGCTCAAGTTCAGTACTCCAATGTTGGAGTTGATCACTTAGTATAGTGTAGGGTCTGGATGAAACTATAAATTTCTCATCTTTCAGCTCATCCTATGAAATTGCAAGCAATAACAGGTAATTTGGATCAGAGATCAGTAAACAAATAAGCAGACATAATGATTTCTCAGGGAACTAAATTAAGAAAGGAGGAAAAAGGGATCTATGAGCCAACCTGAAGTGCTTTCAACTGCTTGGACAGATTTAGATTATCTTCTTGTGCCTCTTGAAGCTCTGAAAGACGGCCTGCTGCTAGTATCTGCAAGATTTGTACAACAATGCCAGACAATCAGAATTCATAATTTTGTTTCCAACTAAGAGAGGGGCAAAAAATGAGGGACTAGGGAAAATAAGAATCTGTGAAGAAGGTCAACAAGTGTGACACGACAATTGTCATGAAAGTTAAGCACGATACCTTAGCTTCCTCCATGGAATCCTTAAGCTCACGCAACCCCATCGTCCTATCCACAGTCTTTTCAGGTGACATGCTCCCATTTACTGCATTCTGAACAGGAACATGTGCTCCAGATGTGCTGTCCTTCTGCATTTTCAGATTAACTAATTTCCTCCTACTTTCCTCCAGTTCGGCCATGCATTCCTCTAGCTCACCTGTCAACAGAAAGGACAGATCAGATCCAACAGACAACAATTTATACTATTTACACCTATAGTACATACTGTAATTAATTATAGCCTAAATGCTTATCCCACAGTCCCAACAATGCTAATTAGCATTCTACATATTTGGAAAAGTTATGGGCATAAATGCTAATTGATAATAAAATACACTTATACAATAAGAACGTGCATAAAAAAATAATACAATCCAAATATGAATCAGTGGAAATGTTTCTCAAGACCTGCAAGGCGTTTTATCTCAGATTGATCCACAGAGTGGCTGTGCACAGAAGTTTGGATCTCATGTGCATATTCTTTATGCTTCAAGTGAAGAATATCAATCACCTTCCGTAGATTGTACGCTTCCTCCCTCATCATTTCATCAAGTTTATGCAATTGGATTAAAGCATCTGAGATATTCAAACATGAGAAGATAAGCAATCATCATAGAAATTCCTCAAAAAGTTCTCATACAATAACTCGGGCAATAACATTAAAGACAGAAAATAAGAACAAAAATACATCAACACACAGATCCTCACACCAAGATACTTTCTGACCTTCAGCAGAGAGCATCCCGTGAAGATTTGATGCAATGCTATCTGTTTTAGCTCTTTGGGCATCAATAGTATCCTCCAAATACTTCATTAAATTCAAAGTAGAGGAATGGCGAGCAGCAAGCGCTTCTTCGACAATTTTGGTAGCTTTCTTGCCTCCACTTCGATCGATAGAAACATCTTCTAGAAGTCTACAGAGAAACACCTCCTCCCAAGAACAAGATGGAATTGAATCTAGAGAAAAAGAAATGGCCCAAATAAGAATCTTATATGCTTCTATAGCAGTATGAGATTAGCTCTACACATTTTATCAACGAATCAACAACAGTTTAGAATACATTAAATAAATTGAATAAAACCTTGATCGCGATCAGCTTGACCCAGAACTTGCAAAACATTTTCATCAGCCCCAGCACGTACTCCAAGCAGTACTAAATCGTCAACCAACTAACATTTGGGCAAAAATTAAATCAATAAAGATACTAAGGAAAGAAAATCTGTAGAAAAATATTTCCAAGATCGATCTAGATTCCATAGTTTCTTAAGATCAGGCTCAGTTGAATTACCTGATTCCAGAGTCTGTTCACCGTAATTAAAGTATCATCATACGAAATCTGCTTGTCCTTCATTTCTTTGAACTTCCCTTCTAGAACATGCAATTCATGTTTCTGGGCATCAAGCTGCTGAACAAGTTTTTGATTCTGATACTGGAGAACCGCTGCATCAACCTGCAAATATGGATGGACGTTTTGACTCTTCTTACTTGATGCAATATATCATAACGGCGAAATTCAGAAGCATAACAGAGACATCTACAGATATAGGGCTGTCAATGGACCAGATTCAGATCCGACGGTAGCATTAGGATATCCGCATCCTCTTATATATGGACAACGAAGTCAAATAACCTCCAATTGGTTTTCGAACAGACTTAGTCAGATCGGATGATATTCGGGTTGTAACTTTTAACTAAAGATTCTCCTAGATGGGTATGAACAAAGATTTAGTATAAATTTTTTACTACCAGCTGATATCCTTACCATTTTATTGATGAGTGCTAGCATTGACATTTGAGAATTTAACAACTTTCCTTGCTTCTTCCCTTCTAATCTCTGATTTTCTTACACTTTGTACAATTAATTTTCTTTTATATTTATTTTAATAGAAAAACTAGAAAAATAATTACATTTTCCTTAAGTTAAAAATTCAAAATAAAATAAAATAAAATTACAAAAACATATCCAACAAGTGGGTATTACCATATCTGCATCCTATTAGTTTTCGTATGAATCCGGACTCCCCTAAATAGACACAAATGAGGATTGGAAGCAGATTTCGTTATCTATTTACACCCTATATAGAGGTAGCTTCAATCTACACACCTTAGGAAGGCAGTTTTCATGTGAACCATCTAGCTCCAATCTACTCATCCGAAAGAGGAAATTTTCACGTGAACCATCAGGGCATGGTACACTGTTATCTCAGTTTTGTGGCTTCTCAAGTCAAGATATAGGCCAACATGCAGGTATTCCATTAATCATCTCATATATTGTTTTCTCACTAGGATCTCAGTTAAAGGTTTATCTTGACTCGACTTGGTCAAACGAAACCAAAACTTGGTGGAGATTTCAATCTCTTCCCACATTCTTTGGTTATAACAGTGGCATAAGATTCTACAGTGATGATGTCCATTCTGCCTGCACTGTATGCACGAACTTCAATGATCAAAATATGCAAAGAAAGAGGTGTATATACAAACAACTTTGACCAAAATATTAAATTTTATTTATTTATTAATATGGATGAGTAATCAAAAACCTTTACTTTCAGGGGGTATTTGTGGTTCTAACTCTAAATATGCAACAGGGAGATGACAGGAGGCCTAGAAAAATGGCTTGCTGAGTAATTTTCTCCACAGTTGTAATGATTCTTTACCTTTAATGAAACATGCAACCTTTGCAGAAAACCTCCACTGGTCACAATTTACAGTAATGGCTGAGGATATGTATAGAAATTTTGAGGAATCATAATATTCTTTTGTTGTTATGGATGCTTTTAGATTCTAAAAACAGAAGGGACTTGACAGGTCACCAGCAATAGCACTATTCTAAAGTTGCAAAGGATATCATACTCTCCCAATTTTACTTTGTTTCCTTCAATATGGAAGATATACTGACACTGCACGGCACATTTTTCCTTAATAGTCATGGTTATTTTACTAACATCTTGTTCATGATTTTTTATTTGAATCAGTAGTTTATGGAATTAGGAAAATCAGTAAGATACGTATTCCATTGGCGAGTGTACCCGTTTCTTCCATTATTTATGTAAAAATCCCATTACTTATAGTGATCAAACTAACACCATCTTCTCAGGCTCGAATTAAACCCATCGAATTATAAAAAGTTCATAATTTCTACAATATTAACCAAGGAACGGATCAAATTCAAGAAGATCAATCAGGATATTCAAAAAAGACATGCATGGACCAAGATGATCAAATCCTTAGAATACAATATTAAAGAATTTAAAACTGCCAACAAAAAATTGCAAATTCAAGAGATAACAAGAAAGATTAACAGCTAGCTTACAGCTCTGTTCTCAGGGGAAGTAGGTGAGTTCCTAGCCATGGCGGAAGATACAGAATTGAAATGACGTTTCTTCTTCTTTTCAGTCTCGGCTTCGGGATTCTCCATTAAAATCCTCCGAAACCAACGCCACCCATTAAAGGTGGAACCTTGACGATCTTATGAACCCTAATTTTCTGAGACACAAACAGAACCCTAGAGTGTTTCAATTCACAGTTCGCTACTTACTTAATCAACAAACCAAATTCTCCATTAGAAGAGCCCCAGGCTTCCAATAACTTATGCCATCATCTGCGCTGCGAGTAGCGGTTTTCAGGAGTTCGAAAGTGAGAATGGAGAAATAAAATAAATCAACTAAACAGGAGATTTGAGGAAAAGCCTATTACATACAAAGCTAACGTAAATATTATTTTTAAAGTACAATCGGTATTAATAAACACTTCATTAAGGTCGCCTAGCCGGTTCGATTACGGTTCGGGCTCAATATGCACGAGTTGAAATCGAACCCAGAAATGAATTATCATTTTATAGCTCCGAAGGTGAAACCAAATCAAATTTTTTTTATTGATACATGATTAGGCTCGAATTTGATCTATATAAAAAATAACCTGTCGAATTAAAGAAATTTAAGGGCTTTTTTTTTCTGTTTCTTGTTGTAAAAATAGTGTTATGGGTAGGGTGAAATCAGATTTCAAAAAACTATACATTTGCACATTCACAAAAATCACGATCGAATAGTTTTTTAGAATGAATCCGGATTTCATTCCACAACCAAACATCTAATTTTATAAATTATAACTCTATAGATTTGAAACATAGATTTGATATAGATATTGAAACCCCCCCAACAAAAGGGCCCTAAGGTAATTTCATCTTAATGACAATAGAAATTTGTGAACTAATTAAGACAAAGAAAATTTAATTCACATGAGCTAACTTCCCCTTCTGATATTAATAATGTAATAATGAGTGTTGTTATGGACAATTTATAATAAGCTTACATAGGTTGCGACAAAAGAAAATCGGACAAATCAAACTTTTGTCAGACCACCACGAATAAAACGAAGGCACTAAGCTATGCGCACAATTTGAATAGTATCTAACCTCCTTAGAGATAGGGATAAAGATTCCGATCAACTAAGGTATTTTGAATTATTTTTAGAGTTCAGATCCGATTCCACAACTACAATAATAATTACTCTCTCTAGCATTCACAGCTCTACAAGTTGTTTTCGTCTTCTAGAGCTATAAGCTTCCACTAATTTGATTATCGGAGACATTCCTCTACCAATCCAGTCACGTTTTTGCAAGTTGTTTGATCATGTAGCCTAAAGGATTTTTACAACAACGAGTGTAATAATTTTTTTACAAAAAATGAATATAATAAATGACAATATTATTTCTCACATGACACATCAGCTACATTTATTATATTGTACATGGTAGACCACATATTCTTAAATTTGACTTATACATGATATAATATGATTCTAATTAATTATTAAATTTTGACGCAATATATATATATATATATATATATATATATATATAATATATATATATAAATCCCTTAGTTTTTGAAATAACAATTATTATTTTAATTAAAATAATTTTATTAACATATTTTGATTTTTACAAGATTTTCAATAATTTGAATTAAAAATATAGTTGAAGATGAATCACTAATAGATTTCTAACAAAAAAAAAAAGGGAAAAACACAATTAAACTCAATGATAATCTTGGCCTGTATTAATTAATCTAGTTTACCAACAAAGAACTGGCATATACAACCTTGGGCTTCTTGTTTCTTTTCCGCATATCAGATACTTTTGAGCCTGCCTGAGTTTGTGATTCAAGTCCAAGAAAAAACTTCAATTACCATAAGTTCTTGTTCTTTTCACATTTCATGAAACCCTTAGAATGTACCCAAGTTTGTGATTCAAGTACAAGAAGAAACTTAATTACCATAAGTTCTTGTTTCTTTTCCATGTATCAGAAAACCCTTGAACTTGCCCAAGTTTGTGATTCAAGTCCAAGAGAAAACTTCAATTACCATAAGTTGTCCTCTACTCACAGGGACTGGGCCAATAGACACAAGGGATGAGAAGTAAGAAAGCTATGGAGGGATAAAAGTTCTAATCCAAGACTTCCTTGGACTTACTGTCCATAAGATTGTCTCCATCGTCTATAAGCACATGTACCATAAATGCATTGGTTAAATACTAAGCCAACAAGCAACTCAACTCCTATTCTTAAAAAAGTTTTCTCGGACCACAAAAAGAAAACTCCAATGCATCCAAGGTAACCATCAGTCCTTTTTTTTTTTTGGGTTAACCAAAGGTCACACTATATTGGCGGAACTAGGATTCATAGTGGGGGGGGGGGGGCGAATAATAAAAGTTCAGATTGGGGAAGCACCAGTGCTTTTTCGTCACACATATTGTATGGGCCCTTGTAAGACCCATTAGGGTCTTACCTATGAATTATTTTATTATTTTTAGAAATACGCCTACATAATTTTGTGGGGCCACATATATTTGACAAAAAGATATAGGAAGAAAATATGTGAGAGAGAAGAGAGGGGAGAATAATTAGGGATTGAGGATTTATTTTTTAAATAGAGATGACATTTAAACCCATTATTTTACCTTTAAAATTTGTTTTCAAATTTGGGGGAAGGGGGCAAATAGTGATATTTCATATGTGAGAAGAGAAAAAAGCTGGAAAAATGAAGGAAATTAATATAAAAAATAAAAAAGCTAAGGAAATAGTATAAAAATTAAAAATCCGGGGGGCCAGCCCCTTAGTGGGTCCGCCCCTGTATATGTCAGTTACAAGAACCGAGGACTAGTTCACATGATGGGAGGGGAGGAAGGAATTACATTTATTACCCCTAAAAGATAAAAAAACCAATTACAAATGCCCCTATTATTAATTGTTTAGGTAATTAAGCCAACTTCTTTGGTGTTTGTCATTTTTTCCCCACAATGATTCAGACATAGTCTTGTAAGTTGGCAGGCCTTCTTCTTATTCGGCGTGGTCTTTCTGCAACAGGATTAGCTGCAGACGATATACTTTGTGTGAGAGCGCCGCCGGCTGATATGGCTGAAGCGGTCCCTTCCGCTACTACGCTGGTTGAAGTTGGAACCTCTGTGGCTGCAACTGGTGTATCAATTGTGGCTCTCCTCCTCCTAAAGGAATTCATCACCCATGTTAATCAATGCAGCAATGCTTTCTTATATATAAGAATGATAGATAGCATAAATTAATTAGTGTAAAGTTGAACATTAATTCAAAATAAAACAGTTAATTCTAACTCTTCTTACCTTTTAAGTTGTCGCCTCCCCCTTTTTTCTTCTGTTGTAGGTATGGGCAAAGTTCCAGTGCTTCCAACCTTAAGAGAAACCAGGGTCTCTACAAAACTAGCAAAGAAATTGAAATTGGAAAGATGACGGTAGCGTCTAATTTCTATTATCGTCGTCATCCGTTTTGTCACTATGTCGAACACAAATGGCTTTGTCTTATCTGTCATCATTAGAATTTTCTGGCCATCTTTCAAAAATCCTCTTGAAGATATGAAACTTGAGTTCATATTTCTAAACAAAGGAGAATTCATCCTAAAAACCTTGGTCCAGGATTCTGTCACTCCATACTCTTTCATCACCCATAGCTCGATCGAATCCTTCAATATTGGGTGGCTACTAGTAGTACATACGACAGACAGGCACCCTCCTAGATGCCCAAGGCAAAGCTTCATATTTGACTGATAGAAAGGCAGTGACGGCATCTCATGTAACACTTGTCGATGTAAATCAAAATATACTATTACATTATAGGCACTACCGTTTGTAGAAGGTAAAACACTGACACCTTCGCTCCCTGGTGCAGCCAGCCAATGAAGAGATCCACCCACACAAACAGATGTGTCATGCTCTGCATATCCAAGAATGTAAGGAAAAGAATCACAAACGTGTTTCCACTTATGAGAACCATCACCAACTGTATATATCATGACGGATGATGTACCATGGAAATAATTGTAAGCAATCTCGACCACTTTATATTCTTTGGTTATGGGATTAACGCCCAGACCGTGCACTGAAAAAGTTTTTATTGTAGAAGCTTTATCTCTCTTTCGTGGAAGTAGAAGCTTTTCTCTGGTAGCTGGATTGTATAACCATATATCAGTCTCATCAATTTGACTAATTGACCTCTTTTGTATGCCTAAGCAAACCAAGCCATCACATGAAGCTTGGAACCTAATATTACGTGGAAACGATCTTCCCCATTTTTTAATGGAATGGACTTCTCCTTCTCCACCTCCTCCTCCTCCTCCTCCTCCTCCTCCTTTCATCTGGGTAGTTTTGGTGATGTAAGATTCAATCTTTGAGGAGTAGAAGCAATCGAATACTTCAGCTTCAGCCTCAAGGATGTGAGTTGGGTTTGGGTTTTTCTTCATGTGCTTAACAACGAAAACGGGATCGGTAAATAAATTTTGCCATTGTTTGGATACACACCTGAATCGCATCAAGGATTTCACTGGTAGTCTCGAAAGGATTTCTTCCATGATATCAATTGGCAGTTTTTCTGGCCCGATCTCTTCCATCATAACGGTTGACTGTTCTTTCTTCCTCTTCACGTTTGCTCGTTTCGCTCCTCCGGCCATTTTCTAAGCGTTGAACTGGATCTTCGGACAGATCTCTGGGTTGCGATTTGTATTTATAAACATTGTATGTAGTCGTTTGTGAGTTAGAGTTAGAGTTGAATTACAAGGATTAACCAACAAAAAAACTTACAATTTGAATTTGAATGGAGTCGTTTGTGAGTTAAGAGTTAGAGTTCGAGTTTGAGACGATTACTAATAAACAAAACTTACAATTTGAATTTGAATGGAGTCGTTTGTGAGTTGGAGTTTGAGATGATTACTATACAGTTCGCGGTCTCCCGTATCATTGGACCAGAGACGAGAGAAAAGCGGATTAGAAGAAATAGGAATTTTCCAACCTGGTCGAACACGTTTTTTATAGGTTGTTTGTTTGCGTACCAATAGATTTTTGCAGCAAAAGTGTAACAACTTTTTTACCAAAAAATGAATATAATAAATGACAATATTATTTTTCACATGGCACATCAGCCCCAGTTGTGTATTAAGTTAGGGTTCTTACCAGTAGGGGGGGGGGGGGGGGGGGGGGGGGGGGGGGGGGGGGGGGGGAAAAAAAAAAAAAAAAAAGAGGAAAAAAAAAAAAAAAAATAAGTTTATTTGTTGATATAACATGTTATCTGCTGATATGGCATTGCTCTTTTTTCAATGCTATTCTTTTTCAAAGTCTTAGATATTCAGTGGGATTTTGTAAAAAAGTGAAGGAAGCAACCAAAGTGAGACCTAGATTTAGAAACTTTTTTATAAAATCAATTATTTTATTTTTTAATCCTCCACCTTATTATATATGAGTTTCATATGTTTATATTTTTCATCCATTTTTTAACCTTACTTCTGCAAACAGACAGTGCTATAGTGTAACTTTTGATTCAAGAACTTTTATCTTGTTTACTTACTACAAGGAGCACAGTTTCGAAGACAACATGGTCATCCCATAGGTTTTTATAAAAAATGACATTCCATCTTCTTGTACCCTTTAAAGAAATAATTATATATAAACACCGTAAATTTCGAATCAAATACATCTATTACTCCTGAAAGGAAAAAAAATCAATTATAATGCCCCATCCACTATTAAGTATTGAGGTGATTAAGCCAATTTCTAAGGTGGCACCTCATAGAACAGGAGTTGAGAAAGAAGAGTTTAATTTCATTCAAGCTTTGTTCCTCATTTTTTTCCCATAATAATTCAGACATAGTCTTGTAGGTTGGCAGACCTTCTTCTTATTCGGCGTGGTCTTTCTGCAACAGAATTAACTGTAGATGATACGCTCTACGTAGAGCGGCGGTTGATATGGCTGAAGTGGTCCCTTCCGCTACTATGCTGGTTGCTAGTGGATCCTCTGTGGCTGCAGCTGGTGTATCAATTGTGGCTCTCCTCCTAAAGGAACTCATCACCCATACATGCAGCAATGATTTCTTATATAAGAATGATAGATAGCATAAATTAATTAGTCTAAAGTTGAACATTCAAAATAAAACAGTTTCTAACTCTTACCTTTTAAGTTGCCTCTCCTAGGGTCTCCACAAAACTAGCAAAAACTGCAGAAATTGAAATAGGAAAGATTATCGTAGCAGCTAGTTTCTATTTTCGTCATCTGTCTTGTCTCTGGGTTGCACACAAATGGCTTTGTATTATGTGTCATAAATAGAATTTTGCAGCTATCTTTCAAAAATCCTCTTGAAGATGCGAACCGAATGCCCATCATTCTAAGCCTAGGAGATTCCATCCAAAAAACCCTGGTCCAGGATTCCGTCACTCCATACTCTTTCTGTCTTTCATCAGCCATATCTCCATTGAATCAAGGCGACTAGTAGTAGTACATACAACAGACAGGCAGCCTTCTAGATGTCCAAGGCAAAGCTCCATATCTGACTGATAGAAAGGCAGTGAAGGCATCTCTTGTAACACTTGTCGCTGTAAATCAAAATATACTATTACAATATTACAGGCAATATTGGCAGGAAGAGACGGGAAAGTAGGAAAACCTTTCTTCCCTGGTGCGGCCATCCAATGAACAGATCCACCCATACAAACAGATGTGTTCTGCTCTGGATATCCAAGACTGTAAGGAAAAGAATCACAAACGTGTTTCCACCTATGAGAACCATCACCAACTGTATATATCATGACGGATGCTGTACCTTCCAAGATCCGTGTGAGTAATCTTCACCACTTTATATTGCTTGGTTATGGGATTAACGCCCAGCCCGTAAAATGAAAAAGGTTTCATTGTGGAAGTAGAAGCTTTTCTCTGGTAGCTGGATTGTATAACCATACATGAATCTCATGAATTCCATTACTTGACACCTGTTGTAAGCCTAAGCAAACCAAGCCATCACATGAAGCTTGGAACCTAATATCACATGGAAACGGTCCCCATTCAATTATGGAATGGACTTCTCCTTCTCCTCCTCCTCCTTCCATCTGGGTAGATTCAATCTTTGTTGAGTACAAGCAATCGAATTTTTCCTCAAGGATGTGAGTTGGGTTTGCTTGTTTCTTCATGTGCTTGAAGACGAAATCGGGATCGGTAAATAAATTTTGCCATTGTTTGGATACACACCTGAATCGCATCAAACACTTCACTGCTAGTCTCGAAAGGATTTCTTCCATAATATCAGTTGGCAGTTCTGAGCGGTTCTCTTCCATCATAATGCGCGCGGTTGACTGTTCTTTCTGCCTTCCCACGTCGCTTCGTTTCTTTCCTCCGGTTTCTAAGCTTTTCCGCTTTTCTCTGATTCTCGATCGATGGTTCTTTCCTTCTTCCTAAACAGAAAGAACAGAAAGAATGGTGTTAAGGAACTAGATTAAGATTGTATGTACAAGGATCAACCAAAAAGAAAAACAAAACGATACTTACGATTTGAATTTGAACGGAGTTAAAGAGTTTGAGATGATTCCTGATACAATCCCGGTCTCCCGTATCGTACGTTGAACCGGAGAAGAGAAAAAAATTTAGAGACGAGAACAGCGGATTAGAAGAAACAGGGGTTGGGGTTGGGGAAGAAGACGAGCGCAGAGAGAGAACATGAGGGACGCTTAAATAGGAATTAATTTCAGTTTTTTGGGCAAGCATTTCCCAGCCTCGTTAGGTTAGAGTCTGATTTGTTACTCCTTGACTTAAGTTTTTAAATTAGTTTTTGAATTTAAATTTAAACATTTTCTCAACTAGTCTTGTATAAAGTCATATTTTTTTAAAAGTTTATTTAAAAAAATTTACACAAGACTTACCCATTATAAGTAATATATTTATCAAAATTAGATTTCTTTTCTCCATTGTTTCACTTCCCTATCGCCCCGAATTTTATAATTTTCTTAATTTTTGCATTTTTTATATTAATTTCCTTCATTTTTTTAGTTTTTTTTCTCTTCTCAAAATATCACTATTTGGCCCTCCTTCAATATTGAAAAGAATTTTAAAGGTAAAGTAATGGGTACATATATCATTCCTATTTAAAAACTAACTCCTCAATCCCTGTTTATTCTCTCCTCTCTTCTCTTTCACATATTTTCTTCCTATTTATTCTCTTCTCTTTCTATAAACATGGGTTAAGAAATTTTTGAAAAAAAAAATCTTATTAGATATTCAAATGTCATTCCTAATTAACAATTAACTCATTAGTTCCTATTTATTCTCTCATATCTCCTTTTTTTTCCTATTTATTTCTTCCTATTTATTCTTCCCTTTAGATAAGCGTGGGTTAAAGAAATTTTGAAAGAAATTTTGAAGAAAAAAATTTTTTCTCCATAATTAGGTACTCTTTCTCAATTTATTTTTTGTTTTTCTTTTTCTCTCAATTTTTTTTGTTATTCTTTTCATTTGATTTTATATTATTTGTTTCTTTTGCAATTTTTGTTATTTGATTTTATATTGTGGATAAAATGTCTATAGTTAGTAGGGTAAATTTTTTTTTTGCCAAAAGTTAGTAGGGTAACTAACTACTATTGGTCTGCAACTTTTACATACAAAAATAAAAATTTGGTTTGCATCTCTTACTAAAGAAAATTCTGGTTTGCATTTAACTTTTTAGGGTTGAAGTTAAAATTTGGTTTGCATCTCATACTAAAGAAAATTCTGGTTTGCATTTAACTTTTTAGGGTTGAAGTTTTCTTCTTCTTCTTCTTCTTTTTTTTTTTTTTTTTTTTTCTGTGATACTTTAATTTAACTATATCTTAACTATCAATAATTTACTATTTTTTTTTCAAATATGTATGGGCCCCACAAAATATATGTAACATTGCAACTTGTTAGAGAGAAGACTAGGCTTCAACTTTTGCTTGCACAATATATCTCATATGGGGATGGCGAAATAGGGATAATCATGAGGAAAGTTTCACTAGATCCAAAATTGAGCATATTTAGTTAAGAATTTCTAGCCCAAGCCACCGTGAAGATGATGTTGGAGAATCCATCGATTTTTATCCGGATCCCCCTTTGAAAATTACGGAGATCCTAATGGCAGACAACCAGCAAGTTTAGTAGTTTTGTGTTTTAGGTTATCATAACCTCATTTATGCACTCAGTTTAACAAGTATTTTTTTAATTAAAATAAAATTATTAACTTTATTTTGATTATTACAAGATTTTCAATAATTTGAATTTAATATATAGTTGAAGATAAATCACTAATAGCTTTCAAAAAAAAAAAAGTTTGGGAAAAACACAACTTAAACTCAAATGATAATCTTCGTTCGCAATAATCAATCTGGTTTACTGACAAAAGATCTAACATATACAACCTTGGACTTCTTGTTTCTTTTCCACATATGATCAGAAACCCTTGAACCTGCTTGAGTTTGTGATTCAAGTCCAAAAAATACTTCAATTACCATAAGTTCTTGTTTCTTTTCTACATCAGGAAACCCTTGAAATCCAAACAAAAACACACACACACACACCAACACGTTGTTTCAGTGCTAAGAAATCTTTCAAATCTGTGAAACAGGGAGTATACGATCGAGCAATTTGAGGTCTTTGGCCCTGGGAATGAGATTCCAGAGTGGATGGCTCACCAGAGTACAGGGAATACAATTTGTTTCGGTATCTCCACATCTGGGCTGTAAGTTCCACGGATTGGATGCATCTGCAGTGTTTGTAGTTGAAGAAGAAGAAGATGATGATGATGATAATAGCGTTGAAGCAGTGGCTATCATTTCTAATAGAACCAAATTAAGGTACTAAATGGATCTGGTTTAGTACTGGACATAAGTAGTTCCCAAGCTCAAGCTACGAAGATCAAATGTGGGTGTGCCATATACCATTTAAACAGCTAGGATGAAACAGTGACTAGCTAACCGATCATGGTGAGGCCACTAATCCCCAATGTGAACTAGCAGTTTAGGCGATCGAGAGTTGTGCTGCTTTTTAAGTTGTCGCTTCCCCTTTCTTCTCTTTTCCCTAATAGGAAAAGGTCCACTGCTTCCAACCTTAAGAGAAACCAGGGTCTCCGCAAAACTAACAAAGAAATCAAAATAGGAATAACCACAGTAGGCGTGGCTAGTTTTCATTTTCGTAGTCTCTTTTGTCTCTGGGTTGCATAAAAATGGCTTTGTTTTACTTGTCATCAATAGAATTTTCCCACCATCTTTCAAAAATCCTCTTGAAGATAGGAACGGAATGCTCCTCTTTGTAAGCTCAGGAGATTTCATCCTAAAAACATTGGTCCAGGATTCCCTCACTCCATACTCTTTCATCACCCATAGCTCGACCGAACTGTCCAGTGAGAAGCGGCTAGTACATACAGACAGGCACCCTCCTAGATGCCCAAGGCAAAGCTTCATATCTAGATGATCTGACTGATAGAAAGGCAGTGACGGCATCTCTTGTACCACTTCTCGGTGTGGATCAAAAGATACTATTACATTCCAGGCATTATTGTAAGGATGGGGATGACCAAGAAAACATCTCTCCCTTGGTGTGGCCAGCCAATGAACAGATCCACCAACACAAACACAAGTGTTCTTCCCTGGATATCCAAGAATGTAAGGAAAAGAAACATGACTTGCATGTTTCCACCTATGAGAACCATCACCAACTGTATATATCATGACGGAGGATGCTATACCTTCACGACCCATGTTAGTAATCTTCACCACTTTATATTCCTTGGTTATGGGCCGGATTAACGCCCAGCCCGTAATAAGCTGATAAAGATTCCACTGTGGAAGCCTTTTTTTCCATTTGTGGAAGTAGAAGCTTTTCTCTGGTAGCTGGATTGTATAACCATGTACCAATCTTATAACTTCCATTACATGACCTCGTATTTAAGCTTAAACAAACCAAGCCATCACATGAAGCTTGGAACCTAACACCACGTGGAAACGATCCCCATTCCTCAAGGGACTGGAGTTCTGGTCGTCCTCCTCTCCTCTGGGTAATTTTGGTGATGTAAGATTCAATCTTTGAGGAGTACAAGCAATCGAATTTTCCCTCAAGGATGTGAGTTGGGTTTGGATTTTTCTTCATGTGCTTAACAACGAAATCGGGATCGGAAAATAAATTTTGCCATTGTTGAGATACACACCTGAATCGCATTAAGGACTTCACCGGTAGTCTCGAAAGGATTTCTTCCACAATATCAGTTGGCAGTTCTGAACAGTCGTCGTTCTCATCACGTTGCTTCCTTTTCTTCCTCCCCTTTCTAGGCTTTTCCGCTTTTCTCTGATTCTCGATCATTCTTTAATTCCTTCTTCCTAAACAGAAAGAATGGTCTAAGGAACTTAGATTTTCGCACAGATCTCTGGACAAGAAAGCAATGAACAGTCAAGTAGAACTAGATCTTCGCTTTTTTTTTTCTCTTGTGTTTTCCTTTTATAGATTTTCTATGTATGAGTTCGTCTCGAACTAGAAGATTGTTTGGACTACAATATTAAATTTAATGAAAGAGTCCCACTCAAATACTGATTATTGAGTCTTGATCGAATACGTTTTCAAGATTCGTCTTGATATCCTGGTCGGTCCGGCTTGGTCCGAAAACCGTGGATTAGAAGAAACAGTGGTTGGGGAAGAAGACGAGCGCTGAGAGAGAACAGAGTCGACGCTCGCTTAAATAGGAATTGGGTTTTGGGGAAGCATTTCACAGCCTGAAACACACGAAAGAGTCCAACATGGACTTTCCCGCAGCAAAATAAATTAGAGTCCTCTTGAAAGACATAACTGATTTTAAATTAGTTTTTGAATTCAAATCTAAATATTTTCTCAACTAGTCTTGTATAAATTTTTTTTTTTTTTCTTCATGTTTATTTAAAAAACATATACGCAAGACTTACCCATTATAAATAATATACTTATCAAAATTAGAGTTCTTTTCTCCATTATTTCACTTCCTTATCGCCCCGGATTTTATAAAAATTTTTTATAATTCTCTTAATTTTTGTTTTTTTTTTATATTACTTTCCTTCATTATTTTAGTTTTTTTTCTTTTCAAAATATCATTATTTGGCCCTCCTTCAATATTGAAAAGAATTTTTAAAGGTAAAGTAATGGGTATAAATGACATTTCTATTTTAAAAATAATTCCTCAACCTCTATTTATTCTTCCATCTATTCTCTCTCATCTTTTTTCCTATTTATTCTCTTCTCTTTCTATAAACGTGGTTAGGAAATTTTTGAAAAACAATCTTACTATATATTCCAAATGTCATTCTTAATTAAAAATTAACTCATCAATACCTATTTATTCTCTCATATCTCCTCTCTCTTTTTTTCTTCCTATTTATTCTTCCCTTTTGATAAGGGTGGGTTAAAAAATTTTGGAAAAAAAAATATATATTCTCCACAATTAGTTACTCTTTTCCCTTTCTAAATTTATTTATTGTTTCTCTTTTTTTTTTCAATTTTTTTGTTATTCTTTTCATTTGATTTTATATTATTTGTTTCTTTTGCAATTTTTTTTATTTAGATGTTATATTGTGAATAAAATCTCTATAGTTAATAAGATAACTAACTCCTATTGGTTTGCATCTTTTACTTAAAATAAATAAATAAATAAATAAATAAATATTGGTATGCATTTCTTACTAAAGAAAATTTTGGTTTGCATTTGACTTTTTAAGGTTGAAGTCATGTCTTTTTTTTTTTTATTTTTTTTAACTGATGCTTTAATTTACTTATATCTTAACTATCAATAATTTACTCTCTTTTTTTCAAAAATATGTTTGGGCCCCACAAAATATATGTGGGCCTATTCATAGGTGGGACCCCCAATGGATCTTATAAGGGCCCACACAATTTGTGTGGCAAAAAAATATTGGTGTTTTCCCAATCTGGACTTCCATTCTTCAGCCCACCTCCAATATTGAATCTTGGTTTCGCCCCTGAATACAAGGTAAGTCAAAATTGAAAATTAATTCTTAAACTATTTTAAAACTAGGGTGTCCCATTCTTGAATGTCACTGAGATAAATTTGTCTTTTCTCAAATAAAAGTTTGAGCATGATTTTTATGATTCTACTGAGAAGAGAGATTAAGTTGGTAGAGCCCATTATTGCTCTTGCTATATAAAATAACTCATGACTTAGAAGTTATCTTGATATGTTCCCAACACACTACGAAGGTTTTCTTTGATATTAGCAAGGAGAAAATGATTGTACTTCGCTGGCACAGTGAAAAGCTGACAATTGTGTTTGGATTGGTCTCTTCAGAGTTAGGGGTTATAATAAGAACTATAAAAAATCTTAAAATGTATATTGACTGCCCATATGTGGCAAAGTTGATATCTGGACTGTAATAGGGAAGTAATAATTAGGGATCGGACTCACTTCCATCATTTCACACATGGTTCATGTTCATGTAAAGATTACTAGTGATAAGCCATTTGATAAACATCAATATTAACTCAGGTCAATTAAGCATAAAGTTCAAAAATAGCAAGAATTAATTACATTAAAAATTCACAAATAACATTTAATCATTCATATTCATACACCTAATAACTTCATCTGCATCCTTATCATAACATACAAAATATCCATATGTTTAAGGTTTTCTTATAATATAAGTCTTATACCAAAAAAACAAAGTCTCCATAAATTTGAAATTCTCCTATCCACTGTTGTTCTGAGATTGTCATAACCTTTGGTCAAAATATGCTCTACATGAAACGTTGTATGTCATGAACATATTTGCTTTCATTGGATTCGATTCTCACATAAATATTCAAATGATTTTTCAACAACTTCACCAAAAATATCAGAGATCCCTTGTTTGGCAAAAAGCATAGGTGTCAAATGCTCTTTTGGAAATGCATTTGCCATCACATTTAAACTTTGAGCAGTATTGTCATCTATTGAGTGTACACACCTCGTCTTTCCTGTTGTTTTGATGTAAGACAGTAGGAGTATGCTCATCTTAATGGCTAGTTCCTTCTCCAAAAAGTTGTTATCTGGAATTTGGGATGAAGAAAAAATTCTCTTGGGACTCATTCACTTCTGTAGACCCCATTAAAATATCACCTAAGTTGATTTGATCCACATCCATTTCCTCTGATTGATTATGGTGGTTACTTTGAGTACTCCTTTGAATTCGTGCCCATTGGCCAGTTGCAGTGTCCTCATCAAATAGATTTTCTCAATTTTCAAAAAACTCAAATTTTTTGTTGAGGTAAGGTTTGGCTTCAGGATGCTCCTAAAAATAAAAAGCATATTTAAATTCAATACACAATATAAACATATGATTATATCCGATATAAACTATATAAGGAAATAACTTACTAAAACATAGGAGTTCTAAACACTTTCTTCATGGTATGTGAATTGCTTGAAACTCCAAGCAAATCTACTAGTATTGATCACAATAATGATTGTTCTGAAGATGTTCTTCACACTTTTAACTCTATTCATTATATGTTCATTATTGAGATTCAATCCATGAGCAACATTAATAATCTGGGTTACTTGTACATATGTTGTATCTCTTTGGGATTTTTTGCCCTCTATAAGTTGACTATCCAAGAATTCAAACAATGTATTGTCCATGTTTGGGTCAAGTTTGATTTCTTCCTATCTTGTTAGCATCATTAAAAGGTGGTGAGTTGTAGATTGACTAGCTTCTTGGTTTTTCAATGGTGGAGTTATCATTCTTTCAACTTGAAGACTAAGGTTTGCGGCTAGTCACGCATAAAAGAGCTGCAAATTGGTTCAATCTATAAATATAAATGATTAATTAAAGCTTAATAATGATTACATAATGTTCTAACAAAAATTCAAAATTCAAAATACACACAAAGGATAGAAACAAGTGATCAAAGAAAATGAAAGAGGTCAATAGAAGTATACTTTCATTTTCATTGAGATGCTTGATGCTGCTACTACTAGGCTCCACTGCAAAGCTTTTTGCTCTATGATGCCTTTCAAATAAAAGGAAGACATGTTTGCCATGCAATCGTATTAGATAAAGAGGAGATGGAGGTTTGAACCAAGACCTCGTAGGACTTACTTTCTCTATTTATAAAGTTGACACTATTGTACTAGAAGCAAATTGACTAACCATAAATGCATTGACTTTTTGGTAATAAATAAGGGGATGCAGTAGTGGCGACCTTGCCCCCCGGGCTGCGCAATTTTCAAACTTTCGAGTACGACTTAACTCATTAAGTAAATACTATGCCAACGAGCAACCATGAAAGAGAAAACTCCTAAGCATCCAAGGTCACTATCAGTGAGTCACCCTAATTGTTGGAAGTCAAGAAAAGAAACCCTAGCTTATTGTTCTTTTGTCACACAAGGACCAAAACTCCTCTAAACCTAGGGTAACTATTAATCCTTGCATTTGTTGGAGCTACAGAATATATACCTAGCTTCTTCATTATTCTATTACACCTATCTTCTTGCAATAAAGGTATTTCCAATTCACTATAACTTAAGGAAGACCCAATCTAAAATACTGTATCATATTATCAACATCAGTGGATACATTAAATAATCTTTGTTTGCATTAAGGTTTATATGACTTCAAAGCAACAAGGTTAATACAAATGCAAGCAACAACTTAATATTCCCAAATCCAAGGCTTCTGTGTGTGTGTGAGAGACAAAGACAAGCATCATATATAGAACCAGTTTATGTGTGACAGTACTACCAAATTAATTAAAAGTCAAGCCCCACCACGAGCACAGGTTTATATATATATTTATATGGTAAGCCTTGCAAAAGGGTTATGAGTGGATAGGCATTGATGGACATTCTCTAAATGTTTAATATACATGCATGCACAAGCGTGCACTTGACCAAAGGAGTTCCCTACACGAAACTTTAAACTTACTTTTGTTGCAATCAGGATTAGAATTATTTGCACTTTGGTGTTTACAAATGATCATTTCCTGTTTGAAATTTTTATCTAACGAATGATGTGACTGAGTGCTTGTAAGTTCAGGGAATGAAGGGGGAGGGGGTGAGAAGTACAGACGGCCGAAATTTAAAACTCAAGACCTTTTTGATTTTACTATCTCTGCATTAGAGGTTGCCACCACTGTGTTAAAAGTATGTTCACATTTCTCAATATCTATGAATATTCAGTCATCATCTTAACATCCACAAATTTCTATAAGATGTTAGATATTCTTTAAAATATATATTTGAATTAGATTTACATTTATAATGATTGAAAAAAAAAAAAAAAGATTTTGGAACTCTTTGCATTTCCTTGATGAAGAGAAGGGATTTTGGGTTGACCACTATCCTAGCAAACCTGGCTTAATTGACTTGGGCCTCCAAGAACTTCAATTACTTACCTTGAAATTTGAATGATTTAATTAATTACCTAAAACAATAGTTTCGGATGATGATGGTGATGTGAGCAGACTAGTAGAGTATCAACAAGTTCATTGCACCCCAACATCACTTCCACCCACTTCTTCACCTACCACTGTGATTAACAAGAATCCTCTTGTTTTATGTTAGATTCTTCTTTAAATGAACTTCTATTTTTTTCCATTACACTATTGTGACCTTCATTATAGTTCATTAATCTCAAAAAGGAAATCTACTCCACACCTAAGCACAATTATAGAGACAACATGTGTTAAAATAGCCACAAAAAAATCACGAATTGACATAGAAAGAAAATAAAAAAAAAAAACACAAAGATTTAGCATGGATCACACTCCAATGCAATATACTATGTCCACAAATGAAAAAGAAGAACAGAACAACATCACAAGAATTCTCACCCAAAACCCTAAAG
This sequence comes from Hakea prostrata, assembly GCF_041222555.1. Lineage (NCBI taxonomy): Eukaryota > Viridiplantae > Streptophyta > Magnoliopsida > Proteales > Proteaceae > Hakea > Hakea prostrata. The sequence goes on along the minus strand of NC_142609.1, from coordinate 49,705,614 downwards.
CGAAAATCTTAAACTTCATAACTACCTTGTAGGCAAACATCAGGTATATATATAGACTTTAATCATGTATATAGGTTAATCCATTTGATCGGGTTGTACCCAGTTGCTTCCATCACAACATCTAGATTTAGATTATTCACCAAAATATGTCGGTTCATGTCTATCTTTAAAATCAGGTACAAGAATTCAAATCATAACATAACACCCCTTGTTTCATATGAACAACAATACTCTACTCTTCCAATCTTTTCACGGATAAAAACTAAGTGTAAATGTGAGATTATTTTTCTTACTATGAAATCACAACCACGAAGGAAATATCATTTTCATATTAAATATAAGTTTATTTTATTTCTGGTTGTTTTATATTGTTCGAATGGAGAAAGAAATTGTTTTCTAATGCAGAGCAGGTTTTCTTTTAATTTTTTTATATTTTATTTTTTTTAGTAAATAATAATACACATATTGGAGTCTAAGGCAAGGTGGCCAGGCACAAGTTCAACCAACCTTACGTGCTTTTAGCTGGTGACTTCATTGAAGGTTCAGGGTTGTTGTGAGTGTTTCAAATACAAGTTACAAAATCTTTCTCATCTCATCTCACTATCAGTTTCTTATATATTTAGATATTGGTCAATATTAATAGCCATTTTTGAATTGAACACCTTATATTTTAAGGGCAAGGTCAAACAATAGCTTTACCTTTTCAGATTGAAATTGCAGTAATAATTTAAAGCTTGACTTTCATCTCACACTTACAGTCGGCAACAAATGTTAGAAGATGGACCTCTAAACCAAATCTCTGGACATGATTTGAAAACTATTTACTTCAATGTTTCCAAGTAGACTCGAAATCTTTTCTTCATTCCTCTGCTTTGAATACCTCCAGGAACTGAATTGTTGTCGTTTCTTGAGCTCTTGACCCCTTTTACCTTCTACATTAATTTTGCACTTGGAGTCTTTAATCCTGGTTATTTTCACTCATTAAAAAAAATTCTGAGTATTAATAAATTTATTACACATAAATCAAAGAAATTAACTATACAACTTGATGGCTTTTATCAATATTCTCTGTTTCTACATGTACACAATGTCCAAACACAACCCAGAAAGAAACATAAATAAACAAACCTAAAAAAAGGAAAATTGGAAACGTTCTCCATCTAATTCTGTGCAGCTTTTCTCAGATAGATCTTAGTTCCCAAGTACCCATCACTTTTCCTGTTTTGCCTATTAATTTAACAGAACTTGAAACAAGAAATGACTCCACCCAATTGAATTGACACATACCTAATCAAATTTTCCTTTTCTCCAACTGGCTACTCGTCTCTTTCTTCTCTATCTCTCCATTTCCACAACAGGGGAACCCTTTCCCATAGGAATAAAACTCCTGGATTCTTCGACGGCGCTGTGCTTTGTCTTCTGAGATTCCAAGTCTTCTGATCCATCTTCTTCTGCCATCCCCAGAGACCAATATTCGACCTTCTCTGCAAACATTCTGATCATACCCAGGTAGAAAACCATGGCAAACACTACAAACATGACCAAGAACCAACTGAACTGAAGATTCACTAGTGATTTAGCTCTGAAAAGGAACTCCTCTGTTTTGCATCTCACCACCAAGTGACCTTCTTCCAAGTTCAAGAAACACCCTTTTGGAATCAACCCAGGAGTCCAGAGCACGAAACCCATGAGCACAAACCAAGCACCTTGGAAGCAAATACTGAGAGACCTGATGAAACCCACCAAGAAGCTCTTTGGGTAGGGAATTCCCAACAGGGTTGTGAACAGAGTGACCAAAATCACTAGTTGCAGAAGCAAATGGTACTGACCCTCCATACCCATATGGTCTGCCGAGTGAAGGTGGAAGATAAGGAGTTGTTGACCGAAGGCAAAAGCTCCAATTAATTGCAGCAACTCGTAATGGGCTTTTGGCTTGAGTCGATCAAGTATGATTGCGAAGGTCGCATAGATGAAGAAGGACAAGGAGATTGTCGCATGCTCAAAGTTATGGAGATGGTTTGATGGAATGGTTCCATCATCATCAAATGGTTGGTGTTTCTCAGGGCCAATTACAAGCTCCATGGCTATGGAAGCCCAGGTACCTGCCATGATTAGGTAGAGCTCTAAGTACCTTATTTTTGAAGAGGGAAACCATTGAGATGAAGTGTATGAGTTTGGATTCCGAACATAGATCTTGGTGTGGTTGAAAAGGTGCCATAGCCCAATGAGAAGGAAGCCAAACCCAGGAGCAACATGACCTATCAAGGTACCCATTAGTGCTTGAACTGTGACTAAGAGCAGAGACGAAAGAAGTTTAGATTGGGAAAGGAAAGGAGAGGAGAAGAGAAGATCTTGTTTGGAGTTAACGATGAGAGGGGGAGAAGACAAGGAGGGTTTATATACAAGTCCGTCTTATACTCTTATGATTATGGATGGAGTATAAGAAGACTTTCTCATCTCTGGAGGCTTCTTCGAGGCACGCAAGCAAAAAGGGAAAAAAACTAGTTTGAACTCTCCCAATCCCAGCCAATTGTTGGAGGCAAATTTGCTTGGAGAAGAAGATTGCCTAAATGGTTGACCTGACTTCTCAGGGGACCCTGAGAAAACCAGAATGGTGGTGTGCGTGTGCCCATGGGTTCTAGAGAAAAGAACAAGAAAGCATTTTTAAATTTGACAATTTCTTGGAAAATACTCAAATACCCTTTTGGGTTTTACAGAAAAAGCATAAGAAAGAATTTTTTAAATTGGAAAAATTTTCAATATCACCCCTGAAGTACATCTCTAACTTACTCAATTTTTCAGTTTAATTTTTAGTTTATCATTTTCAATATTATCCTAATGTTCTTACATAAATAGATGAAGAGAATATATTGTGAAAGGATAGAAATCACGAAGATGCAAAAACAAAAAAAAATTAGCAAATATAAACATTAAAGGAAGAGGAAGATGAGTTGATCTTAAGATTTTTCATTTAAATGTAGTCTTGTATTTTTGAAAAGTTTAACTTATTTACACCAGTACTCAAAATTACAACAAGGATGTCATTGATATGTTTTTTCTTTCTATTGGGTTTAATTGATAAGTTAGATAAATGAAGAGGTGATATTAATTTTTTAAAGTAATTCAGGGGTTGTGCTGAAAATTTACCCTTTTAAATTTGACAAATTATTGGCTAATTACTCAAGTACCCTTTTTTTCATTTCCTTCTATCTAAGTCTAGAATCTAGATCCTCTTTATTAGTGATGGAGTGACTTCATCAATGATCCAATGTCATGGAATAAAAAAAAATTATAATTTAATAATAAATTGTTAAATAAAATAATGTAAAAAACAATACAGCATGGTTTCCACGCTTCCAAGTAGGAGTAGGCCAGGTGGAATGCTTTTTTACGCTTCAAAATCAGCGCACGCAAAAGTTGAAGCGGACAGATGAGTCAGACTCTCCTTTATCCGATTTGAATGGACTAAATGGTTATTTCCACGCCCCTAATGACGCCAGCGATGCAGAAGATTCCATTTTAGTGGTTAATATTGACGCCGTCGTATTGGTTGTATGACGTCATTACTTAAGCCACCAACTTCTAGATAAATGTTAAATTACAAAATAACAATTAAACACGTGGCATGTGCATTGTATATTTCTTGCAATTATGTCTTTTCGCCTGAAAACTACTCATTTGGAATCTTTTACCAAAAGAGTTTGAGAAGAGATTCTAAACCTAAGACTGCTAAGCACTTGCCAAGCTTCCAAGAAATCAACATTTTTATAACTTTTAATTTCGGTTTAGTTTCGATTCATTTCAATTTGGTTTTACTTGAATTTTTACAAAATTGCTTCAATCATACGTATTTAATGTGCATGACAGTCAAGCTAGATTTCAATTTGATAGTCTGGCATAACCGTCTTAAGCATTAGATGTGCAGGACTGAAGCAAAGTCTGGATTTTTATTTATGCTAAAGAGCAAATTATAGAAATACTGGTCTATAATCAATTATATCTACTAACCCTAAAAAAAAAAAATCAATTACATATATACTTTTTTATTGTTAAATAGTAAAACTAAATAATAATATTAACGGTAAGTAAATATTTGTAATTAAACTTTTTTTTAGTAAATATAATTGATTGCAAATCTATATGGTTTATATGTAAATTGTCATATGTTAAAAGGATTATAGGTAATTCCGAGGGGTGGCTCAGTTGGTAAAAGACCTCCGCTTTTACGTAAAAGATCAAAGTTTGAATCTTCTCGGGACTAAGGACAATCTTGCCTATATTAATTATATAAAAACTCATTAAGAGAGGTTACCTATTGCCAAGTGAGCAATCTTTCAATGGTTTTGTAGTTTTATTTTGACCTTCATTTTTTCTCGATAGTATATATATATTTAACAATATATCTTTTCCACTTTATTCATAAGGTATTTGAAAATAAAGTAATGGTCATGTTAAATTTTTATATTCTCTTTCTTGGTGATCAAACAGGAATTATGAGACAAATATAAAGACATGCATTTTGACCTTGAAGGAAAAGGAAAGACGTTTTTCAAAAGGTTATTGGTTTAGTTTTATCGTTAAATATAATTATAGTTCAAATCACCATCAATTAGGTTATAAAGTTTTAAATACATTTAATCTTTTTCTATTATAAACATCATTTTGATTATTTAATTTTTTAAATTTTAGGCAACAATACTACCACATATTGATGTAGACATGCAAAGTTCTAAAAAAAATATACACAATAATGATTCACTTATAACCCTAGTTGATAAAAAAGGATGTATGAATTTTCACAAATATTCTTCAAAGGAATATTCATAACCCACTATTGCAAAGAGGCAGTTATTTCTGAGTTCTAATCAAAACCTTCATATGACAGGCAATATTTGTGCTGGTGAGCGAGCAATGATATATAATGACTCAAAATCACAACTTACCAACTCAAAGATGATGCAACAAGAGAGCTAATTCTTAACTAGTTGTATTAGTCTTTGACGCACACACACAAAAAAACTAACTATATAAGAAACTTTGTTCCTTTATTTATAATTGATCTTTTTGGTAGATGATCATTTTTTTTTTTGAAAAAAAGAATAGAAACAAAACTAAAAGTTGGTGGTAAATAAATCCCATCACTTCCAAATCTTTGTACTTAATCATGCATTAGGAGTCATTTTTATTGATAAATCTATTAGTGTGAAAGTCATATTCATCTACCAACTCTCGACAACTTATTTTGTAATTCTACATCTTTAACTAAGTAGGCATACCAACATGATATTCAACCTTTTACAATTCCCAACAAAATTCCCATGCACAACATAAATAATGATAAACCAAAAGTGAGTCAGGACAAGCATTACAAATATTAAGTAAGAGTAATGACAAGATCATAAGTAGATTAGTTTGATTTTGATTTTGATTTTGATTTTGATTTTGATTTTGTACCAAGTATTTTGTTGGTTCGATCATTCGACTTGGTTTGGGCTTACATTTTATGTGAAAATTTGAGAGATGTTTGTCAAAGTCTTGATGAGGATTGGGAGAACTCATTCTTGTTTAAATCTTTCTTATAATTTAAGTATACCATCAGGAGAGTTGAACTATGACTTGTGTAGTAAGAGGCATTGGTTATGGCCAGCTGAGCAACATTTTAATGGAATTTGTGGTTAATTTAACTATGTATTTTCTCATGAACACTGCAATTTCTACCTTAATGACATTGAGGACAATATTCATGTGTTTAGGGCTTGTATGGTTATTTGAATCCAGAGATTTTAAATCCCTAGATTCATAAATCGGAAATTTATACCTGTTTAGTTGTAAAACATCATTGGATTCATGAAATCTAGGAATTTTCCTTTTTTGCCTAAAAATGTGAATTAAGTCATTCTTGGGTATTTGGTAAATCTATGGAGTCCACCAGAATTATAAAATTGATGAAATTTAAATTTTAATTCACGTAATATTGATGTATTTATGACTTTTTGGAGATCCTAATGCCGTCAATCAACAATCTCATCTTTGTTCACTCGTCTCCTCCTCCCTTTTCCTTTCTTCCTATTTTTAGTTTAGTAGTTTTGTGTTCTGGGTTATCTTAACCTTGTTTATGTACTACTCCATCCCAGCCCCCCCGCCCTCCACCCCCCCCAAAAAAAAAAAAAAAAAAAAAAAAAAAAGAAGCTTGTGTTTATGATTAAAATTTTGATCCAAAATATGATAACCCAATACATTATTATTGTATAATTCTAAGGTAGCAAGTCCTAAAAGCAGAGACCAAATGGGGACTACCAGTACCAGTGGCTTATAAAAATATGAATCGTCATTGCTGACAGTATCTAATGTTTTTCCTTGATTCGAACTTGTACTTTGAAGGAAAAGACATTGCAAAGTGGATTTGGTCAGATTCTCAAACAATTTAAATAATTATATTCATTAATTTTATATAGTGATGTTAATCTTTTCTTTATCAATTCGATATGTTCATATTAATCCACAGCAATGGAGTACTGATAATTATAATCGTGAAAACAGTGCTCATTATCTTACACATATCTTAAACACTGATAATTAAAAACTTTATATTCCCACCCTTAAATCCAGGATCATATCATTTTCATGTTTATAGCTCATTAGCTCTCTCCATTTGTTGAATTTTTTTTTCTTCCCTTTATCCTCGCAGCCATTTTATTTAATTCATGTATGATTCTTGGATGACACTCAATTGAAAATTGAGTTTCTAGAATAAACTAATTAAACATGATTAAAGAAGGTTGCTATATGGCCAATCCAAAGGCCATCTTCTTGATAGGAACATCATCAATATATCTATTTATTAAGAAGATTAAAAAAAAAGTTAAAAAGCATGGAAATAATTAATATTTAAAATTTGAAAAACTATATTATAATGCACATATAACATGGATAAAGTAATGAACTTGCTATATTCCTTAAAATGAAATTTATTTATTTTTTAATTAACCAATAGTAGTGAGCCTCATTAATTTTTTTTATTTGAAGATACCATTCAAAAGAACAATTTATTTGGTTGGATAATGGTAATAGACCTGAAGAAAGAAAAAAAATTCAAGATCAATTTATCCAAATGTTACAAAATATATGTATATTATAAGAAAATTAAGTCTATTTCAAAATAATTTATGTTCATATGGGTCCTAGTGGCTGTTTTCTTGTTCTTATAAAGCACAGGGTAAGGAGGCCCAGGATATCAGTTAGTAAAAGCTTTTCAATAAATATTAAAAACCATCTAATGGACGTTCAAACACTAATAACCATCTATCTTACCCAATAAAAATAATAATAATAGTAACCATTTAATGAAGGTTTATTTCAGTATGTTCTCCCCTCTAAATCTATTCTTGACGGGCTTTTGAGAAGACCCATAAATATAATAATGGAAGGGTAAGGCTCATGAGGCTCATGAGGCTCACAAATATAAAAAAATAAACCTCCTGTACAAAACATGTTTTCTCATAAGAAAAAAAGAAGTTTCACTATCATTATTTGAGTCTAGATTGGCTCCCCCGCCATAAGGAGAGAGGTATATGCTTTCATGATGTTTCCCCACCATATAATATGGATGATGTCCAATAAAATTATTAAAAGTCCCACAATCCCATCTTTATTGTATGGTGAAGAAGCGTCAGCAGAACACATACCTCTCCCTAACAGGGATCTAATTCTTCGCTAGAAAAGCTGTCAAGTGGGTTCAACTCTCCCTATGATATATGTAATACTCCCCATCCCCCAATAAAAAGGAAACTATCGGTTCCAAAAAAAACAAAAAACCAGAGGCTTCCCTCAGTCATCTTCGGGAGAGAATTCAGCCGAGGAAGATGAGAGATCTCTTAGTTACAGATCTACATCAGGAAGCTAAGCATAAAGAAATGGACTAAAAGTTTGAAACTGATAACTAGTTGGTCTATTTTCTGGGGTAAACATAATAGTTGCTGTATAAAAACTGACTGTGACACCCTTGTACATTGGTTTCAAGTGTTAAATTTACAAACACAAGCATTTATAAGCTTAATAAAGCACATCAGTATAATCTAACAAGGATTCTAAAGCTTAAAGCCTTAGCAACAGTCCAAACCAAAACACCAGAGAAAAAGATTATTTGGCTTTAACACAAGAGTACATCGATTTTTAGGTATATACTAACTTGGTGCAGTCTATCTCCATTGATATTTGAGCAACATCACTTCCTTTAGTATGGAGTTTCTCATAGTGGATTGATCTGTTCCTGTTCCTTTCTTTACACCTTCCAGCCATGATGAAGCTCAACGCCGCTGTAGATATTAAAATTCCTGCAAGTATCCAACTGAATTGCAAGTTAGCCAATGCATTTGCCCTCAGACTTGCCTCTTTCCCCTCGCATGCAACTGCTCCACGCATGTCATCTCCATCCAACCTCAAGACACAGCCTCTGGGAATAAAGTGTGGTACCCATAACATGAATCCCATGATCATAAACCAACACCCCTGAAACACAACAGTAATTGAAAGAACAAGAGCTGCCACAAAATTGCTTGGAGAGACACTAGCGGTAATGGCTGCCACAAGTGAAACAAACACAATGACCTGCAAAAGCCAGTGGTAATGGCCTTCGAGCCCAGTATGGTCGGCAGAGTGGAAATGAAGTAGAAACAGCTCCTGACCAAACACTGAGGCTGCCAGGATGCTAACTAGCCCCGATAAGTCATCCTGCAAATCTGTTAAATCAGCAGCAAGAGCCACACCAGCAAAGATGGCAAGATGAAGGAACATGGTTGCATGCTCAAAGTCATTGAGTTTGAAAGAGAATTGGAAAAGAGGGTAGTCTAGTATTTCCATTACAATGGCAAAGATAGAGAAGGTAAAGATAAGGATTAGCTCCCAATGTTTAACATTGAATGGTGAAGGATTGACTGAATACCAAAATCTTGAGCTAAAACCAGTAGAGCCCTTGTGAGTGTAAGCTCTGATGGTATTGAAAATATGCCACAGACCAAGGAGTGTCAGGACTAAACTAGGAATTATGTGTCCAACAAAGGTTCCCATTAGAGCTTGAATACCAAGATTGAATTGCCTCTCTTTCTCTGCTGAACCTGAAGTCGAATAGCTGGACTGACTATATAGCTACATGTTTTAGAGGTTTCCTGTCGCAAGTTTTGTTGGTGGGCGGTGCCAACGTTTCCATAAACGAGCAGTAAAAGATAGAAAGACATTAAAGCAAAAATTTCCTGTGGTGGATCACTGTAAAGCCATTAAAGATGAAAAAGATGAACAGTACCATCAGATAAGATTGGGACGTAAGTTGAACAGGTCCTATCTGAAACGATGCCATGAGAAAATTAAATTGCCCTCCAATGCGAGTCAGAAAAACAACATAGCACTACTTTTTCCTAGATATTGGATGCCAAGTTTTTTCCACTATGCCTTCTGTGGCAAATCCACTTTGTTAAAGTAAATCATATTTAACTGAAAGATGGAGACTGGCCCAATAATTATTGTTTGGCAGATATCATAATTATAAGGGGATCTTAGGCACTTAAGCTGAGATTTCATCAGTTCTTGCTGGAAAAAAGAATATACAAGCATCAAACTCAGAATAATATCACTGCAATGCAGCAGCTTGAAAGTGGACCAAATATGATGCATCATTTCAACCATTTTCCACATCACACTTGCATAATTGTTTGATACCAAGGTTATTAGTGAGAGGAGATGATGACAAATCTTTACAATAAAAGAAAATAGATAACTTCTACCAGGAAAAAAAAAGATAATAGACAACAATTTGCTTCATGTTTGTCATCAACAGGAAAGCTGATACGGTATCGATTGTTTTCCCTTCACATATACTGTGAAAGAATGTAAACGCAGAAGATCTTCAAATTAAGACCCTTTTTTTTTTTTCTTCTTTTTGGTGCACTCACCACTTTTGTGATCCAGGCTTATTCCATTTCCACAGCTATGGAATGCTTTCATCACATAAGCACAACAATGAATTCGTTGTTCTCATTAGCAGAGTACATATTGCTTTGGAGTCTTAGACATATCTTGTCATCTTGCTCTTGTTTCCACCACTATTATTATCATCAGTAACAGGACAATATGAATTCAAGGACTGCATGCGCATCAACACGAGGACTAATAAATTTGATTATGGTGGTGTCAAAGATACAGCAATGAATTCAGAAAGAAATCCTGGAATTGAGGGGGGACGTATTGTCACCATAAAAAAAAAAATAAAAACAATATCAAATAGATCCGTTCACTGAGAATTACTACTTTTATGTTGATATGATCATCCATATATTTCATTTTTTTCTACATTTACCATGAATGGAAAAAAGAAAAAAAAAAAGGATCACTGGTATCATAAAACATCTACCTGCTTTTTGCTGAAATGACTGGCTTTTTCATTCTCTATCCTTTAGAATGGTCAAAAGCTTATATGAAATTCCAGGTCAGGGTGCACTTAACCCCCCACCCCAATAACAGGGGAATATACCTATGAGTGTGCACTAACACGTGGCAGCCCATAAGATATTCATAAAACAGAGGTATGATGCTGCTAGTCTCAGCCAATACTAATCCATCAATCCAATTGGCAATTGGCAATTGGCATAAATATCATTTGTTGATATGTGGTTCCATTCCAACAAATTTAGGCAATAGAACAGATCCATCTACTGCTAGAGAACAATGTGAAGGACCACTCTACCTTGTATGCTTAATACAACTTCAGGACAACTAGTCAACTACATGCCTAGATTTGGTAATGACTAGAATCCAGAGCAGGTCTACTTTTCGTATCAGATTCATGCCCATATTTCGAAATATTGAAATCTGATGAAGTTAGGTAAGATTTTAAAGCTTCGTTATGGAACAGTGACAAAATAATCTTGTTATACTCTTTAAAATAACATGGATATTCTTCTACACCTCGGACTTAGCCGTATCAAAACCTTGTGGATTTTAGTTTATTTTATTAATCAAGAATGACTAGAACTGTTGTTATCATATTGAATTTGAAAAAATTTGAAGATAAATAGAAGAAAAGTAAAAAACGCAAATGAATTTTAGCTTAAGAGTTTCAATTGTTAATTTATTTTATTATTCCAAGAACTGGAATAAGTGTTATCCCATCGAATTTGAAATAATTTAGGACAAAGAAAAGAAAAGCAAATTGCAAATTGCAAATAGTAATAGGACTAGCTCAATTAAAGAAAGGCAATAAATCCTTCTACGAAATGAAATGAGATGCAAACGAGTACCTGAAACTTCTCCTTTGAACCATCACCACCTCAGGGGATAGTGGTAAGTACTTAGCAGCTATTATTGCATCGAATAATATTGAACTCTGAGTGGCAAAATATGGAAATGATCAGCTACAGCGATGCAAATGCATTTCACATCGAGGCATCCAACACCCAATTTCTGAACGCCAGCTGTCTGCAAAGCTTAGAAAGAGCGATATAAACCGTGGACGGAGCGAAACTTGAGAAGAAGAAGAAACCTGTTCGATCAAATGCCACTGAGAACCCGAGATTGTTCCCACAAAAAGCTTGTTCAACGTTGTTATGGATGTTTCTAGGGCTTGTGGTTGTAGAGAAGAGACTGAACTACAACATGCAGGCGCCGGAATTCGTGGCTATGTATTGCTTGAAGGTTGGGTAACCTCTGCATAATCCAGCCTAGGCTGAATTGGGCTGGGTGAGGTGGGCTTTGCATGTCAAACATAAGGTGGGTTTGGCATGAAAGTGTTGGGCTGGGCTGCAGTGGGCTTTGCTGGAAAACATAAGGTGGGTTTGGCATGAAAGTGTTGGGCTGGGCTGCAGTGGGCTTTGCTGGGCAAACATAAGGTGGGTTTGGCATGAAAGTGTTGGACTGGGCTGCAGTGGGCTTTGCTGGGCAAACATAAGGTGGGCTGGTCTGAGGTGGGCTTTGCATGGCAAACATAAACTAGGCTTGGCATGCTGGGCTGGGCTGGGCTGAACTGGGCTTTGCATGGCAAACACAAAGTGGGCTTGGGATGAAAGTGCTGGGCTGGACTGGGCTTGGCTTGCATGGCAAACATAAGGTGGGATTGGCATGAAAGTGATGGGCTGGGCTGGGCTGAACTGGGCCTTGCATTGCAAACACAAGTTGGGCTTGGCATGACAGTGCTGGGTGGGGTGGACTGGGCTGTAACTGGGCTTTGCATGGCAAACATAAGCTCCGTTTGACATGAAAGTGATGGGCTTTCTGGGCTGGCTGAATTGGGCCTAGCTTGGCAAACACAAGCTATCATAAATACAAAACTTTTATCCAAAAAGAAAAAAGGCTGCAAAGGCTAACCCAGGTTGAATGGCCTGAACTAAGCCCAAGCCCAGCAAAAAGAAAACCCACTAAACAAAAAAAAAAAAAATGATAAAAGAAGCTTGATATTATATTAAAAATAAAAAATAAATAACATTATATACGATAATAAACGTGTCGTCCTCAATCCTCACTGCCACTAAACAATCTCATTAGTTGTGTGACCTTGAGATCCACACCAGAACCGTCCATCTAGCTGGTCTCATCTGATCCACTCGTTTCTCTGTCATGGGTGCATTAGGTCTTCTCCATGTGGGTTGTTTACCAAGCACACCTTCTTGGCTCTTCAGTCATTCAAACCCAACGACACGGCCACCAACAATGAACCGGCCACTTGGTTGACAATCTTTCACCCCATCTGACTATTGAACCATGTTGTTATATTTTGTTTACTTTCCACGCATGTATCTCTTCTGAGAATCTCATATAAATCAGTCTTTAGCCTTTGCAGAAACACACTTGCACACAAACCCCCATATTTCTATTGCAGGAACTTAGAAATTTTCAGCACTCGATCACTAGCCTCCCATGGCCAGAAATTTCCCCAAACTCATCGTTCTCTTGACCATCTTCACCTTCTTTATTGTTCACACCCAATGCATATCTCATGGCTTCTCTAGGAGTACTTCATCACTGGAGTCCAATGCACACAAGCGTGAGAAAATGAGCCACCTTCACTTTTACTTCCATGACATTGTTAGTGGTCTCAACGCAACTGCCATTAGGGTTGCTGAAGCACCATCAACAATAACATCACCATCAGCTTTTGGTGCTGTGTTTGTGATGGATGACCCATTGACTGAGAAGCCAGAAGCCACGTCGAAGCTAGTAGGGAAAGCTCAGGGGATCTATGCTTCGTCATGTCAGAGTGAGACAGCCTTGTTAATGAACCTTAATTTTGCTTTCATGGAAGGGAAGTACAATGGGAGCACACTTAGCATACTAGGGAGAAACACTGTCTTCTCAGATGTCAGAGAGATGCCGGTGGTCGGAGGGACTGGAGTTTTCCGGTTAGCTAGGGGCTATGCTCAAGCCAAGACTCACTGGTTTGAACCTACAACAGGGAATGCAGTGGTTGAGTACAATGTCTATGTTTTCCATTATTAGTTATTACTGAAACGTGGAGCTATATAGTTTCCTTCTTGGGTTGGGCACCTTAATTAGATCGATCTCTATTTCTTGGTCCTTCCTTTTTTTTATTGAACTTATTTTGATTCCTTAAAATATGGGTATTTCCTATCACAGAGTTTGGACGAAGCATCTGTACTTCTTCTGTTATAAGCTTGTAGAAGGGATTGTTGTGGGGTTGAAGTACTGGAAAGTATCTGGAATGGTCTCTTTCTTCTTCTCTTCTAGTTGATTAGAACTCATATTGATTATTAAAGGTTCATAATCTGTCACAGAATTTGGCCAAATTGTGTGTTTGATAAAACTGGTTTGCTGTCCTTAATTTGGTTAACAACATCTAGAGAGGATTTGTTTCTTCTGATTTCTACAGCTAAAAGCACCATAAAAACATGAACGGAAGAGTATCTTTCTAACTATGTTTGCCCGTTGTGTGTATCAAACGACTATGAGTGCACCACATCAACAAAAATACTGGTCAGTAACCAACAACGGATCTCAAGTCAAAAATTCAAATTTTCACTCTCAATTTTTGAAACTACAGACTAATTTTGTTTTTGGTTAAAACTACAAACTAATTATTGCTTTCCGCTTAAAGGTTGGAGATGCCTTCATTATAAGCCAAGATAAGAATTTATACACTGAAGAAGTATTGACGCACATTGAAGGTTAGACGGCCGATTATTCATAAGATTTGGTACTTAGTGCATGACATATCTATCATCTCAACTTGGTTTTGATAATGATTGGAATTGGGTTCACTTTATAGTCTTGGGTTGTTGGTGTTTACTACGGTTAGCAGGGAGCCTCATTCTCATGTTTCAGACTTGATGGGTGATCATGGAACGTAGAATGGAGAGGTAAATGATCTTGTGATTCATGACAAGTGGCCTGAAATTTCTAAGACGCCCATATTTTGTCGTTTGGAGGTGGACAAGCCAGTGTGGAGAGCCACTTCATCAAGTGAGTTCACTATTAAATCAGCCTATAGTGTGCATCATCAACCAAGTGGAGGAGCGGGTTGGCATAATGTGATTTGATCTCTTGAAATTCCAAAACGGTTTGCCTTTGTTGCTTGGCTAGCCTGCCTTGAGTGCCTTCCAAAAAATGGTTTGCCTTTGTTGCTTGGCTACCCTGCCTTGAGTGCCTTCCTAACAAGGATCGATTAATCTCATGGAGTAGGAAAATTGACCCAGCTTGCTTGTTATGCTAGTCGGCAGGAGAGTCACATATTCATATCTTCTTCTCCTATCCTTTCTCGTTTGGCATTTGGAGCCGTCTCATGATCCTTCACGGACTCAAGGATCCTGATCCTCTCTCGTGGATGAATGCTTTGCAATGGTGCATTGAGCATTTCGGGGGTCTTGATAACTTAAATGATGTGAAACAATTCAGCTTTATTACCATGTTTTACTTTCTGTGGCAAGAAATGAATAATCGTACCTTTAAGCAGGGTTCTTGGAGTGAACTCGATTTCTTTTGCTTAGTGTCTAACATGACCCAATTACGGTTTCAGTTCTCAAAGCTAGTGGTGGAGGATTGCTCGAGACAGAGGCATTTCTTCTCCAGTTGGGGTATATCGATTTCTTTTGCCTAGGTCAAGAGATCTATTCATTATTGGCTACCATCGCCATGGGGTTGGATCCTGATCAACTATGATGGTTCTCTCCGGGGGCATATTAGAGGATATTGCGTTATGGCTCAGAATTGCAAAGGTGATGTTATTTTTGCTTGTGCTAGTGGTTGTGCTAATGTGGGTGTTTTTCATGCTGAGAAGCTTGCACTTCGGTGTGGTTTATAGTTTGCTAGACAATACCGTTGTAATAAGGTTTTGGTGCAGTTGGGCTCTCAAGTGGCAATTAGGACCCTACTGGGTACTTACCACCCACATTAGGGGATATTACACATTGTTGATGATATTCTTTATTTGAAATCTTTCTTTCAAGAGTGTAATTCCTTTCCCTACAGTTCCCTATAATTCCCTCATAGGATTGTGCCATGTAGCATTAAGTAATCCAACGGCCACCCAATTCAAACTAGAGTTTAAATAAAATTCAAATTTATAGGTGGGTTTAAATAAATCCAAATTTAGTATGAATTGGCTAACCGTTGGATTACTTAATGCCACATGGCACAATCGTAGGAGGGAATTGTATGGAATTGTAGGGAAAGGAATTACAGAGGATGTGAATCTGTATTTTGGTACATAGAGTTAGAGAGACTAATAGATGCGAGGATTATTTAGCCGGATTGGCAACGGCAAACCAAGAAATTTTGTTGGATCCTCTCTCTTTGCCTGCTCAGCTTTCGCAATATGCTGTAAAAGAGCAGCAGGATTGCAAGTGCTTTAGAATTAATCATGTATTATTTTATGTACTCTATTTATTTTTATTAACATAAGTCTGACTAATTCCAAAAAAAGAAGTATTGACGCACTTCATGGGGAAATAAGTATTGACACACAATTTGTTGAGATACTAAAATTGTGCAACTTGTATAAGAAATATGCTAGCTTATTGCAATCGTGCCTTTTTATTGAGGAAATATTTTCTCCTTAGATAAAACTTCTAGTTTGTAAATGTAAGAATTACTTAATTTATCTTCATTATCTTTGGATTAGATGATATATAAATCACCATGTTTGTACGTGTGGGCACGTTAGCATTTTGTCAGTTTTGAGGAGAGTCAATCGAATACCTATTAATGTCATAAAACACATAGGCTAACTATAAATTATTGCTTGAATGCTCATAAACGAGTAGATAATGAGGGATAAGATTTTATGCATATTAATATTGTATTGCTTGAATATCCATTGGTTAGATATATTAACAATCGTCTTTAAAGAATCAAGTTTGCCATAAACAGTAGTTAATTTGGAAATTCTTCCTGCTTATAGAAAGTCGTTCACAAAGGCCAAAGAAAGATTGTCTTTTCCTTTTGTGAGGTTGTCATTTTTATAGGGGAAACTTATGAGTTGTGAGTGAATTGTCATTGATGAATATAAAATTTACAAACCCATTCTGATCCATACTATAAAGGCACATAAAAGTAACTGATAACATCACCACCGGCCACCACCACAATTTGATTACTTGGATCACTGGGAAGACTGCAGAGCAGAGCAGTTCTTAATCCTTTAGCTTCCCACTCATCTCTAATGGGCAGAACTCACCTCAAGCTCATCCTTCTCTTAACCACCTTTACCTTGTACATTATTCAAGGCGAATCAGAGTCTCATGGCTTCTCTAAAGCTCCATCACTACTTCTAGGGTTCAAGAGGCTTAACCGGGAGAAGATGAGCCACCTTCACTTCTTCTTCCATGACATAATTGCTGGTCGTAACCAAACTGCCATTAGGGTTGCTGAAGCAGCATCAACAAAAACATCAGCAACAGATTTCGGTGCAGTGGTAGTGATGGATGACCCCTTAACAGAAAGGCCAGAAGCTACATCGAAGCAGGTAGGTAGAGCTCAGGGGATCTATGTTTTTGCGTCACAGAATGAGTTTGCTCTATTAATGACCCTTAATTTTGTATTCACGGATGGGAAGTACAATGGGAGCACACTCAGCATATTGGGAAGAAACTCTCTGTTCTCTGATGTGAGAGAGATGCCACTATGCCAGTGGTAGGAGGAAGTGGGCTTTTCCGGTTTGCTCGGGGCTATGCTCACTCGTTAACCACCACTGTTGCAGTGGTTGAGTACAATGTCCATGTCATCCATTACTGATATATTTCTGTGTACGGTGGTGGTTTGGGTGGTGTTGAAGGGATTTCTCTCCCGGTTCTTCCTTTCAGCTAGTCGATTAAAGCTCATTTTCATTCAACTTCCAATCACAGAGTTTAGCTAAAGTATCTCTACTACTACATTCTGTATATTTGCAGGAGCTCCTGTTGTGTTTTAAGTGCCGGAGTGTCGTTGGTTGTTAATTTATTGAAGTGGCCAATAACATTTGCCGGTATTTTAGAGTGTGGATCATGGAGAGCTCTCAAACCCGCTTACAACCACAAATTATGTGGGGCCCAGTGAAAATAATAAAACATTACTAAAAACAAAGCATCACCCTAATCCTGTGGTCTACAGGCTTCTCAAGGAGATGATCCAAACCGACGGACTGACGGTCTTACAACCACAAATTATGTGGGGCCCACGAGTAAACAAAAAAAATACTAAATTATTAGGAAAAAAAATAACCCCATCACCCTAATCTTGTAGGCCCTCCGGTAATTTGTGGCCAACAGTCTTCTCGGGGGAGACAATCCAAATTCGTGGATCATCTCCCCCGACACCATTACAACCACAAATTATGTGGGGTCCACAAATTGGAAAAAAAAAAAAAAAAAAGATCACCCTAATCTTGTGGGTCCCCTTCTAATTCATGATCAACAACAGTTGGGGGAGACAATCTGAAAGTATTTTATTAGGCCAGTCCGATCAAGCAATTGGCATTTGGGTCATTAGACTCATTACGAGGCCGGTCTGATGAACCTGGGCCAACTGAATTTCAATACCATTCGCTGGCTTTATATGTGGGCTCTTGATCTATGTATTTAGATGGGAAATCCAAAGTGATGCCTTTTATTCTCTTTTGCTATAAGACAAATGAAAAATCTAACCCCTTAGGATATAGTTGAGGTGTGCGATTCCAAGTAAATTCCAAGTCCGAGTTTTGTGACAAGCATTAAGAAGAGTCTTTAATTAACTCGAGCGGCAATCCCTCCCAAATCCCAAGTGACTGTTTTCTTCTTTTAACCTAAAGAGGGGAGGAGACCTCATTGCCATGGGGAACTTATGCATTAGATATGCATATTCTATATGTATATCCTATATCTCCTTTTCATGTCCAAGTTTCAGCTGGGATGGAACTTACCAAGAGGGAAAATACACTACGAAGAGATGGATAAATAGGCACCCCTTAGATTATTTCAATTTTCTTTTCAGACATTTGAGGTCCTTAATCTATTATTATGTGTACTACCAAATTAGGATTTATATTCTTTGTAAACATCTTTTAGGTAAGGGTGTCAATCGGCACGATTTCAGTACAGTACCAACTGTGAATACCGAAAACCAAAACCGTACCGTACCAAATTTACATGGTATGGTACGGTTTCGATATTTGCAAAAACGGTTCGGTACAATTTCTATATTAAATCAGTGTGGGAAGACGATTTAAATACGGTATCTAGTGCAATACAATTTTTGTCCGAACAAACCAATGCCACTTTTGTTATTAATTCATTAGATCCTAATGAAATTGCGATCAAGCAATCGATAGTATCTGATATTAACATAAACAAAACAAGGAAATATAATTAATAGAGACATAGAAAGTAAATCTAAGAAGAGGAGTGAAGGACAAAATGAAAAAACTGAAACAGGGAATTAGAGATGGGATAAAGGTAAAGTATTTTAATTATAAAATTATATTTATATCATTTAATTTAGTACGATTTTAGTACATACCGACGGTATAAGTACCTGAAACCAAAACCGTATTGAAGGAATTCGATTTCAGAATGTACCGCACTGAATTTTGAACGATTCGGTACACGGTTTTAGACGTTGTAGTTCGGTACAGTTAAATGATTTCGGTACGCAATTGACACCCTTACTTTTAGGGTTAAACAAAAGTTGCCCAACATTTCAAAAGTGTTGATTTAATTAACTTTTCAGCTCTATTATCTTTTCTTTTGGTAATCACTTTTCAGCTCTATTATCAAATCCACTAATGTACTCCAAGGTAAATACTGATCACAATGATCACAAAACATTGTGAGGGTAACACCTAAAATAAGACAAACGACTGCGAGGGGTATGAATATGTGGCTATAATGGTGTTAGCCATGGAAGCATTTGGTTATTACATATTTTAGGTCAAATACTATACACGTATGGATCATATGAAGTGCCTAAACAAGAATTCTTGGATGGCGATCAATAAGAGAGAACCTATCACCTATGTTTTTTTTTTTTGGTAAGAACCTATCACCTATGTTAGATGCATGAAAGAAGAGAAAATGTTTACCAGCATCATTAATATTGGAAAAATCTAAGTTTAACTTATAAGAGGCTGAGAGACTCTTGCATTAAGCACAACATTCAGGAACCACACGATTCGAGAACTTACCATTCGTTTACCAAAAACAAGAAAAAAGAACTTACCATTCTGATAAGTTTCGCCTAGGTCAACCTTTAACTTTAAGATCTACATGGCTATCACAGTAGGTAATGGTGGGTATAACTAGCTATATTATTAACTGGAACAATAGACATCTTGTGTGTGTGTATTTTTGATCGAGGAACCTGTTTAGTATGAATGTGGTATGAACTACCAAAATGCAAGTTGTGTAGTCTTTAACTTCAGATTGCTCCTTTCAATTGAACTTTCATTGGGCAGCTTAAAAAACCCTCCATCCATGAATGATAGTGCTTATATGTAATGATCAACAAAATGGGAAGCCCTTTTCAGGTCCAAATTAACATCAATTGTAGGTGAACATAGAAGATCAGCCAATAATATATGACTGCAACCACCCCATCCCATTGAAAGATCAGTTTCTTTTATCTGCCTTTGTGTGCATGCTTCATCATGTATAATACTTAGCTCAACAAACATGACCACATACATAAAGTCTTAACTCAAATTTTGGAACATTTAGTTTCAATGGGTGGTTGGATTTGTGTTCAATATTTTTTGGGCAAAGGGAATTCAAAAAGTGTTAATGGGATTGTTAGGTTTGACCTCGAATCATTACTCTATTGTCGGCATTATGAATGATGTTTCCACTTTCCAGGAACTTCCACTGAGACAAGGAAAACCCACTATTTAATAAAGCTAAATTTTTGCCTAGTGGGAAGCATAATAAATTTGGCTATGCAGGAATTCAATTATCTTCCTTCTTTTCTTCCTACATTTATGACTGTAATTATTATGAAAGATGCAAGAGGGATGAATTACTATAGAATGTAATTTTTTTTTCTTTCTGTCAATAAATTATCTGTTCTCCAACAAAAGAAAGATTACGACTAAGAAGAAGGAAGAGATGGGAGTGTCTCTCTTGTTCGTCTATGTATATAATTGTTTAGGTGTTACTTGGTGGATGTTGCCTTTGTTGATAAACCTAACCCCGTAGCACTCAGTCTTTAATATTCTATAGTGGGTTAGTTTTTGCTTTACTTTTGATCCCATTTTATCAATCAATTATGTTGTAGTGTTATGAATAAAAATATTCCATCATTATACATCATTGTCTACCACTCTATCCCTACTTGATTGTAACTTTAATTACTTGTCGCATTGCTCCTAGATGAAGCAATAGTGTTTCTCGATCTGTCCTTGCTGCCAAGCTTTTGCCACCTCTTGACCCATGACTGGAGCTTTTTTTTAACATTTTAGATATATTTTACAGCCTAAAGCAATTACTAACCCAAGAAATGAAGCCATTCAGAGTCTACCAAGTATAGTATTTTAAGTTCCGCAAATAAGGAATAGAAAAAGGAAAAAGACCCCCTCCCACCAACCTTCAGCTACCCTACTATCTATTTAAGAAATTGGGTAGAAGACTAGAACTGTATTAGAACAACCAAGTTCAGCAAAAGCTGAGAATTGAATCAAGCTTTGTTCACCAAGAAGCAAATGAAGATAGCCATCTTCTTCTTCTTCCTGATCTTCTTCTTGAAGGTCACTGTCCATGGAAAACCTCATAAATTCTCTAGAATCTTAAGTCCAGCATCGATGGGGCTTAAGGAAGAGAAGTTAACTCAGCTTCAGGTTTACTGGCATGATATTGTTAGTGGGAAAAGCCCATCAGCTATCCGAGTTGCTGCTGCACCTCAGACGAACACATCGCCAACAGCTTTTGGTGCCATGGTGATGATCGATGATCCATTGACAGAAGGACCAGAGATGAGTTCTAAGCTAGTTGGAAAAGCACAAGGTTTCTACTCATCAGCTTCTCAAAGTGAAGTAGGCTTGTTAATGGCCATGAACTTTGCCTTCATGGATGGGAAGTATAATGGGAGCACAGTAACAATATTGGGAAGAAACACTGTGTTCTCCAAGGAGAGGGAGATGCCAGTGATCGGAGGGACTGGGATTTTCCGATTTGCTCGGGGATATGCAAAGGTTAGCACTCATAAATTTGACATTGCAACAGGAGATGCTACCGTTCTGTATAATATCTATGTTTTCCATTATTGATTCATTTTATATGTACGAATTGCTCTCCCTATCTTAGCTTTTATAGAGGAGGAACTAGCTGCTGCTACAGTTGATTATACCAATAGTGTAATGTAACAAAATAATTTATTCTTTTGCATTGAAATTGTTAAGGAATTTATATAAAGATGGGTTCAAAATCACATACCTCAATGAACTCGAATGAAATGGATTAGACATAGAAGGTGACTCTTCGCATTCTCATGGATCCCTTTTATCTACCTTCCCGTATTCTTTCAATCTACGTCACTTTCCGCGTTGGGACGGACGGAGTTGGTGAGTGGTCCAATCCCTCACGTTTGTCGGTGTTGAAACTTTTCTTCCCACCTCAATGATCTGTCTGGGAAAGTAAGAGTAAAGCCGATCGATCAAATCAATTCCAAGCTGGAAATTAAAAAAGCAATGATGGTTTTCTCCCATGGAAGGTGGAACTAAAAAAAGCCACACTCGAGAAGAAAAAAATCCCGTGAACACCACACAAATTCACAAACGGCTGATAGGCATTATTGGTCTAATCCAGACAAACTTCAATTACTTTAGACCTAGCTTTAGTTTTGCGCATTTAATACTTCAGCACGTCTTAAAAACGTCCGTCTAAAATGTGTTGTAGGTCCAATTACTTTCTGCTTGGGACTCCACTTAAAGGATCAACATGTTGAATCATTACAAACATCCCCTTTGATCACCATTCAAATTCACAAACAGCTGATAGGCATCACAGATCCGAACCCAGACAAACTTCAATTACTTTCTGTTTAATTGGGGGCTCCAATGGAAGGATCATCGTTTACCAAATTACCTCATTCCTTCATCCTTGTCTCCATTTCCATCACCATTCTCCTCTTCCAAACCATCCCAGTAGCTGGCAGTTTCGCCAAAACCACGAGTCAAAGATCACTGGGGCTGAAGACTGAGAAACTTAGCCACTTCCGCTTCTACTGGCACGACATCATCAGTGGTTCCAATGCTACTGTCGCCAGAGTCGCCGGACCAACGACGAACTCGTCGTCGTCCACGGGTTTTGGTCTCATAAACATGATCGACGATCCATTGACTGAAGGACCAGAGATGAGTTCGAAGCTTGTTGGGAGGGCTCAAGGATTATACGCATTTGCTTCCCAGGAAGAAACTGGGTTACTGATGGCCATGAATTTTGCTTTCGTGGAAGGGAAGTACAACGGCAGCACCATAACTATACTGGGGAGGAATTTGGTTTCGTCGCCGGCAAGGGAGATGCCGGTGATCGGAGGAAGTGGGATTCTCCGGTTTGCTAGGGGATACGCTAAGCTCAAAACTCATAGTCTCAACTTGTCCTCTGCAACTGTTGAATACAACGTCTATGTGTTGCATTATTGATGGTGTGGATTCCTATACAGCCGGGCGGCAGCATTTGGATGCCCTCTGCTGTCCGATGGCCGGTCTGTGGTCGCTTGGCTCATTTGGGATCCAGGTCTGGTCTAATATTTAGTAATTATATATATATATATATATAGATTTTATTTTATTTTTTGGCAAAATATTTGGTCACCAGATATGGAACCTACTTTTTAATGTGGACCATGCATGAAAACTATTATCCATATGCAGGGATGTTATATGATTATATGAATAGAATGCATGCTTATTTAGTGGAGGATATTATAGACATCGGCTTAATATTCCTATCTTGTTCTTGTTCTTTTAGTTTTTTTTTTTGGTAGAAAGTAAATTTATTGAGACGGCAAAGTCAAGGAAACAGAGCTACAAAGAGACTGCACCCAAGGAGAGGAAATGGGCCAAAGAGTCGGGACAGTCACCGACTTAGCCCTCCAAGCTAGGAGATCAGCGGTCTCATTGATCCGTCTAGAAATATGTTTAAAAAAACACTTTTCAAGCCTATGTCCCACATCTAAGATATCCTGGATGATGGGGGCAACATCAAGAGGAGGGGGAGCAGAGCCATTCACTAAACTAATGAGCTCTTTACAATCAGATTCAAAGTAACCAATGTCAATTCCTTCCCCAAGGCTGCCTTTGTTTGCAAAGGTGGGGTGGGAAAAAAGGGGTGGGAAAAAAAAACATGTGGGTCCCACATGTAGTGGGGTGAGGGAGAAGAAAAGGAAAGGAAAGGGTTTTGTGGAAAAGTGATCAGGTGGGTCCCACTTTTTTACTTTTCCCAACTTTCCCACAAAATCCCACCAAATATGTGGGGTTTTAAAATAGCATGGGGTGGGAAAGTTGAACTGCCACATCAGCAGACAAGGTTCCTTGATTCAAGGAACCTTGTTTCCCACTTTCCCACCCCAAGCAACCAAACACTCTACCATTTTAGGATTTAAAGGAAAAGTAAGAAATTTACACATTTTTCAAGAATTTTCCCACCCCTTTTTTCCCACCCCACCTTTATTCCAGCAAACAAACGCAGCCCAAGAGTGTAAAGAACAGTCATCCTGAGCGCCTTTGCTTCTGCCATAAGTGCAGATGTAGCTGAGTTGGGCTCAGAAACTACTACAATTGGCCTTCCTTGATGGTTCCTGATTATGCATCCCAAACTTGCAGTGCCTACTTCTTTGTTGAAAGTTGCATCAGTGTTGATCTTGTATGCTCTATTCGGAGGGGGTTTCCATTTATCCAAACCTGTGAGTCTACTATCCATTTTGATAGTTTGGGGAGGGCCCAGTCATGCTTGAACATACTCTTGCGCCAACTTCCATGCCTCTTGACCCACTTCATATGGGTTCCACGACCTTCTATTAAAAGCTCTATCATTCTGGGCTTTCCAGATCTTCCATAAATGAATGTGTAGTATTGTTCTTGTTCTTTTAGTTATGTTTCAAGAAGAATAAACGCAGTTGCGGATATTTTTACAAGAAAGGGTCGCTTTCTTGTGCGATGGTTTGGCCATAAATGTTGAGATCTTGATCAAGATGAAACATAAGTGGGTTTTGCTACAAAAGAAAATAGGAACCGCATCAATTATCAAATGAAACGGAATCAAAGATTAACAGATTATCAAATGAACCCGAGCTTGTATAGTTGTATTGTTTCTATTTTTCATTGAAGAAACAAATTATCAAATGGATTTCAGCGTTTCCCTGCACACACATACACACAAAATAGCACATAAAATATTAAATAAAAAATTTAAAAAAAAAAAACCCCTCAGTAGGAGCCATAGACTGATATTCCCAGTTGATTTTTTTTTTTTTTTTTTTTTTTTGATAAACCATTTGATGATTGAATCAATGGTTTGTACCCTTTTTCCTTAATCCAAGCTGCAAGAGATAGATCATAGAAGTAGGTAAAAGAAAGATGAAACTTGGGGGAGGATGGAGGATAAACGATGGAAGGCTGTGACTTCTGAAAAGGGTTGTGTGCACTTCTAGTGGTAATTTCTGGCTTGAGTTGCAAGCGATCTTTGACAATGAATGGTTAGTTTTGTAAGCTTAAACCTAATAATGGTAAATCATGTAATTTTTTCAAAATTTATTTAATAAGATATTATTTTAAAATATTTACATAAATAAATATTATTTTTGAAAATAATTATCAAATTTTAAATTTTGTGTTAAAATTTTCCAATCCAACTAATGTTATAGCATGATCTATCTAAATTACTTTCAAGTCTTAAGAGCTTCTTTCAAGTTCTTATATAAAAAACTTGAGGATAATTTGGATAGTTTATGGTAGAATATTAGTTAGGTGGAGAAAATTCTCACAAAAATTTGAAAATTGGTAATTATTTTCAAAAATATAATTTATTTTGAATAAGAAATTTTTTTAAAAAATTCTCACAAAATTTGGGATTGGGTAATTAGTTTAAAAAATATAATCTATTTTGTTAAAAAAATTCTCACAAAAATTTGGGATTGGGTAATTATTTTCAAAAATATAATCTATTTTGAGTAAGAAAATTTTTAAAAACTTTTATTGAGTGAATCTTTTTAGATTTTTTTCCTTAAAAAGAAAACAACACTATGTAACATTAAGACATGTCAAAAATTTTAAACTGAAATCTTCTTGTATTATCACTCGGTTCATCTCTAATATAACATGTTCAAGGGCAGAACCAAGGTTTAAAGTATCCCACGATACCATACGATACTAGCCGATACGTATCCATATTTGACCAAACCGATACGATACATCTCGATACGTCTCTCTATTGAATTACACTAAAATACATTAGTCTGAGCGATACAATACTCGATACAGGACGATACGTCTCTTAAATTCAGCTTACCGATACGATACTCGATACCAATACTTTAAACCTTGGGCAGAACCATGATTTAGCATTAAGAATGTCAATTACTGATATTTTAAGGATGTCAATTACTGATATTTCATACATGGTAAAAAGAAGGTTAAAGAAAAAATTTTAAAATGAAGAAGGGGAAAAGGAGAAAATTTCAAAAAATTAGAAGGGTCAAGTATTGATATTTTTACGCGAGAAAAAGAATAAAGGAAAATTATCCAAAGAATTAGGAATGTGAGAATAAATTAAAAAAAAAAAAAGGGGCCAATGCTCTCTAAGCCCTTGGGGGTGGCTCTGCCTTGAACATGCTAGGGCTAATGTCAAAAGTATCTTAAACGAATTGGAGCCCAAATTTATCCATATCCCACTTGCAACATATTAAAGAATAGCATACAGAATGGAGTTGTCAATTAAGGCAGTGATTAAAAATATATTTTGGACAAAAAAAGTCAATCTTTAATTAATTTTTTTTACTATCAAAGAGAAGGAGAGGTAAATGTAAAATGTCATTTTATTTTTCAACCAAAAAAAATATCATTATATTTTAAATTAAAAATAATTTACATTAGATATTCAAATAAAAATTACCTAGTGACCTAAAATTGATTTACAAGGCCTTATGGTAAAACAATTTGCTTTTCCTATTCCCCTTAAAAAAAAAAAAAAAAAGTACTTTATTTATTTTATACAGAAACTTTCTATTATATTTGAAGAAATGTTATTCGGAAGAGAAAAAGAAAAAAAATGTGTAGGACCTCCGTGGGAGACTCTGGACGTTTAACCGCTTTACTATTTTTTTTTTTTTTTTCCTGAAAAAAAAATAAGTAAACAGATTGCTTTTTTAATTCGAAACCTAATCGGATCAATCAAGTAAAATTTCACACTGCACATTACCAGAAAGAACCGAATTTGCTCGTCGGTTCCCCTTCAAAAGAGAGTCTCTAATGTCTACGGTGAACGGACGGTAACGTACTGTAAGTTTTGGTTGTCGTGTGAGGACGCTCGTTACTTGATCCAAGCGCGTCGTACCAGAGAAAATTTGTGCGATGGGGACAAGAGAGGTATACGAGCAGAAGCTCAGGTCTGGTAATCTATACCATGATCCCACCATAAACCCTGGCCTCGGATCCGCTCGCTGCCCTCGTTGTCTTTCCCTCTTGAGTCCTGAACTGGTAATCTTTGATCTCATTATTGAACCACCTGCATCCTAATTGTCCGATGAAATTCTTCTTAGAGCACTTGTTCTGAATCTTAATTCGCGTTGAGGCAGGAAAAAGGAGAGTGGAGTATCACTTCGGTTTTACACGATGCGACTGCTGTGGTATGTTCTCGATTCTCAGTTTGCGTTGCTGAACGTTATGTTTATTGATATTTTCGTTTTAGTTAATTATTAAACACCGCTATAGAATTATGTGTGCCTTACTTCGAGGATAGATAGAGCCTCTTTGTGCTGCGGCACAATACAAACCAACTTGTGTCCATTTCCCAAACTTAAGTGTGCTGTTAACTTGGCCTTACAACTACAATAGGCAGCTACGATTTTTAAACCATTGGACAGTAATCCTGCGATACTGATCAAGGAAAAGAAATTTTCTGATGTTCTTTTTGCGCTGAGTACAGGAAAAATAAATGTGGGAAACTGATTTGCTGGTTTTATGTTAAAGCTACACTACATTAATAACTCAGCCTTCCATGTAATGGAGTCAAGAAGGGATAGACAATTAAGATCACAAGTTAACGGAACTAGCGCTCAGGATCAACCCAAAACTCGACTATTTTCAGTTACAGATCAGTGTGTTCCCAACACAATGGATTGGGCTACATGGATCCTTGCCCTCCAAGCTCCAACTAGCTCTACTTTAGGTCATACTTGATGCAATGCTAAATCTTTGCATATGTTTCCTTTCCATTTCCCCTATGATTCTGCACCCTGGCTCTTTTAGGTCCTTCATTCCAAATCAAAAACACTTTCCGGTACTAGAACATCCAAAGACCTTTGTTGAATTTGACTATTCCACTCATCTGGTTTTTGATAGCTTCTCATGTACTGGAGGTACCCCAAAGCAGCTCTAGCATGATTGTAACTTACTTTATCCTTCCTAGTTTTACCTCTTCTGCATCTCAACATCTTGTCTTTGGTATATTATTCTACATAATGCTTCTTAACTACCCTACATTCCACACATAAATTATCCCGATCGTATGACTACAAAAGAGGAAGAACAAGCCTTGTCCCGACTAAATGGGATCTCCAATCAGCTCTATTTGATGCGATGCTAGATCCAAGGCCTAAGTTATGCATATCTTTTCTCACCACTTCTCTTAAGATTATCTTAGGTTTGCCTCTTGCTTTTCTAATTCCTTCAATCTATCTTACATCACTTCCCTTATCCTATAAATTTTTTGTTTTAATTTTAATGGAATATGTTGATCACACAACACTCCAACCGCATCTATCCACTGCGTCACTCTATTTATATTTCAGTGAAATTTAACCCCTATATCACCTTCTTTATTAATGATTGGGCCCAAATACCTAAAATGATCTTTCTTTTTTGGAATCTATCTCTTCAGTCTTTACCACCTCATTATTTAACGTGCTGTATGAACAAAACATACCAGATACTTTCTCTTAGTTCTATTTATCTTGATTTGGTCCCAAAGTTATCTCTATAACTCCAACTGGACATTGATCTTGGCTTTTGTTTTATTTGCCAAAACAGTATAAAAAGGGCTTACCTATTGCACGAGGCTCCCACCATTGTGGGGACTGAGGGTCATGATGGAAGTGTCCACAAAAACAGTGTCATCAGCAATTAACATAACCAAGGTGTGGTAGACACTGTCTCTGTTTTTTTTATTTTTTATTTTTTTATTTAAGAGGGGGGGGGGGGAGGTTGTGGAAGGAGATTCATTTAACTTGAATTCTCTTGTACAACCTAAATTATGTATTAAAAGAGGCCAACACAAAAAAAAGGGGGGGAGATTATGAGTACAGTGATTGTTGCTGAATAGCTGCAAAAGAGGCTAAATGATCAGCTACATCATTGGCCTCTCTGAGAACATGTTGAAAGGTAAGATCTTCAAAGGCAGCAGCCATAAGCTTTATGTCTTGTAATATATGTCTAATCTTCCAATGGAATCTTTTCTTCTGCGATGTTTGGAGTAGATGAATTACTGCTGCATTTCACTTCTGATAGTGATTTTATTCAGGTGTAAGTCCATTGCCCAGATCATTGCTCTTCTAATTGCAAGAGCTTCTGCACATAAGACTGGTCGATTGCCACAATCTTCACCAAAACAAGACACCATTCTCCCTTGATTATCTTTGCCCACACCTCTGAACCCTGCCTTGCAATCCCCATTAGCCATTGTGATGCAAGTGCCATCGGCATTGATTTTGATCAAACCTATATTTATATGTGAGAAAACAACAGGGTGGTCCCTAACAGATTCAAGGCAGCACGAAGAAAGCCCCAACTTTAAACCTTTGTTGGGTGGTCTATGATCAACAGCAATCAAACTACTGCGTGTGCTAATGCCCCCCACTCAAATAAGAGAGGGCAAGCACTTGGTCCCTAGCATATTGAAGAAAGCTAGCGTGTGTATGTATGTGTGTGCATTTACTTGAAACACTTCTCTTCTGTAGCAGTTGACAAATTAACTCTGTAGAGGTTCTATCTTAAGCTTTCTTTAGGTCAATAAAGAAATGAAAGTCCTTGCAATCTCTAATCATTTCTTTGAGTCCCCTAAGTTAACTAATAGCTTTTTTTGTGAATATTCCTGGTATAAAACCAGATTTTTTCTTTGTAATAATGTGTAATAATATTTTCTTGTCTTAGCTGGGTAACAGCAGCTAGTGCGAACTCAACCTTGAACCAACGAAAAGTCAATGGGAGATTTTATCTTGTTTATACTTTCACTAGTCCACATTATAGGAAGTATTTAGGAAGTAGGTTTTAATGACATTTTTTCTTTAGATTTCAATAGGATACTTAATTTGTTTTTTATATGTGCCAAATTTGTTGAGCATTCTCGGTGACAGAATTAGAGTTTTTTTTATAACTACCGCTGAGGTACAATGGCATTGAATGTTCATATGACCATCTTTCACCCCCTCCCCTATAATGCGGTTCCTGCCCAGCTGCTCTCTTCTTCTAGTAGGCTTTCCAACACTCCCTCTCACAGCTTCAACCACTATTCTTTTATTCATTCTCACCCACTTCTCTGCTCAGCCACATAATCGTATTTATAGTAGACCTAAGACAAGACTTCTAGATATAAAATATAATTCTACTAGCAATCTAAAAAAAAAAAAAAAAAAAAGGAATCTCAAAAATATAAACTACCTATCACATAACTTTGCTAGTCTAGAAGAAAAAAACCCATGCAAGACATAAATACTTCCTAAAATGTGCTGGATTATGGATCAAAATACAGCTATTCGATGTTCGCCTATTCTGAAAAATGTTCTGCAGATGATCTTCAGATTGGCAGCTGCCCAATAGTTGGTAATTCTCCCAACTAGGTTTGATCAACTGGGCTGGAGGTTGAACCACGATTGGTTGGCTTGATGGGTTTAATTAAATCCGGAATGTGAATTAAAACTTAACCATCTTGGAACTTCATCTTAAGTGGTGCACTGCATCATTAACTTTCTCCCAAAGTTTTATCTTTTGACTCATTAGTTTGTGTCCTCTGTTGTTACTGCTGCTTTGATAGTCATTGTTATTTTTGTAAACTGGAACCATAGTACTTCTCGTTCATTCATCTGATATGATAAACCACAGATAACTAAGCAGTTCCATACTGATCTTGGGACGTCATCTTGGCATAGGTCTTTGCCTAGCTTCTATTACTTTAGACATGATAATATTTTCTACATGTCTACAACTGTATCACATGCTCTTCTGGACACTATAACTTGAAACAGTATCCATTAACAACCAACTATAGTATAGGATGAAGAAATTCAAATTCCTTGGGAACGGTAACATTTAATTGATGTAAATGTAACACCTACTAAATTACAGAGTAGACTCTAGACTACTCATGATTTACAGTTTAATACCCATAATTTGGATTAAGTGTGAAAATCTTTCTCCCTGTGTTACTGAACTTTTGTAGATTTTGCTCAATAATTGAGTAGGTGTTACAGTCCTTTCGAAATCATGGGCTTTTGGTATCGTTGGGTCAGTATAATTTTGTACATGGGGCCTATACTTTGGGCATTTCAGTGTCATGCATGTACCCACTGGAATTGCTGCTAGCAATCTTTCTAACAGTATGTCACTTAAACATTCTTAAAGAGTTATTGCTTCTGAGTGGATTGCTGCTATCGTGTTATTGACTATTTGAACTATCCACTGAATAGGCTGGCACAGGTGCTGGGGCAATGCTTAGTGCAGTCCATGGTTTCAATACAGGTATAATTAATGGCTTTTGACAACTCTTTTCTGCAAATGTCTATTCTCATGGAACTTGTTCTTTGCAGGAATTCCATTTGTCCAGAAACATGTGAAGGGGCCTAAGTGGCTTCCTTTTCTTATTGGGGTATCAGTCTCTTGAATTCCTAACATCTCCCAGCATCTTTATATTCCTTTTGAAAATATAATAAATGCAGCCTTATGATTTCTTTGTGTGACATTCCATGTATATGCTTCTGCAAGCGTTTTCAGTCTTTTTTATTGTCTTTCCGTATATACTTTTTTTTTCTTTACTGTTGGACTAATATTGTCTTCTTTGTCAACAGCTTCCTCCACTGATATTGTTTTCAGGTGCTAGTGCTGCATTTGGAGGTATGTCATTTTTCAACTATAGGATTGTCCAGATTCTTTCCTTCTAAAATTTTATCCTGGGGTATTAACCTCTTTAGTGTCGTTTGAATTAATAACTATGTAGTAGGTACATGAAGTCTTTATGGAGTTTCACAGCTAATTTAGCTTATTCTACAATAGTCCCTTCTTATAATATTTCTTGTAATTCTGTGAGCTGCTTGATCACAATGCTGCACATGCTTAGCTTATTTACGCTTCTATTAGAGGAAGTCCTGTATTGATTGTTTCATTTTTTGTGTGCAACCTACGTTTCTTTTACATATGATGTTACTTCAATAAGTTGTGCTATGAAGGAGGAGAAGAAGAGGAAAGGAAATGGAAAAATGGAAAATTACAAATGAGAAATGAAGAATAACATAAAAATGAAAGTAAGGGGAAAGAAGCACAGCCCATCATGTCAGTAGAGTCTCAGGTAAATGGTGTCTGCTACATGGATTCTTACCCTCCAGTAGGTTCTATTGGAGGTTGTATTTGGTGCAAGAATTAGACTATGCATGTCTTTCCTCACAACTTCACCTATGGTCATTTTAGGCCCTCTAGCTCTGGTAGTTACCTTAATTAGAATGGAGGGAAGAGTATGGGACAGGTATTATTGGATTTTGGACATTCCTGTAACAAATCCTGGAACTAGATCTCTGTCGGTTTTGCCATTCGCCAATATGTTGTGAGCCACACCTTGAAATTCCCTGTTCTTAACTGTAACTATGCTGATCCTTTGTCTTGTACTGTTATTGAACATGATTTTGCTTTCCCTTCATCTGATTGGAAAAAAGTTTATCTCCATGCTGCCCTTCTAATTTGGTTCCTTTTCTAGACCCAAGTTCTTGTACTGTACCACTGTTAACCACCTACTTGGCTGAACTTTGTTATCCAAACTAAAAGGACAACTACTTTAATCCCCATTGCGAATCAACTCTATATTAGATTTTGTTTATTGTTCAGTAAAGTCATCCTTTACTTTTCCTCACATCCCTGGGCGTTGACTGTTGAGGATTATGCTACAAAAGTATATTGATCCTGTTGGGGGAGCCCCTTTTTTTGGGTACAAGCACGGAGTCAAAGACCCAAGAAAAGGAAATGTTGGCAAATTTATTCTTGATGAAGTGTGGTTTATGGTTTGTTTGACAATTATATGAGTTGAATGGTACATATCTGGATCACTTTTATGAGAAACTCCATTTCTGAGCGGATTTAATTGAAATGAGGAAAATTTTGGTATTTGTTACAGGCTATGCAGTTCCGAAATTTGCGCAGCTCTCGGTGACATCTTATTATGCATCCTCAAGTGCCTCACATTATGCTATATCTCACCTTACCAGGTATATTGAAGAGACACACATTGCTTGCAATCCAAATCATAGGTCAAGGTGATTCATTGTAGGTTCACTCAAGTCCAATCAGCCTATAGCTTTCAGTTTGTGAACAATCTCATAATTCTGATTTGAGTTCAGGATGTCGAAAAATGAAGTTAAATGTTGAAGCTGTGAATCACTGTAAAGTAAACTTGCATCTTCTTGATCAGGTTCTTTGTTGCAATATCTTAGTGTTTTGCAAATTCTCTATAAGGTTCCCTTTGAATATATTATAATTACACCTTGAGCTGTTATGACACAGACCAATGGAAAAATTTGGTCTTTTGTATTTTGTGACTTGGTCTATTATACGAGGAATAAACCATTGGTTCTATTTGGCTACTGTATGAAATCTCAATCTCTTCTCTTGTCATGTCTCCAAGTTTTAATATTTCCTTAAATCATGCACGGCCAAACAGTATTATCTCAATGAGACACTAAAATGCCCATAGATTTTCCTTTCTGAGAGGATATAATTGAAAGACAACGTACATTCACTGATCAGTATCTTTATTGCAAAGTTGATGGACCATGAAAGTTATTATAGGTAGCAGAGCAAGTGACGTAGAAGTTCCAGTTCAATGGTGCCACCAATGCAAGTTGTAGAGCCGACAGGTTGATTGTAAAGTTGAAATATTGAAGGAGACATCAATAAAAGTTGGTTGATGAAACGCATGTACATAATGCTACCGGTCCAGTTTTAAAAAGGAGTAGGTAACGGTGCTGTACACTGGAAATTGGAATCCAATGTTGGGAATGAGTCGGTCGTTCTTTGATTGTCCATCAAAGAAAAGAGGAAAAGAAAAATTATTCAATAACGCCCTGTATATGTTACAAATGAAACTGCGAAGGAGAGTCTAGCCGATTCAAGAATTGATCAGGGTAGTGAGAACCGTAGGTCAGCTCGCCGGGTCAAGAAACCGAGTTACCTTGCTGACTATTGCTGAATAGAAGAGGAAAGTCGTTTCAATGATTGGCTAATGATTATATAGAATATTCCATGATACTTTGTTTTAGGTTTTGATGTTTGGGTCTGCCCCCTATATAGAAGAGATGAACGTGTAGGCTTATGAATGAAATTAATCTCATTGGCCTCCTCTGTTTCTGCTTGCTTTCTTAACCCTCTTGTCTCTTCCTTTCTTTTCCCAACCGTAACATTTGGTCCGACCTGCCGGATTGGCGGAGGAACTCGCTCTGAGATAGATGAACCATCAAAGTTGAGCGCGATTCTGCAGCTCGGAGCAACTTTAACTCACTCGGTAGCGGCTTCGGCGCCACACTTGAGACCATCGTACACTCGGCTGGTCGTTCGGATCCCCTGGATGGTCGGATAGAGATGCCCCAGTTGCACCACCTCGTCCACCCTACCCCAGCCTGTCCCCCGCTCCACCACCATATTCCCGATCGTTCCCTTAACCCCTGCTTCCATTCCTACCTTGTCCCGGGTCCCCTTCCCCCCCCGGAGCCATACACTCGTGTTGCGCTCGACTTTCCGTGCCCGGGATGGATATTCCGGGCCGACGATTTTTCAATACCATGCCACTTCAAACTCGCTTCCGTAGCCTCATTTCACTGGAGGCGCCGCCTCGTTGGTCCATGGTGCATCGTTCACCACTTGGACCGCCTTCACCCGAGCTTTGGAGTTTCGTTTTGGGCCATCCGAGTTCGATGATCCTAGAGCTGCTCTCGCCGTTAACACAACTTCCTCGGTTGCAGTACCAACACGGTTTGAAAATTTGGCTAACCGATTTTTGATTTGCCCCAATCCTTTCTTATGAGTTGCTTTATATCGTGCCTGATTCGAAATACAACATGAAGTTCGAGCACTCCGACCTACCGCATGACTACCACGGATTAGCTCGTTTGCAAGAATCCAAACTACGAAACTCGAGGTCCGCCTTGCGCATCATTCCCATATCCACCACCCCTGCTACCCACACCATCGTCCTCTGTGGAATCAAAACCAGCCCCTCATCGATCACCGCCGTTGAGATTGACGCGCCGAGATGCAAGTGAGGAGAGAGGGGCTCTGTTTCACCGTGAGAGCGATTCATTCCGGGTCATCGATGTAATCAAACAATTGCTGTTGTTAGAATATGATGATCCGGGACCACACCGGCACCTCGAGACCATCTCCGTAATCCCGAGCGCACCACTTCGGCTGCGAACTTGCCGAATTTCCCGCACTCGATGACCGGCCGCTTACCCCCACGATTCGTTTTCAGGGTCAGCAATTCAAGTCTTGATCGATGGGGGTAGTACACATAGTTTCTTGCGAGTCGAACGGCACTCGATTAGGATTCCCTGTGGAGTGGGTACGGGTCGCCTGGTGTGAGGATTGGTACGCGCCTCTGAATATCCAAGGGCATCAACTTAGCATGGACGCCCTAATTTTGCCTCTGTTTGGTGCGGACTGGGTCCTAGGGGCGCAATGGCTGGCCCGCTTCGGAACGTGATGTTTAATTACGACACCTTAGTTTGGAATTCTATGATCAAGGTCAATTGATTTCTATAAAGGGAGACAAACCACGACCACCCGATCAGCTTCAATATCAAGGGATGAGGCATCTCTTGGGAACTCATGATTTCGTGGGCTTTTACATGCTATCTATGGAGCAAACGACCCGGGCCCAAGCAGCAAGTGATAACCAGAACTTAAGCTCCTGTTGGAGCAATATGAAGAGGTATTCAACGAGCCCGTGGGCTGCCTCCAAACCGAGCCCATGATCATGAAATCCACCTTCAAACGGGTTCCCAACCGGTTAATGTGCGACCGTATCGCTACCCCTATTTTCAGAAGGACGAGATTGAACGGCAAGTGAGTGAGATGTTGCAGTGGCACCATACGCATGCCCCCCTTTTTCTTCTCCCGTGTTGTTAGTCAAGAAAAGGACGGAACTTGGCTTTTGCGCGATTATCGGGCCCTAAATGCTATCACCATTCGTGATCGTTTTCCCATTCCAACTATTGAAGAATTATTTGATGAATTACACGGGGCCCATTACTTCACCAAGCTGGATTTGCAAGGGTACCATCAAATCCGGGTCAAGAAAGAGACATCGCCAACAGCCTTTAGAACTCACGAAGGCCATTATGAGTTCTTAGTTATGCCTTCGGCCTAACTAATGCCCCTTCAACCTTCCAAGCCCTCATGAATTCAGTCTTTAAACCCTATTTGCGGCAATTCATTTTGGTTTTTTGATGATGTGTTAATTTACAGCAAACATGCAGCCCACTTAACACATCTAGAGGCAGCTCTTACCACGTTGAAGGCCCATGGACTATTTGTGAAGCACAGCAAATGTACTTTTGGAAGCCGAAGGTGGCCTACTTGGGCCATGTTATAACAGCCCAAGGCTTGGAGGTGGATCCCGAGAAGATCAACTCTATCCTCACTTGGCCCATTCCACGGTCAACAAGAGAGGTGCGTGGCTTCTTAGGTATCACAGATACTATCGCAGATTCATTAAGGGATATAGCCGGTTGCATCTCCTTTAACGGATCTACTAAAAGGGGAGTTTCTCTTGGACGGAGGATGCCACCTTGTCTTCAAGAAGTTGCGCCTCGCCCTCCCGATTTCCGCTCCCTTCCAGGAGCGATCGTCTGTCGCATCGCGTTCTCTCCCGGCCATCCGATCGCCTATTACGGAGAATTATCGCCAAGAATGCGCCGCCCGTCTCCCCGTGTTCGCTATCCACAGCCGAGCGCGTGGAGGCATATTTGTTGGGATCTCGTTTCGATTTTGACGGATCCCGCCCTCCCAACTCCCCCCAGTCATTCCGCCACCAAGATGGTTGGGTAAGCTTCTTGGTTATGATTTTGAAATTGTTTACAAACCGTCATCGCTCGTGCACTCTCAAGGAACTCCCGTCTCTCTCTCTCCCTCGCCGCAGTCTTTCCCACTCTATTGGATGAACTCGCCCCTTCGGAAGAATTGCAATCAATATGTCATTCGCCCCCCCCCGCCGCTATCCTTGCATCGGTGTCCTTCTTTGTGGAAAATTGTTATTCCCGCTGAATCTCCCTTACAACAACATTGTTCAGATTTCCAACTCTCTGGAGGCCTCTGATATTATAGACTTCAGCGCTTGCGCCCGCTTATTGGAAAATATGCTCCGATGTTAGCTTATGTGGCAAGATGCCCCACTTGCCAGGAGTGAAATCCTTCACACTTCTCCCGGATCTTCACCCATCCTGCCTCGTGTGTGGAAGATATATCCATGTTTTATCGTCGGTTCCCTTTCAATGCCACTCCTGCATGGTGGTCGTCGACCGTTGAGCGTCGCCCATTTTGTGCACTTCCTAGTCACTATTCCAGTTATAGGTGGCTCTCTGTTCACTCAAGAAATCATCGCCTCCACGGACTTCCCGACCATTGTGGTGATCGAGATCCTATATTCATCACAATTTCGGAGAGATCTTTTTGTTGCGCCAACTTGGCCTGAGTCGTATCCCCCGGTGCGCGGTTCTAATAGGGGATTAGAAATGTACTTCGCCTCCGGATGAACCTCAAGTGGGAAAAATATTTGTGTTGGCTGAGTTCGCACCTCAAGATATCATTCCCATCGCATCCTCCCTTTGGGCCTTGTATGGCGTCCCCTCCCCTCTTGCTCGTTCATTCCGTACAACGCTTGTGCGTAGATCAAGAATTAAAGAGTCGGGATGACATCATTTCACATCTCAGCGTCATCTCCACCAAGCTCAAGATCGGATGAACCCGCCGATAAACATAGGGTGGACAAGACATACCAGTTGGAGATCGCGTTTATGTTCGCCACAACCGTATCGACAACGGTCCGTAGCAATCCGAGGGCATCCTAATTGGCTCGGGTATTTCGGCCCTTTTCAGTAATTCGCGTTGGGGAAGTGGCATATGAATTACACCTTCCTGAATCATCACAGATTCACCCCGTTTTCCACGTTTCCCTTCTCAAACCTTGTATTGGAGATCTCAATGCTGCAATGCCATTCCCGAAGAGCCCATTCCAGTTTAAACCAGTGGCTGTATTGCAACAACGTGGCGACTAGTCGCGCCCCGTATTCCTCAAGTTCTTATTCGGCGGGAAACCACCCGGGCGCTACTTGGGTTGATCTAGCATCCCGCGCGTGACTTCCCGCTGACCTTGGGACAAGGTTCTCTTGATGGATGCCATGTTCAATGACTGCAGGAGGTCTGCCGATTCAGATTGTCGGGTGTGAGACCGTGGTCGCTCGCCGGTCAGACCGGTTCCTTGCGCTATTGCTGAATAGAAGAGGGAAGTCGTTTCAATGATTGGCTAATGATTATATAGAATATTCCATGTTACTTTGTTTTAG
The DNA here is from genome assembly GCF_041222555.1 of Hakea prostrata. Lineage (NCBI taxonomy): Eukaryota > Viridiplantae > Streptophyta > Magnoliopsida > Proteales > Proteaceae > Hakea > Hakea prostrata. Next base: position 49,667,151 of record NC_142609.1, on the reverse strand, counting down.
GTTTTGATGTTTGGGTCCTGCCCCACTATATAAAGAAAGAGATGAACAGTGTAAGGCTTATGAATGAAATTAAATCTCAATTGGCCTCCTCTGTTTCTGCATTGCTTTCTTAAACCCTCTTGTCTCTTCCTTTCTTTTCCCAACCGTAACAGTATACGCCATCTCCATCATAGTTCATTACTGGATATATATAGTTTCAAAATCAAGAGCTATAGGATTTGTCTGTGCATGTTAGTTTGAGCCTCTGAATTGTAGTAACCTGCTACTGCCAAGGTTGCTATAAATGGGGACATGCTAATCTGTTGTAGCTTGTAATTGATGTATGATTTTCCTGAACTCGGATTTTCATGGCACTGCAATACCATCAATTGTTTATTGAGCCATATCTAAGTGACTTGTCAGTTCTCACTTAAATCAATCTTTTGTCTTCAGAGAGTAGATGACAAATTGAATTGTAGGTTTTCGGTTATTTCTCCTGGTATGAAGAGGGCCTTGCATCAATCTTCTAGGGGCTTAGAAATTGCAGTGAAACGGACAAATCAGTTTTATAGTTGTTCTATGGGGAAAGTTCCCCCACATTGCTATTGTACTGTCTCTTTCACATGAATTTGTATAATTTTCTCTCTGGAATCTTACATGAAAAACTTCACTTCCCCCCTTCCCGGACTTCGGACGGTGTCACGGGAAGCTTCTTCCCTGCTCTATTTACTCTAATCTGAAGCTATTTAGACACTCAAGAGTTTCTGTTATCCCCTCAAAGTAGTTACTGCTTCTATGTTTCTTTAGATTTTTGTTGGCAATTTTCGTCTGGAAACCTACTTTGCTTGAAAATGTCTAGTATGGAAGGAAGAGTCAACAAGTTAATCTGGGAGTACTTAAAATCTGAGGATCATTGTGTGATTATATCACCACCAAACAGTAATGTGAAGGCCAACAGATGGAATGCGCTTTTGTCTTTCATTTTTTTTTATTTTTTTTATTCTTGTTTTGGTTGGAACAGTGGAACTGTTGGTATTAATGTAGCAGTGAACCATGTGGGGTTGACCCCCTTAACATGATTTTCATTGTTTATGATGGGTGATGTTGGTGGCTTCATGTTACACATATATATTTCAGAAACACTTCTCAGAAGCTTGCTTTGTGTTGTATTATACATTTTGACCGAAAGAACAAGGGGTCCCAGGAGAAGAGGAGGTTGTTGTGTGTCAATTAATCTATATTTTCCAGGAATTTGAAGACATGTCTTGTTGAAAGAAACCCTATGATTGATTGATTGATGAATCTCAAAGCCTTGATTAGCTGAAGAGAAAAAACAAAAACTGGGAAGAAAAAAATGTAGTAATTGCGAGCATTTTCTGGCGTCTCTCTCCCCTCTTCAAAACAACTGGAAAAATGTCTATTAGTCTTGGTTTTGATTGAAGTACATGTCTCGGGTTGACCTAGCCCTTTTTTTAAGCCTTGCAACTTGCATGTCATTCATTTTCTAATTTCCAGTGCTGGCTGCCAACTACTCAATGGGGTTCAGAAGTGCTGTGTCTCCACTGTTTATGGCTTGTACCTGAGGGTCGTAATATCATCAATAATACTGTTGTAACTTGTAAGTGGAACCGTATCTGTTGCTGCAGTTGACAGTTGACACAGACAATATATTCATGTATCGAGTTGTTTCTGTTTTGAACAGAAATGGATCCAAAAAGATCTGGAATAGTTTCTCAATTCCATTTCATATTCATGGCTGCGTACGGTTCAAACTGAAATACCCCATAGGTCTAATGATGCTTCAATTTGTTTTTAAAAAAGAAAAAGAAAAGAGTAAATGGAACATAATCTTATCAAATAAGGTTCAACTGAGAGATTGATCTACAGCTTGACACCTGGCTCGGATGGTTCAGCTGGGGAGATCTACAACATGACACTTGGGTCTCTCCCTAATCTATTATTGCCCACTTGAAAAGAGAAATAACAAGTGTGGGACATATAGTGTTGTTAAACATAGAATTCTGTATATATGGTAAGATTTCTTTTTCTAGTTTAAGCTTGTACTCTAAAATCTGGATTCACACATTTGGTAACTTGGCATCTCTAGCTTTTGGATGCTTCAAATCACAGTTTCCATCATCAATTACTTACTGGCCAGTAGTGCCCATCAAGGGTGTAATAAGTTCACTATATAAAGCAAAAAACAGTCCAGGCAGGAATGGTTGTATAAGTGGAGAGATTGCAGTCGAGCTAATAGAAGACAATAAACACTATACATGAGATAACAGAGTACTTGTTTTGGACCACCCAGTTATAACAAAGACCTCAGAGCTGAGCTTTTGTTAGGAAGTGTATGGACCATAGTAGTATACATGGACAAGTTTCTCGACTCTTCCCATATGTGGGCCTGTGGGGGCTACTGTATCAAGTACCAATGAGCAACGACTACAGCATTAAAGAGGTGTCAGGTCACTTCACTGATCATGTAGCATTCTAAGAAAAGAAAGCTATTTTCCATGGTTTCTTTTGTTGGGGAGGGGGGGGGGGGGGACTGACTTCTCAAGTTCTTACCAAGGTAAAATTTGTGAATGAACCAAATCAACTGCTGTCCTTATAAGGGTGATGTATGGGTTGGAATCTCATCTTTTTCTTTTTTGGTAGAAAAGGGAAGGGGACTGAATGGTTCTAGTTACTCTACAAGGTTATTTACATAATATCTTCATTGAATAACCTTTAAGGAGTCAGATGTCCACATCCTTAGTTAAAAATGTGGACCATTTGGCAGTGATTGAAGTAATTGAGGGAACACAACATTCATGTGAAGGTCGCTAACCCACACCTAACTTTCAGATACTATTCTAAAGGTATCTCATCAATGTCAAACACTTGGAAACCTGGGAAGATGAGTGTGAGTTTTGATTCATACAAGCAGCACTAAAAAAGCTTCTCTTTTCAATGATCAAACACATTAACCAAAAAGCTTGCTTGCTTGAATGAGAGAAAGTGACCCATCAAAAGCCTCCAATTTCTTTGCATCTTTATGTCCATGTAATGAGGTATACATTCTGCTAGTTACTCAATTATAACAAGTATTCAGAAGCAAGGTATAATGACCTTTTTCTTTAACAAACATTAATACCTAACATGTTATATTCAAGCGTGCAGAAGTGTATTTAGTTTAGATATGCCTTCTACTTTAAGCTCTCTGCCAAAATTTTGACAACCTTACTCCTATCTGATTAGTACATGTTTAGTGTGTTCCTATGTTTAGAAGAAAACCCATGAAACTTACATCTGCTAAATGCCCAAAAACCAAAACTCATTTGAAACTCAACACCCACCCCACCCCAAAAAAGTAAAAAGAAAAAAGAAAAGAGAAGACGAGGAATGAAGCTATGGAGTCACAAGGGGTGAAATCTACCTACCATCATTTGTTGATGTCTCTCACCAGAAAAAGATTAATTGCAGATGTGAATGCAAGCTGCTCAAATAAGCGACTAACTTCTCTTAAAAGTTTTTTATATGGATCAGATTCATTGCTAAGTTATCAATAAACTTCTTGGATATGGACCATATATTATTATGCTAGACTAAGTTATCTTCGTTCCCACTGTATTCTCCTTTTAACTCATTTTGCGAATAATCTTGTTTCTTCTCCCTTCCACTTTTTCTTCAAATGGATAAATTGAAAAAGGATCTTGCTGTAATGGAGAGGTAGAAGATAATGCTATTTATAGTTTTCTTCTCCTCATGAGAATGAAGGACATGAAGTTAGATCCTTTTCAACAATTTAGGACCTTCATGAACTTGTCAGTTTACCTTCTTCCCGCGCCTTGCTGCTTCTAAGGATGATTAGAAAACATACTGATGTAGCTCTTAAAAACTACTAATGCGTCTGTTAAAATGAAAGTTTAGGAGGTTTCTTTTTAAGTTTATAGAACCTTTGCACCCATTTGGTGAAAAGGACTGATAATTACTTCTCACCATAAAGTCCCCCTTCTACAGTTCTAAACCTTTTATTATGGGATTCTTAACTTGATAAAGAACACTTACCTCTACTGTTGATCACTTCTATTTATGGTTCTGGGAACTTATCCTTCTATCAGTAACTCTCTTGGGACTATATCAACTATGGTATGATTGGCAGCCAGTGCAACTTCACATGGTACCAGGTTTTTATTTTGAGCAATGCCGAGGCACTACCTGAGGTGCAATTTCGGCACAAATGTGTTGTCCCACCTTTTACCAACACTGAAATAATATCAACTGTGTTAAAGTGTTGTACCTTACTTCAACCTTGCATTGTTTGAAGTGGCAACAGATCAGTACTCATCCAAGTTGCAGCATCGGCCAAATGGTACCACATGAGGTTCCTGAGCTTTGTCCCTGATTTTAATTGTTGTACAGAGAAAACCGGCCTCTTTGTGAAGTTGTCATTATCATATTCACCATCCGTGTCTGCAGTGTTTAAACTGTTAATTAAAGTGGAATAGTCCAAAGAATAATCCAATGCTACAGAAAGATACATCCAAAACAGTATTTTTGAGTCAGGAATGCCTTTTTTTTTTTTTTCTTTCTTTTTTTTTTCTTCTTTTTTTGTTATTATTTTAGAATACCTATTGTTTACAAAGATGTTGCTGAAAGCGTGCGCCGGTAACACTACGCACATCACGATTCTTTTCATACTCTGAAGCCTTGTGCACTAGATATGCCCTTCCAGTCCCTCTTACCATCACTGCTGTAAGATTACATTCAACATGGTTCAGTGCCCAACCTGTGATTTTTCCCTTTCCAACTCTTCCTCCATCTCAACTGGACATGTCACTTCTGTCCCAAAGTCTTCCAGTCCCTCTTACCATCACTGCTGTAAGATTACATTCAACATGGTTCAGTGCCCAACCTGTGATTTTTCCCTTTCCAACTCTTCCTCCATCTCAACTGGACATGTCACTTCTGTCCCAAAGTCTCCCAATCTAGCTTGCTTAATCAAGAAACTAAACTCTTACCTTTTTCTATTTTTCTTTAAGTCAAACTCTCGAGCAAATACGGTGCATGAATTGGGGACCATTTTACAGCTCGAAATTAGTCGTACAGACTCCTCATTTTGCTGCAGTAGAAACTGCTCAAACAAAATGATGCAATGCATGTAAAAGTAACTAAAACGAAACTTTACACTTTTTCTTTTGTTGGGTACGGAAATCTACATGTTTTCATGGGAAGAAAAATCAGACCTTTTATGTGGTAGCCATTGCAATTTGATTCTCAACCACTCAAAACCTCAAATGAATGTAAAGGATAAATATGATATCCGGTTTGCGTTTTCTTCCACTTAGGAACTCAAGAGTCTTATAGTACTCATGAGTTCCACATTGGGCAGGAGGTGACTTGCAGAAATAGAAAAACTAAAGATGTAATTCTTGTCTTATATGTTAATCAAGATACATAGAGGTTGCTCATAGAAGAATAATGTGATTCTTTTCACATGGAGATGAGGCCAAAATTTTGATAAAAGAGACAATCGTCCATGATAACAATTGATAATGTCAGTTCATATCCATCACAGAACCTAACATAAAAGGGGGGTCCAAGGATATTACATGCTCCAAAAGATGCCTCTTTCATTGATGGTCCAACAACATCTGAAAAGGGCAGCAATTAAATCAAATTTATTGTGATCTTCTCTCGTGCTCTGAGTTTAAAGAGTTTAGACAAAGAACACCATCAAACAAGAGACCATCCTGACGTCTTTATGAGTTTAAAGAGCTATCTCTAAGACTTCATCTATCTGTTCTTATTGGCAGTCTGACATTGAAGTCTAGCTGTGGAAAATCTTTCATTGGACCTCCCTTTATGTCAATATGTGTTGGGTCTTGGTCGTGTTCATGACTCGTATGACTTGTATGACATGTTGCTGGCTTCATGTTTCCATCTATTTTAGATGACACATCCATTGTAGATGATAAGTTTTATCTGTCCTATTGGGGAACTTGTGGACTCCAGATGCCATGCCTCCAGCCGCTGGATGCTCTGCCTGTGGTATCAGGGTTCAGGGTTCAGGGTTCGGTTCACTCAACCAGTTTGGTTTGGACTGAAATGAATGCACAACCACGAAGAATACAAGCCCAACAGGAACAAAACATGTGAAAAGGGAAATGAGAGGATGAATGGCAAGACCCAAGCTTTATCTTGAGCATCTGCATCAACTCATGTCATCCACTCATGGGAAGTTCATGTTTCAGCACAGCGAAAGGGCACTGGAGGAACAAGGACTTAGCCCCACGACAGGAGTTCAAGAGGCAACGTCACATTCAAGCCACCTAATGGGAAAGAGAGATGGGCCGGGAAAAGGATGAGACAATGACTCTTCCCTTCCCTTCAACCGGTGGAAGGGTCCGGCCAACAACGCGGCATCTGGAGAGTGAATGATGCCATGCCGAGCCAAGCCAGGCCAAACACCCATACTAGATAACTAGGGTTTCTAAAGATGGTGACCTTTATTAGTGGTTGAGAACAAGACATTCGAGGGAGTAGCATCCCAAAGTGGTTCAGTTCAATTGAATTCAATGTGACACTGTGATATCTCACATATGGTCCCCTCTCTGATTTCTCTCTTTCTCTCTGTCTCTCTAACCTTATTTGACTTTAATGGTAAAGAGTGTTTGCATGAATAAGGGGTGGTTGTTGTTGGTGGTGTTGTTGCTGTTGGTGTTAGGGTTTGGAAGATGTCATCGTATAGGTGTTAAGGCATGTTGTGTGGGGCCATTTAGGTATAACCCCATTAGGTACTTCCATTATATTTAATTAATTAACACCAAAGAAATGAAATTCAAGAGAAAAAAAACCAACCCCAAGAACTGGGCAAAAGAGCTGATGAACCCAAGAGAGATCATTATCAAACCCTAATACCAATGCAAGGAGCATATAACTGTTAAGGGTGTTAGATAGGAGGGGACACCGATGATGGCGACTTGTCTTGCAATGGCAAAGAAAGGTAGTATTATGAGGTTGTGTTCAGTTAAGGCCAGGAATAATTGCAAAACGGGTCAAGCATGGACAAATAAAGTATTCTGTGTTGCAGGCATTCTCCCATATATCATTAAATTTCTATTTCAGCTTAAACCCATGCCTATCTGCTCATATGCTGAAAAACCCCCCATTAAAAGTAACAGAAGCCTCATCATGAAATACTAAAAAGACATGGAAGAGAAGGCATCTCTCTCTCTCTCTCTCTCTCTCTCTCTCTCTCTCTCTCTCTCTGTGCCTGCTTCAAATGGAAAGAAATGAGAGAAGTAACAGAAACCTCAACATCAAATACTAAAAAGACATGGGAGAGAAGGCATCTCTCTCTGCTTTAAATGGAAAGAAATGACAAGTTTGAGCCCAAAGAGCTGTAAAAATGAAAAATGAGGGAGAGAACTATAGGCAAGTCCTTGGAAGAGAGTGAAAGGAGAGAACTTTTTTCTTTGACAAGTACGCATTCTTCATTTCTTTATATGACGAATGTGTCCTATCTTTTGGATTAATGGACATATGTGAGCCCCTCTCAACCATTGTACATTATCTGAGTAGCTAGTAACGACATTGTTTTAATTTTTTTTGTCATAGGCCCACTTCCTGGTTCTTCCTTTCAATTCACAGGTGAGATTCGTGAGAAGCAGCTGCTTTGCACACCAATAATTGTCACTTGAGTTTATTTGTAAATTGAAGTACACAGACATACATAAGAATCAATAAATGGTTCTTGTGTAATTGTCCCTGAGATCGTATATAATGGGTTAATCAATGAAAGACCTCATCATTAATTTGATCTTATCATACAGTAGACATGGCCAATTCATATCTCTTGATATATCTGTATTGATTAGAAACATTTAAGATCATAATAAGTTACATATGCATAAGATAATGTCACCACCATTAGTAGTGGATTGCCATCATTTCATGAATTCTACATCTACTGAAGTATAAAATAATTGCAAATATAGGAAGGTGGTAACAGATAGGTTAACAAAGAAGATATACTCATATAAGGAGGTGGAGGAAGAGGGACTTTTACGTCATTATGGTAAAACAAACAAAAGGTAGAAGATAAAAAAGAAGAAATGGCATATGTACTTTGTTACCCCCAGAGGGAGTTGAGATGATTATATATCTTTCTCTCTCCTCCATTCCTGTATTCTTTCTGGTTAAGGTCTTCAGGACCACTTTGCAGAATCCCTGCAACAGATGTAAACAGCCAACAGCTATAAAGAACCAGCACCAACTACTCTACTAGTACCTGATGAGAGATAGAGAGAGAAACAACAAAGTTCGTCATTTCTTTCTTTCTCACTTTTACAACTTACAAGTTACAACCTTTGGTGTTTGACTGATGGATACACGTACATGCAGAGATAGACAGAGAGAGAGAGAGAGAGAGAGAGAGAGTGTGTGTGTGAGTGAGTGAGAAGAGACAGAGAAAAGAGTGGGTCTCTCTGGCTGATGATCAGTTGCTTCAATCTTCCTTATCCTACGCACCATCATAATGAAATCAAATCCAATCCCAAGTAACCATTGACAATTTACAAATAGGTCAATTCAAAACCACTTTAGTGTGGTTTTCATTTCAAGTATGAGGCACTTCCACAAGCATAAACAATATTTATTGTTAATTTCTAACTTTAGATTGTAAACCAATTAGTTTAGTTATTATTTACAATCAAAGTAACCGATTGATATATTTCATAAACAAAAAAGGATGTTGTGTGAAATGCTTACCCTTTTTTTTGTGTATGCGATCCTAATGACACCTGATGCAATTATGTATATTGTATCTCCTATTGTACAGTTCTTATTCAGAGCCTTTAGTGATGCATTGAAATTGCTTACTACAATAACAGAAGAAAAAGAAAAAGTAGAGAAGGGCAGGGCAGGGAGATTTTGAAAGAAAAACCTATTGGATTAATAGAGCTGGGTTTTAATAAGGGGGTGAGAGAAATGAGTATGGTGGAACCTTGACAAGCTCAAAGCCTCTTATCACCAGATCTTACCAGCATTGTTTTCCTTGCCTTGTGTCAGACCTTACTCCCAGAATTCAGATCCATGGACCTGAGCCAATTTGTCCATGCCACACCCCTTTTGTAGGTCCCCCACCTCACCTTTCCATCACCTAAAAGAAAGAAAACCTTCTCCGGCCCCTTCTTCTTTGTGCTTCAATTCTCACTTGTGCTTAATTTCCCTAACCTCTTCCTCCTCTTCCTCCTCCTCCTTTCTCTCCTTCTGATCCTTCATAACACACTTCACAAAAGCTGACTAAACTGAAACACAGTTACACAGATAGCCTACAACAACTACAACCACAACCACTCTCTCTCTCTCTCTCTCTCTCCAATGGAGAAAGGAGAAAGAGAAACTCACGATTTCATGAACGTGGACTCCTTCTCTCAGCTTCCCTTCATAAGACCTGCTCCAGCTAAAGAAAAGGGCATTCGGCTCTTCGGCATCGAATTCGGTGGCGACGTAACCATCACCGACGAGTCTGAGTCTGTAGAAACAAACACAACCACCGAAGAACCCAGTAAAGACAACGACAACAACAGCAACAACACCATCACCACCAGCGACACAGGTCGTAAATTTGAGTGCCATTACTGCTGTCGTAACTTCCCCACATCACAAGCTCTTGGTGGTCATCAAAACGCACATAAGCGTGAACGACAACACGCCAAGCGTGCTCATCTCCACTCAACCATGGCACTCAATTCCTACACCGAAGGCCACATGTATGGCCTTGTCAATTACCGTTCACCGCCGACACTGGCTGCTGCTTACCCTTCTTGGAACAACACTTCACACATGATGGCTACTAGTGGTACTCATGCTTCTGCTGCTGCTGCTGCTACTAGGTTTTACAGAAGCCACGCCGGATTTCAACATCCACCACCACCGCCACCACCGATTAACGGTAATCCTTTAGCCATGTGGAGAATCCCAGCCGTTCAAAGTTCACCCACTTGTGAGAGAGACCGGCTTTTGTTGCCGTTGTTCGCCGGAGATGAAGACTCAAGGACAGCCAACATGGGAGGGCCTAGTTCACACAACCTACACGTCTTTGAGAACAGGAAACCAAACGTACATGACCATGTGAGTTTGGATCTGCACCTGTAATTCCTTTTTTCTTTTTATGTTCATCAGAAGAAGATGGAAATATATCACTCATCACCTAGCACGTTTTGCACCATTCCCATTATTTGATGTTAATCAGAGTACCCTCTTGCAAAGGTACTTTACTATGATGATTTTGATATTAATTATTGGAATCTGCATTTGCAATGCAAGCTCTCTAAGTTCCATGTAAATTAGTCAAGAGAAATGACGATAATTGTATATGAGCAGAAACCCAAATCTGCAGGTGCAACTCTGCAGCTCCTCTCTCCCCCCCCCCCCCCCCTCTCCCTCTCCCTCTCCCTCTCTCTCTCTCTGTGTCTCTGAAAAGAGGACTTCTTGATAAAATTTCCTTAATGTGCATTCTTCTTGAGAATGGCAAGTTCAATGAAGAGTAAGTGTAAAATATGATCTCAGATAAGAAAGAGCAATCTCTCCAGCAAATGAAAGACTATTCTCCTACATGAGGGTGGTACTGGCTATTTCTCAACTTGCTGTAAAAGTATAATTGCGAGTAAATATATAAATCAGAAGTATACATGTTCTGGAATTAATGAGTTCGGGAGTCTGAAATGGGATGATGGGGGAGGGTGGGATTGATTAATTGAAACAGAAAAGGAGAAAGTTGAGATGATGGGTACGGTAGTATACATCTGTTACTAATAAAAGTCTGGAGTGTTTTCATGTTCTCAGGAAATGCAGAAAGAAACTGATATTTTTCAGGACAGTTATTGTTACCATAGCTTGACACATTGATAATCTGATATTTTCCCTGTCACTGGATATACAGGCTTCCTTCAGACAACTTGAGCAACTTGAGCAACTGAGTGGTATTGTCTTGTGTGTTTTTCTTTTCTTTTTTTTCTTCATTTTAGATGGGGCTTTTGAAATTTCAAATGAAGTAAAATTTCAACTGCAAAACCAAATATATAAAAAATAAAATATAAGAAAAAAGAAGCAAAAATGTAGAAGTGTAGTGTTTTTTTATACAAACAAAGGCAATTTTTTTTGGTTGCAAGTTTATTTTTTTCTAATTTTCTTAATATTTTTTGCAATGGGTTTTTTCAACACTACCATCAAAGAAATATACATGCCACACCATTGGTTATCCTTAAATTAGAATCACCACATATACTATCTGTGAGTCCTTGTTTTTTAAAGCCAAAGAGAATATATAAATATATATAAGAGGAATAATACAATGGTATTATAGAGCAAATTATAGTCTAATAAAAACTCGCCCACCAGTCTCCTTAGCCACAATGGCTTTGAAGCGTTCAAGGAACCCTCCCGGATCAAAAATCAGCTCCTTATTATCATTCATCAGACTTGCCAAGAAGTCAACACCTCTATTCGTCTCTCTAATTTGATGAACCTAGGTCATTGAAAGAAATCCCCTATATTTTGAATGCTCTCTAGTGAGGATATAGGTCATGAGGGAAGAATGTTATATGTATAATACAAATACAAATAAAAGGACGCCCATCATAGCTTACACAAAGCCATTCTCGAATTCCCACCTCCAATCCAAAATAAACCCCCCACATGGGCGACCAACTCTTATAAGGTGGTAACCCCCTTTGAACGACAAGATCAAATTTAATGTGGATGGCTCCTCTTAATCCACTCCAATCCTCTCAGGTATTGGTGGTCGATTCAGCAAGAGACCATAATCATCAGGTGATTTTGCCTTTGGACAAGGAACGAGATGTCAAAATTCTCTTTTTACCTAATGACTTTATTTCACCAATTAATCACTAGTGCTTTCTATCACCAATCCATCATTTTGCCAAAGTTAGAAAATCTCCCACTTAGTTCATGATATCCTCAAGTTGATTGCCTCTTTCTCTAAATGTTCATTTTCTCTTGTGCTTAGAGAAGCGAACTTCGCAGGAGATGAACTCGCCAAATCAACAACATTATCTCAAGATTGATTTGTGTATTATCACTCCCCACCCCCTTCTTATCCTAGATACTGCTTTTTTATTCTCTTATGTGTAAACTACTTTGTGAGTTTCTTCTAAATCAATGAAGTTACCTTTCTCAAAAAAAAAAAAATACATATAAACAAATAAAAGATAAAAGGGATAATTACTATTGTCCCCCTGTACTTTGATTTTATTACTAATGTATCCCCTGTATTTTGCAAAATTACTAATCCAACCTTTAACTTTGTCTATAATTACTAATGCCCCCCTACTGTTAAGTTCCGTTAGTTTACTGATGATGTGGCATCTCTATATTTTTTAAAAATCCCAAAATACCCTTTTACTTATCTCTTTACTTATTTACCCTTTTGTCAAGTTACAGTAATACCCTTTAATTAATTGTAGAGAAAAAAAATAATCATAATCTGTTTTACTCTAAAAAAAAATCACCAAAATAAAGAAATAATAATTGAATAAAATTAAAATAGAAACCAGAGGAGGGAAGATGAATTCAACTCAATTTGGACGATATCAACTCTTCGTTATTCCTTCTTTGGCAAGATTTTGTGGTTTCGCTGGTGGGTTGTAGCGGTTTCTAAACTCCCATGGGGAGGTGTTTGGTTAGGGTAAATTGACATTTAATCTGGTTTTATAAATGGGGTGTATCGTTTTCGTTTCTTAATTTTAATGAAGGACAAGTGGACATTACATATTCAAACTTACGGCTCTTACCCGTTTGGAGGGGGCTTTTGGCGGGTTTTATTAGTAATAAATCAAAGTAGAATAATAATTATCCCAAGATAAAATAATAGGTTCATCCAGTCTGTTAGAATGAAAAATGATGAAAATTTTCACCTCTGGCGAACTGTCTCTAATCCTGCATTAGCGCACGGCTCACGCAACTTGACTTATGATTTGTAATCTAGTTGACAAACTGATTGAGCTGAATGAAATTCACGTGGCCCCAAAGTTAACAAGTGATGGACTCGATCGATCGATCGATCGATCGGTGGGAGAATTCTGGTGCTTTCGTTAACTCATGAGCCTGTGAAGGGCTTTCAAAGGTCACTTCTCTGTCTCTTATCCAAACACATCTTTCACTACACCAATGAAGGGCTTGAAAACTAACCTTAGCAAATGATGTGTCATCTTCAATTGTAGTCTCTGGAAGGAAGGAACCCAAGTTGAGATATGGACTTTTTTTCAACTCAATTGGGCATGGCCCATGGAGGAAGATTCTAAATGTGTGACTGACTTGGTCTTGACATGGAATTAGCTCATGCTTAATTAGAGTTCGGATCATTTTCTCATCAATGTAAAGGTATGTGCTTCTCTGATATTTTTCAACCATATAATAGAGATGAGGTTTATCATTGAGTACATACCTCTCCCATGACGGAGAGGTGATCCGAACTCGCTTAATTAACCTTGTTCCCAAGCCTAAAATGAATTCGAATCTAGTATGAACTCTTACTAGGACGAGCTTGCATCTATAGCCGATTAGCCAATTTAACCTTTTTATAACTGTTCATAGTATGATTAATATGGACCATTAACTTTGTCCAAAAGAAAATATAGACCAATATTTTTATTTATTTTATGTGGTGAGAAAAGTAAGATGCCAATAAAATCCTATTGACCTAGTTGGGCCCAAACCTACTCTGAACCCAGCCTTATCCCAACCCCTTTTCTTCAATTCGAAGGGCTTGAGTTACAAAATAATAAGCCCTGACAGAGTCAGTCGGGTTCGGCTTTAGCCCTTGGGCCAACTTGGCACAACCCAACTCAACCCTATGGTGGTTTAATTCAACTAAAATAATACTTAAGAGTTGTTTAATTCCAAAATTGTACACCAATGTAGCGTTTAGCAGTACACTAATGTAAGGATAAGAGACATCTGTATTCAAAGTGGGCTGGGTTGTGTCGGGCCCTATTATGGTTGGGTTAGGGTTAGTTGGTCTTGAATTTCAATTTCAGTCTCTAAGGTAGCATTGGGGTTCAAGGCTAGGCCGGCCCAACCCAGCCCTTTGACACCCTAGAGAAAAGACACCTATACCTAAAACTTGTTAAGGACAAAGGTTTCAATTCATATGGTGTGTTTTTAACTAAAATCGAAATTGTCCCACATACTGTATCATATTCTATGGAATAAAATATGATACAATATGTCAATATCGATTGAGAAAGTTGTATTGTTTAATAAAGGTACAATACTGATATGAATAAAATGATATCACATCGATACCATATTGAATTTCAAAACTATTTTGTATCAAAGAAATATGATACCATAATGATATGACATACTTATATCGTCTGATACAGGTGCTAAATGCTGTAAGATAAATTTATTTGACACCTTGTCAATACTATACTAAATACCGATTCCTTACCAAATCGTCACCCTTAACCCTATTCTCACATGTTTACCCAAAAAAAAAAAAAACCTTTTTAGTTGATTTCTACCTGAAAAAGGCTTATCCAGTTGAACCGACTAGACCGGGTAGGGACGGTTAACTATTTCTCAACTCTATGTAAGAAATAGAGTTTGTTTGGGTCATGTGCATTATAGTCAAGTCACCTGTCGGATCAAAATTTCAGTAGAAATTTTGATGTTGACCATTGTAACTCAACAGTTGAGATTCAATTTTAACCGAAATTTTAGATCCGACCGTCTGAAATCTCGACTTAACGGTCGCATGACCCAAGATAAATAGTATGAAAATGCTCGTGACACGTTTTCTGATTAAAACACTTTTTTCTTTTTTTTTGGGTAATCAATTAAAACTCCATTGACTTTAATACTAATACATTAATCCCGGGAATTGCACCGTTCGTCAGAACCACGAAGTTGGTTTTGACCGTTAGGTAATTTGTTTTGAAACCAGTAGTGACTACTGGGACATCTTCTTCAGTTCTTATTTCTTCTTCGTTCATAACCTCGTACAATCGACGAATGATTCATTTCTGAGGTACTTCTTCCCCTAACTTTATCTATCTTTACAGATCTCATTGCTTAAATGATCCTTTTCTTTTAATTCGAATTATTATAGGAAGTCACAAAGTGGATCCATTTATCTGTTTTAATATGAATTCCATCACTGGTGACAGAATGACCAGATTGTTGGATTACAAAGATGATATAGACTTGGATAATATGTTTCGTGATCCGTTCTATTGATCAATGCATCATGTAAGATTCTGTGAAGCTAATTTATCTGTAAATTCCCAAGGGGAAAAAAAAACCCTAACAATTAGTTGGATTAGATTATGAAAATCCTGGTTGGGATATTTGTCGGCATATCTGATGCTTTGGATCGTTATAGGACTAAGCTTAGTATCGAGTTCCCACGGCAGATTCATGTTAATTTCTATGGTTTCTGTAACTTAAATGTTGTGAGCTGTGACCCGAGTAAAGAAAATGATGCATTTTAATAAAGAAAGAAGAGTCATTAGGGAAGGGCTTCTTGATGTCTTATAAATTGCAGTTAGATTTTATTATCCTATCTGGTGCTTTGATTTCAAATTCGATGCCTTAATGAGTTCTTTGTTTCCTTCTTATTTTTCCTCCTGCTCACTTCGCTTTCACATATGCAGTGTCACAACTAAGATTTTGGTAACATCATATTCAAGCGATTGGCAATTATATTTCTGTGGAAGTGGAAATGAAAGAGAGAAGCACTAGTATACACACTACTGCACTCAAGCGTATTTTGGTCAACTGTGCGTCTCAGGTAATATTTCACTCGGGCTAATCTTCCATATTCTAATGTTCCATTACGTTAAATATATTAGAAATGCTCTGTGGAGAAATAAGTAAAATTAATTGCTAAAAATATAAATGGGAAATATAGATACTACTAGTATGCAACAACTTTACCAGATCCAGGAAGTGGGGAATCCTCAAAGAGAACAACCTAATGGGAAAGAGTACAGGTAGATTATCACAATATGGATACCAATACATATCAACTGTGTCGAGCCAAAACACGACCAAAGGCCATTTTTGGTTGGTTGTCTGTACCAGATTGGCTGATCTGCATCGGTGTAGGAATCAACTGACACCAGTTAGAGATCCTCAACAACAACGAACACCAACTGACACCTTTTAAATATCCTCAACAAGGAATTATAGAATATGAAAAGTACAAAGTCAAAGTCTGTAGTACTTACTTAAATCCTCTGCAAATGGATTGGCTGGGCACATCGTCCAAATGAAAGAGAAATAATGGTTAGCTCATAATGTTGGCTTTTCTGTGAAAATCTTATAAATGCTTTACCTTTATCTGGGTGATTCTTTTTAAATGAAAATGTTATAAATGCTTTCACTGTTGTTGGAGTGAGTGAGTTTCTCAAAGGGAACCTTAAACTGTTGGGAGAATTTTTCCTTAAAGCATCATGCTTTTGAATGCTGATCGAGCAAATTAATTGGCAAAGATAATAACAAACATCCAGAAAAAGATAGGCATTTTTCTTTGGATATATAGTTCTCATTTGCATTGTAACTCTCCTGCAAAGTGAATATGTTCTGCTTGATCACTTCAATTTTGATACCATTACCAACTCTGTAGGCACAAGAATATGGAAGTTGTGTTGCTGGAAAAGTTCCACAGGTTGAACGTGATATGTGTATGAAGGAATTTCTTTCCCTAAAAACATGCATGCAAAATACGGTACTGCTTCCTTATTGATGTAGAACATATTGTTCTGTCCCTGTAAGAGAAAATTTGTAAGTTAAGTCATCTATAGTTGCCTTGATATTAATATATTCTGTTGCATAACAGGTGAAAGGAAAATTTTAAGGTTGAACCAGCTGAATTCCTCTTTGGACGGCCTGTGGAAGCAGCCATATATCTCCACTGCCTCTATTTGTAAAGCCAGGAGGGAAGAAAATCAGAAGAATGAGGAGAACAGTGCTGCCTTCTCAATCTATGTAGTCTTTGTTGACTTCAAAATTTGATGAATGAGACTTCTTTCTTCTTTCTTCACATTTATGTTCTTCCCTTAAAGCTCACAGCCAGCATTCAAAGGCCAACTACAATAGTATTTACGAGACTCTGCCAAATTCTAATGTGAAGGCTGAGATACAATAACATAGTGTTTATTGCCAAGTTCTGCCATGTCCAGAAAGGCATCAAGTGCTCAAATGAGTGTCGGGTTAAGTAGATCTGGTGCTCTTTCACATGTTTACATTAACCATCCACCTCAAAGATGTAGCATTCCTGGATCTAGAGGTCTATTCTATGATGATGGGAATAAGTTTCTACTCTCTGTCACATCTGATCAGGTATTGGTCTACATTTTGGATGAGAAGTATAATAGATGGATAAGAAATATAGACTTGACTTTGCATTGTTACCTTAGTATTTATCCTATTCTGTAACTTCCTGGAAGTCATAACCCTGAACCCTACTCCCTTTCCCCCAGTCCAACCCATGGTAAATGTGACTCTGTCCTTTTCAGAGGGTTTCATTAATCTCTAATTCCCAATTTGAATCCCTCAACTTTATCCTACAAAACTCTAACCTTATCTTTTCACCAACCACATACACTAGCTTGTAATATGGCAGACTCTGTCATTTGTTTGGATGTGTGTTGTCTTACATTGTGTAGATCTAGATAAAATCTGGTCATTTTAAATTAGCAAATATTTGACTATCTAATAAGGGTGAACCCTGTGCATGAATTTCCCACTATTATGGGGCATAATTTATGCATAAGAGGACATGAGTCAAAAAGGAAGATGTCTTGTAGTTCATAGCTGGACGGAAAAATGATGAAGAAAATCCTTATGGTGAGTACCTCATATTTGGACATGGATCACTACCAAACATAGATAAGCTGGTGATGGTATGATGGACTTGGTATGATTCCACTGATTTTGTAGGGTCAGCAAGCTCAAGCATCAGCTCAGTACATGCCAATGTATGAATAGTGCCTCCAAAAAAATATTGACCTTGGGAACTAATGCAAGCAATAAATGAGGGATGAATATAAAGTGATGGTATTTTTAGCCTATTTTTGGTTCTTGAACTCTCTCTCTCTCTCATGAAATCCATTTTTTTTGTTCTTCTTGTCTTTCAGGTTTTTGCATGGAAAACTGTTCCACTTGCTCTGTTTGATTCTCCTACATCTGATTCAATAGGTGAAGGGGAAGTAATTTCTATTCGATATTCACTAGATGCAAAGGTTATTGGAATTCAACGATCCAATCTTGAGATTGAGTTCAGGGAAAGAGATACTGGGGAGTTTTTTATCCATAAGTGTAAATCAGAATCTGAGAGCATTCTGGGATTCTTCTGGACAGATTGCCCATCCTGTAATGTTATATGCGTGAAGACAAGGTACATGCTACAAAATCCACCAATTAAGGTGCTATTTTATATGCAGTAAATGCAACTTTTAATTATCAAATAGAAAAGCACAAGTGGAATTCAGTGCAAGCTGTTAGGTCCAACATTATGTGATGGTGATTTTTGCTCTTCATTTGCAATCTGATCTGTTGGAAGATGGAGGTGTTATTTGGTGTTGATGCCTCTCTCCTACACTGCATCTTGATTTTGTTTCTTTCTGTTTTGACTTATTTAATTCTCTGCTAAATAATGAGTTCTCTTTAAACTTATATGGGAGGCCACAGTGATATCTGGATTCTGGAGTCAAGGACTGTAATGCTCCAGTCTCTTTTGCTTGTGTATGTGTGGTAACATAAATAAACAGGTTACCAAATGCACATGCTCCTGCCGGTGTAGGTTCTGGGAAGGTCAGTATATATGCAGCCTTACCCCCAGTTTGTGGAGAGGCTGTTTCTGAACTCAAACCAACAACCACTGGTCCACCCCTGTATATGTGGTTAACACAACCTTGCATATATTGCAAAGACCTGGTCATATGGCTACATGTTAAATAAATGTCAACTGGTTACAACTAAGGGATCATGAGTTCAACTCACCTTCAGCCCTTAAACCCACTTAAAAGGCAGCGTGAGGGGGAGCAGGTTGTGTCCATCCTTCTACATGTCACTCTGAAGAGTGAAGTACATCACATCATTATTTTTTTGTTTACCCTTTTGAATTTTTTTAATTAGTGGAGATGAAAGTTTAGAATTTGTAAATTAACCCCTACAAGAACTTGTTGGGAGAATTCAACAGTTCCCCCTCTCTCTTCCTCTGCTTTCTCCATGTAGCCACCCGTTCCCACTTCCTCACCCCATCCTCTGCATCTCAGACCCCTCCCCCTTTATCCAGAGAGATATGGCAAAGAACAATGATAAAAATAAGAATATTTATCCTTATTCTCTCTTATCTTTACCCATCTTTTCTTGTCCTTGCATGGATTGAGAAACCTGGATGTGAGGGATGAAGTATATTTATCCTTATTCTCTCTTATCTTTACCCCTCTTTTCTTGTTTTATCCTTCTTTCTCTTATCTTCTTCTTACTCAAGCTCTCTTGTAACTGCTTTTGTGTCACTTCAATTGTATTGCTGCTACATTGTTTCAACAATATTTTTCTGTTGCTGCATCTGTCAAAGGACCAGGGATCAACTCAAGTTACTTCTAGAGTTGCTGCTGCTATATTTCCCATTCGAGTAGGCTGTCATTGTCTGTCTGACTTCTGATTGCTGCAATTAGGATAGCTTCACTCCAACCCCATCACCAAACCCTGCTGTGTTTGAATCACTTCATTACACCTTCCTCCCCCTTCATTCCATCCATCCATTGACCTGTTTATTTGTTGCTTCACCAACATCCATATAAACATTCTATTTCGTTCCCCTGCCATTACTTCATCTCTGTCCAGCCACATCTTACCAAATGTGCAGCATAGGCTCACTTCCATCAGGCCTCCATTTGATCTCTGTCCGAAGCCAAACTGTTGGCTGATAATGACATAAGTTTCTATTTTGGTGTTTATCTAACAACCATCAGAATCAAGGGAAACTTGCAGTGGAGTTTCATGTTTGCACAAGCCTCACTCAAGTTTGATTATTTTTTAGTGTCTGGGTTGGCTAGGAAACCTAATTTTCTGATTTGTCTCTTGTTTCTAATTTATTTGGTTGGTACTCTTTGGAGCTAAATTAGCCCTAACTTTAGCTATACATTTTTATTTGGGGGGAGGGGTGGCAGACCAGCAGGCAGACAAAGCAGAAGAAGAGATAGAGATTGAACCTGAAACAATGCCCTTCAGTGAGCTTTGCTATGCTGCTCTGTTGGAGAACTCTCTTCCATATTTTTTATGTATGAATAGGATGCTTTACCAGATATATTTTTCATTGTAAAACAGTTAAAAGAACCTTGAACGTTCATTGTAAGAAGATGAGAGACACGATATGGTTTCTGTAAGGAGGGTACTGTTTAAGGTTAACTAGACCTAGATGTTCCACTTTTTCTTCAAATATGAGCTACAGCATCTTGAATATACTTTTCTCCTTCATTGCATGTCTCAGTTCATGCAAGACTTTTAGATCTCTTGACCTTCCAGTTATTCATATACCTTGTTCTAAAATTTTCATTTCATTACAGTGGCTTGGATCTGTTCATATATAAACCTAAGCTGAAGGCACTCTGCTTGGTTGAGAAAAAAAGATTAACTGTGAGCTGGTATATTTACACACATGAAACTCGGACGGTTCTTCTTGCCTCTGGAATGCAGTGCAAGTCTTTCACCGGATATCAGGTAGATCCACCAATGTTGATTACAATAAGGGCTTAAAAGTTGGGGATTGCTGTTGGTTTTGTTTTGTATCATTTGATGTTTCTTAATACTTAAGGGTAAGTGCATTAATTTATAACAGTTAATGCAACACATGGTGGTTGATTTCATGTCATCTACCTCCTAAAATATTGGTCGAGATGCTAATATACTGCTCTATTTTCGGGCCCTGGTTGGCTTTTAACTTGTGATTTCATAGCACCAAAAATCTCAGAAACCCAAGGTTTCAAAATCAGAATCAGATCGGTCTATGCCCAGTGGATTGGGAGGTCACCAATCTAGGCAGTCTTCCTCAAACGGTGAATGATATAGGCTTGTAGTCTGATGGATATTGGGACTGAAGGCACCATCCCAGTCTCTGATACTGTTCTTGGACTGGACCACTTCCACCTTTAATTTAGTAATGATCTCTTTTTTCCTGCAAACAGTGTAAAAATCGCCGGTTATCACTATTACAATACTTTGCTAACAGTCTTGGTAGACTAACAAATCAAAGTTCTGCTGCATTTCTTCTTATCTTACCCTGATATCGACAATGAATCACACTGATGTTCTTAGATTGTACAATAGTCCTCTGATTAATCATCTTATCTCTCTTTGTTTCAGTTTTCATCTGGAGGAATCATTCGCTTGCCAAGGTTTGAGATGGCTATGGCAAAAGGGGGGCAAACGAGAGACCTGTCCTTGTTGCAGAAGATGTTCATATTGTTACAATGTTAGTTTTCTCTGTTGCTTTCTTTGTGCTAAGAAAATTAATATTTACCAGATTCTAAATATTTATTGTTTTTCGCAGGTATGGTAGGATATACTGTTTGCAAGTTGATAGGATTGCAATGCTACTGCATTCGTATAGGTTTTACCAGGATGCCATTGTACAACAGGTAAGTAATTTGTGGTGCTCCTGTCTTGCCGGCTCTCTTCTAAATTTCCCATTTCTCTTATAATTTACATCAGTGGAATTTAGTTTTCATGTAAAGATGCTAAGGTCGTATGAAAATCAACCTTTGAAAGAATTAAAAGGTAAAATACACACGCACGCACACAACTTCCCATGGTCAATTGAGTAGCATTAACCTTCTTCCCTTGAGGATGTTGACGGATGAGTGACTATTGGAAGTTCCGTAATCCAGATAGGACTTTAGAAGCCCCGCATATGAAGGTTCACGCACAGAGCTCTTTATATAGTTGTTTTCGTAAAAGAGATGGGATGCATCTTCTTGAATTCCTCATTACCTTCATCACTTCAACCCCAGCCTGGCAAGCACCAGTGTTGCCCACATGTCCGGCTTGGTCTGCCTGATGCTGGATAGCCACCGACGTATTGTGTACTGTCCTAGAAATTGATGAAATTCAGCTGGCTCTTACTATGACATATTAGGGACTACTAGATGAGTCTCATTTTTACTTCTTGTCCCCCTTGGTGCCAGTATCCTTGGTCACCACAAAAAAGGCAGTCTCAGTGATGCATCCCTAGATTGAGTAGGGATCACTTAGGGGCTAGTCTTTCTAGATCTTCATACAAAAGTTAGGATTTTAGGGTTTAAGGGTTTTGGGTAGTTGATTGGGGTAAGAAGAATGTAAGTTATATTGGTTGGACAAGGATAAAACTTGTACAGAACTTAGGTGATGATATATGAGGATGGTCCCTGGTTGGAAAGTTCTAAGGGTTAGATTGGTATAGCTCTCAGTTTGAAATTTGGGTTTCCTAAGGAGTAGGAAAATAGAAAGGAAAAAAAAAATTAGGATTGGGGAATTTAGAAGGTTAGAAGTTAGAAAAAGGAGAATTGGGGTTGGGGATGAATTAACTTGCTTTTGTTGGAGATATTCTTGAGCATCAGGTATAATGAGAAAATATAATTTTGGGAGAAGAAAAAGGACATCTGGTTGAATGAGGAAACATATTTTTAGGAGAAGACGAGAAAAAGAGAAGATAAAAAATTACATAAGAGTGAGGGGGGGGATGCTATGTCATTGTACCTCACCAGCAGCAATAGCCAAAAGTCAAAACTCAATCCATCAATACATTATGTAATTGATGGAGGAATATATATATATATATATATATATATATATATATATATATATATATATATATATATATGTTGAAGTATATGCAAATTTGGACTATTTTACTGTTCACGTTAACAATAAAAGCTGCATTAGTGTTCACGTGAACAATAAAATCTATGTACTGTTCGCGTGAACAGTAAAAACTGCCAAAACTTATGTAGCAATACTCCTACATTAGAAATAGAAAGTCAAGTAGCATCACTAGCATAATACTGTTCACGTGAACAGTAACGCAGTTTTGACTGTTCATGTGAATAGTACGTAGCTTTTATTGTTCACGTGAACAGTAATGCAGCTTTTACTGTTAACGTGAACAGGAAAATAGTCCAAACTTGCATGTATAAAAAGATTGCTAATCACTCTAAAAACTCAATAAAATAAATAAACTCAAAACAGAATTCTATCTAGTTATTAAGTGTCCTAATCTAACTCAAATACTGATATTAACTACTAATTCCATGTAGTGGCATTGCCCATAAATGAGCCGCAAAAAAAGGTGGCTTAATGTATATAGAACCCATGCAAGGACCAAAATTAAGTATTCAAAGCCCAATTGACCCTTTTGGACATTCTTTGGTGCATCACTCAGAAACTATGTTGTAGGGTCCTGTACAAGACATTCAAATGGAATCAGTGTTCTGATTCTGGAAATTCAAGTAATATCTGTTGCTTACTGCTTGGCTATATGAAGAGTCAAATATAAGTAGTAGAAATTAATCTCTGCATGTATTTCTGGAGAAGCCAATTTGTTATTTCATTAACTCCTCAGAAAAAACTTCCTTTCTCATTATCTTCTGCCAGGATGTATTTTTCTTCATTTGAGAACATTTCTATCCACATCCCAGGGTTCTTTGCCAATTTATTCAAGCAAGATTGCAGTAAGCGTTGTTGACAATGTGCTACTTGTCCATCAAGTTGATTCCAAAGTTGTTATTTTATATGACATATTTGCGGATTCCTGGGCACCAATATCTGCTCCACTTCCACTCCTACTGAGGGGACCAAGGGCTAATGCCTCATCTTCTCAATCAACTGGTAGGGATATAGTCCATATAGAGGTAAGTCAAACAAGCGATCATGAAAGAATCATCTATGGGGATGGGTGGACTTTTCTCATTCCCGACCTTATATGTGATGCTGCTCATGGTACTTTGTGGAGGATCCATCTGGACTTAGAGGTAACCAGTGTTTCCACTTAGTTGTTTTTGTTAGTTACTAAGATTTACCTCATGAATTTATGAAGTAGCATCATATAATTTTCTTCCTTGTAGGCCATTGCTGCCAGTAACTCAGAAGTGCCCTCTGTTCTAGAATTCTTGCAACGTCGTCGACTGGAAGCAAGTAAGGTGATATTCTTATGTTATGAACTTATGATTATGAAGTCATTTAGCACTGCTTCCCGAACCTACTCTATCTGGTGCATAAAACGTTAGTTATAGCACCTATTGATGCTATAAACCATTTGATTTACATTGCAGGCTAAGCAATTATCCTTGGCGATTACTTGCACAATAATTCTAGAACGGAGACCTATACCCTTGGTTTCTAGAGCGATTGATGTGCTAGTCACTTATTACTCTCACTCACTTAAAACTGGAAGTTCGCTCGTTGGAAACACAGTTGGTGAGATGACTTCTACTTCTGGAATACAACATGTATATAACTCCAGAACTGGAGAAGGCTCTGTAACCAAAATTGCAAGAAATGGAACATCCATGCATGAATCTGCAAATGCAAGTAGAGTGGACAGGGTGACTCAACAATCTAGGATTGGAGATGTGGAAAATGCATCTCTGGATCTTTCCACAGGTTTGACCTTAAATAGAACCTCTTTGTTTTCAAACTCAGAGGAGAGTGTTGGTTCAGAATCAACGGAAAACTGTTCAGGACTGCCTTTTGAAAAAACCCAATCCAACAATTTTCATTGCCTAGAAACTAAAGTAGGTATGGGGTCTGAAACTTCTTCTGTTGTGGAGGCTAAGCAGTCAACTTTACAACCACGGGTGCTTGGTCCCAGAGGCAACCCATTGAACTCTGATGTTTCTGGGCAGCAGGAATCTCAACTTGCTTCTCCAACAATATCACCTGATGAGATGTACAGTTTTGTCTTTTCCCCTGTAGAGGAAGAAATAGCAGGAGATCCTTGTTATTTGGTTGCTATTATTGTTGAGTACTTCCGCAGGTATGCTATCTAGTATTCCTGGACTGATGCTTGCTTTTATCTAATCCAATTTAGAATGAATGCTACAGAAACAATTACGGTACATGGTGCTTAAATTTGAATGCTACAGTGATCAGTCCTAAAGGGGAATGCATGGTGTACAGGACTCCCACAACTGTGGGCATCTAGGGAAGATAATAATGTAGCCAGCCTTAACCCCTGCTTTCGCAAACAGCTGCTTCAGGCTTGAACACATGACGATTTGGTCAAGATAGAGTTAGGATCACTTCCCCTTGAGGGTAGTATATAACACCAGACCCACCCTCTTCACCACATAATCAGGTGGGATCCCCACCTCTAAAAGCTGACAAGGTGGGATACCCCCCCCCCCAATTGTATGGTAGAACTAGAATCATCAAGATGGACTAAACTTTACTGTACTGCCAGCCTGTCCCCTTACAATGACCGATTCTAATGGTAGAAGTTTGTTTTGAGGTTGCATGGACCCATATTTTCTTTCATCCCATGAAATCTTAATCTTTTTCCCTATTTGCAGTGCTGCTTTGGAAAAAATCAAAGTTCATCCAAATCTGAACATCTTGACCATACAGTTGCTGGTCCGCAGTGAACACTATGTGGAACTTGGGGTGTTCATCATGAACAAGGTCCACTTTTTTACTTAGCTACTACAATCTTGCTTGTTGTCATAGTTCATTTATTACACATTCATTATTCATATGCATGGTGCTATTTCAGTTTCAACTTGTAATTGGTACTTCCATGAGGAAAATGTGTAATTTGAAATCATTTACATGTATATCATGTGTGGCCGTTCAGTTTATAGCTGTAACTGTTTTCACTCTCTTTCATCTTTGTTGTTAGTATTACTGTTTCTTATTGTTGTTGGTATTTAGTCACAATAGTAGTATGAACATCATTCAGAGGGAATCCCCCTCCCCCTTCCGACTCTGCTTGTTTGGAAGCCTCTGATACTGGGCTCACCCTCTTTTAGTAGTATTAACATTATTAGTTGCCTTTATTAGTCCTACGATATTGCTTCTGGCTACTAATTGTTGTTCTTTGAATTTTGACTTGTATTGAGTCCTTGTAGAGGAAAGAGTTACTTTCTATCATGTGGTGAAGGAACTGTATTTTACTTTTAATTCATGCAGATCCTTGAGCCCTCAAAAGAAGTTGCATTGCAACTATTAGAGTCAGGTCACCATAATATCCAGACAAAGAAGTTCGGTATGGATATGCTGAGACAGCTATCATTGCATCATGATTATGTGTTGCATCTATTGCAAGATGGGTATTATCTGGAAGCCCTACGTTATGCACGAAAAAACCAGGTAATTCTTACTATAAAATTCATTTGAGCTATTAGATCATCTTATCATTCATGAATTTACAGGTGAACACAATCCAGCCTTCATTATTTCTCGAAGCAGCATTTGCTTCCAATGACTTGCAACATCTAGCAGCAGTCTTGAGGTTCTTCACAGATTTCATTCCGGGCTTCAGAAATACATCTGATTACAATACATATTACCGCATTCTGAGTGAGATGAGCTCATCTGTTGCTGCTTAAGGGCATCTATATAACTACTAGCAGATGGAATGCAAAATATCAATCCAAAGAACAGGTAGTACCATACCCCCGCCCCTTTCTCAACGGGAGGAGGGAAATGAGGCCAGCCGTTAGCAGCTTCTTTGATCCCAGTGGCAGCAATCTGATCAACCAGTGTTCACCATCTAGTGAATGATCAATGACATCAGTAGATGGCCACCAGGAGAAAACAAAATGAAGCTTTGTTCACTTCCTCTCCAATTTTCTCACAGCAACCTAACATTTTAAGATGAATTCGCGCAATATATTGACTACAGTGCACTAAAGATTTTAGACCTTGTGGTTTTACAAAACATGCCAAGATTTGGTTTCTGTTCTTTTTTCTGGAGAAGCCCGTGGCAGCAGCTTGGTTTATCAGATAACTGTTTCACAAGAAACTTCGTTCCATGGCACCAAACTTCTACAGAAGCAGTACACTTGCCATGTTTGTCTCTCCACCTAGATTCATATACACAGAGTAACCTTTGTGTTGTTTTTCTTTTTCTATTGAAAAATATGAAGACTTAAACCTTCTGCTATGACCCATATAATATTAAAAACCTTTGGTTCATTTGGAACATGACAGCCATCTTGAGTACTAGGAATCGTTTCTCTCCACTGCTGCACACAACTTGTCGAACTCTACTTCTTGAATTTACTGTTGAAAAGATAAGGATTTTGCAACAGAAAATTATCTATTGGAAAATTAATTCACTGTAACAAAAGATCAATTTAAAGATAATATATGAAAAATATATCGTCGTATGTCCCATATGATTCAAGTTGCTCATGCAAACTTTAAAATCAAATGAAGCTTCAGAGAGATTTATCATTCAAAGTTGCCTCTGGTCACTGTACACTCCTCATTTCACCACTTTCGTTACTCAAAATAATATAACAAAAATGTTGTCGAAGTTGTTTCCAAGGAAGAATAATATTGCTATCCCTTTCTATCGGTCACCTCTTACTTCTTTTTTTTTTGGGGTAAAGGTCACATCTGTACTTAAAATAACTTTGTTGTTCTCTTGTGTTTATCAATCATTCAATAACACGTTATTGGTGTGCTTTTCTATACCACTTTATCTTAAAAAACAAAAAAAAAAACCTTTACCCCAGAGATAAGAGGTTGAGTTTTTTTTTATTTTTTGATAAGAAATTTTCATTAAATGAAAGAAAGAAAGAACAACCCGCGAACCAGCCTAGGCAGGCAGGCAGCTAGAGAGCATATAACTCCTGAAGCCAAAGAATGGAAATAGGCCAAACCCGTCGTACACAGGATCGACAGGGCCCTCCTTGCAAGAACATCTACAACCGCGTTTATCGCATAAGAGGTTGAGTTTAGTGCATTGACCTATATTTTTCAACTTAATAAGAAACGTTTTATAAATTAATATTATAGTTTTAACTTGCAGACATGGACGATACCAATATGAAGTGTTGATTATAATTGATTGACTGTGTAATAATATTATCCAAATGCTATAAGTATATGTGCAAAAAATAAAATTTTATTTATCATTTAAAAAAAAAATATTAGAAAGTTGTGTCTACCTCTTGACACAAACGTACTAATACTAATCTTGCCAAGGAGTTTAGGGGTAAAAACATATAAATAAAATTTCAACGCACAAAGACTATTCTCTAAAAAAAATCTTTTTATTTTTGGGTAGCATCTAAAAACTTTTCAATAACATTTACATCCTTTATATTGCAAATCATATATCAGTCTACCCTTATTGAGGGGAAATGGTAACTCAGCATTTATTATATTTTCTAAATATCATTAATGCCCTCCTTTAACCTCAAACCCATTTCAATTTAATTTAAAAAAAATGGAAGAGAGAAAAACCGTTTTGTCCTCCATTGGGTTACAATGTCTGATTTTTCAGATAATTTTTCAAAATTTTTTGAATCCCCTGGAGACTAAGGGCAAAATCCCATCTATAAGCTGCCCAAATGAACCTCAAATTCACAAAACAAAACAAAAAATAAAATCAAACTTTTTTTTAACTTATAAAAAGATTTAAAAATATACTTAGGAAGATGCTTGTACTAGAAAAAATTTGCAGGGATTGTAAATATCATAGTTTATAAACCCTAAGGGTTTATATCTACTTTACAGAAAATATCAATATGAAACTTAACACAGAATTCCCTTGCCAATCTTTATTCTGCATGAGAAATCACAGGAAAGCACATATGAACCCACGTACAATTATTGAACTTGGAGAAAGAAAGGAAGCTAGAAAGATCAAGTTGGAGAAAGAAAGGAAGATAGATCAAGTTGAAAGTCTTTCCTAAGTTGCTAGAGCTTGAGTGTCAAGTCTATACCCTCCGGAATATCTTCATTGTCATATTCTTCATTCTTGGAAACTCCCAAGTTTGGCTCCACCATTAGATCAAAGTCTTTGCCGTCTGGTTTATGTTCTTCAATTCCATGTTCTTCACCACGTAAAACCCCAATCCCTCAGAGTCAAGTCTAAGCCATTTGGGTTGTCTTCTTCTTTTCCATTTGCATAAACACGTAAAGCCTCCAAGTTTGGAGGTGTAGCTAGAGCTAAAGCCTTCCTTTCCTCAAGAGAAAGGATTGGTGGGCTGATCTGAACCATATCCGCTTCGTCCTCCGACGAATGCAGAGAATAACGTTCGAAATCACTGCAACCTTCAGCTATAAATTCATCACATTCCTGCATGAAATTTTCTGATCGGGTCTGAAATGGTTCTACATTTCCAGTACATTGAGCTTCGTTGCTGGTTGATGGAGCCATTGGATCAGACATTATGGTGGTCAAATACGAAAATCAATGAAAGAAATCGGAAGAGTTTGAGAAGAGAGAACTCAACAGAACCTGATCAAAGGCTGAAAGAGAACAAGGAGTTTGGTGACTTTCACTACCAATGAGTGCTTTTTATAGCATGAAAAAAAAATTTAACCAAAAAAATAAGTGGATTTTACGAACCTAAAGCTTTACTAGGTAAGAATATTTTAATATCTGAATTTAAGGTGTGATATGGATGCTTCTTTTCCAAATATATACATGCCCTCTCACAATTTTCCTCATACTCAAATATTCAAATGGTCTGTGTGTAGTCTGTTCCTTATACTCAAATGGTCTTACATGTCCATAAATTCAATCCAACGGTCGATTATTTTAAAATTCAAAATCGATCTACAGATCATGTGCAAACCAATATATAATCCAGCAAAGAAGCAATGAATGCGAAGAAATCGATCTAATTATCTCCATGTGATATAAATGATGCCCAATTAAGAAACCATATACTAGAGCTACTTCTCACCAACGGATCTATTTCTCACCAGGGCAGTATGCCATGATATTTCTCTCAATTTCTCTCGTATATGTATTTTCCCATTTTATTTTTGAACCACATACGTTATTTTATATTATTTTATTTTATTTTATTTTATTTTAAATTTATATAAAATATAAATAATTAATTCATTTTTAAAGATAATATCTATAGAAATTTTATTTTACAAATTTTTTCAACGATTCCAATTCCATTTTGATAACATAAGGTCCCTTCCTTTTTAAGGTCAAAGTAAATTACACATAAGCTATAGATGGCATACAGCTTTACACAACTTAGAAAGAGAATTAATGAACAAGAAACATTGTAACTCAAAAGAAATATCTGAAATATTAAAAGATGAATTAAGTGATCACAAGCTAAATGAAATTAATCAAACATAATTATGTATGTGGATGTCAATACAAACACAAATTTACACAGCAAGGCACAAGATGCAGTTTTGAAAATTAAGATATTTTTTAAGAAAAATTAAGAATATTTGAGTGTAGTAGTAGTGCTTAGTTAATACTATCGACATGCACAATGACATATGTAGGCTTTATGTCAATGGACACTTTTGATTAAACTAGATAATTTTCATATTTGTGTCTTCAATCCTTACAAGTAAGTTTTTTTTCTCTCTCTTTATACTTAAAAAGTGTAAATTATGCATGTCACTCTAGCTAGCTTTGAAAAATATATTGCTATGTGGAGGTGTGATTCTATACCACATGTACCTAAACAAGATAAATTTTTTTGTAAAACCTGAACAAGATTAATTGAATAAAAGAAAGCAGTGACGGAATATTGGAGGAACGCACTTGGTTGCCGATGTATGCCCCTTCGTATGTCTCTACAAAATGACACTATTCCCTCAATGTGTGACATATGAAGTTAACTAAGTTAAGCCAACTTTGTGCTTAGTTTACTATCTCTCATGGCCACCTTGTTTTAAATATATGCTTATTAGTTTCTATTTATTAAAACAGGAACTAAACTATAGTTAGCATACCAATAGTGAAAGAACATACTTAGAAAGAGAATTATTTTTCAGTTAATAATTTCCAGTTTACCATATGCAAGCAGAAAAACTCTAGGAAAACTTTAATCCTCGTATATTGAATTTGCAAACTAATAACGTTAGTATAATAATGTCGATAAATAAATTTCAAGTCCTTTTTAGGGCCTTTTTGGCGTCCATATCATTTTTCTTTTGCCTTATTTTATAAGAAATGAATACAAGATTCTTGCTTAAAAAAATAATAAATGGTTCGGGAACTTTTTTTTTCAAATAAATTATAAAGTAAAAAATAAGTTTAGTATATCAATCAAAATAAAAAATGATAACATATGGTTAGTTGTTTTTTGGTAAACGCATGATTAGTTTTGGGGTGAGAAAAAAGGAGGAGAAACAATAAAATTTTCATAAAAATAATATGTATTTATTATCATACCCTTAATTTGCATTTAAATTTTAAATATGATGAAATTTTGCAGTAATCCTTAAAACGGAAGTAACTTTCGATAGCACATCAGAATTGGTACTTAGTTGCAATGAAGTAAAGTAAAGGTTACTTCCTAACTCTGATAACTCCTTGTGACCAGGTTAAAAGTACATTTTTTATGGAACTCTCAAGGGTGACTCAAGGCATATATAAGCCCACTAACATTCTGAATGGCATCTATTTGTGGGGGCGAGAAAAACTCTATAAAAAGTAAGTTTAGTTCCTATGCCACTAAGCTGTGGCTCAAGTACAGCAAAATTGTGTAGGAAACATCAACATTGGCAGCCAGAACCCAACAATCAAAGCCAACAATATCTTTTGACCCGCAGCAAATTACAAACCCTAGAGTCCAAGAGAGAACCACTTTGTTATGTTCAGTGATAAAACTGCGAAAAAAAACTCTAGCAATCATAAAGAATGTTAATCTCCACGTTTACTTGCTTTACGGGGAAGGAAACTCAAAACTTAAATTTACAAGATTTCTTGGTTACAAATTCCTGGGTCCTATTAACAGAATTTAAATATTTGATGTCATAAAAATTACCATATATAGGAGAGCATAGTCGACTGAGGAGCGACAGAAAAAGACTCCTGGAACTACTTTCAGCTTAAACCAACGGCTGTACAATTCAGTATTGGTAGCGAGAGCCAAATTTTGGGGTCCTTGTGACTTTGTAACAACCCATTCTTGTGTGAAGTACGTCCCTGTCATTTTATCAATCTTCATGACAACAAACGCTCGATGAACATTGATAGCCAAATCTGTTAAAAGTTCGTATAATCAAGATACCGTGCGACCATAGCAAATAGAAGCCAGATAGAGATTCTTTGCCCATTTGTCCTGTATACATATAGCCAAACAATCTTAAGGTCAGTAAAATATTACAATATAAGTATCCAACAGCAATATCCATAAAGAGATATACAAGTCGTCCCAACTAAGCAAAGGTCAAATTTGAGATGTAACCTAAAGATACCATAAGCTCACTACTTTGTAACAGCTTCCTATATGCATATATATTTTGTGTGTGTGCATGTGTGCCCGTGTATGGCAACCTCCAAAGTTCCTCCTCTTTTACTGAACCTGGTTTATGATCCATCAAAGGCCTGCCAAGCTGCATGGCTGAACGGGGGTACATTTCTCCACAAACAAGGAACATCGTCTTTCAGGGTTCATAATGCAATTGTGTAGTTATAATACTGTTTCAATTTGGGAATTCCAGCTTTATCCTTCTTCTTTTTGGTTTCTTTGTTCACAATTGAATTTCATGAGTAATAGATAGTTTTCATTATATACTTTTTAAACCATAAAATAAGGTCATCACCTTAACATGAGTACTTGGAAACTGAGATGTTCGCAAAGTCTCCTGAGTTTCATCACCAGGTTTAGGTTTGCGCTTTGGCACACTTAAGATAAGGGCAGCTTGATCCCAAGTAGCAGCTGTAGCTGTTATTCGATAACCACCATCCCAACGTCTGTGAATACCTTCACTTGGGTAGAGAAAGTCAAGCTCAACAACCTACAAAAACCTGATGTCAGACATCTTGACAATAACATGCCAACTATTGGGGAAAAAAGGTCTTGAGCCTGTGCAGAAAACTTCTATACGCACTATATATTGACAGATTATATGCTACAAAAAGTTATAATTCCAAATACTTACAGAATTTATAGACTGAAAGAATGTCAGAAACAGTTGAAGGCATTTAATGGAGATTTCCATCAAGACACTCAAAGAACATTATTCTCAAAAAATGATAAAGAGGGGATGGGAGGTATATAACAGAGCAACAACAATCATATAAAAGCTGAACTCAACCTGATCAATGAAGCCAGCATTTCGAGACATAACAACACCCCATCGGCATCCCGCTGTTGCCATTGAGGTCACATGGAACCCTTCTCTCCACTTCTTGTTTATCCATTTGAATGGGAAAGAATCACTGACTTTGTAGGACTGCTGACTGTACTGGGTCCCTACAGAAATTGAATCCCAAAAATTTTGGCACCTGTTACTGAAGATGGACAATGAAATATTGAAGTACACAACAGGATATTCATGCAAGTAAAAGCGAAGGTCACCCTCTTTCTCATCCCTAAGTTCCTAGTAAGTGGCACTGCTTATACCTTCCAAATGTCTTGAGGCAAGAAGATTGGCTTTCACCAGTTCTAACCAATTTGCACAAGAAAGCCTTTTGCTATTATAAGAATGGAGAACAGAATGTTGACAGTTTTATTACTGGAAGTGGAGATTCAGGTTTTGCTTGTTCAAAAATAGCAGACCATTCACCCTTTTTTTGCACAGAGCGATCGCATAAATAACCACGCTAATCCAGGTATACCGCTTGCAGCTCTGAAGGTAGCCTTTTTTTATAGAAAGAAATATCTTGTGCACATGGTCTATTGTCTTGCAGTATGTAAACCAAAGATGTGTAAACCAAAGACAATTAAATTTAGGAAAAAGGACCATCACACAACAGATACGTGCCTGTACCCAGAGACAGCTGCACGTTAAATGGACAACTGAAAAGTGGGGAAAGAGGGTGAATGGAGAAAATCATATAATCAGAAAAGGCTTATGATACTTTGAGCAATTCTATTGATGTTTAGTCAGCTTAAGAGAAGCCAAACACAAGGACCAACTAACTGTAACAGCCAATGAAGGCAAATCCCATCAAATGAACAGGAGCAAATTAATCCTACTGATGATTTTATTTTGATGAGCAATAGAGACGGGAGAAAGCTGAAAAAATATGCACATTTCACTCCTTTACTGAGAATTGGAAGAGGATAACATGTGTCATGAATCTTCTTATTTTTGAAGAGTTACAACTGCCACTTGATGCTTTTTTATTTCTATATGGATCCGCATATAAAGAATAGCAACCAACTTGCAATCATTGGTTAACCTAGTATCATATCTACTAACATTAGCAGTGAACATGCAAATAGAATCCACCCAGACCGTGTTTAGTAATGACAGGAAAAATATAAAGTATCTTTGGTGATCAACATAACCATGAGTAAAATTTCACTTATGTTTTTTGTTTTTAAGGAGCGAAAGAAAAATAAGAAGCTAAATGTGGAGGCACCTTTGGACATGACGACCAGAGAACTTCCATTATTGGCACCAGCAATTGAACTGATGTAGTAATTCTTCTCCCACTGCTCCATAATCCATTCCTGTGATTGATTCAGAAATATTGGGATAAACAGTTGAGCACTCAACTCTTCAAAATTATTTCAGTTCATCAAAAAGGATATATATACTCTTCCATAAAAACAATTCATACCTTGTGTAAGAAGGATGGCGACATTTCATAAACTTGGGATGAGAAACCAGTTCCAGCATCCATGACGAGTGCCCAGAGATTGGAAGAAGAAGCCACACAACTTATAAGCAAACCATCTTCATTTCCTTTTTCTACATGTTGTGTCAGTCGTGCATCGGCCACATTATAGTGGTATCTAAATAAATAAAGCATCATGTCAACAAGCAAAACTCAATTAAAATGTAATCACAATAGTGAGGTCACTCACCATAATATCATAAAGGACTAAGGTGTTGTCGACACTTGATACTTAACTAATTACCATTTAACATAAAAACAAACAAGCATATCCAGGTAGACACACAGAAGAAGATCAGCCCCTGTAACATACTAATACATGAAACTAGTTTCCACTTCCATCCCTGGTTTTTCCAATATCATGACAACTAACAGAAATTGGCGAGCTCTTAAACCTGCCACAATTTAAAATCTCCCCATTGGTAGTTTTCTCCAATTTCATTCAACTGAAGCCTACCATCCACTGACGTCTCAAAAAAACATATATACAATACACTAAAATAATAACAACAAAAATTACCCCAAAAAAAATACAACACAATACATCCCTGAAAATTACACAAATTAAGCATACCTCTGTTTCATTGGCAGCCTGGCATTGTAGACTGAAATCCATTGAGTGGCAGGAACTCCTATACGGACCTTTTTCTTTGGTAGTGCATCATCGTCTTCATCGAAGGTTAACCTACCCCTTTTCTGACCTACCTGATAAATAATCTAGCAAGTATTAAATAAATAAAATATCGATAAAAAATGTTAATCCACAATTTAGACATTTTCAGATGCATCCATCTATTTAGCCTACCCCATTTCAGACCTACCTGATAGATAATCTTGCAAGTATTAAATAAATAAAATATTGATTAAAAAAAATGTTAATCCAAAATTTAGACATTTTCAGATGCATCCATCTATTACCTTCTGAGCACCATCAGTATTAATTGGCCTTATTGCAGGATTTGGCCCAATCAACCCATCAAATAAAGAAATTAACTTGGAATACTCTGGCTCTTCATCAAATTTCATGTTCACCACAACCTCAAGAAATTGCCTAAAAGGCGGAGGGCAGAAACAACACAACATTTCAGGTGATGTGGCCATCTTTTTCTTGCAAACAAGGAATGATTTATTATCGCCCTGAAAAAATAACAGCCATACATCAAACACTAAACTCATAAACAAAATTGTCTATAGTAGGCAAAGTAGAACTAGACACAGTACCTGATAACCTTGCCATGGCAACCTCCCTCGGTGAAGAAAGAGCAGTGTATATGCAAGAGATTCTAGATCATCCCTTCTACTCGCAGTCCTTCCTAGATGGGCATGAGCACTAGCATAACGAACAGTTCCTCTGTGGCAATTAAATGGGGAAACACAATAAGGGTTAGAAGCTGAACCCCCTTCACATTAACAATGAACAATAACAATGAACAACAACAACAACAACAACAACAATAATAATAATAACAACTCATGATGTAACAAAATAAACACTTAACCTAAACACATCAGGCCGTTGATCATAATCTACATGCTGACCACTAGTGCTATCTCTCCATCTTGTTGCTGTAAGTTAAACAAAAATAAATTAAAGCGAGTGTTACAGAGAAAGTAATAATGACAAAAATTGACAAGACATTATGTCATTCTGGGTGAGTGAGCTTGTGAACAGTGAACTTCCCCACCTAATCCAAGATCCACAAGAAACAACTTCTTTTCCTGTGAAGTAGCTGGTTGACCGAGTAGAAAGTTCTCTGGCTTTACATCTCCATGGACATAACTAATGTCAGACAGAGGAACCGTGTGAAAAATAAGACATCAAAAAGAAAGAGTCAAACACATTCTGCAAAGCCATATAAACAGTCCTGCCAATAGAAAGTGAAAGATAGGGCAGATAGGCATCAAATTCTCCAGATCATCCAATCCATGCTGTTAAAGAGAAGACCAATCTGATCTATCATATCTAGAGGAACTGACCACTCAGCAGCAATATTGGGATTTAGCTCACTGGTCAGAAAATCCATATTGATTTCACATGCATCTTTCTAGGATTAAGAAAAGACCATGAATGAAACAATAAAAAAAAATAATACTTACCCCTTCCCATGCATGTTTTCTAGGATCGATATAGACTCAACTGCAATACAAGCTACCATTTCAGATGACATCCTGCACATTTTTTTTCCAAATAGCGGGTATCGGATGTCAAAAGACCAGTGCAAAGTAGAGAACAAATTTCAGGTACATTAATATATATTTCCTAACATATCACAGAGAATATGGACTATAGAAGAACAATGCACCAAATCTTCAGCGACTCCACATATATATAAATCTATAAGGAGCATAATAACCAAAATAGCATGAATCATGTTTGAAAATTCTCATGCCTGTAGTCATTAACATACACATTATGAACATCAAGATTTTCAGGATGAAGCAACCTCAAGGAGAATCAAGATTGGAATTATGTTTTATGCATGATGATCTAATAAAGAAATACTGTCATTTTATTATCAGTTGATATGCAATCAAATACCATCCTTTGTATTATCTACTGATATGCAACCAATAGATTAGTTTCACACTTAGTTGGGAAAGACCTTTAACTATTCATTATTGTCTTGAATAGAGTCCCAATGTCTGTTGGAAATGTACAAGGCACTAAGTCCCACTGGGAGCCCAGAATGTGCACAACCTCTCTACAGAAGGAGCTGTCTATAAGCACTTAAAAGAAACCTAACAAAATTTGAATGAAGCTTTTGATTTTATGCCAATACTTCAAGATGTAATTGACCATAATGAGATGCTTCATTGCTAGGGGATATTATTATCTTAGATAGTGAGATATTGGTCGAAATCTAGGTGAAATGCCAATTCATATCCATCTTTTCTTCTTGTATGCGCTCAAAGAATGTGTTAAAGAAATCTGTTCTTAATATTAATCCATCCATACATGTGATCTTACTGCAAATGATCCTCTTGCTAGTTTCGTTGGCTTGAGATCAATTCTGCATTACCATTCTAAGTTTCTTCTAGATTAATTAACCAAAGCAAAATCAGACATTAGGTTAACACATGTGCTCCGGGAAACGATAACTCGCAGATGAACACTTTACAACTCAATCAACAGTGCTATGAGAAGAATATCATATTATGGAGAATACTCACGACTGCCCTGAAGAATTCCATGTATCCCATAAGCTTGGCCCTAACATGTCCATGACCTGCAGATAACACAATGCACCCACTCATTAAGTCTTCTTCACAACTAGAAAACAAACCCCTTAGTAGCATGAAGGACAAAGATTCATAATCAAATTAGACAGAAAGAAATGAAAATAATTTGTCATTGGGGGAGTGACAAGATTGGCTAAACAACCAAAAGTTCTACAGAGAAGATCAGTCATACCATTATATAATAATCCCCTTGCCTCCCTTTGAAGTGTACCTTTGGCACTCCGTGAGAACCGCCAATATAGCTGTTCAAATTTCAAAAAGAACATGCTAATTTCTAAGAAAACTGAGATCATCATCAACAACACTAATTCTGATGACTACAATAGAAATTACAACTCAAAAATTATTATAACATAACAGACCTGTAAACTTGCCACTCATATGGAGGT
Organism: Hakea prostrata; assembly: GCF_041222555.1. Lineage (NCBI taxonomy): Eukaryota > Viridiplantae > Streptophyta > Magnoliopsida > Proteales > Proteaceae > Hakea > Hakea prostrata. The sequence goes on along the minus strand of NC_142609.1, from coordinate 49,628,751 downwards.
CCATAGTTACAACCTTTGCTGCTTCTATGTTCAAATTTAAGCGCCACCTGTTAGAAACATAATAAGCAAATTAAAAGCAAGCAACATAACCACCCACGAAAAACACAGCCAAGCTCCCAAAGGTTAAATTTACCTCCATGGGCCCAGAGCCTGCAGACCGCTCATTCCCTCCCATAACACGACGACCCACAAACACCTGACCAAACCCCCCTTTGCCCAGCTTCCTCTCAACCTTATAAACTGGGGAGCCTCCTACTTGAACCTGAGGTATACGAAGTTCAAACAATATATCAAGATGAAGTTGAAATAATGAAAATCCATTAACAATAGGATAATCGGGTCCACGTTAAAATAAATCTGTACAGAAAGAAACGCAATTATTAATACCAAAAGGAAACTAGAACTAACAATCTAGAGAAATAACAATCACGAAAATGAGAAGAGTAAAAAATTTAATGAAAAAAGACGCTCCAAATCTTCTATTTAGAGAGAGAGAAAGGGTTACAGCTTACCCTTTCAGGAAAAGGGGTTGTGCTCCCTTCTTCTTCCTGCCCACCAATCTTGTTGGCACTCAAACCACCGCTATCATCTGCCATCGCTTTTTTCTTACTATTCTCGGCCCTAACTTCGTTCCCTAGATTGCCAATTCGATCTTTCCCTCGCCCTTTTCCTTCTTCTCGAAGCCCCTTATCACGATCGCCACCAGAATCACTTTTCTCCTCCGAAATCTCAATCAGCGCAGCTTTGCCTTGATTTTTTGCGGTCAACCTCGTTCTGGGCTTCCCAGCCCGAGTCTTGACCCCAATTCGAACAGCTTTACCTTTTGCAGCCTCCTTAGCCGCAGCTGCCCTAGTTCTTACACAATTATCGGCCACAGGTTCGGCAATCTTAGCTACTCGACCTCTCGGCTTGCGCTCCTGATCTATGATCGGAGCACGGGCACGACGTACTCCACTACGCAGCTCTGGCATTCTTCACCCATACAATCCAGAAACCCTACTTCTCCAAATCTGAACATTATCTTCTGCTCCCAGACTTTATCTGAATAGTTTCTCCCCGAAAACCTAGAAATCTCATCGTCAAAAAATCAATCCAGTTGTTAACAGAAGAAAGAAAAAGAAGAAGAAAAAAAACCCAAATATGGAAAATCAAAAATAATTTGGCGATCGAACTTTAGCAGATAATTAGCACCGCCTTTGACTACAACAAAGCTTTTCTTCCCCTAGGGTTTTTGCATGAATCGGAAAGGAAAGGAAAGGAAAGCAATAGCGAGTAGCGGCTGCAGGACAGAGAAAATGGGTGTAAATGCAATTTCGACAAACACTTGACATTTTCTCTTTTTTGTTTTTTCGGTAAAAATCTTTCTTTTCTTCCCATCCCATCCCATATCTAACGGGTTTGGCCCGAGCGGGCCCAAAGCGGTTTGGGGCAAGGCTCGACTTTAACCCTCCGCCAACCAGCCCAAGCCTATCCGATCCGACTTTATAAAATTAAAATTATATATAAATTGAGTTTAAAAACTTTTTTTAATTAAACTAAATATCCAATTAATAACATGATTAGCTTAATTGACCAAAATAACACTTCATAATAATAAAATAGCCCAGAGTCAAATTTCCCTTGGCCCACTAACTAATGCTGCTTGTTTTGTTTTCAATAGGTTAAAATCAGGAATAACCTAGCCTTGCAAATAAGACAAAGCAGGTTTAGAAGAGCCTGTAAGGTAGAATTTAGGTATGGAGTTCTTAACTCCATATTAGAATCGGCAAGGTTTTGGTCTCTAGGATATGGTTAAGTTTAATTTGACCTAATCTAACCCAATTCATCAACACTTCTATCACGTGTTAATAAGTTTGTGTGGTATTTTGGTCTGTTTGATTCTAGGCCTAAAGGGTTCAAAATGCTCCAATTAAGGGTGTCAATTGGTATGATATCAATTTTGAATACCGAAAACCAAAATCATACCGTATCAAATTTACATAGTATAGTACGGTTTCGGTATTTGCAAAAACGGTTCGGTACGATTTCGATATTAAATCAGTGTAAAAAAACCGTTTAAACACGAGATATAGTGTGGTACAATTTTAGTACAAACAAACACATGCCACTTTTGTTATTAGTTTATTAAGATCCTAATGAAATTAAACAATCGATAATTAGATACTAGCAAAGACAAAGCAAGTAAATTTAATAAATATAGACAAAGCAAGTAAATTTAATAAATATAGACAAAGCAAGTAAACCTAAGAAGATGAATGAATGACGAAACAAAAAATTGAAATAGGCAATTTGGGATATGATAAAGCTAAAGTGTTTTAATTATAAAATTACATTTGTATCTCTTAATTTGGTACGGCTTCGGTACAGTACATACCGTATCGAATTTTGAACGATGCGATACAGTGCGATTTTAGAAGACACAGTTTAGTACGGTTAAACGGTTTCGGTACGCAATTGACACCCTTAACTTCAGTTGAATTCGAATAGATTTTTAAAATTGGATCAAGACGGTAATTACATAAAAATACCTTCTCGTCTTAAGTAACAAATAATTGGTTTGGTTTAAGTGGGGTTTGTTTTGCTATATACAGGTTTTAGGGAGGATATTTTAGTCAATCCATTATTCGCTGGTATAAGGATCAAGCGTTTTAGGAAAATGTCCACACCGTGATTCATAATAACAACATTTAATATTGTTTTACGGTTTTACCCCTTCGTTCTGTTCACATGCTACGGAAAATGGCTCACTTATGTCATCATATTCCTATCACATAGTGAACCCTTCTTTTTTTTTTTGGTAAAAGTAGTGAACCCATTTAACTAAATCAATTCCTGACTACCCCAAGAGATAAAGTAAGTGTAAAATATTTATGTATAATTTATCACAAGTAATTTTATACTATGACATAATTTTTTTATTTGATAAGTGTTACGAAAATAATATGGACAAAATAATGCAAATGAGCCATACAACATTTATTGAATATAAAAAAAACTCTTTTGTATGGAATAAATATAATATATTAATTAATAATATACTTATACTATTTGGTATTGGTGTTTGTTCGATAATAGTATAAGGTATATTTATTTGATGTCAATATGATACCATTACAAATACCAACCTCAAATATGATACCATTGTAAATACCATTTTCATAATAACTTGACACCCTTATTCCAAGATACTTGATTTTGATGCTATATCAGCATAATATATTTTTCTCTAACAAAAATGCTTTACCATGTGGAACAAGCTCATTGGTGCATCCAATTCAAAATCAAATTTGACACTTTATACAAGGCAGCCTATAAAGACTATGACCATTTTGGACTAGAACTATTCTTATATGAAATTCTTTTATCAATAAAATTATTGACTTTGCTTTGGGGTATGTTTTTTTTTTAGGTTTATAAGTTTAAAATATTTCTTATATAATCATATAAAAATGGCAATGATGTATGATTTTGATATACTAACCATCCGTGCTTGTTTATAATCTCTATATCAGGTCATCACCCACTTTAGTACCATCCGTGGTCGGTGTTTGTTTATAACCCCTATATTAGGTCACCATCCACTTTATTGACACGATTTGTCAAATATCAATGTCTAGTCATTGATATTGCTTTAATACTTAAATTTTAGGGTGTCAATCTTGGTACTTAATTGCATAAATTATCCCATATTTATTAAGCATAATTTTTTTTAGCTAGTTTCATTAACTAATATTATGGACGTCAAAACCAAAAAATCATAATATCAAACCAAGCTATGGAACAAAATACCAAAAACATGAAAATCAAATTCTACATATTCTATATTGAATCCAAACTATCGCTAACAAACTTTGATAGGAAATTGACTTATACCAATCGCTAAACTAAAAAAGAGGACAGAACGAACCAGATTGAAAAATAATACAATTTGATTTTGATTTAGTTTAGAATATTAAGACGATAAGTCAATTAATTAACCCCAATAAAAGAAACCTAATTGACTATAACCCAAAACCAACCTAGCATCTAAACCCAACCGAGATGTATTTTTCATTAGTAAATACCACGGAGGATTTGTTGGTATTTCATGTCTCTATATACACTTAATTTATACGTAAAAATACTCTTAAATTACATATATTACATTTTCATATGTTAGAAGACACAAAATTTATGCTTCGATCAATAGAAAAATTACATGACTAGTTACTTGTAAGTTTTATTTTACAAAAACATTCATTTAATGTTTCAATTAACAAAACTAACTAATATCAACTTTGGTTTTACAATTTTGGTGATTTTTTTTCCTTATGACATTTTTTTCTTCAGACATTTTTTTCTTCTTCATTATTTCGTGGTCCCTTAATGTGACGATATTGTGAGTGACTATTTTTGTGTAAAGAAAGCTAGGTAGCTAATTTTGTAAATTTTCAAAAAACAATCGTATTTCGGTAGGTCATGATGTTATTTTTTGTTTTCTTTAGGGGTAAATCTGTCCATGACGTTATTTAATGTAATCTCTATGTAATGGTAAGTAATTTAGAAACAAGGCAGAAAAGTAGTATTTTTTATTGATTGAGATTTTAACCGTACATCCATGAGTCCATTCATGTTGTTCGGGGTCTCGGGCTGAATCTCTCTCTCGCTCGCTGCACAACGATACAAATAACCAAAGCATCAAATCTCAGCGACGAAGTCCCCCTCGCCTCCTCTCTGTCTCTCCCCAAAATCTCTGGAAATTATCGCCTCACTCCGGTCTTCCTAACTTCCACTCTAACGCCGAATTTCAATCCAATTACGATAGCTACAGATTCATCTCCCGATCAATTCGTTTGAGTCAATGTTTATCGTATTCGATATATATCATATAATCGCGCGTTCAAACACGCTAATTTGATATCGGTAGAACGGTTTCTTGGTCGGATTTCGATCTAGAACCGACGGTGAATCCGGTGGAGTTGAAGGAGGAATGGAGGCACTGAGGCAAGGATCTTCCAGACTCTGAAGATGCCCCCTCTAACGCAAAGGAATGCTCAATCTAGCAATGCTTCATCAACGACGTATTCGTCATCATGCTTCGCCGGATCGGTCCCTGCAAAAGAAATTTGGTCGAAGCACGAAGGCGAAATCACATTCGACCAGCTGCAGAAGGTAATTTTGATTTGTTATAAATACTTTTGTTCAGCAGGATCGTTGTTTTAATCCAGTTTCTATTAGTTTCAGTATTTTGTATTGGTCTAGTTGCGAATAAAGGTAGAACGCCTGAGAGTATTCGATTCGAACATATAAGTTTTAAATGACAATTGAGTTTTCGTCGCGTTTGTTTGCGTGATTATCATCTGGATTATGGGAGAGTGTTTTTTGTTTTTTTTTTTAATTAGATTTTTGAGATTTTGATTCATCGGATCCAAATTTCATTAAATGCACGCATTGCCTGTGAGAGCATGCTATCATACGTTATGCTTATATTCTTCTGCTCCTCCATTGCTAATAGGGATGCCGATTCCCTTATTTTATTTCGCTCTTCTCCCATAACGGTAACAAAATTCCACATAATAACTTGGCAGCCGCAATTAGGATTGGAAATAGCAAGTCTTTGAGGATTAGACAACAGCTAATGTAGAAGAGCTAGTGTTAGTAACCTTCCTCTTCCATCTTTAACTAAATGACTAACTGACTCAAAGAACAGATAAAGTCTACTTTGTTCTTCTCACTGATGACACATTCTCTTGACCTGCAATGTAGTTCTGGAGTGACCTGACACCTCAAGCTCGCCAGGAGCTCCTGAGGATTGATAAGCAGACTCTTTTTGAGCAAGCTCGTAAGAACCTTTACTGCTCTAGATGCAATGGATTGCTTCTGGAATGTTTTTCACAGATCGTTATGTATGGAAAGTCTTTGCAGCAGGAAGGTACAGCTGGGCACCAACCCAGTGACAGGGGAACCTTGATAAACCAGAAAAATAGTCCGGGCAATAAAATGTCTTCGAGCTGTCATGATGATATTCAAGACCCAGTTGTCCACCCTTGGGGAGGACTAGCTGCAACAAGAGATGGGCAATTGACACTTTTGGATTGTTTCCGGGGAGCTAAATTGCTCGAAGTAATCCAAAATGTAGGTCTAACGACTCTTGATCATTACAATTATCTACCTGTTTTGTATGATTGTTGGTCTTTTTGATTGGGATCGTCCTTCCTCCCTGCCTTTATTTCAGGTATTTGACAATGCACGCGATAGAGAGCGGCAACGTGAAATGCACTATCCTGATGCTTGTGGAGGTGGTGGTCGAGGATGGATAAGCCAAGGATCGGTCAATTATGGTAGAGGGCATGGGATTCGGGAAACTTGTACTCTCCATACTGCCAAACTTTCTTGCGACACACTACTAGATTTTTGGTCGGCTTTAGGCGACGAAACTCGACATTCTCTTCTGTGTATGAAAGAAGAGGATTTTATAGAAAGGCTCATGTACAGGTGGGTTTTTGGTTTGTTATTTAACTATTTCTCTTTTAGTTGATCATGTCAATAAAGGGGTTGCAGTAAGAAATACATGGCAGGTATTAGGTTTTAGAAAATTTAAAGTTTTGCTATATAGTTCTAGAAAGATCTATTTGGGGAAAAGCCCTGGCTTCCATTTGGCCCCATTCGAGGCAATCCTTTGGGTTTACCTGTGATTGGTCTTGGATTTTGAGAAACTTTTCAGGTACCTCCATCTGCATATCGGATTGGTAAGCTAGTGTAGTGTGCTTCTATCCATCACCTTTGGTGGGAGCGCAATCTTCGAAGATGGACCTCCAAATCCCGCTCTATAGACAGGATTTGGAATGCCATCTATTTTGATGTTTCTTCTAGATTGTTAGCTATCCCCCATCCCCTCTGTTGATGATACCCCAAGGAACAAGCTTATTGTTGTCTCCTGGGGCCTTAGCTCTTCTTTTTGGTCTTCTGCTTAAAGACTTTGTATTCTTGCTTTCTTGTTGTTTAATTTATTTATTTATTCATCCAAAAAAAGAAAAAGATGTCTTCCTTATGGGTATTAGGATCTTTACCATTTAAAGGACTTCAAGGTTTTACTTCAACCAATATACATGTAGAGACACATTATACCTAATATGCTTTTATGATTTTGTTATAAAAAGATTTGGGTTGTGGAACAATTAGGCAGAGCAACCCAATTCTGATTGGAGTACCAACAGACTGGTTTATTAATGAGTTATCCATTAAGCTCCAAGAGAAACCTATTTGCCTTTTGCTACATTTTAAAAGCAAAAGACATCAACTTTCTCTCCTTCAAACCCCAAAAAATAATAACAAGAAGAAGAAGAATAACAGCAAAGACTTTACATGTGTCCTTGCCTTCCAATCAGCTCTATTTGAGGCTTTACTAGATATGAGGCATAAGCTATGCGTATCCTTTCTCACTACTTCTCATGTTACCTTAGGTCTGCCCCAAGTTCTTCTAATTCCTTCAATCTAGATTGAATCATTTTTTCGTATAGAACTGTTTAAAGGCCTCCATCGAACGTGGATATGCCACCTCAAATAAATGAAAATTAAATAATTGGTCATTTTAACATTTTTGTTTCTGCCATTGATCACACACTACTGATTTAATTTCCGACTCAAAATGTCATTCAAAGCTAGGAATGGAATTTGTTGGACTTCTAGCTTTTTCCTTTTCAACGAAATTGTGGATTTAAATTTGGTTTAGTGCCAAAACTGTGGACGATAGCTGTCATTTGTATTTACCTACTAGAGAAAGCTTTGCACCATGAATTGAAAAAGCAGTAAGGTGTAAACACCCCCCCCCCCAAAAAAAAAAAAAAAAAAAAAAAAAAAAAAGAGAGAGAAGTGGTAAGAGTCCCACTGCTGGAAACTGTATGCAATATTTTTTTGTTCTCTTGCACCATTTTTTTTTAATATACTATGGGAACAATAACCAAAATTCTGATGATAAACAAATTCCTTGAAATATAGGATAGTTGGACCTTTATGTATGGTTTAGAACAACTCATGGTGTGGTGGTAGTTCTTCTGAGACCAAGTTACTACTTTGTCTAGCTATGAATGCATTAACAAAGTGAAGTTACAACACCAAAAACCCCCCACCCCCCCCCCCCCCAAAAAAAAAAAAAAAAAAAAAAAAAAAAAGAAAGAAGGAGAAGAAGAAGAAAAGAGAAGACCCAAACCATAGCACACATGCACAAAGAGAAGGGGTTCTTTTATATCTCATGGCAGTAGGTTAGGTACACTAATCTTTTATAATTGTAGCTAGGGTTTAAATGCAGTGATCACTCCCTAATAATCCCAGAGTTCTGTTGTGGTAAACACCAGAGTTCATTTTGGGGCATTAGACTACCCACCTGCTGATCTGTAATTCTTTTGATTCCCTTGACAGGAATATTTGGTGTTTCTATCCTTTGTAGTGCTTGCCTAGTTAATTTTGTTTGATTATAGTGTTTAAAGCTCTTAAGATTTCTATGTTCATGTCACAGGTTTGACAGCAAGAGGTTTTGCCGAGATTGCAGAAGGAATGTAATTCGCGAATTCAAGGAGCTGAAAGAGCTAAAGCGCATGCGGAAGGAACCTCGTTGCACCAGGTGGTTTTGTGTGGCAGACACAGCTTTCCAATATGAGGTGCAACAAACTTCTTCCTCCCTACATTGCCTCCTGTAGTGGGAGCTTGTTTCTTTCTCATGCTGCAACTTTTTGCCCTTCAAGAGAAAAAGAAAGAAAAAAAGAACTCTTCAACTCTTGCATTCAATCTTAAATTAGGAAATTTAATTTTGTATTCAACAATTTGGCTGTGGATATTGATTTATTACAAGGGCACTTCTTGGGATTGTAAGCTTTGGTTTTGATGTTCTGAGCTGTGTGACCGGAAGCCATGCTTTAATGTTTTACAGGTGTCTGATGACACTGTTCAAGCTGATTGGTGCCAATCCTTCGTTGACACTGTTGGAACATACCATCACTTTGAATGGGCTCTTGGAACTGGTGAAGGAAAATCTGACATTTTAGAGTTCGAAGACGTTGGCATGAATGAAAGTGTTCAAGTAAATGGCCTGGACCTTGGTGGTTTGAGTGCATGTTTTATTACATTGAGGGCGTGGAAACTAGATGGACGTTGCACCGAACTTTCTGTAAAAGCTCATGCTCTAAATGGTCAACTATGCGTTCATCGCAGGCTTGTAGTTGGGGATGGATTTGTGACAATCACAAAAGGAGAAAGTATCAGAAGTTTTTTTGAGCATGCAGAAGAAGCTGAGGAAGAAGAGGTAAAGTCTAGGACTTCAATGGCCAATGTGCTATTACCTTGGTTTATCTTATCATCTTATGACCAACTTTATTGTTTTGTTCTTTTCTTTTCTAAATGCTGCTTTCCTACAGATAGCTTTACTCCTTTGACAATTATTCTTTTCTTATGGATTTTGTCATTCATCCATGCAGGATGATGATTCCATGGATAAGAATGGAAATGAGCTAGATGGAGAAAGCTCGCGTCCGCAAAAGCATGCAAAGAGTCCAGAACTTGCTCGAGAATTTCTTCTCGATGCTGCTACTGTTATATTTAAAGAACAGGTATATTTTTTTATACTCAGCAGATTCATATCTGATCCTTCTTGATCTTACTAGTACATCAAATAAAATCATATCATTCCTTTGTTTCCCCCCCCCCCCTTTCTTGTGGGGATGAATTAAGAGTTCATTGCTAAAGAGTGGAAAACACAATAGGGCCCCAAAAGTGAAGGAAAGCAAATTACCTCAAAAAAAAGGGGTGGGGACTACCAAACCATCAATGAGGAAGGATAGATGGCTGCATTAATTATAAGAACAAACCCCATGAGACAAAAAGAAGTCTATTCCTTGGGGAGTCCAACACTATTTTGAGTTTTTCTTTTTTTGGTTGGGGGACAGGGTGGGTGGGGAAGAGCCAGGGAGAGCTTGGAGTTAACATTAAAATACAGATGAACTTCCAAGTTCTCAGAGGATTGGGTGTTTGAGAACCATCTGTGGAGATTGGTCCTCCATCCAAATGTGATTGAGATGCAATCCCAATTTAATGAGGGCCACTTCTTCCAAGATCTTTTAAGATCAACTCACAGGGGACCAAGAGAGGGTTTCTTGAAACTTCGGTTATGGGACATAGGAGTTATTTGTGATATGGGCTGTGAACCTGTGATGGGATGATTTTGCTAGTAAGGATGGGTTTGCTTAGTGAGGGAAAAGGTTAAGGCTTTGTGGTTAAAAGTTGGTTCGTTCAATTCTTAGGGAGCGAAGAAAAGCCCTAACCTGCTTTATTATAAAAATAGGGGCAGCGAAGAAAGCCGGAGTGCGTCATCATCTCTATTCCCTTTATCAATTCTCCTATCCCACCTAGGTCTATGAATTTCTCTATCAATTCCATTACCTTCTCCTTACCCAAGGTAGGGGTAGGCGGTTCAGGTCATGGACTCGTGGTAGGCTAGTTTAGTGGATAAAAGAATCTTCCCTTGCTTCGCATATGTTTTTATTTGATATTTAGGGCATCAAATTCAAGGATACTTAGCCTATCCCCTAGGAGAAATAGGGTAAATTACTTGAGATGGAGAAGCTGGGGTCTATAGGCATCTGAATGGTTGAAACTGCGAAAATTTCTGAAAATATTTATATCTTGAAACTAGACAGTTTGAATGAGGTCAAACTGGGATCTTAATGCAAGAAGTCGACCTTGCACGAGATAAACCAGCAAGAGATTGATAGAACTAGGATCAGTATGATACTAAAGACAGAATCTAATAACTAGAGCTTTTCTTTTCTTTTTCTTTTCACATAAGAAAGAACATAAAAGGATAAGAAGGATGGACAAAAACTAAATTAGAAACTACTAGGCTTTATCATCCAGCCACATGCATAAATATCTAAAATAGAAACTAATCTAAGATCCTAAATCTCCCAAGAATAAAATCTTTATTTAATCTTATCTTGGGCCTCACATAATCCTCTATGAATATTTTGAATATGCCAAATAATGATCTGTTACACTGTTCATGTGAACATTGACGTGAACACTGTTTTGGCCTCCCTTCTTTATGTTTTGTCTTGTTGTGCAATTCAGGTTGACCGATCAAATTTATTAAGTATGGGATCCTATTTTGACCTGTTGGCTGGTTTGAGCTTTGCCTCTAGTGCTGCTTGGAATTGGTCATAGCTGGTTCCAATGTGTCTTGGTTCTACATCAGATCTAAGGTCGCTATGGTTGGGGGAATGATCTACCTTAAATTTGAGACAGATTTAATGGTTAGATTGGCATAGATCTTACCTTGAATTTTTGGTGTCCTGGGGAACTTCGAAAATTCAAGAGAAATAGAAAAAAGATGTGATAGGACAAGGGGAATAGAGTGTAGGCTGCCAGATACCTGGATGGAGCCTTGAGGACGTTATACTCAGATGGAGAATGAAGGTTGAACTTTGATCTTCAACAATTTGCAGGTATCTAGGCTTCATTTCACCTAGAAACTTGCTAGGATTTCGATCTTCATACTAATTGATGGAACCAAAACTCCTAATGCTTGGATCTTCAAACTAATTGACCGAAACCAAAGTAAACACACACAAGGTGCTCGAGGGAAAGCTTACTTTCATTCATTCAAATCTTATCTCTAATCTAATTGATGGGAGGGGGGCTTTGTTGCTATTAATTAATTAAAAAAAATATTTTTTTTTTTGGGGGGGGGGGGTTTAAAAGAGGGGGGCTAAACAAAAAAAATGAAAACATTGGCACATTCTTTAATTATTGCACTATGGAGAAGAGTTGCGTTAATGAGTATTCTTGTTAAGGACATCTATGAGGACACAGCGACGAATGTTAGAGCTGCAGAGGGGCAGAGTAATGTATTCCCGATTACCATTGGGCTACACCAAGGGTCTGCTCTAAGTCCTTATTTGTCTGCAACTCATAATGGATGATCTTACTAGTCACATACAAGATGAAGTACCTTGGTGTATGCTATTCGCTGATGATATTGAGTTTTGGTTGATGAGACAATAGAAGGGGCTAGTGCAAAGTTGGAGTTATGCAGATCAACTTTGGAGTCAAGAGGGTTTAAGATAAGTAGAACGAAAACAGAGTATATGGTGTGTAACTTTAGTCAAATTGTGAGAAGCAATGTAGTGAGACTTGATGATTAAGAGATTCCACAAAGTAAATGATTTTAGATACTTGGGCTCTACCATTAACAATGAGGGTGACATAGAAGATGGCATTTATCATACGATTAAGATAGGATGGCTGAAGTGAAAAGGTGCTTTATGCGCATTAATTGACAAATGTATGCCTATTAAGCTCAAGGGAAAATTCTGTAAGATAGTTACCAAATTGGCTATGATCTATGTGGTGGAATGTCGGGCAACCAAGAGAAGCCATATAAACAAAATCGGGGTAAGAGATGAGGATGTTGAGGAGGATGTGTGGCAAGACTAGGAGAGATAGAGGGGGATCTGACTTGGGTATTGTACCAGTTTTGGACAAGCTAAAAGAGTGCCACTTGAGGTGGTATGGGCTTGTCTAGAGAAGGCCGTTAGAGACTTAGAGGCACCTATAAGGACGAGTGATCAGATCTGATTGGAGGGAGTTAAAAAAGGTAAGGTAGGCCTAAATTGACCATTTAAGAAGAAGAAAGAAAGGATATGCATGTGCTAGGACTAGACGCCCATATGAGTGCTTAAAGAGCTGTCTAGAGGATGAAGATCCATGCGGCTGATCCCATGTAAAGAGATGTATGTGGAATGCTACTTTGACTGTCTCCTACTTATCCTCATTTATGCTCAGATCTTACTAGTATTACTTCTCTTGTCTCCTTTATTTAACCCTTAAGGATCCATGTAGCCGACCCCATTGAGCTGGGATAAGGTTATGGTCATCGTTGTTTTTGTTGTACTGAGCATTCTTGTTGACTTAATCAACTTTATTTAAGTCCAATCCAAGCTGGAGCAAATCATGTTCTGCCATTCCAATCTGCTTAAATAGGTCTTAACAGTTATAGTGGCTTGGAAGCTTTCATGCTTTTGTAATAAGTATTTTAAAAATTTCCATAACATATATTTTTCATTTTCTGGTTGAGAAATATAACATTTAATGGTTTCTAATTCAATATTCTTGAAGAGGTCAAACAATTAAGCAATTTGTGCTCATAAGTCATAAGACAATTGAATTATACACCCAATCCAAGAAGAGGTACCTGATCGCTAAACCTTAATTGAATTTCAGCATGTAAAAAATGGATTACTTGCTATTTTCTATGAGTTCAATCCAAGTGACAGATTTAATTGATACTGAAACCCTTTCGAAACATCAACCACCCATTCTGGCAACATACACAATCCTGAAGCTAGTAATGGTGTCACCACCAACCAGTAAGCATGATCTTTTAGAGGGCATCTTTTCCCTGTCTCCTTGGTCAGCATCTATTTCCTGATGACTGGTCTGATGCATTATTGAAAGTCCATCTTATGTTAACATGTTTAAAAGCATATGACTGAGATCTTGTGTTCGAAGAACAGTGAAACCAGTTAATTCCCTCTCCAGTACTCAAAGACAAAAGCTATTAATTGCTTGCTTCCATCATTCTG